>NC_047660.1:46561720-47161720 GCF_011762505.2 Arvicanthis niloticus | reverse complement strand
AGAATTTGAGGGTGTGTGGAAAGGGAATTATTGTTATGGGCAACATGTATGGGGCTTCTAAAACAATTTAGAGGAGTAGATACATGCCTGTGATATATAGAAAGTAGAGTGCAAACTTATAAAAGATGAACTTTCTGGTATGTGGATTAGATGTCAGTAAAGCTATTTCTTAAAAACATTACTGAATTTTCATTCTCACACATGAGTCTTATACTTGGCTGTTGAGCACTTTGCTTGTCTCACCCTAAGTCAAGACTTGCTAATACACTAGGGGATGCAGCCAGCAGTTGCATCTTAGGCCTTATTTGCTTGCAATGCTTCTCTTTACAACTATAGTTCTCCATGTTGTATCCACCAAGTGACCCTATCTAGAGCATGTTTATGTTCCAAGTCCTCTCCTTGCTCACCCTGACTGAAACCGGAAGGTGGGTCTCTGTGTGTCATAATCCTCTGTAGCCATGTGAATAGCTCATATGCAGTAGGTGCTCTAATCCTTATTGAATCAAGTCTCATTTCTTAGGAAAAAAAAATACTCATAGGTTTCCTGTTGCTCCTTCCTGGATGACTCGCAAGGCCTTTAATGACTGTTCCTTTATCTGCTGGCTTGATCTCTTCCTGCTTGGAGATCCTCATCTTTCGCTCTGGGCTTCTTGAGCCCTTTGCAGATCATGGGATGTTCCATAAGCAGCTCCTCCCTTTACTGGAACATTCTCTTCAAATATTAGCTTGGTCCCTACATTACCTTCTCTCTCTCTCTCTCTCTCTCTCTCTCTCTCTCTCTCTCTCTCTCTCCCTCTCCCTCTCCCTCTCCCTCTCCCTCTCCCTCTCCCTCTCCCTCTCCCTCTCCCTCTCCCTCTCCCTCCCCCCTGTCTCTCTCTCTCTCTCTCTCTCTCTCTCTCTCTCTCTCTCTCTCTCTCTCTCTCTGTGTGTTTCTCTCACCTTTACAGGTGTCAGATGACACCATAGTCTGAAGATTCTGGTTTTCTCTGATTCTCCTCTTTATTCTTCACTGACATTAGCCCCAAGAAATCTGTTTCTAATCCTGTCTTGGTGTTTCCTTCTCTCTGTTAGTGAATGAACTGTCAGTCCTGTTCTTTCTGAGTTTTTGACTCCAGGAGTTGTGCAATTTTTACATGAAATTAATGCCTTTGCTTTCTTTGTAAACACCACAAAGGCTTACTACCCAATCTGTTTTTATTGACTCTGGTCTGTATGTGACTGAGTTATTGTTTTGTTCAAGCTATCGCATGGCAATTGCTATAGTTTTATGTGACTGTCACTGGGATCCAGTCATGGGTGAATTTATACTTTCATTGTTCTTCATCCCTTCTTTCTTCCCCCCCCCCCCCCGTCCCCATTTACAGCTGCCGCCTTTTAGTCTGAATCACCTCTTTTAACTTTCTTTTTGTTTTTATGAAATTGTCTTTATTTTAGCCTCACTCTTGATGGGTATTTTTTTTTTGGTTGGGTATAGAGCTATAAGATGACAGTTCTTTTCAACATGATATAAAAGGCTAGAAAATTGTCTGTGTATAATTATTTTTCAAGTTCAGTTATTTTCCTTGTTTATTCAATAGACTTAAGCCTGCTCCAGGTAAATTAAAATGTAAAAGATAAATCTTTTTCTTAATAAAAAAAATCTAGAAGTTTATATTTTGAATTTAAAAATGCCTGACCATGAGGTGAAGCCTGACAGAATTGACTATGTGTATTAAAAAAAAAAAAAAAAAAAAAAAAAAAGGTCTATCAAACAGAGGGCACTTGGATAGTTCAACAAACAGATGCTAAACCAAGAGAAGGCAAAATCACTAATGTAGCATTTGCTCTTTAATGTAGAAGAAAAATTTACAGTAAATAAATGATACTAATAAAAATAGATGTGTAAATGTCTGATAAGTATACAAGGAAGGGGTCAGTCTCACTAGTCATCACAGAATGCATATTAAACAGCAATAAGATACTTTTTGTTTAATGCTTTGGTAATAATTTGAAGCATAGGTGGGTAAGTGGGTCTTAGTATGAGATTTTTTTCTACTCTGAGAGTGAGAAGATGGAGCCTTGATGGAACTTCTATTTAAGACCAAACTACCATTCGCACATTCCTCACATGCCTTTAATCCTGGACAGAGAAAGATAGCAATCTGTCTTTTCTCGGTTATCATACATTTACTCCTGTCTACTTTGTCATTCTCATGACATGGATATGAATAGCTACACATGCGAGAAACTCAAGAGTTGTCCATTCGAAACAATGGACAACTCTTGTAACTTCCACATTCTCTCCAACTCCCATTTTAAGCTGACTCCTTTGTACCTACTTACATCTCCATTTCTCTTTTTCAAATCTCTCTCATCTCCATTCTGTCAACCTTTTACCCTTCACTGTACTTGAAAAGTGCTTACAAAAGTCAACAATTATTTGTAAATCCAGCTTCTGAAGTCATGGGTCATGACCACAATGGAGTCATGGAACGGAATAGGTTGGGGGTGTGCTATGAAACATTAGCATTAGTTAACGGACAGAAATTAATTTAAAATTCAATGGAATGAGTTTCCAATGTTTCCAGGAATCTCTTACCTGTGTTGTTTGGTTGACTTTAGTATAGCCTTGGCTCTGAACACACAACGTGAGTGCTTTGCACCTCACATGCTAGCCAATACCAACAAGGCTGCCAGGAAACACCTCTGCTCAGAATCAAGACTATTGTTGTTTGTTATGAACTACAGTGTTGTTGCTGCTCTTCCGGAAGCGTAATGGTTCAGTTACAGAAAACAAAGACCTTGAACCTCATCCTGCTGTTATTCCTCAGCATGCAAGTATCAAATTAGTTTATCTTTGGATTGTATTGTTAAATGCTTGATTTTAAAAACCTCTGTTTTCAGCTCCTGACGAGTTTCATAAAATCTCATTAACTGAATTTTGACTCTAGTTAGGACAGAATTTCCAACTGTTGAAATGTCTATAAATATACTTTTGCCAGTGTGTGTGTGTATGTGTGTGTGTGTGTGTGTGTTTTAGGATGCACTCACATCTCACATGTGGAGGTCAGAGGTTAACCGCTTTCCACCTTAACTTTTTTGAGATAGGTTCTTCCTTCCATTTAACCCGGAACTCACCATGTTGGCTAGATTGGCTGGCCAGCAAGCCCCTCGGATCTTCCTGATTCAGTGCCCCTTCTTCATTGCTGGACCTAAGATCTAAGAGGTAGGAGAACCAGGAGCTGGGTATCTGGTGGCAGGAGCAGATGGATGTCTCAACAAAAGAGAATTCATCTTGCCCCAGTTCCTCTTTCTTTCTTCTGTTTAGGTTTTCAACCAATTCAGTGCCTGTCCACTTTGGCATGTGTCTCTTCCTTATTTAGTCTATTTACTCAATAACTAATCTCCTCTGTAAATGCTTTCATAGACACACCTAGAAATCATGCTGTACCAGACATTGGATATTTCTTAATTCGGTTTGACTCAAAGGGTGACTATGATACATTACTCTTGGGGGTTGGGCAGAACAAGTGGTGTAATTGTACCCTTAGCTTGTTTGTTCTTCAGCATTGCAGAAGGCTGCCCCCCCAGGGTCTTTCCAGTGCTTTCTTATTAGCAGGCTTT
The DNA here is from genome assembly GCF_011762505.2 of Arvicanthis niloticus. Taxonomy (NCBI): domain Eukaryota; kingdom Metazoa; phylum Chordata; class Mammalia; order Rodentia; family Muridae; genus Arvicanthis; species Arvicanthis niloticus. Next base: position 47,158,117 of record NC_047660.1, on the reverse strand, counting down.
GCCAATACAAAACAATGATAGCAGGCAGAAAAAAGAATGACACAAAGATACTCCTTTCTTTCCTCTCTTCTTCTCTTGTGACAGTGTTTCCACAAGCAGACACAGCATCTGTCCAGCTTCCCTGTATTCTGCGTCAGCAGCCTAGAAATGACCGCAGATTCTTTGGCCTCAGGCTCTGAGAACACTGCCTGCTTTTGTCTCTCCAGCCTTGGGGTAGTGACAACTTCCTGTTGTTGCTCATCTTTGGTTGCTTCTCTGCTCTGGGTTACATTCCTAGCATTCTTTGTCTTCTGCCAATCAACTTGATGCATTAAATTCCCTTGAATTTACGTGTCATAGTACTATATTGTTTTAATTTTGTGGGTGTGTGCTCTATGTATGTGTATCTGCTGGTGCATTTGCCCGTGTGTGGATGTGTGGAGGCCAGAAGTGTCTTCCTCATGTTTTGAGACAGGGTCTCTCATTGAACCTGGGTGGCCAATGAGCCCTCAGAACCTTCCTTCTGCCTCCTGCAACCTCAGTGCTCAGTTACAGGTAAACACTGCCATACTTGGCTTTAACATGGCAGACCTCCAAACTGAGGTATTCATAACTGTGTAGCAGGCAGTCTCCCCATTCATTAATTGTGCCAGCCCCTCTTTTAACTTTTTTCTCCATTTACAGATAATGACTAAGTAGCAAGGTAGTGTCTTTTGGCTTCTTTCCTGTGTCCTGGCCTGTCCTCTGATGAATTGTCTTGGTGATATTTTGCTCACTGCTACCTCTGAAGACTTTCGGGTAAGCATTCTTGAAAGAGAGGCTTGCCTACAGGAGTCAACCTGACAAGCAAGTGTTAGTAACTCCTGTTACCAGGCAATCTGTATAGTGTGAGTGCAGTGAGGTTAGAAAAGAAGGCTGCCTGCCTTTAAGGATGTGTTGATGGGGAAAGACCACACCTCCCAATTTCCTACAAAATATACTTCCAGCCCATCTCCTCAGTGTAACATTTTGTCAGTGCACTCTTGGAGGATGATATCTTGTCCAAAGTAGAGGAACTGGTTTTAGTGAAATGCCTTGGTTTTATGCTAAAAGTATTGTGGAAACATGTATTATAACAAGCCCAGCTTCGATAAGTGTTTATGTGAACATCCCCTTAGTTTATGGCAACATTTTCAGTTTCCTTTTGGTTTCTTGTCCCTGACTGACTATCTACATCACCATAAAAACATAAAAGAAGATTTAGTGATAAGCCATTCTGTAGGATGTCAGCCCCTTTTCAAAAGCTCTTACAAAAAGTTCTAACTCCACACTGTATGAAGGGGGGTTATATATAGTTTAAATAGAGGCAGAAAGTTTGAGGAATGTAGAATTTCAGAGTATGATTTTAAATGTAATTTACTTCAATTCAATGCCAACTTTCTGGAAGGAAAAAGGAGGTTTTGGAAAGATCAAATCTTAAAACAAAAACCCAAGTATTTAAAGGAAAGAAGCCCAGGTGTTACTGTGCAGAATCACATTACAGCTGATGTGTCTAAGGTTGAGGATTAGGCAATCCTGATTGTCATATCTACAAAGATTGTGATGATTTTTGTCAGTTGTGGAGGAGTACTCTTCAGATCTCACTTTGTAAAGAGAAGCTACTTTGAATCATACCTTTTTGAATCATGCCACTGAATCCACATCGTAGCCTTATTTTCTTGGGTGGCTCTGGCCAATGACTGATTATGTCTTAGAAGTACAGCCTGGTCTTACTCCTAAAGAGCTACCCTTTCTGGAGTCTCTCTTGGCCTGGCTAAAACTTCCTGAAGTTGTATTGAAGTCTGCAACACAGAACAGACATGCACACATCTTGGTCTAAAGGTTCTTTCTGCCTCCATCTGCTCCTTTGCCCCTAAGTCTTTCAGAGGAATTTCCTTAAATTTGCCTCCCCAAAATCCCCACCTAACACTTTGGAACCATTTTGGTTTAATCTGAAACTGATCTCCCTTCCTACCTTTTTTAACCACCATTGTGAAAAGATCTGTGGGAAAGTATCCAACCCTGTTCTAGAAACTTGAGGTCAAAAGCCCCAGCTAACTGCAAGTTTTTGGCTTCTGTTAAACTGCTTGCTTGCTTTACTATCCCCTGCAATTGCCAACTAGGATGTAGGTATTTTGTTTGTTGGTTGGGTTTTTTTGTTTATTTGTTTGTGTGTGTGTGTGTGTGTGTGTGTGTGTTCTTTGCCTTTAAAATACCCCTGTGGAATGCATTTGAGGATGCTCTGTGAAAAGTGTTTCTCTCAAGGCAGTTGCTGGCTGGCCTCATACAGACTTACAATTCAGATGTTGGTGTGCTGAGTGGCCTTTGGGTATCTACACAACACTTACCTTGCAATAAAAAAATGATGGAACTGAATTTTTTTTCAGAGCCTATAGACAAAGACTCAATATCAGAATGGGCCAAGAAAGCAAATTACAATCCTGAAGGATTCCTAAGTAATTACAATCCTGAAGTAATCCTAAGGATTCACTCTTCATTTTCTACTGTTTCTAGAATGTATTGATATAAACTTAGTGACATTGTTTTTTTAAAAGAAAGCCTTAAACTTTCATTTCTTTGGGGGACTGAAAATGAATAAAGAGCCCACTCTTTTTTTTTTTTAATTTCATGTGTTTGCTTATTTTTCTTGTGAATCTATCCCCTGTTGTATGCAATAGACTTACAGCCATATGAGTATACTGGTTAAATTATTAAGAAACATTAAACAAGAAATTCTGCTAGGCCAGAAGCTAAAGACCTTTGTCCTTTGCCCTGAAGGTCTTTATAGCAAGCATAAAACAGTTCTTAACAGATGCCCCCACACTCAAACTAGTGAATATTATTTGGAGGATTAAAGGAATCCTACAGAGTGACTAGTAAGGATCTTGAGGAAGGATTATCCTGGATCATTTAGACAAGTCCAACATAATCTCAGGGTCTTTATACAATGGAGACAGAGGGTCATTCAGAAAAGAGCAGCTGGTGTAATGTTGATGGTTTTGAAAATGGAGGATGTGGCTGCAGTCAAAGAGCTCAGTATATAGACCTTTGCAAACGGAAGATCAAACATCTCCTCTGGCTGTGGTTTCATCATATTTCACACGAGAAGGGGGTCAACACACTACAATCTTTGTGTCAACCCAACCCTTTCAGAAGAATATTAGTGTTTAGAAGAATGATACTACCCTAAGAATTGAGTATGGAGCAGGGCAAGGTGTCCAATCCTGTAGAAAAACTAATCTGGTGGTGGAATATATTTCAAGTTGAGAATGTACACAACAAATATGAAACATTTCAGAATGCTTAACAAGAAGAAGATAGGTTAAGATGATGTAACCATCTGACCATGTAAGGTCAGAACCCATATGGTTCTGACTGGATCCACTTGATCTAGAAAACTAAACTTAATTACAACCAAAACAATTGTGATCCTCAAAGTTAGTGCCCATAAAGGGCTCTGGGATAGTTCCTTTTAAAATGTGGATTCTAGAAACTATTTTACTCACCTCGAGTAACCCTCAGACACATTGTTCACACAAATGTCTTCTCTGTAAGTACTGGCTGATGTGCTGGAACTCTAACTTGTCTTGATGATCATGTGATGAATCTGTAGTGGTGAGGAAATGAGAAAAGTGGTCCAGGAATAAGAGTTATTTTCTGAGTTGTTGAGATTTGGAGCCTAATTTTTCCAGTTCCTCATTTTTCTTCCCCAGGAGCATATAATACTCAGGCAACTGCCCCAAGTATTGCTTACTTCTAGTTGAATGAACCCAAACACACGCCAAAACAGTTCTTCATCAATGGTCTATATTTCCCTATATGAGCTGTGCTAGGGTTTCCTTCATCCTTGATACAAAACAGAACAGCAGTGCATGAGCTCCCTGCATTAGACAAGAAAAAAAATCTGTTAGAGAGTTTGGCTGGGCTGCCCCAGAGGTAAACCTTGCAGATCAGTTTATACCACAGGACAGAAAGAGGCAAGGCACATTGCATGTGAATAGATAATACGGATAAAGAAAAGGGAAGGGACCATTCAAACTTCCAGCAGAATGTCAGTTTTAAGAATAACCATGAAAAGTAGAAATAGAAAAGTCACTCTTTGACATGAACTACCATAATGAGTTGTTCAAGACAAGTATCTTTGCCTGTAGCTGTTAAAATTTGTCAAGAAAGGTATACTGAAAAACAAGTGTTTGTATCATTTAAAATACACATTCCTTCAATATATTCAAAATTAAAAGGGCAAAGCCATTTTACAACAGGGAAACCTGGCAGACTCCCCTTAATTAATGGACCAAAGTAAATATCACTATATGACAGTGAGCATCCTGAACTTCCTGAAGTGATGTACAAATGCCGTGCTTCTATAGTGTTCTTGCTCAAAATAGCTGATCACCTGAAAGCATCATAAAAGGCCTAAGCTGAGGGACAGTCTACAAAACACCTGAATACAACAAAATATAACCATATCAACTCTCCATATCTCTTCTTTATCTTCCCCCATACTCTTTTAACATCTCCCCTTCCCAACTTTGTCTTTTTTTTTTTTTTTGATAACTCATCAAATCCAATTAACACTGCTCATATGTCTATGGGTATGTGGCCATCCTCTGGAGAATCACTAAGAACCCTCCCCCTAACCTAGGCTTAGGGAGTATCTCCAAAGAGGAGAATGTAAGAGCAGAAAGTAGGGAGGAAAGCAGTGAATGCTGTCGTCTGGACATGACTGTAGCTTTAAGTATGCAGCTTTATGGGTTTCTTTCTTTTGTTCGTTCTTCCTCTTGGCTACTTTGTTTGTGGGTTCTTCTTAGGTTCTTTTTTTTATCTGTCTCCCACCAATATCTTCTCTGGCTTAGCTCAGCTTCTCATGGCTCAACTGTCACCAACTGTCTTCTCTTCTCAGTCTGTTAGCCCAATCCACTTTCAACTGTCTTTGCAATTTCTCCTAATTGTTCCATGCAGTATTTTTGCAACTTGTTTGGGGTTTGCAACTTGTCATATGGTTCCAGAACAAAAAAGAAAATAATGAGCCCTTTCTTGGAAGTACCTCTTCACCTTTAGACTAATGCAATGAAACAGGGCAGAAATTGCATAGAAGATTAAACCTGACACTAAATCAAACATGCATTAGGTATTAACTCATAATCTACTAAATTACTACTGTAGTATTGGGGCCCAGTTTAATAAAAGCATGAATGAATGGATTGGGAATTTAATGATACAGTATGACTTTAAATATGTAGAAAATAATTTTGAACTCATATAATTTTAGTTTTATGGCAATTTCTCAAAAGCAACAACCCTCTGAAGTAAGAATAGCCACAATCTAGGTATATTTATCAAAGAAACTGAACAAATTCATGGAACTTTGTTTTTAGGGGGGTTCTTATTATCTTGTTTTTTTTCTAATTAGGAGTAATCATCAATTATTGGATAAACTTAATTGCAGCTAATATATAGAAAGAATGTTGGGGGGTTTGGCATATTTTATCATTTAAGAATGCCTTAATTAAAAATAATAGAAAAGAAAGACACGACCTAATTCGATTCTGGATTCTGAGAACAGCTTTCAATCCTGACGTCTCAGAAGCAGCCAGGACACACTCTGGGAAAACCCATTACCTGAAAGGAGACTTTGTTCACTGAGAAGCCTGCATTACAGAACCACGGAAGACATGGAAATACTCACAGTGCTCCAAAAGGAAATGAAATCAGGTGCAGACTCAATACCTATCCAATTTGTATGATGGATGTAGTCCTGCCTCCTATAATACAGAATATTGACAGACTGGTTTTGGACGTGCAGAGTATAGGGGAATAGGAATAGAAATGGTAAGATTTTGGTGTGGTGGTCTCTACAGCTCCACCCAAAGACTTGGGTGAATAGATGATTTTTCTAAAAGAAAAAAAAAAAAAATACTGGTTAATATTCTTTGAGACCAGACTTTTGAGCTGAGTGGGGTTAAGGCTTTACATACTATGTGCTTTGTGCTGGAGTCTCAGCTACATGTGTTCTACATGAACACACAGAACCTTCAGAAGCCATCATAGGGGTACTTGTTAATCTAAATCTCTACTTCCTAAATGTGGAAACTGAGGTTCAAAGGTACCCTAACTTGTTCAAGTGGCTAGTAAGTGCTGAGTCAGGGTCTAGACCTCAGCGGCCTGGCTCCTGGGCTTGGCATTCAGCTTCTATGCTTCATTCAATGTCATTTAAGGTTGATTCTTTATTGTATTGTGTTCGCTTTCACCTTCTGCCTACAGAGCGTCAATTTTCTATTGGCTCTGGATCTGTTGCAGTTGGAATCAATGTCTTAGAAGCACTTTTTGTACATCAAACACAATTATCCTGTAAGTATGTGAGTGTTAAGGGCTCTATTTTGCAAACGGGGGTTAAGTATCAGTCTCTCAGAAGATAGCTAGTAACTAGGCAAGTAGAGTCAGCGTGTTAAATAGCTAGTAACTAGCTAGGGTAAGTCAGTGTCATGAAGCCAACAAAGTGGGACTCCTATCCTCAAACATTGTACTGTGTGTGAACTAAGGGCTGTTATTATCCCCCTCGGCTCTGTTTTCCCTTTCTTCCATTCCACGGAGTTTTAGTGAATACAAGACCACCCTGTTTGCATGTCATTTCCCAGATGCCCTTGAAGCTAGCTTTAGTTAGGCAATTAAGCTCCAACCGAAGGAATGTGAGCAGGAGGAAATGTAGCAATTTCTACCAAGAAAATTGCTCACTGCAGACTCTCTTCTTCCTGTTAGGTGAACAGCAGAGCTGTCACATTGACCCAGACCTGCCAGAATGCAAAGCCACATTTCTTTGGTTCTAGAGATGAGTCACAGCTCTTAAAGAACTACTGCTCTCGCCCATCACATTGGAAGTGTCTTGTCTACAAGAATATGTCCTGACAACAAGGGGTTTGTTTTGTTGTTTGTTTTACTGACAATAGCAGCTTAACTTCCACCACGATATCAAAAGACTGGATTTTCCTAGTATTCACCTGAGCTCATAGTCTGCAATCTAAGCATTCTGAGAACTGCCACCTGGCAGTGTGCAAGGTTTGCTAGTTAATGAACAGATATACTGCCATTCAACAACCCGTGATTTTCCCACGTTATTAAAATGATGCGACTGCACAGTGTTTAAAGAAGCAGAGGGAAATATGGTCATGAGTTTTCTTTATTTTTGTACTGAGAATCGAACTCAAGACCAGTGCCTTCTAGCCAAACACTCTATCATTATACTATACCTAGGCTCTCATGACATTTTAAGTGGAAAAAAAACCATACAGAATGGTCAAGAGTGAGCTCTATCTTATAATGGCAGACCTATTTGTAGTGGGCTGGTAAAGTGGAAGGCTGTTTCTCTCCATTTTATATTCTGTTTCTTTTCGCTTATCTGCATTTATACTGTTTTTTCCTATGACTCTTTTTTTTATTAAGCTTTATTAAGATGAACTAAAAGTAAAACACATGTGCCGACAAAAAGGCCACTAAAAGGCTCCAAACTGTACTTCTCAGACAGCTGTAGGCTTAGTTCTCACTTGAGGAACAACAGACAGATGTCATGACTCCCCCCGCCACCACCCCCCACCACCACCACCACACTCTTCCTGGGTCCCGGGCTGACTGTGGCTCTGCCATGTTGAACAAGTAAATCTCAAGTTATCATAGGCCTCTTCAGTCCTCTCACCAAGAATGAGTAAAGAACAGAGAAATGTGCATGACAGGTGGTTTAGATCCAGCAGCACACACTGCATTCACACTGCAGAGTCAAGATCAGGCCTGCCATGAAGAACAGCATCCACATGATTTGCTCATGAGGTAATATCCCTGGTCCCAGCGCTTCATTCAGGTTAAATAAATGATTGGAGTAATCTGGTTTTATTTTTATTTCTTAGAATATTTTTTGTTTAATCTTCTCAGTGCTGTGGAAAGATAATGTTTCTATTTTCTTTAAATCTTTACTGACGAGAAGGGAAGAAAAATTTCTTCTCTTTCCAAAAATTCAGGGCATAGCTTGTTATTTTTCAGCTTTTGTAAGAATCCCATCGATTGGCTTTGTTATTATGCTCATTCCTGAGCTAGTGGCACCTATTACTATAGGTCAGGAACAGAGCTGACATTCAGTCCTGTCTCTAGGGTGAAGCTAATGAATTGTAAGATTGGTTCATGGTGAGCAAATTAGTTTTGAAACCAGGGAACTCACAAGTTTGGTATTTTCTTTCTTTGACTCACAGATTGCTGTCTGTGGATCCCTGCTGTTTGTCCTTTGGTTTTACAGACATAAACCCTTTGCTTCCTTTTCTCTACCCTCTTCATCTGCATCCTTTTTGTCAGGTAAATGAGTAACTTCTGCAATACTGAATACAAGTCTGAAGAATCATGTGGAGCTTATTTCTTCTTGTGATGAATTCTTCTGGTCAAAGGACACATTAAAACCAATGTCTCCTCTCAACTGATGTGAAATACCACCGGTTAGGGAAGTATTGCTTGCATTCTGAGGGTCTGCTCCAGGTTGAAGCAGAGAGAGGAATGTGGCTAAGATCCTTCTGAGTCAGAAGGGAAGTACTGATGGAAGCATGAGTAAGAAGCTGTGAGGCTCAGGTTTGGAAAAAAGAAAGATAATGGACAATGTTTTCAAAGCTAATAGCATCTCTGAGGATAGATCCCAAACCTGTACCTTAAACAGAAAAATCAGTAACCATGGGAAATTCAGTACTCTAGAATCAATTTTCCCTATTGTTCCTATGTTCTTTCTCTCCTACCTCTCTGTCTTCCTCTTTCCTTAAATTTTTTTGCTTGCTTTTTGTTGTTGTTGTTGGTACTTTCCTTGGCTATTCATATTGGCTTCTCCATTCCTTAAGATGGCCACAGAATAGGCCATTCTAAAACACACATATTTGCTGTTAAGTATCTGAAGTGCCAACTGCTAGTCAGTCCCCATGCCAGAAGCACTGAGGCTAAACAGGATGCACTTTCTTCTTTCTAGTGCCTCGTATCTAGCTATTCAGGCTCTTTCCCTCTTTGAGAGCATGAAGGGCAGAAAAGAAAAATCTCCAAACAAGAGTCAGGAGACATGTCCCTGATACCTCAGCTTGGATTTTCAAGATAAATAGGATTTTTTTTTTTTTTTTAGGTAGAAAGGGATGGAAAAGTACCTTTTACCCAGAGAGTACACTGCAAACTCCTTTCCTTCAAAACAAAACAAAACCCTTTTTTCAATACAAAATTAAAAATCAATAGTGAGGAAATGTCTCTCTCCTTATGTATCATGTGATAGATCACACTGACTAAATCTTGGGGCGGGGGTTGTTTGTTTGTTTTTAACAAAAAAAATCTGGTTGTCTAGAATGCCCATCAACTGAGACATAGCTGTGCACCGAGTAATATGCTCACAGTAACCAAACGTTTGTAGAAGTTCCTTCATCCTCCCACTCAGCCCATTTTTGGGGATTATAAACATCATTTTTGCAAAAAAGTTCAGAGACGGCCATGTGGACAGCTGTAAGGAAGGCATTGGCTTGGGGTTATTTCAGGCAGGCTTACTAAGAGTAGCAGCACCAAGTCATTTCTAGGATATCGGGAGTTTGGAAGTCATCAAGGCCAGAAGTGGGTTTAGAAATTGCATACAAATTTCAGACACAGAGAGAAAAATACAAGGAAGCCTTAGTCAGCTCTTCACAGTAATAGATTTTTTTTTCATAAAGGAGGTTAAATTTCATTCAGTGGGTTCTGTCTTAGAAGTTCACTTGTAATTTTAGAAAGAATTCTGACCTGAGAAGTGGAAATTACCATTTGAAGTTATTGCTGTAACCCAACATCTGCAACCCAGATCTTTTAATCTTTTAAAAGTTTTATGGTTTTACTGAATATTACTTAGATACATTGCTTCTTTATATTTTGCCTTTCCAAACAGCTTCAGAAAGGCTTTTAACTGTCTTCCTGTGTTAAGCAGTGAGCTGACAGGACCTGGAAGGCATCCAGACTTTTGTCCTATTCACCAGAGCCACCCCTAGCTTGGGGCTAAGGTAGACAGAAGTGTAAGGCTAAGGTTACCCAACCTCGAGTAGGACATGCTCAAGGAGGAGAGCCCTGTTAAGCCAAACAGCTCCATGTTTGGTTTCAAATAAAACTATTTCCAAGGCCCCACCTACTTGGCACCCAGCTACCATACCATGCCTAAAAGAATCATTGCTGATGTGAAGAGAAACTGGAAGAACTCTCATTAGGCAAACATCCCACTAAGGACTGTACAGGAGAATGTAATAGATCTTGAATATATGGCTTCACCTATCCACCTAGAATAAGAGCTGGCCTTGACAAAATGTTTGTGAAAAAACGTACTGTGTTTGACGATGTTTTATCATTGGTCCATGTTGGTCCATTTTACTCATCCATTCTCTGAGGTATGGATATACAGATGGTTTGATATTCCTCCCACACGGTATGCTTGGCTCCATATAACTCACAGGATTCTGCCATGCCTATTTCAGGAAGAGAAAACTGAGGTCTTAGGAGTTTGCATAGCTTTGTTAGAATAAGAAGGGGTAAACAGCACAGCCAGCTCTCAGTAATGACTTCCACTATCAGACGGTGGGATTCTCATTTCTGTTTCCTTGTAGACAATGGAGGCCAGAGCTGTCTTGATTACCTCTTTGTGGGCGCCTCTCCTTTGCTCTGGGACTTCTTTGCTAACCTAGATCCATGCAATAAATATTTAGTACTCTTTGGGAGAGACATATTAGGATATTAGGGAGCAGAAACCTAAAAGGTATTTCCTTGGCCTTTAGAGACTTTGATGAGGAGAGGACAATCACAGAATCTCAGCATGGAGTGTGGTGTGGAGAACAATGGGGATGGCTCAGTGCATAAAGGCACTTGGCTTCAAGCCTGACAATTGAATTCAATCCCCAAGACCTACATGGTCAGAGAGAAGTGCCCTTAAGTTGTCCTCTGACCTCACACATGCATGATAAAATGCACGCATATGTACATAAAATCAAATAAAGGAATCAAATGAAACATACTAAAATCTTTTTTTTTAAGTTACAAATAAAGATATTATTAGGATAGATGATGGGGTAGGATATTTTTTAGCCAGGAGTTAGTCAGTGCTTCAACGATTGAGTATGGAAAGTCTTTATGAAGAAAGAATACCAAAGGTGAGATTTGGGTTTGCTTATGATTTCCACAGAGAAAAGGGGCAAGAAAGGCTCTTCCAAGTAGAAAGGACAGTGAACATAAAAGCATGGGCTTGACAAAGCCTGAGGCATGCTTCAAGAGTCAGGTTTTGAAGTGAACAAAGCTTGGAAGGGGTGTTATTGGGCAGAACATCCGGAAAGTAGAAGCAGGTTCTGAAGCTCTCCACTGCTGTGCTCCAGGCAGCACATGTGGGTGGTGAGTTCAAGGAGAGCCAGCATGTTGCTATGTCCTGTTTTGCAGCCTGAGCAGAAATGCATCTGGCAACGTTCTCCTCCTGTGTGAAGTGAGGAAGAGCTAGAGCTTTTGCAGCCAAGTCCCTCCATCTCTGGAGGAGTGGCCAAAGGGCCTCATGTCTGGTGCTCTTGACTGGGGGCTGCACATGACTATGCTTCACAGGTTCAATGCTTTTTCTCCATGACGATGTTTTCTCTTGCACCATAGGTCAGGTCAACCTTATTCTTGATGTCTACTGGTCACATGACCCCCTCCCCCCCCTTTAATGCTTCTTACTTAAGAAACAAATTATTTCCTGTCCTCTGAGCTGGGCTATAATTTCTTTGAGAATATGAATTAATTCTTACACTTTTTTTGTGTGTTTTCCTGTGCAGTGACAGACACACAGTAGTCTTGCAAAGAAAACAAACAAAACAAATACAAAATAACAACAACAAAAACCAAATTATACCAGCCTGCTTCCGTCCCTGTAAAATGCCCAAATAGCAAGTATTTATATAGCAAATTGTTTAATCCTCTAAAGATTCTAAGAAGTCAAATATTTAGATTTTTTTCCTTTAAATTAGTGTAATTAATTACATGAGCATTTTAGCTGCTAACAAGGTACAGAAATGTTCAAAGTACTTGCTGCTTATGCCCACTTCTTGGCCAATATTTTACCAGGCCCTGAGTTATATAGCCTAGAAATCAATTTTGCCCTTTACTACAGAATCATGACAGGACCAGAAGAAATAGGCTCCTGTTGTTTAATCAGCAGGGGTGCTGGGAAGCAAGAAAAAATGCTATTGTGTGATAAGGGTCTGAATGTAGACCACCAAGCAGGCACTTTGAGAACACGATCGTGTACACTTCTAGGCAGAGACAGAGTAAACATCAGTGTTCTGTGCTAAGCCTGGCTCAGAATGAAGTCAATGGCAGGAATGCTCTCACGTGAGTCACAGAATCACCAAGTTTGTACGTGTTCAGTTTCTCAGTCTTTCATCTCTCTCTCCTCCCAGTAAGGGCAGTCTCAAGAAGAGGCAAGAAACCAAATTGAAGTATAAAATGAAGCCATTGCAGTATCATTTTGGTTCTATCTTCCTTACTTGAAAGAAAAAAGACTATGCTCAAGAAAACAGTCAGAGAAAACTAGAGAAAGAGCAAAACTGACCACAGAGTCAGAAAATGCATCAGGGCCACAACTGTTCTCATTGTCACATCATACATGCCAAGAAATGTTAAGACTGTGGCATACGGAAAAAAGGGCAGGCCATCAGCTTAGTGTAAGGAAGACTGGCTCCTAAAAAAGAGTATATTCTTAGTTAAAAATTAAATTGGCTTAGATGTAGTAGTGAATGGCTGTAATCCCAGCACTCTGGAGATCTAGGCAGGAGACTTACAGGTTCTAGGTTAGCCTGGGCTACAGAACAGGTCCCTGCGTGAAAAACAAAACTGAAATGAAGTGGGTAAATAAGTTAACTTAAATTGTACACACTAACAGGGTAAACTTGATGTTTGAGTATATGCCTGCAGTGTAGAGTAATAAAATCAGAGTAATTAACACTCTTCACACTGAATGTTTATCATCCCTTTAGCTAAAGAGCATCGAAAAACTCTCCAAAGGTCTAATAACAAGGGAATAACTTGATCTAAAAGAGTAGGCAAAAGATTCTAATGTTTGTTTGTTTTTCCTAAACAGAGACACATAATGGTCAACATATATGTGAAAAAGCTTTGCTCAACATCTTTAAACGTCAGAGACATGCAAATTAATTCCCGGGTTCCTGTCAGCCAGTTGTACCCCTTTACTCTTCTATGAGATCAAATCACAGATGCTGGTCATGCCTTTAGCTAGTCCTTCAGAGGGCTGGGGGACAATGCTGGCCCTGTCCTGGGTTTGTCCTTGCCAATAGTGAGTGCAATTGGAACCTGTGTCTGTGTTTCCCTGACCACTGTCTCTGACCAGGAGTCCCCAATACTGAAAACCTGCCATGTAAAGTTCTTTCTCTGATGTCTAGAGGTATTCTAGTGGCCAAATTTCAGTATATAGTCCCGTGACACTTGCTCTGGGATTCCTAAGAGTAGAGATTTTTCATTACCATCCACCTGTTTCCAGCATCCCCTAGTTATTCCTTAGATGTTTTAGCACACCAGGACTATGTATCGTCCTCGTCTTGGAACGGTTTTTTGCTTTGATAAGGTTCTTTTTCTGCAAAGGAGACAGATACGTGAGCCAACAATTTTATTTCCAAATCTTAGCAGGACTACTGGTCCGAATGAGCTAATTGAGAAGTTATGAGAACAGAGTATCCTAAAGCACAAGACTGTTTATGAAAGGGTCTGAAGGTGGCTTCTGATGTCAGGACACTGACCTGTATTTTAAGAAGGAGCGGTTTTACAGGAGCACACTCTAAGATGACAGCATTGCTGGTGCTATCTGGTTCTTTACAGTGGTTGTGTTTTGGACTTGCCAGCAAGAGTAAACAGACAAAGAATGAAAGCTTTCTTCTTCCATGGTCTTAGGGCTGTCATCAGAGGTGCACTACACAATGAAAGAACCTAACCAATTTTCTAATTTATTCAAGCAGAAGTCTGGGGAATATGTGTGGGAATGAAATTTAAGGGTGTGGGATAGTGGTAGAAGGAACATTGAACCGGATCAGCCCTAGTTTACTGATATGGGTCTACTGAGTGAAGGGTTTGTGTTTAGAATGGAAGCTTGCACAGTTTAAAAAAAGAAACAAAAAGGTGTCAAAAGTTTGTTTGAATGGTTGGATGAAGAATTTGTCAAAAGATGCTCTATTGAAAGGGAGTTAGGGATGTTTGCTATCCCTTAGTTCAACATTGATGAGGGTTTTTTATGGCTCGGGAAAAGTGCAATGGCAGAGTGGGTATGTTGTATAAAAACCCAATCCTCCACAATGGGAAGGCTCAGAAGACATGTCCCTCACTAACTCTATAAGACACAAAATGGTGAGGGAACACCAGAAAGGCTTTGTCATTGCCCTTTTCTTTGTGTCATCTCCTTAGGTCCGGAGATGTTCAGTTGGGTGAACTCAATTTCATTGGGCCCTGAAGTATCAGGGTCCAGCGAGTGCTAAGTCAAGGTGAAGGTAGATATTGCAATGGGCAGCATAGACAAAGCAGTGCCCAGAATGGTCAGACCCATGATGGGCAGCACAAGCAAAGTGAATTTTGTGGTGTCATGCCCAGTATGGACCTTTGGTACAGGCTAATCAATCACAGTGTTTCTAGACACAAAATAGATAAAACGTCTTCTGCCTTTTTGTTTGATCTGTATAAGCAGAAAAATTCTCAAGCAAATGAAAGGAAAGTTATGTGGGATTGTGGCAAAAGGGGATCTTGGCTCCTGAACCAATTTCCAGAGTGAGCCAGTTTGCAGACCCAGAACCCCTTTAATGAAGGGATGGCTAGGTTCCCCTGAGGAAGGATCTTGTTAAAATAACTAAGAGTTTTACTGTTGGCCTTTCTCCAGTCCTTTCCCAGAGGAACCTGTGACTTTTTACAAGGGTAATTGTACACTGGGGGAAAGGAAACAAGGCTTTTTGAAATCTATTGGATACTGGTTCTGAATTAACACTCAATCTGGGAGATTCCAAGAAACATTGTAGCTCTCCAGTTAAAGTAGGGGCTTTGTGGGGGTCATGTGGTTAATGGGTCTTTGGCTGAAGTTCAACCTACAGTAGGTCCAATGGGTCCCTGAACTCATCCTGTAGTTATTTCCCCAGTCCCAAATGCATAATTGTGAATATATATATATATGTATATGTATATATGTATATATGTATATATACATATGTATATTGCGAATATATATAAATACATATATATAAATATTTACATATATATTTAATTTGTCACATTGATTCCTTGACCTGTGATTGAGGGCTATTATGGTTGGAAAAGCTGAATGGAAGCCTTTAGAGTTCCCTTTGTTAAAGAAAATAGTAACTCAAAACAAGTATTGCATGCCTGGAGGAACTACAAAAATTAGTGCCACCCATCAAGGACTGGCAAAATGCAGGTGTGGTGGTTCTCATGACATCTCCCTTTAGCCTTTCTATCTGCTTGGTGCAGAAGGTAAATGGATCATGCAGAACAACAGTTAACTATCAAAAATTAGTGATCTTAATTATAACTACTGTACCAGGTGTAGTGTTCTTACTTGAGTAGATGAACATATATCCTGGTATATGGTATACAGCTATTGATCTAACAAATGCCTTTTTCTCGATACCTGTCCATAAGGACCACCAGAAGAAATTTGCTTTCAGTTGGCAAGGTCAGCAGTATACCTGTACAATTTTATCTCAAGGATATATTAACTCTCCTGCCCCTATGTCATAGCTTAGTTTGAAGGGATCTTGATTGTCTGTCTCTTACACAAGCTATCACATTGGTGCACTGTGTTGATGGCATTATGCTGATTGGATCAAGTGAGCAGGAGGTGGCAACTGGTTTGTATTTGTTGGTAACATACATGTGAACCAGAGGATGAGAAATAAATCTAACTAAAACGCAAGGGTCTTTTACCTTAGTAAAATCCTTAGAAGTCCAGTGGTGTATAGCATACAGAGATATTCTTTCTGAGGCAGTGGTTCTCAATCTGTGGGTCATGACCCTATTGGTAGTCAAATAACCGTTTCACTGGGGTCACATATCAAGATATCCTGCATATCAGATTACATTGAGATTTATAACAGTAGTAAAATTTCAGTTATGAAGTAGCAATGAGGATAATTTTATGGTTTCGGGTCACCACATTATGAGGAACTGTATTAAAGAAAGGGTTCCAGCATTAGGATGGTTGAAGACTACTGTTCTAAGGTGAGGGAAATGTTATTGCACCTGATCCCTCCCACCACCAAGAAAAAAGCATAATGTTCAGTGAGCCTATTTGGATTCTGGAGACAGTACATTTCTTACTTGGGTACATTTCTGTGACTCAGAAAGCTGCTAGCAATGTGTAGGGCCTGGAATAGGAAAAAGTCCTTTAGCAGATTTAAGTTTCTGCACAGGTTGCTCTACCACTTGGACCATATGATCCAGCAGACCTGATGGTATCTGAGGTGTCAGTGGCAAATAGGGATGCTGTTTGGAGCCTTTGTCAAAACCCTATCTATGAATCACAGAAAAGACCTTTGGGATTTTGGAGCAAGGCTCTATCATTGTCTGCAGACAAGTATTCTACCTTTGAGAGACAACTCTTGGCCTGCTATTGGGCCTCAGTGTAAGCTGAAATTTGACAATGGGCCACCAAGTTACTATGTGACCTGAGCTGCCCATCATGAGCTGGGTGTTATCTGACTCACCAAGTCATAAGGAAGGATGGGCACAGCAGCCATCTTTTATCAAATGGAAACTGGTAGATATGTGATGGGTCCCGAGCAGATCCTGAAGACACAGCAAAGTACACGAAGTTGCCCAAATGCTATGGTTTCTACTACCATTATGATGCCATCTGCTGCCAAGCTTGCACCTGCCACTTCATGGAGTATGTCCTATTTCTTGACTAAGGAAGAGAAGACTAGGGCCTGGTTTATTGATGGTTCTGCATGTTATACAGACACCACCCGGATGAGGATAGCTGCAGCCTAACAACCCCTTTCTGAGACAGTGCTGAAAGACATTGGTGAAAGAAAGTCTTTACAGCGGGCAGAACTTTGGGCAGTACACATGGCCATGCATTTTGTTCAGAAGGAGAAATAGCCAGATGTGCCACTGTTCACTGATTCACAGGCTTATTATAGCCAGTGGATTGGTTGGATGGTTGGGGACTTGGAAAGAACATGGCTGGAAAGTTGGTGAGAAAGAGGCCTAGGGAAGAAGTATGCGGATAGATTTCTCTAAACGTAGAAAGATGCTTGTGTCCCATGTAAACGCTCATCAAAAGGTGACCTCAGCAGAGAAGGAGCTCAGTAAACAAGTAGATAGGACGATGTATTCTCTGACAGTCAGCCTCTTTCCCCAACCATCTGTCAACATCCAGTGAGCCAATGAACAGGGTGGCCATGGTGGCAGAGATGGGAGTTATGCATGGGCTTGACAACATGGTCTTGCACTCACCAAGGATGACCTGACTACAGCTGCTGCTGAGTGACAAATCAGCCAACAGCAGAGACCAATGCTCAGCACCAGAAATGGCACCATTTCTTGGGGTGACCAGCCAGTGACAGGTTGACTACATTGAACCACTTCCTCTGTGGGAAGGACAACACTTTTTCCTTACTGTAGTAGATATCTATTCTGGTTATGGATTTTACCTTTCCTGAACATAATGCAAAACCCACCACCTGTAGACTAACAGAATGCCTGATCCACTCTCATGGTATTCCACGGAGTATTGGTTCTGACCAAGAAACTCACTCCACAGCCAGAGAATTGCAACAGTGGATCCAATATCATTGAATCTACTTGTAATACCATGTTTCCCACCATCCTGAATCAGATAGCCTGATAGAGAGATGGAATGACAGTTTGAAGACACAGTTGCAGCTCTAATTAGGTGCAACAGACTGTAGGGCTGGGGCTGGGTTCTCCAGAAGGTGATATATGCTTTGAACCAGTGTCCAATATATGGTAGTTTCATCCATAGCCAGGATGCACTTGGTGGCAAAGGGAATAACTTCACTTACTATCACTCTTAGTCACCCACTAAGAAAATTTTAAGTACCGCTTTACACGACCTTAAGTTCTGTTGGCTAGAAGTTTTGGTTGCCAGAGAGGAGGGTGCTTCTGCCAGGAAAGACACATCCCACTGAACTGGAAGCTCAGACTTCCCTAGGGCCACTTTGGGCTTCTGATACCATTAAACCAACAGGCCAAGGAAGGGATAACAATGTTTGAAGGGTGACTGATCCACATTACCAAGGGGGAAATTGGATTGCTTTTCCACAATAGAAGTAAGAACAACTAGAGTATGAGTACAGGAAAACCTTTAGGGCATCTTTTGGTGCTGCCATGTCCTGTGATTAAAGTCAATGGGAAATTACAACAGCCTAATCCAGGCAGGATGACAAAGGACACAGACCCCTCAGGACTACAAGTATTGGTCAGTTCCTCCAGGAAAAGAACCAAAACTTGCTGAAGTGCTTGCTGAGTGAGGATGGAGGAAATACAGAATGGTTAATAGGTAACAGTAGTTATAAATACCAGCTAGGGTTACGTGCGAAGAAGCAGAAATGAAGATTAAAATTGATATGAGTGTTTCTGTTATTTTTTGTTGAGAATTCATTTGCATAAATATTTATGTTTTTTTCCCCTCAATTTCTTTATCATGTAATATAGCATTAGTTAAGAGAATATCGGTAGTTATCACATTTAAGTTTTGAGATGCCAAAAGAATGTCCTTCAAGTGACATGGACATTCATTCTAAAATTTATAATGCATTTGTAGTTGTATGAGAGACAGTAACACCATGATAATCATAATTATGATCGAGTTATTCCTTTCCTTTGAAAATTAAGCATGACATAAGAAGGTATGATTGTGTGTCAAATTGATGAGGGGTGGACTTACCATGGCTTTTCTTGGCTGTCAACTTTGACTACATCTGGAATTAACTAAAACTCAAGTGGCTGGGCATAGCTGTGAAAGAGTTTTTCTTAATTAAATCATTTGAAGTGGGAAGAACCATTTTTTTTTTAAATCTAGATGTTTTGAGGTGAGAGGTTCCACCTTAACCTGGGCCACACCATCTGCTGGCAGCCTGTATAAAGACCGTGGAAGAAGGAAGTTTGCTCTCCTTTTCTGCTTGTTCTTGCTGGCAAGTCCATTCCTTCACTGGTATTAAAGCCTATTTCTTCTGGATTCTGGTGTATACTGGAGACCAGCTGAGACATCCAGCCTCATGGATGGAATAAGTACTGGATTCTTGGACCGTCCATTAGTAGACAGCTGTTGTTAGACTAATCAGACTGTTGGACAGAGCCTATGAGAAGCCATTGTAATAAATCCCATTTATATAAACATATTTATTCTATAAGTTCTATTTCTTTAGAGAACCTTGACTAATATACCTAGTATTTATTTTTATAAATATTGTGCCTCTTTCTTGATTTATCAGCCTTAGCTAGAATCTATTATTTCCTTTTCCCAAAGATAAGAAATTTAGCTAATTTACAGAACCATGTTCTCTGCCACAACCTTTTGTTGGCTATGTATGCATTCTGTAGATTTTCCCATATATCTAAGCTAGTAAATAACAGTGTTTCAATTTTAGAAAACAAAATATGTGTCAATTCCATTCACGAGAGATGAAAATTTTTAACTCTTAGAATTTCTTCTACCAAATATTACGTTTTATTCCTAACTTATATCACCCAACCATTACTTTTTAGCTGTTTGGTGTTTTTATTTTTGTCTTCTGTGTTGTAGCTAATATTAACTCTCACATACTATATTTACAGTCAATTCTAAAATATTAGCCATTCTACTTATGTAAGTAGTATCCCTAACTAGTAATTAGCCTAATTAGTGATTAGTCTCATAGAGGAGGAAACCAGCCTTATAATTAAGTCTACATAATTAGTAAGAGAATATTTCCAGCCCTGACATCAAATGAAACACCTGTCTTATGTTGTAGTCTTCAAACTTGTCTTACAGCACCACAATATGTTCATATTTGGACAAATGGCTTTCTTTTATGCAGCTTTTCTCCCTGGAATTTTAAATTGCCTGCCGCCCCATCCTTCCCTCATTATAATAGAAGTTGTTTCACATAAAAGCCATGTCTGAGTTGCAATGAGTTATTGGCATCTAAAGGGTCAGCACTATCCCCTTGAAAACTTGTCCTTTACCAAGGCTCCTATCTATATGAGTTTGTTGCCGACTGACTGTTTAGCAAGAAGTTCCATAGAGAAGCTTGCTTCAAGGGGGACTCTTTCTTTAGAACAGTGAGCAGAGTTCTTGCTTACTTTGCTTCCTGCAGTTCCTGTTTGTTTTTTCTTTACACATATTCTTTTTTTTTTTTTTCCAAAACAGCACTTTATCCATAAATCGCTCATAAGCAGTTTTTTCAGACTTTCCTAAGAACCTAAATTAAGATGCTGGTTGATAGTAACACATGAATTGTCCTTAAATCACTAATGTGTACACACACACACACACACACACACACACACACACACACACAATCAAGTTTCTGTTAGTTTTGTCTGATTATACTGTGGGTCTGAGATACCAAGATTTCCTTAACCTCCTGACTCCTGGGTTAGGTCCTAATCTTTGCATGATATATCTTCTTCTCACTAAGGTTAGCAATGGGGTTAGTAATGAAGCTTGTAGTGAAATTTTAAGTAGTTTTCCCACAAGAAAGTGGATTGGAGCTGTTATTATAAATCATGACAAATCTGAAAATTTGTTTACATGAGCTTTGTGATCTGAAAACTTGGCCAAACATATAATTATAACTTTGAAGCAGCCTCCTTGTATCTCATTAGTGTGAACTCTGAATGGCAGCCTAGGTCTAAGGCTAACTGACTTTTAAAAATGCAGTGTCTATCTGATTCTTTTGGAGAGGAAATCTTGATTTTTTTTTTCCCACAAAACTTTCAGTGAACATTACAAATTAACCATAGGGACTACTATGTGGATATATTTTCCTCGTGTTTTAATTTCTTTGAGTTTTCTTTTTATCATGAAGGAATGTTAAATTTTGTGACAATTTTTGTGTCCAAGTCCATCAGGAAAATTGGTCTTTTTTGTTCTTTTTACCCACACCTGGTTTTGAAAACAAGGTAATTCTGGTATTAGGGTTTGGTAATATTTTTTTCCTTTGTATTTTGTAAGACAGTTTGAGAAAAAAAAATGGAGTAGCAGCGAACACCCCCAACTCCTCTCTCTGCCGTGTTCTTGCATGAGTCTGCCATGTGTTCCTTTTCTCAGTGTTAAGCTACCTCAGTCTTCCATGAAAAGTCTTCCACTTTCCCTGGTCTTTATCATCTATTCATGGGACCATTCAAGGGTATGATGAAAGCATTTAAGCTCTGCCTCCGGAACCAATTCTGTCTGTCTGTCTGTCTGTCTGTCTGTCTGTCTGTCTGTCTGTCTGTCTATGTGTCTGTCTGTGTGAGACAGGTTCTCACTATATGGCTCTGGCTGTGCTGGCACTTGTTCTATACCCATAGTAGCCTCAGATTTGTGACAATTCTCCTGCTGCAGACTTTCAAGGGCTGGGACTGTAGTTGATTACTGCCCCACACATTTCTTGAGCCAAATTTTTTATCACTGGCATACTTCATAGTTCCCGAAACTCAGGCTCAGGGAGATTGAATGCTTTGTCAAATAGCTATGAAGTGATCCGGCTGAACACTAGAGTTCTGGCTTTCTTTCACTTTGTCTGATGTTTTTCCATGTCTTACACGTCTCCACCTATTGTCCCCTCAATCATTGTTAATGAACTCAATTCATTAGAACAGGACTGCTTACCAGGCAGAGTTTTGAGCATGTCTGTGCTCATTAGAGCCAGATATAATAAAGGGCACTAATTTGCATTGTATCTTCCTTCCTCGGTGGCAAGGAAATGTCAGAGATAAAAAGATTTTTAAATGTTTTTAGTTAAAATAAAACAAAAACCCACTGTGTATGTATCTTACACTTACACATGAGCTTGAAAACAAGATGGTGGATGGGGGACGTACTCTAATTTTTACTTTTACTATGACCTGTGAGCATCACATTTGTTATAGTCTAATATGGTTCCACTTCCCTAAACCTCGAGGTGTGTGGAATGAAGGAAAAACACACAGATTAATTTTGTGTATTGTGGGATTCAAACACATCCCCACCTGCCTCCCTTAACCTCATCCACAGCTTTCTATATTTTTCTGTCTTTGTCACTTTTTGTATCTATTAATAATTTTGAAAAAGGAAGATGTTAAATTATAGATTCATGGCTGTTGCTAACATGTACGGGACTCATTAAACAATGTAGATTACATTTTCTCACCTTTATTTATATAAAAATCATAATCACCATTCAGAGGGAAGTAATAAACATTACAAATTCATATCTATCCTTTCTCCCCTCTTTCCTTCCCTTCCTTCCTCCATCCCTCTCCCCTTCCCTCCCTCTATCTCTCTGAGACTGTCTAATCACAAATGCAAGGATAGACTCAAACTTGTAGTTTTCCTACCCCAACCTTTCCAGTGCTGGGTTTATAGGTGGGTATCATTGTACATTGTTGAGATTCTTACAGCCCTCCTTCCCAACTAGGCATTGAACCCAGGGCTGGCTATGTATATGCTAGGCAAATGCTCTCCGGCTGAGCTACACACCTTCCCATTAAAAACAATTATTTTGAGACAGGGTCTTGCTAAGTTACCCAGATGACCTTGAACTTGACGCCCTCTTGCTTCAGCCATGCCACCCCGCCACGCCCACCCCCCCACCCCCCCGTAGTTGGGTATGTGCTGCCACATGCACTGTGGTAGTCTCTTTCAATTAGAAAAGTTAAGAACAGAGAGTAATAGTTTACCACATCCAGTGAACAAAAAAACCTGAGCATTTCTTATATGTCTAGATGGTGTTGTAAAGTTGGGATAAAGGCTTTGCTAAAAGAGTGGGCAAACTCTGTGTGACCATTTCTTCATGAAGCATACATACATAATACATAACAGAAGTGTGTAAATCATATTACAGAAATTTAGGATAAATCACTGAGGACAAACCACCACTGACAGCTGTGGAGGGTATCAGGAGAGCCTTTCTGAGGAGGGTAATGGAGATGTGTTCTGGAGCCCAGGGAGTGGAGTGGGATGGGGAGCACATACTAGGCAGAGGGAACTGAAAGAGCAAGGCTCTCACTCTGGGAGGGGCACAGTGGGAACAGAAATAAAGTGAAAGAGGTTGGAGATGCAGGCAGGCTCAGAGAACCAATAGCTTGTGAGTGTGGGAAGGGAGGAAGATATCCAGGGGTGTCTTCAGGGTGGTCTGACTGCATGTGCTCTGTGAAGTGACTCTGCATGTAGTGTGAAGCACAAATTGAAGGGAGGCCAAGGAGAACCCAGGAAGTCAGTTAGCAGAGTTTTGCTGGTAACCAGGTAAAATGGCTCAGTCAAAGTATTGTCATAGAGATAAAGGAAAACGGAGGGATTGGAGAGGTGTGACAGAAATAGAATATCCAGGATAGGTTGTCCATTCATGAAAAATGACAAAGAGGGCATCAGAGATAATTGGTGTTGCCAAGATGGCTGCATGCTGAAGGAAAGAGCATGCTCTGTAAATGTGACCCTTGAGGTAGAACTGAAGATGGCCTCTAGCTTAGCAGCCAAGAATAAGAAATAGTGACAAGAAATGGCCTTACCATGGATATTCAGAAGATAGTCGTTTGAACTAAAAAGATGGAAGAATGATCAAGCCATCCCATGACCTCATCCTTGGTGAGGTCCCCAAGTTCTATTTATGACCTTGGACCCCCACTGATTCCCATTGTGTCCCAACAATAGTAAAATAATGCAGCTGAAAAAATGAACTCAATTCCATGTTTTCAGATCTTGTATTTATCATGAAAAAAACAAGAATAATTGAAATTTTTTTTGACTCTCTATTTTTCTTTCCAGATTTCTCTTCTCAGATTCTTACTTTTATGTTCCATGGACACATTCTACATGTTTCAGAAGTAACTCAAATCCATTTTTTGTTCAAGTCCAAACTCATTTCTAGCTCTAGTCCAAACAGCAAAACAACATCCCCATAAGGTTCTATACTGCTGAATATGCCCTTTGACCAGTAAAGTATGGACAGCATCTGTGACTTCACCTTCAATCCACTTACCATATCCTGTTTTCAGTTAGCTGCTGTGTCCTATGGATGCTATCTCCCATCTCTCCACCCACTTTTATCGCATTAGCAGAAGCCACAGCTATCTTTCTGTCTAGACCTGCTGTGACCTGTCCCTTGTGCTTACGTACACTGGACATCAGACTCATTCAGCTGATTGCAAAATGTTCCTGAGACGTGCTTTCCACACTAGGTTTTATCGATACATCAGTACTGCTCTCATTGCAGAAGGTAGTGGTTAATGCAGAGACTCATAACTGTCCAACGGCCTCAGAAGAAGTGACCAAGTGTGTCTGTGTCAAATCCTCCCTCCAAGGCTCCAAGGAAACATTGTAAAAGAGGGGGCACACAGAATGCAAGAGGCAGGGGAGAGAAGGGGGCTATGAAATGTTGGCCTCTGGCCATGACATGGCCATGACGATTGCACTCGTGAATGCACAGCAGCTGTGTTTACTTGAACAAGACTTGCATAAGGTAAGCCAGTTCAAAGTTCTAGCATGAACTAAGGAGAGGCTCCCAATGACCACTTCTGGCTGAAATGTTAATGGCAATTCATGGATGCTAAGGGGGAGATAGGTTTTGTTTTAGTTTGATTTTGTTGTTGTTGTTGTTGTTGAAAATGGCCATTGGTAGGTCTCCCTGTGCCCCAGACAGAATACATTGGATTATTAAATTCAGTGGATTATTTTTTTTTAAAGGAAACAAAATTGAGCAATATTGGAGGGCAAAGCAATTGAAGGGCATAGGGGCTGAATGTAACCTTTAACAGGAAGCCTACCAGAGGAAACCACTCAGAGTTTACAGTCAGTTGAAAAATCTTTATTCCAGCTGGCTAGGGGTTACACTCAGGTATTCAGAACTCAAATGTTGCAGCAAGCATTTAGAGTATGTTAAGGGAAAATAATCACATCTTGGTACCTCACTTAGAGGTTTTATGGCAAGTAAGAAGTTTAGCAGAAGCCAAGTTAGCTGGAGCATCTTGACCTTGTGTTCCTAGAATAGAGTTTGGTAAATTTCTTGGGCTTTCCCATCAAGAAGATCAAATTGTAGTCAAACCTAAAATGGCCTCAACAGACTACAAAATGGAGGCACCTCTGCACTGTCTTGTCCTGTCACAGATTGAGATAGATTTCATACAAGTTTCTGTTTGCCTATTATGTTTTGCCACATCCTATTTGTTTCCTTTTCTCATTACTTTTCTTAGAGAGCCTTCTCTCATCCCAGTGTCCCTTGAACCAAGTAAAGCATCTCTGCTCAGTAGTCCATAATGTTCAGTGCTCTTCTGAGTATAACATTCACAGATTTCATTTTGAAGCCTTATATATTTTCCTCTTATACTTAAAATGTGTACCCTACTCAGAATGTTTAGTGGTACTATTTGGAAAAAAAAAAGAAACACACACACACACACACACACACACACACACACACACACACACTATTGTGGAAAGAAGAAATATAGAAAGATAGGGAATGAGGAAGCATTGGTTGAAAACAAAAAAGTCATTCATAAAAGAAGTCTGTCATTTTTGCTATTTAGGAACAGGAGTTTTCAGAAGGAGAGCCCCACAGATTCTTGCCTGCAGGAATGAGCCATGTATATAGAGCATTTCATGAGTTCAGGGTGGAGAAGCCCATACTTACCCTTTATGAATCTGATACCCTGTGGTTTGTGAGAAAGGTCTTTTACTGTTTACTGTTGCAAAGTCACTTAGCTTCTTTGAGACTTGCGTGCAACATGACTTGGTTGAGCAAAACTGCTTCAAGGTTTCTTCCAGTGCTAACCTAGTTTGGTCTTACTTTGCAACGCATTCTTTTTCACCGTAAGACTTTGAGGTCCCATTTGTTTTCTTCCCATATACTCCTCCCCACTTTCTAAGTGTAGCAGGTAAAAGTAGGGTTAGAAAGTTTGGGGGAAAGGTGGGCAAGAGTGCATATTTTGCCCTTCCTGTATTTTGTACCTCATTAGACTGCCTTCTGTTTTCAAGGTTCTAGATGCAAAGTTGGCTTTTAATTTGGAGCCGTATGCTCAGCTGCACCGTCTGTGGACAACTGCACCCTTTGTTGTTGTGTTCTACCAAAAGTGTTGCCCTTGGTCAGAAACTCTAACCAAATGTTAAACTTTTGACAATGTGCAATCAAAGGAAAGCATCTTATTTGGAATATTCTCGGAGTCAAATTTCAAATACCGAGGCTGTCATTGGAATGAGGTTCCCCGTGTCTCAGTCTTTCCAGGCTGCCATATTTGTATCTATCTGTGACTCCCTCTCTTAGTTGCTGGCATGACCAGTTCCTTCTTATCATTCCAAACTGAGCTCAAAGATCAGTCTTTTACAGGGGACTCTGTTGGCCACCATACTTAATTCAGCTCCTTTTTTCAGATGGCACTCCATCACTGCCTCACAGTTACATAGAGCTTTCACTCGCTGCAAATACAGTGCTCATTCATTGTACACTCCCCCCTTTGCAACATTCTCCTCTCTAGAAGCTTGAAGGGACATGGAACTCAATCCATCACTAATATACACTTGAAATTTAGACCGATGTATGAGCAAAATAGACATTTGAGTCAATATCCCATGAATAAATGGCACTTGAGGATTTGTAGTTTCCTATATCTGTATACTCAACAGCCTCAAATGCTGGCACTTTCATCTGATAGCTGTGAAACATGAGTAGTTTAACAATGGACTTGGTGTTTTCTCTTGGAACTAATGTTGCACCTATTCTAAGTGTACTGTCTCCACACGAAGGTAATGCAGTCTATGAAGATACACACGTGTGTATCTATCCAAAGATCCCACTGTGTGAAATGAATAAGAGTCAGTAGTGTTTATTGCTTTTTAAACATATAATTTTGTTATCTTTTTAACAAAACATAAGATTTTGCTAAGTGAAAATCTTATGAGGAGGCCTTATAGATGTCAGAAACCAGAAGGCCAGCAAGGATAAGAATGGGGCGGAAGCAGAGGCCTGTGGGATTTACAATTTTTGTCTATTCTCTGTAATGCTTGCTTTCTTATGGAAAATTCTTAGTTTCACTGTTACTAGGTTAATGATAATGTGTGGGATTTTTGAGACTTATTAGATGCCAAATATCCATATATCATGAATAACCTGTGAGTCTGTTGTCATTATCACATTTAAAAAAATAAAGAGACTTAAGAGTTCAAGAACTCACAAAACCCCATCCTAAACTCCTCATGGTGCTTTTTGAAGACAGTGACAGTCACTTTAATTTTTTAGTGCTATCCTTGAGCCATTGAGTGGGGGTGGGGCTTCCAAGGTGACACCATAGAGGCATGTGGTACCTGCTTCATTTCCTTGTATTCTTTACTCTGGGCTAAGCCAATCCCCACATCACACCAGTATACTCTCGCTGCCAATGGAGAAGTCCAACTGGAAAGGGGCTGAGTTTCCCAACCAGCAGCTGATAACAACTTGCAACATGAATGAGAGACCTTGAAAGTAAACCATCCATCTCCACCACCAGCAGACATTTGACTGTAGCCTCGTGAGAGATCGTTTGCTAGGATCATCTATTCAGTTCTCTCCCCAGTTTCTGACCTATAGAAATTGAAAGATAAAAAAAAAATGGTAATGTTGCAAGTTAGAATGTTTTAGGTGATTTGTGACACTCCAAATTAGAATCAGATAACTATTGCAGTTTTGTAGACAGTGAAATCAGAGATTTTATCCTGGGCCTCTCTCCAGAGCACATGCTCCTGACTACGGAGCTCCATTTTCTCACATACTCATTGTCACACAGTCGAAAGTTATGTCTTTCAAATTCTATGCCACAGGTGAGAAACAGAGATGAGAGATGTAGTAATGTAATTTTAGATTTAGGATTTGAAGTCAGGTGATCTAATTCGGAATGGGTGCTATTCATCACTCTAGTAAAAACCAAAATATTCCTTCAAGAAAGTTACTATGAAAAGGGAGTGCCAAAGGCTCACATGCCTGTGAAAAGAACAGCTATCTAAACTCTCCTTATAGTACAACTAAATAGCTTTGTCACTACCGTTGGCTACTAAGAACTTAGGTGGGCAGGTTGTTGTTCTGATACAGTACGATACTACTTAGATTATAAGAAGCTTTGTGCATTAGACAATGTTTTATCAAAGTTAGCTTAGTTACCTTGAAGCTCAGTTTCTGAAGTAGCAAAAGTTGGGCCAGTTGAGGACTGCTTTCGGCATGAACTATAATTTCCAATCTCTGTTCTCCTGCAGCCCTTCAGTAACCATCTTTAGGTAAGACATACACCACTAGTTTTTGAGAGAGGATGGAGAGTAGACCAAGATGTGTATTGTCTTTAAAGTAAGTCAACAAGTCAGTGATAATTGAAATGAGAAATCCTGGCAGGAGAAGAGAGAAGGAGTTGTGCCCTGTCCTTGGTAGACTTTTCGAGTCATTTGTAGTGGAGTATCTGGAGAGCTCTGGTGAGTCATGCGTTGCTAACAGTGGAAGGAAATGCGTTTTCTAAAGCTGTCTGCTGTGACTCATGCATTTCGGTTGGCATCAGCAGATGCTGGTACCCTACTGACTGGTGATCTAAGAGAACGTTTCTCAGACTGACAGTTCTGACATGGCCCCTCCTCCCCCCAACCCCCCAAACTCTGATACATTTGGCGCAGTCCTTTTATTTGGCTTGCAAGATGTTTGATTTAACATTGTGACTTATTTCTGGCTTGGTGGTGAAGAGATTGTTTAGTAACAGAATGGAGCATTTGGATTTTTGTGGCAGCCAGGAGGAATGCTCTTATTTTATAAGGTTACAACTGAACAAATGTTCTTTACACTGATTCATTCCTCATGTGGGAAAATTTTCTTTTTATACATACATACTCTCGATTGGATACGTGAAGCTGCTTTACCTTCAATATTTGAGGCAGAATTTTTAGTGAGTGATCTGGGAACAATATATGTAAATGAAAAAGATAGCCTTCTCTGCATAAGGAAGCACAGAGCTGCACACTAGGAACCACCTAGGTTTTATTTCTGAGCCAGCCAGGTTTGCATATGACCTTGAGAACACTTACTCGTTTTGTTGTTTTTTTTTTTTTTTTTTAAACTTGGGCTTCCTCTCTGAAATGGACAGAAAATTGCCTACCTATTTTACCCAAGGCAAAACCAATTTCCTGATAGGAAGATGACTCAGCGGTCTAGGGCAGCTGTGTAGCCTTGTCCTGCACATCTTAAGGTAGCAGAGAGCCCGAGATTGCTAACCATACTATGCAAATGCAGCTTGACGTTTAAGGAAGGGAAGGAGATGGGGTCATGATGGAAAGAGAGAGAGAGAGAGAGAGAGAGAGAGAGAGAGAGAGAGAGAGAGAGAGAGAGAGAGGGAGGGAGGGAGGGAGGGAGGGAGGGAGGGGAGGGGAGGGGAGGGGAGGGGAGGGGAGGGGAGGGGAGAGATTCCATTAATTTATAATCTGGATCTGAACTTCTTTAAGTAGAGGGCCATTTAGTATCACTATTCAATAAATAGGACCCCAGTGCCCGTAATACCAGCCCTCAGGAAGAGGATGCTGGGAGTTTAAGAGTTTAAAGCTATTTTCAGCTCCATAGTGACTTTAAGGGTAACCAGAGATACATGTGTCCCCAGTCTCAAAGCAAGAACAATAATACAATATAATTAGCCCTGGGAGTTTTATGGGAAGAGGCTTTGATACTGTTCGGAAGATTGTTAGAGACAGGCACGGAAAGAAGTGCTATTCTACATCTTGACCAATCAGACCTAATGGTAGCATAGGTTCACACAGTCATAGCCCATGACCTCAGATGGATATTTTACATATCCTCCACAACTTTTCAGGCTAGAGTTAGTGGGCCCTCTTCTCCAGTGGCTGCAGTGAAACTGTTTAATTCTGCCGCTGACCACCTTTGATGATGTTTGGACAGACTGTGAATGTAAGAGCTTCTATAGATCTTGGTGGTAGGGTGGAATAGAACATCCTTAGGTTCTTAGCAAAGCTTTGTTTCCACTGGAATTCTTACCAAGTCATTGTTCCCATCAAAAGAACTTTGGATGGCCCTTTCTGTGTGTTCACAGTAGAAACACAGTCACAGTGACTGAGACGAGGGAGATTGGGAGAGAGCACCAGCATTACACAGTAGATCCTTCTAATCCAGCCCCTTTCAATCATCGGGTGCCTCTCAAGTCACCAGCTTTATATGTCCCATTCAAACTTGCTTTAACACTAATTTATTACTTTTTAAACTTAGCATGCAATCCAAAGGGTTTCTGGATGGTAGTTTTTGTTCTTGGTCATCCCCTCCCTGTCCCCCTGATTTCCCCATGACAGTCCCATTCTGACACCTAACTATGCAGTTGCCACTTTCAAGCCACTGGTGTTCTATTTCCATACAAATAATCCCAATAATCTTTATTTAATCTCTTCTACTTTCATGGTACCCTTTCTAGTTTCATAATCTCTCTCTCTCTCTCTCTCTCTCTCTCTCTCTCTCTCTCTCTCTCTCTCACACACACACACACACACACATGCACACATGCACACACATACAGACACAAAGTCTAGATATCACATATGAAGAAAACTGGCTTATAACAATGCTTTCCACTTTTCTACAAATATCATAATTTGCTTTTAATTCATAGCTAAATAAAATCCCATTGTGTGTGTATGTGTCACATTTTGGACCTCTCATTTGTTGAAGTACATGTAGACTAGATCCATTTCCTAGCTATGGTGACTAGGACAGCAATAAACATGCATGTTCAATTGTGTCTGTGGTAGGTTTAGAGTCTTTTGGATATATGCACAGAAATGGTATGGATGGGCCTAGAACGGTTCTAGTTTTAGTTGTTGTCTGTTCCTTTGTGATAACTATTCGGATTGAGGTGAAATGAAATCTCAAGGCAGTTTTCATTTTTCATTTTCCTAATGGCTAAGGATTTGAATCAAATCTTTATTGGATACAAATCCCTCCCTTTGAGGAACTATTTAGTGTGTTAGCTTATTACTGCTTATGAGATTTGGAAGTTTAAGTTTTAATCTTGAATTTTTGTCTTTTAAATATTCTAAATAGTAATCTCAGCATATATATGTATGTATACATATGTACACACATTTATACATATATACATATGTATAAATATTATATTTATGTATACATATTTACATATGGCTGTTGAGAACCTTACTGTCCCACTCTTTGGGGCCAAAATGTCGGGGACCGCTCTATCAATGTTGGAACCCGCACTGCCAAAAGCCTTGGGGGCTAAATTGTTAGAGCTCCCACTGCCCAGGTTGCTCCTGTCCGAGGGTTGGGGTTCAGCAAGAGAGAGAATGAGGAAGGACACAAGGAATGGAGACCAGACAGAGTATGATTCAATCCCGTTTATTCTTCAGTCTCTCTTCTTCTCTCCAAGTCCCTAGTTCCTAGTACCAAGTCTTTCAGGTCCTGGGCTTCATCACCAAGTCTCAAGTCCTAATCCTAGTTCTAAGCTGCTAGTCTCTTTCCCAGTTCCAAGTTACCTGCCTCAAGTCTCAAGTCTCAAGTACTCTTCCAAGTACAAGTGTCTAATTCCAAGTGTCTAATTCCTAGTTGCCTGTCTCAAGTCTCAAGTGCCTACTTCCAAGTACAAGTGTCTAATAATTTCTTCTGTCTGCCTCTCGCCTTTTATATGTCTCACTTCTAAGCTATGCCTTTAAGTCATGACTTTAAGTGACACCCTTAGGTCTTATCTCTAAATCACACCTTTAAGTCTCACACACCCAAGGGAAAATCCTGGGTATCTAAAACAAGATGTTATCAGAGTGTGCTCAGCTGTTGTAGGCTATTGTAAACAAGTCTCTTATCAGGGTATATGGCTCAAGATGGCTGCAAGGATGATAGCTGCCTTCTGTCGGCTCCCCACATATGGCAATCTACAAAATGGGAAAAAACTTTGTCAACTTTACATAATATCTTTTTTCCCAGTTTGTAGATTGCCTCAGAACTTTGGTGACTGTTTCTATTACATTTTAATGTTATGTGATCCCACTTATCAATTCTTGTGATTATTCCCTGAGACATGGAAGTCTTTTTCAGAAAGTTCCTGCCTATTCCTATGTCTTGAAAGCTTTTGTTTCTAGTGGTTTCAAAGTTACTGGCCTTACAATATGGAAAGCAAGAGATACAGACCTAGTTTCATTCTTCTACATATGGATATCCAGTGTCTGTAACAGTCATGGTTTAGAAGTGTTCTATTCTGTTTTCTGTAGCTTCAAGAAAGACCACGGCCAAAAGCAACCTAGACAGGAGAGTCTTTCTTTCATCTTACTTTTCCATGTCACAGTCTGTCATTGAGGGAAGAGGGTAGAACTCAAGGTAGGAATCCAAAGGCAGGGATATGGAACAGAAACTATGGGGAAATGTCATTTACTGGCATCCTTTCTGGTTCTCCTCAACCAGTATTGTATATATCCCCAACCACCACCTTCCTAGAGACAGCACCACTTACACACAGTGGTAAGTGGGCTGGGCTCTTCCTCATTAATTATTGGTGAAGACTTTTTTTTTTCACTGACATGGCCACAGGTCAATGTGATCTGAGAAATCTCCTAATTGAAACTCCCTCAAGTGATTCTGAGCTGTGTTGAGTTGGCAGTTGTAGCTAACCAGGACAAGGAGGCTATCCTTTCTCCAGTATATGGTTTTGGCACCATTGTCACCTATTAGGTGACAATAGCTCTGTGGGTTTGTTCCTTGATGTTCCATTAGTGTACATGCCTGGTTTTGTGTGAATACTATGTGGTATTTATCATTGTTGCTATTGTTGTTACTATGGCTCTGTATGATTTGAGATCAATTACCTCCATCACTGCTTTTTCTACCTGTGATTCCTTTGGCTATTTGGGGTGTTTGTACATCCATATACATCTTAGGATGCATGTGTGTAGATACAAGAATACAATGAAATATATTTGTACATTGCAATGCGTCTGTCAAGGAAACTAGTCTATACTTTTTGTATTCTTGTATCCGTATCTAGTTTTGGTATCCATGCAATCCTGGCTTCATGGATGGGCTTAGAGTGTTTCTTCCCTTTGTCTTTTTATGGAACAGATTAGGAGGCATGTTAGGCTTTACTTGAAAGTTTGGTAGAATTTGACAATGAGTCTAACTGGTCTTGGGATTTTCCTTGTGTTGAAACTCTTTTTTGTTGTTGTTGTTGTTGTTTGTTTGTTTGTTTGTTTTACTGATCTAATATTGTTGTTTGTTATGTATCTGTTAAGTGCTTTATTCCTTATTGATTTTATATTCCCCAAGCTAGGCACTCTAGGGCATTCATATAGAATCTCAACTTCAAGTTTCCACTTTCCACTTCTGCTGCAGTCTTCGTGTGGTGTACATAGGACCTGGTCATGTCTCTGATGCTTAGTCAGTCACTCTTTGGCACCTTGACCAGGAGAAGACATCACCTCTCTGGCATCTACCACCGACCCCAGCCTTATAGGAACCAGTTGGCAGTCAATCCTGGCTACTTCTCTATGGAGACTTGTAATTTCACCTTGTTTTGTTGATTTTATCTATTTTTATTTTCTCACACTTATTTGCCATTCTTTGTGTATTTCTACTGTTTGGGGGGCTCTTTTTCTCATAGGAATAAAATTATTTCTTTTTTTCATCCCAAGTCTTTCCCTCCAATTAGTCACTCAGAGGCAGCTCCTAACCTGCCATCTTCCTTAGAAGTCTTGAGGACCAACCCTAATGCAGGACTGTGACCGCTTTAGGAAGAATTCAAGTAAAGATAAAAAAAAAATCTCACAGCCTTTTGTGTAGCTAGGAGCTCAGATTTACACACGAGCATATCAATCTTGATAGTGACTGTGGCACTTCGTGTTAAGCATATTGTTCGAGCAGTCGGAGAAAGGTAGGCTGCGTGACCTTTAAAATCCTGTGTTGCTATGGTATTTGCATGGCAGGAGGGAGGCAGGAAGAGGGAGAGAAAGGAAAAGACAGAGAAATGACAACGGAGAGAGGAAACTGGATGTAGTACAGCAAGAGCAGGTAAGCAGACCAAATTCCCCTTTCTGTATAGTTTTAGAAAGGTACAACTCCTGCTGGCACCAGAGTAGAGATGAGGGGAGAGGCCAAGCAGCATCATCCAGGTGGCCTCACCCCACACTACCTCTGGGGATCTTTAAAGATTTACATTTCAAGTCATCTTTGAGTCAAAAATTTATTCTTCCATGGAATACTTCTTCAGCATCTTCCCATTACCACTAGGACACTGGCCCATCTCTCATTCTCAGCATCACACCATAGTAAGAACTAGTTTCCCTCATCTTTACGTCCAGAAACTCACAGAGCCAAAGGAGTGGACGGGGCTCAGATTGCAAAAGTCAACTGAAAGCTTGTTCTGAGTCACCTTGTTTTTAGAATCCCTTTCCAAAGCCAGTCCCGCTGAGTGCATTTGTCTCTGGTTCTTCAAAGTTCTCTTGCTAATGGCCATATTAAACTCTTGCCTTGTTCCTAAGGCTTGTCTTCTCTTGCTGTATTATGCTGATAAAATTGCTTCTTTCTTAGGTAATTTAAAACTCAGCTCTGGGCTTTACAGAGCTCTGGGAGAAGAAATGCAAGAGAGCTTAGTGGTTCAGTGATGAAGTCATCCAGTGCAACCCACCTGTTCTGATTTCCAGAGAACCACTGCAGACTTCCCTGCACAGGATCAAAGTTCGAGGTGTTTTGTTTGCCTTTCCTGTGGTGATAATGAGAGGGAAGAAAGGTGGACTTCATCTTCCTGGTGCATGACTATCCTACCTCAGAGCCCCTAAGGAGACAGAAGCTGTTTCAGAATTTCACTGTCCTAAGACAAAGAACCCCGCATTTTGTGAAGTAAAGAGATAAGGAAATTAGGAATGCACTTACAGGATTCAATGCTGAAATGTGGCATCCTGGAAATCATCTG
This sequence comes from Arvicanthis niloticus, assembly GCF_011762505.2. Lineage (NCBI taxonomy): Eukaryota > Metazoa > Chordata > Mammalia > Rodentia > Muridae > Arvicanthis > Arvicanthis niloticus. The sequence continues at coordinate 47,122,981 of NC_047660.1, read as the reverse complement.
AGCAAAGACCAAGGTTAAGACAACTATTTTAGAAATAAGATGTAAACATTCCTATTTCAAGATAGTAGGAATGAGATAAGAATTGCTGGGATCAGAAGATGGATCCAAAGCTGGGTGTGATACACATGCCTTGAATCCTAGCTAGCACTTGAGAGTTAGAGGCAAGCAGATCTCTTTGAGTTCATGCCTGACCTGGTCCACATAGTGGGTTCCAAGACAGCCAGGACTATGTAGAAAGAGCCTTTCTCAAAAAAAAAAAAAAAAAAAAAAAAAAAAAAGATAGAGAAAGAGAAAAGGGGGAAGAGGAGGAAGAGAATAAGGAAGAGGAGAAAGAGAAGGAGGAAGAGGAGGAGGATCCAGCCATGAAGAGAGGACTGAAAATTTCCCCTCTAATGTTTTTATCATAGTCATACACATGTAAATATTTAGAGTGAAATATGTCTCATCTCAAAAACTTACTTATTTCTCTTCCTTATCTGAATAGGTTCTACTTATCAAGAATGGCTGTAACAGGCAGCAAAATTCTGTACAATGATGTACTATCTGGGCTTATACATAAACACACAACCCTATATTAAGACACAAACCTTCTCCACATGTAATCATTTTGGTAAGGGAATATTGTTTTCAGAGAAACCATATATTCTATGTTTCTTTTCAAGTGACAAATGAAATTCTTATTTTTGTTAGTGTGTATAAGTGCATGTATATGGGCACATGGTTGTGTTTGTGTGTTTAGGTACATATGTATGTTTGTGCACATGCATGTGAAGCCAGTGGTGTTGTTTCTCAGGAACCATCTACTTTGGATTAGAGAAAAGTTAGGGCCTGAGGTTGTCAATTAGGCTAGGCTGGCTGACCGGTGACTCCTAGGGATTCTCTGTTTCTGCCTTTCCAGACCTTGGATTACAAGTGTTTGCCACCAGGCTATTTATTTATTTATTTATTTATTTATTTATTTATTTATTGAGTTCTGGAGATTAAACTCGGGCCTTATACTTACATGACAAACACTTTCCTAACTGAGTCATTATCCAAGCCCCAAAATCTTGGTTTTTATATCACATTGACTGTATACTCTTTGGCATATCTTTGCCATATCTTTGCCTTTTCACTTTCTTGCATGGGGCTCAGCAGCTTAAGTAGGCCTACCAGGACACTTTCTTCTTTAATTAACTTAATATGGGAGCAATGTCACATAAAATCCACTGGTCCTGCCCCTACTCAAGGTTGGGACATGGCAGGACTACCAAGCAGGAGATGGCACTCCCAGCTCCTATCCTTTCAATATGATTATTGTGAATGATACCTGTCATTTATCCCTGAGCACATAGTAGAGTCTGATGATATATTTAAAACCGTATCTTTCATTAGAGATCACTTATCAAACTCACACTATCAGTCCTTTTTTTCCTTTAATGTTCTCCATATTCTTCTTTTAAGAATTAAAGCATTAAAGTGTTCTCCGTACTTCATATGGGATTCTCCAAAACTGAACACAGCAAAAGCTGAGCTGATGCCTGTGTGGAACATGTTTTAAACAATGGCCGCTGGATGAGAAGCTGAAACACAGAGGACACCTAAAGCTAAGTTAGCCCAAACAGTGCACTGTCTCAAGAGGTACCCGAGATGGTTATTTTTCCCTCTCTCTTTGTTTGCCCTATTATGAGAACAATGATTTGTACTGACAGATGTACTGCAAAGAACTTAGAGAATGCTTGAAATCGAGTTGTGAGATTGCAGGAACACAGCCAGCAAAGCAGCCTAATTTACCTCCCTAACACTGGTCTTCAGATGCTAACAGTCCAATTCATATCTGGGGTTTTTTTTTTCAGAGTGGGAGTGAGCAGAATGTTATACAAATCACTTGCTGACCATTGCACATGGAAACTCTAGGATTACTGATTACATTTTAATAATAAACAGGCATTCTGTTCCTTATATCATTATTTTGTGAGTTTAACCCACACCCCCAGAATCCAACTGTCTCTAGGCACACAACCAGAATCAGCCTTCTTGCTGTAAAATTGAGGTTCTCGGCTCTAAATGAGATGGCCAAGGCCATTGTCATGCCCTGAGACCCCAGTGACTCTCATGCGAGACAGCGACACTGTCTGAACTTTCTCTTACTGCAGTGCTCTTGATTGATAGCCTGTTTTGAGAAGACAGTGTCAGCGACCTTAATGTTCTGAGCCAAGCTCAGCTGGTGGCATGGTCTGACAACCTGAATATGTTTTTTAGCTGAAATGAGCAAGTGGCTGCAGTGGTCGCCACAGCAACGGAGTAGCTGGAACCCTTGGGAGCTCTTAGTAGAGGAATAAAGGCAGCTACAAGGGAGGCTTCAATGGTGACTGGTGACTTCAGGATTAGGAATCCTTTATGTTCTTTCTAGTAAACATAGGTACAAACTGCGATTGTTCCTCACCAGAAAACACTCTGATTTTTTATGCAATATTTTCCTCTCCTGAATTTCATAGATACTACCTCAATCTTCGTAATAGCTACCTGTTTAAGGGATGGGGAGAAGGAAGACAAAAACAGAAAGGGGAAAATATCTAATTTCTAATTATCTAATTTGTGATGCATTCCTAATTTTTTCCTTTAAAATTACCCACCAGGATATGCTTATTTCAGAAGTGAAAGAAAGAAAGTAAGATGCCATGCCGGGAGGAGGAGGAGGTAGGCAGGGGTAGGAAAACGATGAACCCAAGAGTTGTTTCCTCCTGCCACTGTCTGAGACTTAACCATTTGCTTGTTGGTTGCATTGAGGTCACATCTTCAGCTGCCTTGTTGGTGAGGAGAGGTGACATCATAGCTGTTACTTTGGTAAATGTGAATAAGATACACTTGACTGATACTCTAGAAAATGTGAGATTCTTAGAACAGCTTAAAGGGAGGCACACCTGAGGCTCCAGAAGACCTTGATCCAGAGTTTTCTTTCTTTATTAATTCTTTGAGAATTCCATGCTGTGTACTTTTATCACACTAAGCTTAGCCACTTCTCCCAGATCCATCTCTCCTTCCACCCACCCAAGTTTGTCTGCTTTTCTTTTTCTTTCCCTCCCTTATTTTTAAAAATCATTAATTTCAGTCTGTGTTGTCTGCACATTCTTGGATGTGCAGCATTCCGCTGGAGCAACTTACCAGCAGCATCACTTTTAAAGAGAATGGACTCTATGTCTTCCAGCAACCATCAATGGCCAGTAGCTCCTTGGCTAGAGGTGGGACTTTATACACAGCTCTCCTTTCTATGCACAATATGGCCTAGCCTACGCCTGCTGTCACAGCTGCTCTGAGTTCAGATGTATAGCTGTCCTGTTGTGTTCAGATAACAGCTTTATTGTATTCATCTACCACTTCTGGATTTTACAATATTTTGGTCCCATGAGCCTTGGGAGGTGAGAATGTAACACAAATGTCCCATTTAGGGCCAGATACTTCAGTCTCTTATCCTCTGTATTTTGGCCAGGTGGATCTCTGTTTTAATCATTAATACACATAGAAGCTTCTCTGGGGATGAGAACTGAGAGATGTATTTGTCTATGGGTATGACAATTGGGAATCAATTTAATACTATATTCATTTATTTAGCAGAATAGTAGTAGTTTTTCCCCTGGAGTCTGTGAACTATCTGGCTACAGGTTCTTAGTCCAATGACAGTGCCAGGTATGGGTTTCAACTTGTGGGTCAGGTCTTAAATCTAATCAGAAAGTGTTTGGTTACTCCAGTGATGTCCATGCCACTATTGCATAAGTGTGTATGTCTTTCGTGGGGTCTTTGTGTGACTGGAGTTGTCTCAGGAGTTCTGTGCCCTGCCCATGTCATGTGACACCAGGCAGGGGCCATCTCAGATGTGGTCTACATTTCAAATTTTTATGTGATGGGTGTTTTGCCTGCACATGTGGATGTGTGCCATGTGTATGTTTGGTACCTGCAGAGGCCAAAGAGAAAACCAGATTCCCTGGAATTGGAGTTACAGACAGTTGTGAGCCACTTTGTGGATGCTGAGAATCAAATCCTGGTCCTCTTGAAGAGCAGCAAGTGCTCTTAACTATGGAGCCACTTCTCTAACCCCTTCTCTACCCCCAAATCTCAATGTGGTTGCTCCAAGGCTAAGAATTATAAAGTTGAACCTGAATTTACAACAATGGGATGTTCTTAATTTGCTAGGGTGGGACACCATTTTGTTTACCATTTTTAAGGTTACTTTATAGCTTTAAAAGATTTAGTCGTGTGGTATGTAGGACTGTGTTTGTGCTATTTGTAACTATGAACCTTGCAAAAGGGAGGGGGAGCCCAGGCTGTTAGACACTGTCCAGAGAAACCTACTCTAAGGGTGACTCTCTTGTTTCACATATGATCCTGTCTATTGGGCCATCCAAATTTACCTACAGCACACACTATAAAAGAAAAAAAGGCGTGATGAATGCAAGCAGGAGCCAAGCTGTGGTTCTAATTCCTTTCCTTCCTTTCCCTTCCTTTCCCTTCCCTTCCCTTCCCTTCCCTTCCCTTCCCTTCCCTTCCCTTCCCTTCCCTTCCCTTCCCTTCCCTTCCTTTCTTTCCCTTCCCTTCCTTTCCTTTCCTTCCTTCCCTTTTCTTTTCTTTGACAATTGTAACATATCATAGCTGAAGTTGGGCATTTCCAGTTATTAGTTCAACATTGGCTATTGTAGATAAAAATAAGTATGGTTTGCTACTAGGCAAGAGGCAGGTTCAGTGGTGGGATGGTCCCTAGTCCTTCAGTTTCTTTGGGTTGCTGTCACTCAATGTACTAGCTACTTTCCAATTGCTGTTGCCACTTAACCAAGGCAACATTTAGAATTTTAGAATTTTAAATAAATAAATATATATATATATATATTTATATTGAAGGGTTTATTTGGGATTTAGGGCTTTAAAGGGTTAAGAATTCATCACCATCTTGGGGAAGTGTGGGAGGAAGGAACCGACATGGCAGCTGGAACAGCAGCTGAGCACGTACATCTCACAAGCAGGAGGCAGAATGCAGTGGGAAAATGGGAGAATTTTGAAGCCTCAGAGCCTGATCCTGTGACACACTTCCTCCAACAAGACCACACCTCTTCACCATTCCCAAACAGTTCTACAAAATGGTGGCCAAAGATTCAAACACATAAGCCTACGGGGCCTGTTCTCATTCCAACCACTACAGTGATTCTTAAACTTCAGATGAGAAAGTGCCACCTAAAGAACATGGTACAGCAGGGTTTGCTGGGCCCTACCCAGACTCTAGAGTTTCTGATTCTCTATTCTGGGGTTGGGGCCTTGAGAACCCACATCTCTGACAGCTCCTCTGGGTGAAACAGATGTTGCTGCCGTGTGCTCACACTTGTAGAACACCTAATCTGAAGAACTGGGTGCTGCTGAAAAGGGCCGCATATTGGTACCACAGGCCACTGAAAGCAGGAAGTAAGCAGAGACACAGCCATGGAAGGTGATGAGTACCAAGGCATAAATGTGAATACAACCAGTTTCCAAGCTGAGCCCAAGTGCAGTCTCCTGTCACAGCTGGTATTTCTTGATTGTGGTTTTGGATGTACTGCAGGTGCCCACTCAGCATCTGGTGACTCCAGCATTGCTCAGGAGTTCCAGAGAGCAAGGAGTCTATAAAGCTGCAAAATGAATGGGCATGTCTCCTGATGGTTCCTTCATCCGACACTTTTAGGGAACAAGACAACTTTTCCAAATAACTAAAGTCAGGAGCTCGCTAAGGGATGAGGCATCTTAGGCAGCCCAGTGGATGCAGACTCCTAAGACAATCGTGCTGGAAAGGCTTCACCCCACCACGATCTTTGTTCCTTCCCTCGGGTCATCCATATTCAAAACAGAAACTTGAAAACTGAATTTTCATGATACTCCAAAAATGCCTGCTATGGAGTCTAAGGCTGCTGTGCCCCTCACCCTACTTAACTCAAGATATGTACATCATCTACCATTTAAGACACAGGCTTCATTTTGCCTTCATTTTAGATGTAATGTAATAGAGGTCTATTTTATGTGCACATAACAGCATTAGTGCAGTTGTACGTCAAATAGGAGTGGTGGTAGAAAAACGTGTTTGTTGTTCAGGGATTCAGTCTTAACGGTGGCACTGCCATTTTCAATGGCAAGTTTGCAAGGCTGCTCTGAATGTGGACATCCAGGAAGCAGAGGGATAGACTGCATGGATTGTTATGGAGCCTCATGCTGGTGAAATGAAACTTCCTTTGGCTGGGGTTTAATGATACAGGCACAACTAATTGCAAAGGATGCCTGCGAAGATGGGTGGACAGAAATACAGACCTTGGCTGGGCACCCACTTTTCTGTGACAACTCTTTGCTATAAAGGGAGAAAGCACAAGAAACCAGGGAGATAGCTTAGTGGGTAGGAGATGTTGAAAGCAAAAGGACCTGAGTTCAAATTCCTATTGCCTTCATAAAAGACTTGGGTATACTGTAACCCCACACTTGGGAGGTGGGGACAGGCAGATTCTGGGATCCAACCAGCTTAGCTAAAATAATGAGCCATAGGTTCAGTGAGCAACTCTGCCTCAAAAAACAAGACGGAATACAAAAGAAGAAACCCCAGTGTCCTTCTCCAACGCACACATGGCCAGATATGGGCATGCACATGCATATGCACACACACGCCACACCCAACACACAGCCCCCTGCTAAAGAAAGGGGCAGAGAGTTTTGATGTTCAGCTAAACATATATGTCCTGAGTGGAAATCTTAAAATGTATGTTTCCTCTTCAAATCAAATGTCATGTTTTCTCTCCATGCTGGATTGCTGGCCTTCCCCTTTGAGGATTGGTAGCACTCCCCTCAGCTGCATGTCTTCTAGCCTTTCTTTCTTCTAATCTTTCTGTTGAAAAAAATCGTCAACCTCTCTTGAATAAAAAAAAAATGTCTGTGCAAGTATTTCAGGAGTCCAGGTGTGTTCCTACTGAGGTAAGTGAACATGTTTCGTAGAATCTATTTTTGTTGTTTTGATGTTTCCTGCTCACTCCCTGTTTCTTTTCTTTTTTTCTTTTTTCTTTTTTTTTTTTTCCTGTTCTGAGAGATGCATCTGGAGAACACTGTTGTCTTAACTATGAAGCCCAGTTTCAGCCAACCTACTGAGTTGATCCCAAGGCATAAACCAACAAACCTGAACTCTTCCACAATTCCAACTTCTCAAAGGAGTGTTTGTATGTACATTGTACCTTTGTGTGTGCGACTCTTCTTATTCATCTTAGGTAACTTACAGAGATGAATTTAGAAGATAGACCCCCTCTCTCCTGCTCCTCCTCATCTTTTCTGTGTATATCGAGAACCAGGAAATAAGAGAATGAATCATCGTGGAGTCCTGTGTGGTTTCATATCTGGTCAAGTTTTAGTCAAGAGGACAAAGAAACAAACCTTCTGAGAGCAAAAATTTTTTGTTTTCGTTATTATTTAAAGGTCTTTAATAATTAGCATGATGAAAATGTCTAGCTAGTGTTATTTGTTTATACATAAATTTTCCTCAGAGTTGAAGACACAATTTAATACCAGGAAAACAAACAGTAAAGCCCTGTCTTGCCAGGTGCCTGTGAGTTTGAGTGAGTATTTTAGTTGCCTACACACTGTACTGCCTGTGATTTCAAAGGGTTCAGATGACAGGAAGGGAAAGAAAAACTCGTGTTCTCTGTCAGGTATTCTTAGAAATGCCAACTCATTTTTCTAGGGTATATATAGCACAAGTTAACGAGAAAATGAATCACTTCCAGGACTGTGTGGGGACTGTGACATCGTAGTAACACAGCTTATTTAAGAAACTTGAAAACAACATCCTGAGTTATTAAAGCTGTGAGTAGATTACTGAAGGAAGACCACAAATCAGGCTCAGCCTCAACTGAGTCGAGAGCTGTCAACAAGATTCACTGGACTTTGTTAAGCATAGTGGTTGCTGTGCCTAATAGTAATTTTAGGTTATAAAAAGCAAGGATGGGGTGGGGTGGGGGATACTCACCGCCACATGTGATTCTGTTTTGTCATGGTCTGTCATGAATTTCTAAACTTCTGGTAAGTATCAAGCCTGGCCTAATACTCTCAAAGAGAATCAGAGCAGGGCTCTGGTCAATTTGGTTACAAAAATATATTCAACGAACCCTTTGATCTACACTGCCTGCAAAATATGCTAGAGCAAAAGTGGCCCCAAGCTTTTGGAAGTAACCAACCAATGTCTTATTTGATTTGAGGCCCATTACACAAGATGGAACCTATAACACACACACACACACACACACACACACACACACACACACACACACGGGGGGGGGGGGGGCTGGTGCTCACCCATGTAGCAGTGTAGGCAATGCTTGGGTGACCAAGTCCAGAGACTAGATAGCTCAGAGACCTAGGGTAAAACCACATACTACTTGTGTTTTTTTTTTTAAGGAGTGATAAAATGATTACTAATGATATTCTGATATAGTCATAGATCAATGTTTTGTTCAGGTGTCATCACAGAAGCTTCCTTTTAAAGCAGATACAAATACCAAAAGCCTACAGCCAGACATCACACATGGAGACCTTGGAACATTCTGCTGTACAGGGTTGTCTCTATCAAATCCCTCCCCTCAGAGCTCAGGGAACCCTGAAGTAGAGGAGGAAAAAAGAATGGGAGAGCCAGAGGGGATGAAGGATACCAGGAAAACATTGCCCTCTAAATTAACTAAGCAAAGTTTCTATGAACTCACAGAGGCTGAAGCAGCACGCACAGGGCCTACGTGGGTCTGCACCACATACTCTATGTGTGTGTTATGGCTTTCAGTTTAGTGTTTTGGGGGACTCCTAAGTGTGTGAAAGAGTGCATCTCTGATTCTTGTACCTTCTCTTGGGCTCTTTTACTTCTGTTAATTTTTGGTGTCCAACTTTCATATGATGGTCTTTTCTTATCTTATTATTTTATTTTGTTAGATTTTGTTGTTATCTTTTAGAAGCCTGCACTTTTTAATGAGAGACAGAAAGAGTGATCATGATGGAAAAGGATGTGGGGAGGACCTGGGAAGTGTAGAGAGAGGGGAAACTGTAATCATGATATAGTGAGTGAAAAAAGAATCTATCTTTAATACAAGATTTGAATAAAATATCTGATTAAATTTGAATAATAAAATATTTGAATAAAAATTATTCAACAATAAAAACCTATAGCACCAGGAGAAAAGATGCAGCATAGAATTGATTTCAAATTCTCATATAGTGTCTTAGTTACTTTTCTATTTCTATGAAAAGACATCATGACCAAGGCAACTTATAAAGTATAATTTGGAGCTTGCTTATAGTTTTAGATGTTGAATTTATGACCCTCATGGCAGGGAGCCTGGCAGCAAGCTGACAGACAGAGGCTGTGTGTTCACTGTTCCACATATAGGGAACACAGAGAGCACAGAGAGAAGGCCTGGTATGAGCACTTGAAACCTCAAAGCCCATCCCCCAGTGACATACTTCTTCCAACAAGGCCACGCCTCCTGAGCCTTCCTAAACAGTCCACAAACTGGGAAACAAACATTCAACTATATGAGCCCAGGATTAGCCTAGGATGCCAGGGATGGAACCAGGCTTTAGGAAAGGTAGGATTTGTACAGATTGTTGCCCGATGGGCAGATTTTCTTGAGTGGGTCCTTTGTAATGTTGAGGCCTTTAAACCTATGGCCTCTCAGCAAATCATATTTTATCAAGCTACCAACATATCATTCCCATTCTGGTCCAACATTTTAGATCTTAGTGTCCACTGAAATGCTGTCATATAGAATTCTGAAAGATAGAGAGGTCACATGCATACATTTATGAAGTCTCCTCTTGAAGTTTGTAACTTTTAGGATTTTGAAGATATTATAAACACTTGACAATCAGAGTAAATTCCATTAATAGTTACCATCACCTTTACTAATGGATATTCTGCCATCCTTTGTGTCTTCAGGAAGCAATCCAGACTAACAAACAATTTTCAAGGTAACTCTCAACTTTATGCCCAAAAGAAGACTGAGTTAAATGGTACTTGAGATAGACGGTACATCTGTTGTTTTGAACAAGTCAACCACTGTTTATAAAAAAAAAAACAGAATTTTTAAAAATAAAATTAAAAATTAAATTAAAACAGTCAATATTTATTGAACATGTACATTCTTATTGTTGTTTGTTTTTTGTATTGTGAGACCTTGCTATGTAGCCCAGCTGATCTCCAACTCATGATCTTTCTGTCTCAGTGTCTCAAGACCTGGGATTACACTGTGTACTACCACACCTAGCTTTAAGGGGGTGTGAGCATGTGTGTGTGTATGTCTGTGGTGGGTGGCTCATGCACATGATTGTATGCACTTGTGGATATGGGTACATGTGTATGTTTGCACGAGGAGGCCAGAGGTCTTCCTTGATAGCTCTCAATATATTTTTTGGAAACAGAATATCTCATGAAGTCATGGCCAAGACTAGCTGGCCAATAAACTCTAGAGATCCCTGTCTCCTTCCTTCAGAGTTATAGATGTAGGCTATTACACTAGACTTCTACATGTGTGCTGGGGATCTGAGCTTGGGTCCTCATGCTTATATGATAGTTGTTATATTCACTTAGCCGTTTCCCAACCCCAAGCCTTGGTGCACTTACATTCTATACCAGACAAAATTCCAAAGATTTGAACTTCATGAAACCCTTTCCTTCCATGAAAACCTTTCTCTTATAGGGATGGAGTAACCAAAAGGAGACTTGGTAGTCATCTAGTAAGTACCAGAGACAGAATTTGAACTCGGGGAATCTGAGGCAAACACTGCTATTATTACTGTCTAGTGGGAGACACTGGGGCTTAAAGAGCCCAGTCACTTGTTCAAGATTTCTTAGTTCAAATCCAGTCTGTCAAGAGTTAGTGAAGATAGAGAGCTAGGTTTTATACAAAGGCTTATCTGATCTAAAGCCTGAACTCTGAACTCTCATGTCAAATGTTCAAAGGAACGCTCTGTATTTATGACATTTAATGTAGAAACTGGGTGACAACACAAAGGTCTGGCTCCCTCCCCAGTCACTGCATACATGGCTAGTTCCTCATCAGCCTGACTACATTTCAATTCCATCTCTACCATGAATCTCAGTCACAGCTTCCATCATTCAGTTATTATAGCTTCAATTTCTTTTTTAGAAAAGATCTGATTTGTTTTCAGTTATGCCTATTGTCTTCGGGTAGACTTGAACACATGACTGTAGGTGTGGTTAGACGCCAGAGGCATTGGATCCCCTGGCACTGGAGTTACAGGCAGTGTGAGCTGCTCCTTGTGGATGCTGAAAACCCAGCTCAGGTCCTCTGCATGAGTAGCGCCTGCTCTTAGCTGCTGAGCCATCTCACCAGCCCCAGGTTCAGTTTTTATCTGCCTCCTCCATATGTCATGAGCTCCTTAATGAAAAAGTCTGTTCTTTTACATCCTCTACTATCTAGTGGACGGCCTCCCATGTGACAGTACTCAGTGCAGTTTTATCACGGGAGGCAATGGGAGGTATTCATACGCATTGTTCTGAGAACAACTTGTGATACTGAGTGGGACAGTTAATCCCTCTGAGAGTCTATGTCCTTTTCTGGTCTGTGGACCATGGTTGATCATTCATAAAAGGTCTAATACATGGATTTGAAGCCCACTTGAAATCTGTAGAATACATTTTCTAAATGGGGAGCTGTGTTGTCTTCCATTTTGAATATCTGCTGCTGATCCCGTACCTTGTCTCAAAGCATCCTGGGCCAGCTTGGCAGTTGCCTAAGCTAATTTGTCTCCACAGCATCCAGCTGTGTTCCTTTAGAGCAATAGGTACCACTTAATCACCCTGGCCCATGCCAAACAGATAATGGGCTTCATTTAGTGTTGGGTTTATATCCCTTCATGGCTTCTGCCCATGTTCCTCTCTAGGTCGTAAGGAGATCTTAAGTGAGCATAAATCTGGTTAAATATTAGGAAGAGGAAAGAAAAGAGATGCTCCCCAGACGAGGGAGCAGATAATTGGCTCCCTAACCATAAAGGTTAAGTACAGAACCTTATCAAAGCACAGTGTTCTCCATCATCCACAGATAACCTGGTTTGTTAAATGCCATGGACGACACAAAAACCTCAGGACCCTGGCATCTTTAAAAGCCTTTAGAAGGACTTCAGTCAAGGACCGAAGAATCTCTTCATGCTCAGCATTGGCTTCACATTCTGCTTTCTCTGGCTTTTATTTTTCTCTTATGTGAAGTTCTTTATTTTAGGGAGAATTCTTTCTTCTATTTCTAAAGATCCTACTTTCAATCCTGTCAAATTCTCTGGAGGTTTAGAAAGTCTTCAAATACCCACTACCACACAAAAGTGGAAACACTCTCCAGCTGTTTGCTTTTAACCTTTTAGAAGATTTATTCATTCAAATCAACGTGATAAGTGATCAGAAGGGCTTTCTCCATTTAAAAAGCTAAAAAGGACCTGTCTAGTTTAAACTTAACATTTTATGTAGCTAACCAATCACATATCAAACTATAATAACTTACATTTTTAACCCAATATTTCCAGTTCTGATCTTGAAGATATAAATGATCTTGAAGATATAATGAGAGATAATATTTTTTATTGAAAAAATGTAAGAAAGCTTGGACAGCTCTTTAGGGAAAATGGTTAAACAAATTGTTGGTTATTGAATAATTTTCTACAGTTAAGGATGTTTTTTTTTCCCTTTTTCCTGAAAGTGAGGGTGGGCAGGCACTATTTGGGAAGAGGACTGAATGAGAGAAAAGGGACAGAATGATAGGAAAAGACAACAGAGGGAATACAATGGCAATGTATGACAAGTATGCACTAGAGGGCATGGGCTGGACCCATTATTTTGAGCAAAAATAACTGCTGGGCAGAGTAAATACATTTTAAAAGAGGGGAGGTTTTTAAAAAGTAATTGCAGAGAAGTACGATGTTTATTAAAATATCTCATGAGTATCTGGGCATATGTTTTTCTCTATCACTAACATTCCACCTAGAAATACACACAGATTTATACAGAAAGAGGTCTCGAGTAAAGCCCGTAAATGTTCACTGAGGCCAATTGTGGGCAGTGAAAACATATGTCAGATTCCCTTTCACAGTAACCTTTTTGTGTCCCCAAATGCTCCGCATCGTGGACATTTGACTGTTAGAATAAAAGGGGTCCTTGGCACAAAATTCATGTTGTATTCCCATCGACTTCAGAGAGTACAAACCAAGGGCTTGTGCAGTGCGCGCGCCATCAGCTGCCTGCCCGCCTGTACATCTTTTTTTGCGTGTTTCCTTGATTTTGTAAGTCGACTTGGCTGGGTTGACAGTAGAACTTCCAAGAGAAGTTTCTCAAGTCCTTCAGATTGTGAAGCCTACTTTGCTGCCCTTTGCCCTTGGTCCTTCACAACTCCAAACAGAACAGGGTGGAAGAGTGAATGGGCAAGCGAGCTAGGGACGTGGTAACTAAGTCCAGAGGCGAGTGTGGCTATACACTCAGAGGCAGCCGGTCTCTCACTAGCGGCTACCTACCTGCTCCTTAGTTTCCACACATGGATTAACTGACCTAATTGGGGCCAGCAAGAAGCGCAGTAAAAAGTTAGCTGTTTTTGAACTTCAAAAGAGTTAGGATCCTTTCATCAGTCCTGGAGGCGGAAGCAGGGCCTCAGAGTGCAGAAGGCGAGCTACCTCCTTGGTCGGAAGGAAGCAATTAACAGGCTGTATCTTGTGTTTTGTTGGTGCAGGGGGTGGAGAGAGGAAGGACTCCGAAGCCCCAGAAGGGCTGTGCCAGGGAAATGTGGAGCTGAAGGCAACATATCAAGGGTTCAATTATGGAGTTGGAGGCAAAACAGGCAAGAACTCAGTGATCACCTTATTAGCAAAGCCCAACTGCCCCTGCCCCTGAGTCTCCACAGGGAGGAGGGCCCTCATGTTGTTCTTCGGTACCCACTTCTCAGCACAGTGATCAGAAGGCTCCCCCCCCCTCCTTTACCACAACTAGAAAGTGCTGCTGAGGGAGAAGCCATCACCCAGGTACTCCTTAGCAGGACAGTGTCAGGTCATCAAGAAAAAGTGATTACTCTCCATGCCCACAACCTCTGCATCCTGCCGCTATAGATAACAGGCGTTTCCAGCCTTTAGTATAGGGCATCCAAGCACTCTGTGAAAATGAAATGTGCTCAGAATGACAGAAGAAAAAATCAGACTTTGACATTTGAAGTTTTGAGTTGCTGAGAGAGAAATTGTGTTCCTAGAAAGGCTTATAAAACAAAAGCTTTGTCCTGTCTGGTGAGAGGGATGGGCTGGATTAAGAAGGAAATCAAGCTGGTTTCAGAGTGACAGAATGAAGTCACATTTAGTTCTCTGGCACCTGCCTGAGAATTAGATCAACACAGGCAAGAAAGGTAGTCAAAGACAACTTGTGGGGGAATCCTTACAGGGTGATCCAGGAAGATATCAGCCTGATGATGTCAGTTCTTATTCTGGTGGCCAGACATCTTTCTCGCTCCTGAACTTACTCTGGTACACTCCCCACTCAGAAGACACAACAGTCTTCTTCGCAAGAGTGAGATGATGGGCCAGGACTGCAATCCAAGAGAGGCCTGTAAATAGAAGGCCAAGGAACTGGTGGAGGAAGGCACATTTATTAAAAGCACAGTTCTTCTTAATCAGCATGCTCGGCAAAATAAACACAGAAGACACAGAAAGACAAGCATGGAGTGTTTTCTTTCATCCTTGGAATCCAGGGATGGGGAAAAAAAAGATGTAAAATTAGTAAAATAGAAAGGAGATGATGGAGCAGAAGAAAGACTTGGGGGGAAAGGAAGAGGGCAGTGGTTGTCAACCCTTTGGGAGTGAATAACCCTTTCACAGGGTTCACTTGAGACCGTTGGAAAACATGGGTGTTTACGTTATGATTTATAACAGTAGCAATGATACAGTTATGAAGTAGCAACAAAAATAATTTTATGGCTGGGGGTCACCACAGGAGGATCTGTATTAAAGGGTCGGCATAGCATTAGGAAGGCTGAGGACCACTGGAGTTGGGGATTAAAAGAGGGGTAAGAAGGGAGAATGTGGATGACCAAAATAAGTCATATGTGTGTATGAAACTGTCACAGTGAAACTTCTTATGGTGTCCAGCTAGTATACATTAATCAGAAAGGTTTGAAAATGCAGCCCCTTTCCTGATGCTTATACATTCAGAGGCAGGTAAGGTGTCCTCCTCCCTCCTCTCAGCTCTCCTGCTGGCCTTTCCCTTCATCTAGAATTCTCCTCTGGGTTATTGAAAAATACTTCCCATTAAAAAGTCATCCTATTGGACACTTTTCTTTGGGACTTAAAGTCTTTTTCCAGCATTAAGAATTTCTTACTCAAAATCAAATATTGTCAAACATGGTTGCACTCAAGAGATGGAGAGAAGTCAATTGCTGTGAGTTCAAGGCCACCCTGGGCTACATAGTAAGTCTATCTCAATGACACCCCAACCCTAAAAAAAAAAAAGAAGAAGAAGAAGAACAAGCACCCAGGAAGAAATGAGCATGACTTTGGTGACTCATAACTTACCTGGACCCATGGTTTAGTCTTTCAACCAAAGTGTGTTGAGCCTTTATTACCTACTTAGAAGCATTTCTATTTGTTTGGTCCTCTGTCTACCAACAAGAGCTGTAACTTACATAGTGTTAGATTTATGCTTTTGGTACAGTTAGCTCATCACCAATTGAAGGAACAGAGCAACACAGCAATCACAATGGATCCAGAATGTCTGAGTCTGTCCTGAAGCTCCCTCACCTCTTTACCCTTGTCAACAATGAATCTGTGTTCTTTCCACATTCTTTTGCCTTTTCATGGCCTTAACTATTTCTAAAAATAAGACACTTGGAACCGGGAAGATAGTTCAGTGGGTAAAGTGCAAACATGAAGATCTGAGTTTGCTTCCCAGAACCTACATATGACGCCCATGATGGTGTACACCTAGAAGCCTAGAACTGGGGAAGCAGAGACAGATCCCTGAATTGACAAGCCTCAGGTCCCAGTGAGAGATCCTGCCTCAGAAAACCAAGGTAGATTGTTCCTAAAGGAGCAACATCCCACATAGACCTCTTGCTTACACACACACACACACACACACACACACACACCCCTGGGTGCATATGTTCTCTTAATGTGAACAAGCACACACACATAAATTAAAACAAAACTAATAATATACACCCCCCCCCTGCGCAACAGTCCATAAAAGACCCCAGACTGCCCTCAGCTCTGTTTAGGATCTGATTAATCTGATTGAAGAAACGAAGACATGGCTGCTTCTAGGTATGGATGAAAAAGTTTCTTATAGATATTTGAGAAAAACAGCCAGAGGCATCTGGAAGGGTCCAGACTGAACATGGCCTGAAGACTGAATTGGGCCAGCGTTGGGGAGGGCACCTGGGAACCAAGAGACTATAACCAAAATAAGATAGTTTTATAGGAAAAGAACCTGGGGGAATGGAAGAGGGGGAGGGATGGAGAGGTTTATAGTACTTTCTTCCAGGACTCTGGCTACCAGTATTCTTTGATATATTAAACAGGTATCTCAGGTAGGCATTTGTCCTGAATTTCTTTGAGACCTGAAGAAAAAAGGAGGAAGAGGAGGAGGAGGAAGAAGAAGAGGAGGAAGAAGAGGAGGAGGAAAAGGAGGAAAAGGAAGAGGAGGGGGAGGAGGAGAAGGAGGAGAGGGGAGTCATTGTTCTAGGTATAGCTTGTCTCACCCCTCACTCGTTCCCACACAAGCCTGGAAGGGTACAGGCTGCAGGGCATCTTGAAACACAGTGCCCTTGGCTTGTTCTTCTAAAACCATGAATTCAGGCCAGAGGCAGACCACACACTCCCTGCAGAATACTTCCTCCCTGGTCATCCCTCTCTTGGCTCTTGAACTCGGGGACACAGGACATGAGGGCAAAGGATGGAAAGAGCTAGAATTACTCCCACATTTCTGGCTTCAGTTACTGCTCAGTGAGGGAGCCAGTAATGAGCAGAATGGAGAATATAATGTCTACTGAACCTCTTCCATGTGCCAGACATCCACTATGTCATTCCATCCTCTCAATAGTCATGGGAGCCTCTGATCCAGGTTGGGCGCTGGGGGGGGGGGGACATAGACTCCAGAAACCTTGCTTTTGAATGCCCTTGGCCCATGTCCCTTGGGACCATCAGATTTGAACTTCAGTGTCTTCATTTCTCTTTCTCCACACTGGTTTATGTTTTAGTTCATCTTCACCAATGCTGGGCCTGATGTTTGCAGTCCCCTATTAGGATTCTATCTATTCTTAGTTTGTCACTCCTGTGACTACCCGTTATTTTTTGGTTGTTGTTGTTGTTTGTTTTTCAAATACAAATCTGTGGTATTAGTTTTTTCCCTAACATGTCCTCAATGACTCAACTTTTAGTTTCAGGATAAGATTGTGACTCTGACTCTTCATAAACAAGGTCCTCCATGATCCCAGACCAGCCATAAGCCCTTCCTCTCCCCTCTGCTGTGCCCATCGTTAATCAAGAGGAAGGCTGTTTCCTCATCCCCTCCCCTTTTCTGGCCATTCCCTGAGGTACACAGTCATTCTTGTTCATAGGCAAGCTCCTGGATTACCTCTGAGAACTCTCTCTAGTTACTTCACTTAAGAGATTCTTCATGGTTCCATTCCCATCCCATCACCATCCCCACCCCACCCTGTTGATTGACTTCTTGTGTTCAAATCTAGCTCTCTTTTTCTGGACTTTCTAAGGTTTAGTCCTCAATAAAGACTATGGTGTGGTTATTTCTCCCAGATTGAAACATTCTGGAGGAAGATGGGGGAGCCACTTACTCAGAAGAATTGGGAAGCTAAGAAAATTTAAAAATTCAGAAAGTTACAAGATACCTAAACCTCCTCCATGCCATAAAGTTAAATAATAAGAAGGCAGTTACTGGGGAAGACGCTCTCTGCCTGCAAGTTGGACAAGTTGTTCTGGAGATACAACCTCCTTCAGCCATAACCCATGTTGAAACAAGTTTTCTGTTGTCGTCGTGTCGTTGTTGTTTTAATGTTGCTGAAGTCTTTGAGTCACCAACAGCTCCTGTAAATAACCTCAGTAAACTCATTGGTTCACCAACCAGTCTTTTTGTTTATTTGTGTATTCCATTGTGGTTGGTGACAGATCTGGGGTGAAGAGATGTTTCTTCATGTGTCCTGAGAAGAAGTCATGCAACAAGAACAAAAGAAATCATAAATTCCCATTTCCCACAAAATAGCCTCCCAAGAATAGAAATCTAAGCCTAGATGTTTGGCTGATACTCTTTCTCATGCTATTTCTGCTGCCTTCACCATAGACGCACATTTGGAAGGAAAGTGGCTTCATTTTGGAAAAGGTTACGTTTGAATTGCCTGTGGCCTTCGAGATAACTATGATGTGTTAGTGATGGCAAAGGCAAGCATAGAGCTCTGAAGGGGATTTAGGTTAGATAGGCCATAGTACTTTTATATCTGGAGAATCAGGCAGAAGAACAAATGTGAGTCAAGTCCTAAAACCCAACCCATTGAAGGAAGAAGGAAGGAGGGAAGGAAGAAAGGAAGGAAGGGAGGGAGGGAGGGAGGGAGGGAGGAAATCTATAGAGTGTTGCTTTAACAAAGTAACCACCAGTGTCATGAATTATAAATGATAGATGCTTATTCATTTGTTTCCCTTCTATTACTAAAGACTGGGTCTCACCATGTAGTTTAGGGTAGTCTTATACTCTCCACTCTCCTACGTCAGCATCCTAAGTGTTGAGATTTTAGGTGTGTGCATCCTCTCCTAGATACCAACTGACATTTATTGCCCACAGTTCTGGTTCTTACATACTTTGTAGCTGATGTGAGTTTATTTCCTGGTTCATGTATGGCTAAGTTTTGCTGTGTCTGTACATGGTAGAGGGAGTAAGGTCTCTCTATCTCTGGAGTCCCTGTTATAGGTACACCAATTCCATTCAGCCTTAGCTCTTCCCTAATCACCTATCCCTAAGGCCCCACCTCCAAATATCATCACATATAAGAATGAGATTTCAGTGTGTGCTGAAGGATGGAGCATTTGATCTGTTTCACTTAGTTTTGTAATGGAGATGACAAATCATTTAGAAAGAGGCTGTGTCGAAACGCTGAGTCACAGCCATGCTTCTAGTTGACGTCAGTCCAGCTTGCTTTCTCTTCTATCATACCCAGGTTGTGTTTTTCTCCATTTCTGTTAGATATTTCTTATCATCCTAAGATAAAAAAGCATCAGACCTTCTTGAACTCATTGTTCACTTTCAGACCCCATTGCCTGCTTCTCCTCTACCAATATCAACAAATATACCTTGAAGGGAGTTTCTATTAGTTGTCTCTTGATTCTCACTTTTCATTACTTCCAGTAAGAGATGGCAGGGAGCAGGGGTTTTCCCACTTCTATGGACACTTCCTTGTCCAGGTCAGTAAAGTAGATCAGATGCCTGGCTTCAGTGGACCTTGAATGCTCCTTGTTTTCCATGCTGATCAATGATTGGCATTTGATTCATGTGATCAATCCCTTCTCTCTAACAGTTGCTTGCATTGTCCCAGAGATGGCTCCTTGGTCCTCCTAGTTTTTTTTATCTGTGCATAATCCTATGTTTATTTTACACTAATATCGAATTTTAATTATTTGCCTGGACTTCTCTTCATGCCTTCAGAATATATAGAAACCTACACTGTGTCAAATCCGTGTTCAACATGGAGTAATGCTCTATTCAAGCTCAATCCTTCTAAAATCTTCCATACCCAGAAAATAGTGAATCCACATTTCCTATTGCCCAGACTCCAAGCTTCAGGCTTGGACTAGACTCTGACTCTTAAATTCCACATCTGATTTTTAAAAAATGATTATATTCTCGCCTTCAAAATAGCTGCAGAATAAGGTCATCCCATACCCCTCTCCTGTGAATTCTCTACTGACTAGGACCTAGCACCAGCCACCACCAGCTTTTCAGCCTCCAAACTGGATTCCTTGTTTCTACCTTTATGTCCCTGAGTCTATTTTCAATATACAGCTAACACGATCCTATTAAAATGTAATTCAGATCACACTTCTCCTCTGGACAAAGTCTTCTGTAAATTCCCACCTCAGCTAGAACAAAAGCTGCTTGCTGAGGCCTTTACATCACTGCAGACTTCCCTCGGAAGCAGACATGGTAAGCCTGTCATTCTTTTATCTGCCATGACACAAGTGACATGACTGACATTCCCCAGTACTCTCCACAATTCTTACTTTTCCACTTAACACTCTGTTCCCTGCTCTACCTTCTCCCTTAGGACATGGACTGTTGTGATTGGATGCAGACCCCTCAGTTTAGAGTAGTGCTTAGTACTTATAACACTGAAAGCTCTTGAGTGGTATGTTGGAGAGCACAGAGGTAACTGATGTATCAAGGTTTCAGAGTGGATGCAGTCCTAGGATCAAGGAAGACATCGAAAATTCCCCTAAACTCTTGTGTCAAAAGCTAGGGGAGAGTAGAAACTTGAGAAAACTCCTGATATCTCCATTTGCATGTGGACTGAAACAACTCAACAGCGAGGTCTACTCTTCCTGTGTTTACCTTTTAAGTCTTTTGTCTGTAACTGTGGTGGGAGCAAACATCCCTGTGTTTAAGGGATCCTGTGAAATATACAAACAGTTAATAGAGATCCACTCAGCACAAAGCTTGCTTCCTAACCAGGAAGCTATCTCATGTTAGCAAAACCTGCTCATTCTTGAACACACATCACAGACATCATTGTAGTTGGTCTATTATTATTATTTTTTTTTTAAAAAATCACATAACTATTGCTATGTGATAGCAATGATATCACTATGGTCTATTTTGTCTATTTTGAATTTGAGACTAAGCAGATTTCTATGCTCATGTCAGTGGATTTAGAAGAACACATAGTTCTTTTTTGTTTGTTTGTTTGTTTGTTTTGCTTTTAAATTTTTGGGGTTTTTTATTACTTCTTTTATTTATGTACATTTCAAATGTTGTCCCCCTTCCGGTCCCCCCTCCATCTACCCCCTACTCCACTCCCCCTCCCCTTTGCCTCTAAGAGGTTGCTCCCCCACCTACCTACTCCTATCTTACCCCTCTAGCATCCTCCTTCTTTGGGTCATCAAGTCTCCACTGGACCAAGTGCATTCCTTCCCTCTGAGGTTAGACATGGCAGTCCTCTGTTCCATATGTATCAAGGGCCACAAACCAGTCTATGTATGCTTTTTGTCTTGTCCAGGTCTTATTTCATGTTGTCTTTCTCCATTTCAATCCCACGACTTCTCACATCCTCAGGATCTACAGCTAGTTGCCGAGCCTTCTTTTTTTCTCAGATGTCTCTTTCTCCTTCCTTTCCTTCAAAACAAGAATCCTGCTCAGAATTCCAGTAAATATTTCAAAACTGAAATCTTTTATCGTCATTGATATCAGGTCTTTAGTACTTATACCAAGGTGAAGCAGGCAATTTGCATATCTGCTCAAGATTGAATGGAGGAGGGAAGAATAGGGGAGTAAAGGATAAAGGTAGAAGGAGAGAGAACCAGGAAGACAACTAGATGTCCAGGCAGTGGCTAGAACATAGAAATTTGATGTGCTCAGGGCAGGTACACTGGCCACAAGAGTACTACTAAATCCATAGCAGAAAAGTTGAGCCTGTAGGCTTAATGTTGATTCTGGATTCTGGGAAAGAAACAAAATAGTAGGAGGCTGAAAACATGAAGTGGTCTTGGTTTTAGAAAATAGAGACATTGTGAAGGTATTACACCTTGTTCCTGGTACTCTGTAGTTAGTTCATTATCATTAATTGTTCATTTGAGTATCTCTCCCACTCATTAACCTGAAACTCTTGAAGGTCAAGTATTTTATCTTTTTCTTACTTTGTGCAATGTGACCACCTTACATTCATTAAATTGAAAAATGACTGATTCGTAACATTCTGTGTCTATCACTTACCAGATATGCCATATGACCATACTATACATCTGTAATTATATAGCAAAAATTAGATATGGTATAGCCTTTATGCTCCAAATTATTTTTGTAAAGCATCATAATCCTGTTTCTACTATGGCTGCCAGAAAACTCAGAACATATTTGTGAACAATAGCTATGTAAGTCCCTACTACTTACTACTTACATGTGCATCAGCCTTTATATATATTCATTATTTATACAATTGTACTATCTATACATGTATATAAAAATATTACACACACAAACACATAGCTATATGTTATCTCAAGACTTTTCTGCCATCAGGATTGCATATGAATATATTAAGTTTTAAAATGTACTCTGTCAAGTTAATTTTGGTCTAGGTTTTACCTGAGTAGCCGAGTTTCCATAGGAACTAAATGCATATGAACATGTGTGTTCATATGGTTTTTTGGTTTTATGTGCCATTTATGCCAGTTGGTTTTATTATTTTGTGGTCATTTTTTATATATAGGTCTACAGCGTTCCAGGCTATCTATGTTTGGAAGGTGAATGGGATATTTACAAGAAACCAAAGGCAAAGATGGGTCCTCCATAGGTGAAGTGAATCCATGAACTTCTTAAGATTTATCTGTTCCATCCTGAATTCATCAAGGGACCACTGGAGTTTGGGAAGTTTCTGCAGCAATTCATAAATGTCATCTCTTATGGTAAATGACAAAGGCCATTTCACACTTCAGATGGTTTGAATATAGGAGCAAAAAGTAAGGATCATCTGAGTAACAGTAATAGTAATTAAAGCAAGAAGTGCTAGCAGGTAGACAGTGAAAGGTGCAAGAGAATTAATGCAACCAAGTTTTTACTGTATTTATTGATGCACTGTAGTGGTCTATACTAAGGGACCTTTTTTTCCCCCGTAAACAATAGAACATCATCAAAGAATTTCCAGTATATTCATTTCTAAAAGGGTCAGTAGCTATGGGCAAAATTACGATTTTGAAGCAGCAATGAATATAATTTTATGGTTGGTGGTCACTACAATGTGGGTCACAGCCCTAGAAAGGTTGAGAAGCACCACTCTCTCAGATATAGAAGTGATAAAGAGCTTTTCCTGTTCTCTAGGCTGCCACTTGGCCCAAGTGATGATATCCTTTGCCATATAGAAACTTTTCTGCTTCCTGAGATCCCATGTAGCGATTGTTCTTAGTGTCTATGCTCTCAGAATTCTGTTCAGAAAGTCCTTTCCTGTACCAATACATTCTAGCCTGTTCCCCAGTTTCTATCAGAGTCAGAAAATCTTGTCTTATGTTGAGGTCCTCCATCCATTTCCAGTTGAGTTTTATGCAGGATGATAACTATGGCTCTATTTGCACTCTTTTACATGCAGCCATCAAATTTGGCCAGCACCATTTATTGAAGATGCTGCCTTTCTCTGTTGTGTATTTTTGGCTTCTTTGTCAAAACTCAGATGTCCATAGGTGTATGGAATTATGTCTGCGTCTTCAATTCGATTCTATTGACCAATGTGTCTATTTTAATGCCACTAACAAAACTGAGATGATCACTGTAGCTCTGTAATGCATCTTGAAATCAGAAATGGTGACACCTCCAGCAGTTCTTTTAGTATTCAAGATTGCATTAGTTATCCTGGTGTGTGTGTGTACATGTGTGTTTTTATATGAAACTAAGAATTGTCTTTTCAATTCTTGTGAAGAATTATGTCAGAATTTTGATGACGATTGCATTGAATCTGGAGATTATTTTGGTAGGATGACCATTTTACAGTATTAGTGCCATCATTCTTTGAACATGAGAGATATTTTCTTCTTCTAATGTTTTCTTCAATATTGCTGTTCAGTGTCATAAAGTTTTTATTATATATCTTTCACTTGCTTAGTTTCCCCAAAGTGCTTTATTTTTTGAGGCTATTGTGAAAGGTGTTGTTTCTCTGATTTCTTTATCAATCTACTTGACATTTGTACACAGGAATGCTACTGATTTGTTTTGATTTTGTATTTTGCTACTTTTCCTGAAAAGTTTATCAACTGTAGAAGTTTCTTGTTGGAATTTTTAGGGTCTTTTATGTATGAAATTGTATAATCTGCAAATATAAACACTTCATCTTCTCTTCTTCTCATTTGTATGCCCTTGATTTACTTCAGCTTTCTTATTGCTCTAGCTAAGACTTCAAGTGCTATGTTTAATAGGTATGGAGAGAATGGATGGACATCTTTGTCTTTTTTCTGATTTTAGTGAAATTGCTTTGATTTTTCTCTCTGTTTAGGTTAATGCTGGCTGTGAGCTTGCTGTAAATCACCTTTATTATGTTGTGGTATGACTCTTGTGTCCCTAGTCTCTTGAGGACTTTCTCTCTCTCTCTCTCTCTCTCTCTCTCTCTCTCTCTCTCTCTCTCTCACACACACACACACACACACACACACACATTTTTATGTGTATCTTAAAAGAACACAGAGATTGTAAGTATACATATGTTGTTTTGTGATTTTCATCATTTTGGTCATATTACTTTCTTGTCTTCAGAAGGGAAGATTTTTGACATCAAAAGTAACTAAATAGTTGAGAAGGGAATTTACATATTTTAGTTCTAAATAGAATTCTTTTGTGGTATTCCCAGCTGTCCATCTTTCTTGAGAAAATTTATGGTTATTGAGAAGGGTCAATGTTTCTATAATAGAAATTTACCTTTGGGAACACCCATGATATTCATATCAAAGTCATGTCATATCTCGAATCTGAATTCTTTTGTTTCTTGTTGTGGTTCAGTATCTTTTACTTGCAAAGAAGATGTCATATCTTTGGAATTGGCATAGACACATTGTTTAGTAATGACAACAACTTGCTATCTTTTCTAGCAATTTATTCTTTTATTTCTGGGTTGTGTCTCAGCTGCTTACTCAGGAGGCTGCAAGGAGAAGGGTGCTTGAGAACTGAGTGGATGGCTTCATCTTGCTATTTCCTCCTCTCCTCTGTTCTCCAGGTAGAAGTTTCCAATGGTGTGGATCACTGGAGCCCCCATCTCTACAACATGATGCCTTCAGTTCCTCTTCAGGACTTTATCATGAAGAGCCTTTGGCTCAGGACATTTTAATGGACTGCATTTTGAGTCTTGTGGCTTTTAATGTTAAGTAGATTTTGATCTTTAGGCCTGTCAGTTTTAGAGAACAATTTTAGAGAATCTCAGGGAAGAGGGGATGCTCTGGAGAATGACCATTTGGAGAAGTAAACTGTGGGAAGTTTTGGTTGGAGTCTAATAATGTCACAAGGTTACCCCGTGATTGGCACCGTTTATCTAAAATCTGCTTAGAACATAAAGTAAGCTTTTTGCTGCTAGTCAATATTAATAAATAATTTTGATGAGGCTCATCTAGTCAAATTCCTTGAAAACACATCATATTAAGATTTTATGTAACCTACCATTTCCTACTAGATACCGCTTCTATGGAACATGAGTTTATTTCAAAATTTCTTAAGCATATAAGTAAAAATAATTATGAGCATCTGTATGTTTATAGTTAGATCCCATCTTTCTTTCCATTTTGCACACTTGGATTTTATCTACACAAGTAGAATCTATAGCAATTGTCTAAGATCCAAATTGCATATAGAGACACCTTAGAGATTAATCTCATTTTTATTATTTATTACAGTTTAGCTGTGCTCAACATATTAAAGAAGTGAGTTCTGCAGCATGTTGCTCCAAGGCTCTAAGTAGCATGTATTATTCATGCTGGTGGTGGGTGGCTATGTGTTGCCTCATCCCTATGTATAAGCCACACTGTTAATGTTAATGGGATACGGGGTCAAGCACACATATTCATTGTTGGATTTGGATCTTGGGGCCTTTACAGAAATTGAAATATGAAATTTAGTATTTTATATTCTGCAAAGAAAAAATAATACTGTTTCTAATAAAAATATAGCTTGAATAAAATTTGAAACCTCAGCTTCCTGCTATAAAGTTCCCTCCCTCCACTAAAACATAGTTTCTTATCAAAAGAAATAAACCTTGAGAAGTCAAATCTAGTTCTGCAGATACCCTGTGGTTTCTTTTTATGTGATATGTATGTTGAATAAGGGTTTGTTGTTATTGTTGTTGTTGTTGGAGAGGATCAGATCCAAAGTAACAGAAGAAAAATGTTAGTGAGTTTATTATTTGCAGTATTGGTTTTAGTGTCTTCAAAAAGAGCTGGAAGAAGGGAGGCAGACTCAGGGCCTCTATATTTCATAAAGAGCAAGCAATGTGGCGGTTGGGTGCATTTGCTGTGTCAAAGTCATCCTCAGCTTCCCCAGGCCACTTAAATGGGCATCACAGGATGATCCCATGATTCTAGAGACTTCACAGGAAAAATAATTTGAGGATAGCGTTAACCACATGGAACTCGAAAACCTCAAATCAAGAAGCTACCTCATGTTTCATTTCTTAGTGGCTGAGTAAAGCCTTAATTACCTCATTTCTGGCTCTGTGTGCAGTGCCAGCACCCCGCCATTGCCTCTCTCAGTTCACCCTCTTACTCATAAGGTCTAGGACTCTAGGTTAGGGACTAGACCCTAAATAAATGTTTGAGAGATGGCTAATGTATCACAGAGATTGATTTTCCAGTGACGAATGGGTTTGAATATTTTGTTCCTCTCCTCCATGGCTAATTGGTTATTAATAGGGTCAACTTGTTTTAACACATTTCAGCTACCCTCCATGAACAATGATTTCTCAGCTTAAAATTGAAAATGTTTCTGTTTCTTAAAATTTAAAGGAAAAATTAGAACCAATTTTCAATTACCGCAAGAGCAACAAAGCTGTGCTGAGCCTGGCCAGCCCTCAAGTCTTCTTCTGTGTCACTCATGTCTAAGGAGTCCCCACTGCTCTAGGCAATACAATGTACAGGTACTACAGCTTGACTTTACACCTAGTTACATGCAAAACTACACGTGTAAATTGTACCTTAAAGCAGAAACGAAAAGAACATAACTTCAATATGCATTCTAAAACATCTACTATGAAGTGGGACTATTCTAGGTGGGAATCCTTTAGCCCTTTGGCAATTCTATTCTTGGAAGATGAAATAAATGAGTTTAGAAGGAAGCCATTAAACTGGATTTGGCACAACTGCAATCCCAGCACCCAAGAAACTGATGCAGAAGGATAGTGAATTTGAATAGGGAGACCCTGTATCAAACAAACAAACAAACAAACAAACCCTTCTAAGCAACAACAAAGAAAACTTTGAGTCTTTGAATAAACTATCTTATCTGAGCTTATTTTCTTTGAATTTCATGAAGATGCCATTTCGTGGGAATGTTATTTGTGTAACATAAAATATCAAACTATAGCATCTGAAATAACTTTCAGTCTATACTAACCTAACATGCCCTACTTTTTATCTTGTAAGGATAAATACTTTGATAAAAAGCGACTTCGAGAAGTGTTTATTTTGACACACAGTTGCATCATGGTGGGAAAGTTAAAGCAGTAGAAACCAGAAATAGGTGGCAACATCACATCTATAGGCAGAGAGATAAATGCCTGTGCTCAGCTCTCTTCCTCCTTTTAATACAGTCTAGAATCTCAGCCCAGGGAATGCTGCCACCCACAGTGGACAGGTCTTCTCATCTTTAACCCAGTCCACCACAAGCATGCCTATAGGTCTGTCTCCTAGGCGATTCTAGATCTTATCGAGGTGACAATTAGTATTAGCCATCGTACAAGTTTTCAGAATGTTAATTTTCAACCCATTCTTGAGAAGTCAGAATTACTAAGTCTAAGACTTATTTTCCAGTGTTGAAGATCTTCCCACTTGGCTCTCTAGCCTCTTCACTGTGAGATGTGAAAACTGGAGTGATTGAGAAGCTGTTAAACTGTTGGTCCTTTGCTTCCTGGTCATGCTCACTGCCACCTCCCTGCCCCACCCTTTCCCAAATACTTGAGATAAAGAGCCACATTTCCATCTCTTCTAGGCTTAGCCTTTGCACACTGCCACTGTATATGTACTCTGACTGCCTGTTACTTGGTAAACTGCTGTTGTATGTATGGATTGTGTTTGGAGATATGACTCACTGGGTAAAAGCACTTGTTGCTCTCCCAGAGGATCTGGGTTTTATTCCAGCACTCATATGGAGCTTACAACCATCTATAAGTCCAATGCTGGGGATGGGGAGGGAGATCCAATCAATTCTCTCCATAGACACCAGGATATATATATGTATATATATATATATACATATACATATATATATATATATATATATATATATATATATGTATATGTATATATATATATATATTACACAGACACATGTGCAGGCAAAAGACCTATACAGTGAAAAATAAAAATAATAATTTTAAAAATATTTTTAAAGAATTTAAAAGTGAAACCCCCACAAAAATACTTTGAAGTATTTGAAGTAGTGAAATTCAGTCTTATTTAAAAGAAAAAAAAAAAAAACAAAGCAAACCTTATGCATTTCTAAAGATGTTTTCTTTTAGTGCATGGAAAAAAATGTAAAGATACATTTGTTATTGGTCATTTGGAGATCTCTGTGAACAGTGACATTTTAGATGTCATGTTTTCATCTTTCAGAAAACACAGCAGGACAGAGTCCCATTCGACACAGAGAAATAAGTTCCTTAAAAACGTTGGCTAAGGCAGCAGAAGGCCGTCTGCTATTTTAAGCACTCATAAACAACCCCAGTTGGAGAAACGCTCTATGAAGATTCAGGCCTCTCTGGTTACTCTATTTCCCAGGTTTCTCTCCCCTGCTTGATTCTCCTGTTTGATAAGAGATCAGGTAACCATGACAACACTGCGCTGTGGCAGGCCTTTTAGTGTGTGTGTGTGTGTGTGTGTGTGTGTGTGTGTGTGTGTGTGTATCTGTGTGTGTGTGTTTGTACATTACATAACTTTGAAAATAAATCTGCTGTTTGACATTTGCTTCCTTTCCTTCCAACCTTTTTCTTTTTAGCTCTCAGCTCAGTGTATCCTGAAGGAAGTCCTCCACTTCAGAGGATTTTGCTGACAGAAGTGTGGCTTCCTATTAGTGGCATGATGGCTGTACCCTCTGAGGCTCACATTCCCAGCATGGATTCTCCCCATACACACTTCAGACTAAATTATAGCTCTATTATCCAGTTAGTGAAGGCTAGCAAAACCGTGATAGTTCACTGGGGTGTTTTCTAGCTTGAGATTTATGCAGTCTGATTATAGGCCATCCAAAATGAAAGCCACGATTATAAGTGAGCTCTGAAGGTTCACCTCAGAGGGACCGGTTTCACTGGGATTATGCCGATGGGAAACATACTCTCGTCTATGGCAGACAGAAAGACTGTTTCACTCAATTAGATTTTGATAAGACACCTTGACCTAATACTCCTCCAAAAATAAAGACTCAAATATAATTTAATATAGGGATATTGGTATGCCAAATAACTAGCTTTTATTATGTGTTCAGAGGAGATTTTATTTTCTAATATAAATCCTAGAAATTTTCTTAGTGATAAGGGTTTCCCTCATAACAAAGCAGATTCTTCTTTCAACATTAGTGGCTATATGGAGATTTAGGCAAGTGACAAGCAGCATAACTCTTGGTTAAATGAGAAGAAAATTATTATCAGGGTCAGAATGGGGCCATTGCTTTCAAAGCAGACCCAGCAGAGACCCAGTGCTTGCCTTTACCCACCAGCCTGAGTTGTATCCAGGCAAACTGTATTGATTAGATGTATTTCTAAAATAGCAGTAGGCTGCTTTCTCTCAGGAACACACTTGTATAAGACACACAGAGCGTTCTCCTCCATGTCTGCCAATTAAGTGTTATTGAGTTTAATGAGTCTATTCCACATCACCCAGCTCTCTAGTATTTATTCAAAAAAAAATCTCTTGGGACTTGAATCTCAGAGCAAAAGATTTCATAAACAAGCATATCAATATGTTAGATGAGGCTGTGTGCAATCATACAGTGTCATGATATGACTGTCATGTAAAATGACTATATTTGAAAATAAACACCATTCGCGTCACTTCTGATAAACCCGGAGCCTCTTTGAGAACAGCAGAGGTTGTCTCTTGCCTGAGGGTGTTCAGCAGAGAAAGAGGCCGGGAATCAGCTCAAAGCAGACAGGGTAGCACCGGCACCACCTTAGCAACCTGGGTCTCTGCCAGAATTGAGTTTGCATGTGCCCCTCTTTTAATTGATGAACCTGACTGCCTAGCTGCTTTACCTGAATGTAGTATTCACACACAGCTCTCTCCAAACCAAAGCATCTAGAAATTCCAGTCTCTCCACCCCCTACTCCCTACCTCTCACCCCCATGTACACTGAGCTACACGTACATGTATCCCTCTCTGGATAGTGGAGTGGAGGTTTCTTCTTTCTTAACTACAATCAAATGTAGACAGTATTTGAGTATATTATCAGTGTATCTGAGTATAAGATAGGCCAGAAAGGCCAATCTGGCTAGAATTGGTTTTGGGGTACATGTGCAGTAAGGAAAACTGTCCTCAAAGTGAATTCCTAAGATTTCTTTGTTTACCATCCTATGCCTGTGCTTATTTGGGTGTTCACATGATAAAAACGAGAAGCATTATGGGAAGAGACACATGCAGCAAGAAAAAGGAGTAGTTATATGACAAAACCTATCAATCAAAATTGAGAACCACCCAGACTTCTCCACTTAGTAACCAATCTCTCCTTCCTTTAGATCCCATAATGCAATGCCAGTACCTTGAGAACCCACAGCATGTGGTCTGATGTCAATGTTCACAACGCCTCCTTTTCTAACGGATGTGACTGCTTACACCTAGCGTCTGTGTGAGGCCTTCTTTTCAGTTCTTTAGATAAGTGGCCAAAAACCTAAAAATACCTGGCTGAGACCTGAGCACCCACAACAAGGGGAGGGTGCTTTTGTCTAATTCCTAGATAGCCACTGGCTGATGACAGCCTTGATTAAAATAGCTTTGGCATATTACCTTCTGTGTTTGACTGCTTAAATAAATGATAACATTGGCAGCACAGGCCAAAAATCGTGAATAGTGTGGAGAAAAGAAAAAGAACGGCAGTACAGAAAACACATGGGTCCTTGAACATTCTACAATTAGGTAACTGATATCAGATTGGCGTTGAATTGCGATTTATTATGACCCCAGCGGTGCTTACCTCTTCGAGATTTTGCATCTTTATCTTTGAATGAAATAATCCTACCTCAGAGAATTGTTGTGAAGTTTCATCTCGTTCATAACAGCAGCTCATAGAAAAAGGGATCAATAAATGTTAGCTGAGGCTAGCTAGTATGCTCACCATACCTCCTCTCTCAACACCAGACCCTAACCTTCAGTGTAGACACTGCCACTCTGTAAGGAGCAGATGGTGACTTCTGTGACCATATAGGAGGAAAGGGGTTTGCAGGACAAAGGGTAACTGGAGGGTGGGGCGGAAACAAAACGCGTTGGGATAGGACTTGAGGACTGGTTTGAAGCATGAGGAGCTACTGATGATTAAATCAGCAGCAGGCATTTAACGGAGAAGATTCCAAGATTTGCTTGCTTTTTTGGTTTGGGTTGCTTACTGCATTTTGTGACTGTACGGGCAGATTTTTCTAAAGGTAGTTAAAAGCTGTCTTATAGTCATTACCATTTGGAAAATAATAGACCTGAGGGCAGCTTGTGTTTACTTCTCTGTCAACAATTACCAAGACTGTCAGTACACACCAAAGGAAGGGCTAATCCTTGTCTGCTGCTATTCTAGCCTGGTCATCTGATCCGATAGCTTCTATGAGCATAGCACTTTTAAACCCTCAGAAAAGAGATGGGCCCTGGGCCTCCCTCTGTTCATGTTTAAATAAAGCACATTATTTTTCTTTCCTTTAAATATTTTAAACTGGAAACCAGCTGGGTTTACAAATAGACATTTAGCTGTAACGGTTTCCCACAAAGAGTCTCTGTGCGGTGTTCATCATCTGTTTAGACTCTTCAGTGACAGGAGGAAATTTTAAGCTCAGAAAATATGCTTAATTGCTTCAAACAAAATGCCAAAATGCCATCTTTCAAAGCTTCTGAGAGCCGGTTGCAGCAAATATGTCTAATTTGGTCATTCTCTGAATTTGCTATTTTGAAATAGGAATGCCGACTCCTAACCCAACTTTAAAAAGAACAGCTGCAGAGATGGTAGAAATACCTGAGAGTTGATGCTGGGCTTCAGAGTCAAATCTGCTTCTAATTGTCATCTTGGGGGAACCGTGCAATGTCCTCCACCCTCCTTTGTCATGTACTCGTTGAGATTGTGGAATGGTTCTATTTGAATCTAAGGCCTACTGCAAACTGAAAAGGGGACACCCATTGTTCAAAACACAAGAAAGCTACTGTCACAATGACTTAACGGGCCACTGTTTTCCTGCTCTGTGGCCTCTCAGATGGCTTGGGTAATTTGTAAAGTTTGTGATATGATACCATGTTAAAGATAAATGAAAGCTTCAAATAGACATAGGATTTGGTATTCATCTTTGTTCATCCAATGTCATCTTGAACTACGTAAGTAAAATGTTTAACTGGGATCCCTGACACAGTTGACATATTAGAACTTTCACACAGGTGTCCATTTTTTTCCTTAGAACAGCAGAAAACTGCCCAAGACTGACTCATTTTTTCACCCCTTTCTCGATACGGGTGTACATTGTTTAGCAATTTATTGCAAGTAACCATCCATGCTGCAGGGAAATGATAGAGAGCCTCCTTAAAACTCAGAAGCATGAGGCCCCTCCCTTTTCCAGCCTCTGCTATGGGTAAGGGCCAATGGAGCATCTTTCAGACCAGCCAAGCTGCTTAGAAGAGACACCCTTTGACTTGTTGAGCAGCCTGCAAGTCATGGCAGTGTGTGCCAGGGTCCCAGCTTTGGTGAACTGTTCTCCATGCTGCAGTGGGCCGTGGTTGATGTGGTTGTTTTCTGGTCATTTCTGCTCCTGTGAAGTAATCTGCCACCCACATGGTCACGAGCTGCCAGCATGGCAGCTATGGAATAGTCAGATTTCTCATATGAAGTGAATAGGTGATCTATGTTTCTTCAAAGACCATTGTTTTCTATCCACATTTGAAGGACGTTCTGGTTCAAATAAAAAAGTGTGACCTCTTAGGGACAGTCATTCTTCCTCCCTAGTTATAGAAGAAACACTCAGTGTCACTGGTGTAGAATCTTGTTGAACTCCCATACATGGTAGGTCCCTAGAGTTCTGTGCTTACAGAATTCTGACATGTGCTACATATTGATGGAGCCGTGTGGAACTGTGGACACATGTTATATATGTCCCCTTTATGAATACACGCTCAGCTTTGCCATCTTGGCCATGAGCAGTGTGGCTTAGGGATTAACCCAGTGGAGTGATAGAGAATGAGGAAAGGCTAGAAACACATACAGGAAAGCTTGTGTGGAGAAGCATTTACAGCAGACCAGAAAATCAGTGCATTTATTACATGTAGCAAGAATGAGGAGGATGGTTAACAGATCTCAGCAGGAAGTCTGTGTAGGAACAGTCTCAGGTTACAGTTGTCTTGGAGGACAAAGCTATGCTTGATACTTTCTGTGGACAATGTGAATGTCCAGATGGAATAAACTGCATCTGATGCTTTCTGAAACATTGGTTGTAGCTAAATTTCACCAATATCCATGCTTGTACTAGGAAAAGGCCTTAACATCCCACTTAGCAAGGCCTTGTCATTTCCCTGCTTCTGAGGTACTGGAGTCCTTGACATGGACAAGTGCCTGTCAATCATATGCACTTGTTCAGGACTTCATCTCTGCCCCATACACCTTCACTTAAGAGGACAGAAGGTCACAGATGATATTATGAATTTCAATATGAATGGCAACAGCTCATCATTCACTCGGCTGGAGTGGCTGACCTTCTGAGAGCAGGGCTCTGTGGGAATGCACAGGTCCCCCAAGCCCACAAAGCAACTCTGACCCTTAAAATTTCAGATCACATATACTGGCTTAATTGTGTTATGACCCAATTTATTCCCAAACTATATAGAAGCATTTTGTAGAAGGACTCCCACTGAAGGAGGTGTTGATCTGGTCACAGCATCCTAAAGCCAGCTTTATTTGAAGTACAGGTGCATAGAGCTAAAGAGATGGTTCACTTGTTAAGACCAACACCCACCACAGCCACAGAGTGGTTTGCCATGGTCTATATATAGCTCCAGTTCTATCAGATCCAATCCCCTCTCCTGCCTCTGTGGACACCACATGAACATGGTATGTAGCTATGTGTAGAGTCAAACACTCATACACATAAAATAAAAATAATCACATGCATGCAGTTTATTTAAGGCAAATTTGACATTTGATTACTTTAAGTGAATTTATACAGTTGTTCACCCCTTACCACCTAAGTTTTTAAACCTTCCATAGTCTCAAAACAACCATCCTACCAAGTAACATTCAGTCTATTTTTCAAAAATTGAGTCTGCAACAACTCCCACAGACAAAACCACTTCTGGTTCTATTATGCAACTATCCAGTCCAACACAGGGCAAAATTCCAAGAACATTGGCTCCTTGGAGTAAGAATTTCCCCAGATTGAGGAACTGGTTAGTGAAGGAGTTGAGCCACTACTTGTTCATAAAAATGCCTTTGTGTGACTTAGCAAAGGTGTCCTCTCCAAAAACAGTCTCATGGCCTAGTGAACAAAGTCTGGACTGTATTTCAGCCTTTGCTTCCTTTTGTCTCCTCCCTCAGCCTGGGTGTCTTTGCTCATCACAACCCATAGAACTACACCTAGTGGCTTTGACAAAGCTGTTAGTGATGAAAAGAGAGCATGGGGGAATAGACTTGATCAGTAGTTCTCAACCTTCCTGATGTTGCGACCATCTTACAGAGTTGTAGTGACCCCTAACCATAACATTATTTTCATTGCTATTTTATAACTGTGACTTTGTTACTGTTATGAATCATAATGCAAACATCTGGTTTCCCAATAGTCTTAGACAATGAAACCCCTGTGAAAGGGTCGGTCAACCTGTAAAGGAGTCACAACCCACATGCTTGAGAACCATTGGATTGGATCCTTTCTCTTTGGGATCTTAGGCAGCTTTTCAATTACTTAAAACCACTACCAACTGGTGAGTAAGTGTTCAAATTCATGAGCCTATGGGGAACATTTCTCATTCAAACTCTCACATTTGGATTTCAGAACACTTTGGTTGGGGATTTACAAATGCAGGTCACTAGCCAGTGGTGAGTAAAATCCTGCTGGGCGAAGTACTTCACTGGGGTGGACTCCAAAGGTTTGTAATCTTACTCCCCTTCCTGGTCTATCTCTCTGCTTCTTGTGGATGGAGAAAAATGTGACCAGCCAGCTCATAATGGATGGTATTTATCCCTTTGGAACCAAAGCCAAATAAATTCCTTCTTTCTAAAATTGCTGTTGATCGTGGTCTTTTATCACAGCAACAGAAAAGTGGCTAACACTCCTACCCAGCAGTTCTCAACCCATGGTTTGAGACCCCTTTGGGGGTTGAACAACCCTTTCACAGGGGTTACATATCAGATGTTGAGCATATAAGGTGATATTTCATAACTGTACCAAAATCACAGTTTTGAAATAGCCACAAAATAATTTTATGATGGGGGTGGGGGGTTTACCACAACATAAAGAACTGTATTAAAGGGTCTCAACATTAGAAAGTTTGAGAACAACTGTTTTAGCCCCATTAAAAGTTTAGGACTTTGAATTTTGTTGTCGTTGAGACAAATTCTTACTGTGTAGCCAAAGCTGGCCTCAAACTCATTGTGCATCCTAGAAAATACTCATGCTTGTGATACCACTGTCCCAGTCCCCAGCCCGAAATGCTATGGGTTGTGAGTAGGTGACACCTAGTTTGTATTTTGTGTTTTTGAATTAGTCAATCAGAAAGGGCTATTCAAATGTTTTTTTAAAATCAAAAATCTAAAACATTCTTAGTCCCAAGCACTGCAGACAAATGATACTCAACATGACTTTTGGAAGGACACAGCATTCAAACACAGTAATCACAGATGTCATGCCGTTTCACTCAGAAGGTTTCACTGAATATTTTAAAAATAGAATAGACTTTCAATCAGAATAATTAGAACATAACTATCATGTCTATAAAGAAAGGAGCAGCAACTTCTCAAGATGATTAAAAAATGAATCGGTACTAAAATTTTCCCAATTATCTGTTTTTTCAATTGATACAGGATTCCAATAAAGCTTATAGACTACAACTTGTGACATTGTCTCAAAGGCCTCTCTCATCCAGTAGTTCTTAAGTGTGACTCGTAGACTGGAAGCAACTGTGTCACCTGGAGTGATGTGACTGACTCAGAAAGCCAGCATGGGGACTTCACAAGG
The DNA here is from genome assembly GCF_011762505.2 of Arvicanthis niloticus. Taxonomy (NCBI): domain Eukaryota; kingdom Metazoa; phylum Chordata; class Mammalia; order Rodentia; family Muridae; genus Arvicanthis; species Arvicanthis niloticus. The sequence continues at coordinate 47,086,652 of NC_047660.1, read as the reverse complement.
AACCCTCAGGGGGATTCTGATGACAGCAAAGTCTGAGAAGTTCCAACTTTGAGGCTGTCCCTACCGCCATCTTTCTGTCCTACTTTGTGTGTGTTTGTTAAAGAAATGGATTGCTTGCCTTCGTGATGGTTAATTTGTATTTGCAGCTGGACTAGATTGAAGAATTCTCCAGAGTTGAAAAAGCACATAGTGTCCATGAAAGTGTTTCTAGAGAATATTGACAGCGAGTTAGCCCCACCCCCTCAAATGAGATAGGCTGGCTTTGAACTTCTCATCATCCTACTTTGGGTGTCTATGTACTGAGATTACAGGTATGCAATATCCTATCTTGTAGATTGTCTTGCTAAAACAATTTGCCAATTATTTCTTAAAGAAATGAGCTAGTGCATATGTTTGCTGTATGAAGATCAATTAAGAGAGTAAGAGAGCACAGGGGAAAGTTGCCAGTGTTGGATACCCATAATAGGAATTTACATTTTAGGATCATCAACCTTGTATTTGCTATTGGAATTGAAATACAGTCAGCCCTCCTTCCTTCAGGCTCTATCTGTGGATCCAACCAACCATGAATCAGAGCAATTCGGAAAAATTGCATCTGTACTCAACACATAGAGACTGTTTTCCTTGCCGTTATTTCCTGAACAATCCAGTGTAGCAAAAAATTTTTTTACAGCATTTACTCTGTAGTAGATATAAGCAATCTAGAAATGATTCACAGTATAAGAGGATTACATAAGATATTGGAAATAAAACAGCTTTGAGTGTTAGAGACTTGAACATCTGAGGGGTTTGGTGACCTTGAGAACCATGGAGACAATCCCCACGGACCTTGAGGCTTGATCACATTCCATTTTCAGACTTAATATTATCCCTACTAAACCAAATTATAGGCTTTTAAAGGCATTAACAAAAAGCTGGCACACCTCATGGTGTAATGGCGAGCAAGCTCTTTGAGGACATCCTTGACTTATGTCTCTGCAGTATAAACAGTCCCTGGTGGGCTACCAGCGTAAGGCCACTGAGTGCAGACTTGAGAACAGATGGGCACAGTCATCAGTTAACAGCCAGCTCCAGCACATGTTGCCACAGCCAACTTATGGTCCACCTTACTGTCTATAATAACTTGGGTGGTTTGGACAAACCCCATTACTTCCTTTGACTCTGTAAATCTGGTAGTACTTGATGTAATTTCGTGTGTCACCTCAGCTGAGCATACGGGCCAGATATTTGTTCAAACATTACTCTGAGTTTTTCTGTGCCTTTATTTTTTAGCAAGAGTTTTGATATTTTCTAATTTGCAGGAATATGCTGAAAATTATATCTTCTGACCAATAATTCTTCTGTTGTTTGATACAAAACTGTGTATTTTAAAAATCATTCGTTCCTAATTAAACTACAACTGATTTAGGTAAAATTATTGTAAATAGTCTGATTTTTCTGGAACTGACGTAGTGTTATAAATCAAACACATTCCGGTGAAAAGCCACACACCCCAGAATATACAGAAATTGGCATTGATGAATGGGGGAGCACAAAATGGGGTGGACAGATCTGGAAGGAGCTGGGGCATGAATTTGAAAACAAAAAAAAAAATAAAATATTTGTTGAAAAGAACTGGACAGAGGCAATTTTTAAATAGAAGCCACTCTACTGTGTCTCTGGGTTGAACTGAGAGAGGTAAGGGCCAAAAAAATCCTCGAGAATTCATTTTGACATTTTTTTCTTTAAGGTGTGTGTGTGTCTATGTGTGTGTGTCTGTGTGTGCTTATGTCTGTATATACCTCTGCGTGTATGTTTGTGTAGATGTATATATGTCTGTGTATATGTATGTAAGTCTGTGTGTGTGTATTTGTGTCTGTATATGTATGTATGTCTGTGTATATATGTATGTGTGTATAAGTCTTTGTGTCTATGTATGTGTGTATGTGTGTGTGTGTGTGTGTGTGTGTGTGTGTGTGTGTGTGTGTGTGTATAGAGGGTTGGGAGTCTGAGGACAACATTCAGAAGCCTGTTCTCTTTTTCAACAATGTAATTCCTGTGATTAAACCCAGGTCATCTGGATTGTGTAGCAAGGACCTGTATCCAATATGCCATCTCACTGGCTGCAGAAACCTACTTCATTAATCCAAGACAAAGAGATGAGGGAGATTCTCAAGTTTACAAGCTACTGGATATTGCCATAACAATCCTCACTTGGCTCTAATTTTAAGTGGATAAGCATTTGTTCATCTACTTCTATACACCACAGTAACCTCATGTGACTAAGCCTGCTTTTCTTTTCTAAAATATCACATCGTGGCTATTTCAAGCTTCTGGGCTAATATCCAGTTATCAGTGAGTGAATACCATGTGTGTTCTTTTGTGATTGGGTTACCTCACTCAGGATGATATTTTCTAGTTCCATCCATTTACCTAAAAATTTCTTGAATTCATTGTTTCTAATAGCTGAATAATACTCCATTCTGTAAATGTACCACATTTTTTTGTATCAATTCTTCTGTTGAAGGACATCTGGGTTCTTTCCAGCTTCTGGCTATTATAAATAAGGCTGCTATAAACATAGTGGAGCATATGTCCTCGTTATATGTTGGAGCATCTTCTGGGTATATGCCCAGGAGTGGTACAGCTGGGTCCTCAGAAGCTTGAAATACCCAAGATTTAACTCACAGACCACATGAAGTTCATGAAGAAGGAAGACCAAAGTGTGGGTGCTTTGGTCCTTCTTAGAAGGAGTAACAAAATACTCAAGGGCGCAAATATGGAGACAAAGTGTGGGACAGAATCTGAAGAAGGGGCTGTCAGGAGACTATTCCACCTGGGTATCCATCCCATGTGCAGTCACCAAAGGTAGATGCTGATGTGGATGTGAGGAAGTGCATGCTGACAGGAGCCTGATATAGCTGTCTCCTTAGAGGTCTGCCAGAGCCTGACATATACAGAGGTGGATGCTCACAGCTAACCATTGAACTGATCAAGGGGTTCCCAATGGAGGAGTGAGAGAGAAGACTGAAGGAGCTGAAAGGGTTTGTGGCCCCATGAGGAGAGCAACAAAACCAACTAACCAGAGCCCCCAGGGTCTAAACCACCAGCCTGGGAGCACATAGGTAGGGACCCATGGCTTTAGCTGTATACATAGGGAAGGATGGCCTTGTCGGGCATAGGTGGGAGAGGAGATCCTTGGTTCCATGAAGGCTGGGGGAATTCAAGGGTGGGGAGGTGGGAGTGGAGGGGTAGATGGGGGCATCACATCCTCATAGAAGCAGGAGGAAGGGGGATGGGATGGGGTGGGGTTCCTGGGTGGGGGGGGGGAATGGGGTAAGGGGATAACATCTAAAATGTAAATAAAATATCCAATAAAACATTTTTTTAAAAAAATCATATCTTGCATATGGATGACAGCATCTTCTGGACAGTACTAGTAGCTGTGTATAAAAATACTGTTTATTGAACATTAGCCTAAACATTTTACATAAGAAACATATTTGACCCTTACAACTACCTTATGGTACTAGAGATATTACTAAAACCCATTTTACAAGGAAAGAGAGGGAGACCAAGAGTTATTAAATAAATGCCACCCAACTACTGAGGTAAAACCAAAATTTACAACCTCACAATGACTTTGGAGACCATGTTTTGTAATAAGGTATTCTACTGACCCTTCACCCAGACAGATGCCTGGGTAAAGCTGCGAGGTGGCTCAGGAATAGGGGCCTTGGTCATAGTTAACTTATGAGTTTTTCTAGAAGTAGTCAAGTCACAAGGATTTTTTAAAAATAATATCAGATAAGCTAAAGATTGCTATTCTGTTTGTTAGGGTCCTTGGATTCCAATTAATCCAGAAGTAGCTTCAGATTACTTCAGTAGGTGGGAAAACAAGGGGAAGGGAGATTGACTGTGACTGAAGCCCAGGTCATCACCTCAATCTATACACAGTGTTTTATTGGGTTGATGGGAAGTCACTTCTGAGTCCCTGGCTCATGAACAGCAGTGGGCAGTGATCTTTGCATGAACTCAAGCATCTATCATGTTTCTGTGGAATTCTGGATTCCTAGTCCACACTCTATTTTACTGAGTCAAAAAGGGAAAGATCAGAGCAAACTGCACTGTCTTCTATGTATTAAACCTACCGAATTTATTAAATCTTACCAAGAGCAGAAGAATCCTCAGTGGTGGGAATAGTTGTGCCTCCTGCTGGCTTGTTGGCCTGGAGCAGGACAGCAGTGCACTCATCCCTGATCCCCACCTCCCTGAAGAGCTGGGTCCTCTTATGCTTTCAATTGCACACACTGTCCCTCTCATGCTGTCCCCATACACCCAAACCGCCACTTCTCATGATGAAACGATCACCATGGATGCATGCTCAGCCCTTTGGATCTCGGGACTGCAATAGTCCAAGCTCTCTCCAGTAGTGAAATAAATACAAATTAGAAGCATTTATAGGATAGGAAATCCCAGGTGTACTGAGCTAATAAGGAGACAATTCTCATCCATTTTCCTGTATCTAAAGCACACTTCTGCCTCAGCCTTTTGGATAAAGTTTAATCTCTTGGCTTTGGGATGTCCAGGAGCTCTGTTTTCATCTACATGTGGAAGAATCTTTCTTTACTCAAATTCTTCTCTAATTCCTAACACCCAACACCCATGTGCATACACACACACACACACACACACACACGCCCCTAAGTTCCTAGAATCCTTGCTATTTTTTGTGCTGCAATCTTTTAAAGTGTCTTCATTCATTTCTTGTGGGGAAACCAGTCTTGCTTACACAGCATTATTTGTCTTATTGCCATCATCATATCTACATGTATTAGATAATCTATGAGGCCAATACTAGTAGAGCAAGCATGTCACTTTGGGGGACAGACAGAGATCCAGGGGTTCAGAAGCTAGGTTTGCCCACAACGTTTTTCCTGTTTCAAAAATTGTTGACTTTTGTCTTGGCAGAGAACACCAAACATTTAATCACAGAATTTTTTTTATAAGACAGCTGCTGGTAAGTGACCATGCTAAAGCCAGCTGAATCACTGGGGACATGTCTGTAAGGAGTTTGGGTCTGGTAGAAAAGCTGTGACATACATAAGATGATTTCAACAATCATGTTGCAAGTAAGAAAGCAATATGGCTATGAGACGCAGGAATAAATTGAAGTGGACTTCAGTTTGCTCTGCTATAGAAAAATCAGCCCTAAATAAAAATAAAGTAAGAATAAGAATTTTAGACTGGGAATGAATCTAAAAGTCAATGAGTCCATCATCTGAGTAACTTTGTAGATGAAATGCGAATATCCGTATTTTAAAATAAATAAGTGGGAAGCTGTATTATTTAATTGCGACAGAAGCAAGTCTAGAGCATAGTTCTCTAGATTTCTACCATAGAATATTTACTCTAACAAATAACTTTCTTCAATATCCCAAGAACATGGGAACATAACTTGAATACAAATTAGCAATAGCCAGAAAAAACTATCTCTGTCTTTGTCTCTGTCTGTCTCTCTGTCTCTGTCTCTTTGTCTCTCTCTTCCTCTCTCTCTCTCTCTCTCTCTCTCTCTCTCTCTCTCTCTCTCTCTCTCTCTCTTGTGTGTGTGTGCATATGTGTAGAGGTTGGAGTTCTATACCAGATATCTTCTATTCCTCCCCATCATTTTTCTTGAGACAAGGTCTCTCACTAAACATGGCGCTCACTGATTGGATAGACTGACATCATAGTTATTTTTTGATTGCTGTGAAGAACTATCACAACCAATTCATAAAATTTATAAAATAAAGCATTTATTTGGGGGGCTTGCTTACAGTTCCAGAAGGTTAGAGTCCATGGCCATCGTGGTGGAAAGTATGGCAGGAGGCAGGCAGGTATGGCACTAGAGCAGTAGCTGAGAGCTTGTATCTTATCCGAAAGTTGGAAGCAGAGAATAAGAGAGATTGGGCCTGCCTTGGCCTTTTGAAACCTCAAAGCTCACCCCTAAAACAAAAGCCATACCTTCTAATCCCTCCCAAACAGTTCCATCTACTAGCTTTCAATATGAACCTATAAAGGGGGGTATATTCTCATTCAAACCACCACAACTGGTTAGCTAGCAAGCCTCCAGGGTCTTTCTGTCTCTTCTTCCCAGCCGTTGGATTATAGGTGTGCACCGCCATGCTTGTCTGCTTGACTGAGTACTGGGGAATGAACCGTATGCTTGCATAGAAATCACTTTACCTATTGAGTCATCTCCCCTTTTCTTAAAGCTGTTTTTTTAAAACTAGGATGAGGAGGGACTAAATGGGTCACTGGGTACTAGCATGCACTATCTTTCATAGTATCCAACTTTGGTTCCAATTGGACAGCTCACAGTTGCCAGTAACTCTAGCTTCAGGGGATCCAGTTCTTACTCCAGTCTCCATAGGCACCTGCACTCAATGTACATATTTTGCTTCAGGTATACACAGAATGAAAAAAAAAAACAACTTTTGAAAAAAAAAATGGTCCTATTAATTGGAAGCTATAGTAGAGAAGACAGGAAAGAATGGTTAGATTTATCAGTCTGTCATATTTGGTGTTTTTGTGTGACATTCCCTGGGATGTATTAAAGAGCAAGCATCTCTTCACACCAGGCAGGGTATCAGTGACAGACCAAGGAAGCCATTCCAGCCATCTACATAAGTGCAACAATGAGTTGGGGTAATCAGCTGCATCCTACAGCTTCCTGCTCAACTTGCAGGCAATTCTACCCAGGAGTCTCCTCTCCTCAGCACCTGACTCCTTTTATAACCTTGGGGCAGAGCTTCAGAGCTTATGAATCTAGCAACTTTCTGAGCCTCTTGAGTTTGTTTTCGTAGCATCTGAAGTCATCTGAGCAGCTCCTTTCCCTCCAGGACCGAGTGTTTCAATTTGCAACAGGATCGGCACGGATATCCTTTGTTGTTGTTTGTTTAAGTAGCAGTTATTATTGTTGCCCTGGTGTGCTGGTTGGGTTTTCTTGTTTGCTTTGATCAAGATGTAGAGTCATCGGGGATGAGGGAGCTGAGCTTTAGATGAGGAGTTGCCTTCATCAGATTGGCTTGTAGTCAAATTGGCAGCCATTTTCTTGATTGATGATGGACATGGGAGGGCCTAGCCCACTATGGACGGTGCCACTCCTGGCCTGGTGGTCTTAGGTTGTATAGGAAAGCTAACTGAGCAAGCCATAAGGACCAAGCTGGAAGCAGCATTCCTCCATGCTCTTTGCTTGAGTTTTTGCCCTGACTTCCCTTTACTTATAGACTGTAAGCCATAGGTGAAATGAACCCTTTCCTTTTTAAATTACACTTGGTCAAGATGTTTAACATAGGAGCAGAAAGCCAACTAGGACACCTTGTTAAAGCGGGTTTTTACTGCATGGTCCAGACTGACCTCCAACTCACAGTAATCCTCCTCTCTTAGCATCTGAAGTGCCAGGGTTATCGGTGTACATGCCTAACTTTGATTCATTTCTTGGGAAGAACTACATCTAATTGAGAGTTATGAAAATAAAGGATTAAGATGTGAAACCAGATGTAAAGGTTTGGAAATGAGTCATTAAGCCCGTAGAAAAAGGTTAATAGAGGAATTCTTTAGCTTCAATTCCTTAGCTTTTGTCCCCAGCTGCTGCTCCCAACTCTTCAGAAGGCAAGGAATAGTCTTGAATAACAAGACCTAAGGTTGGAGTTGATATAGGCAGAGGGTGCCATGCCTGGAGATCTGATGACACAGAGAAGGAGGCATGCAGGGTATCATGGCTTTCTACACAGAGAGCCAATCACCTTCTTAAGAAGTCCTGCAGGTCTGCTCATAGGTGTGGATGGAACACAGGGGTCCTGGAGGCTTCCTCTCAGGAGTTCATCCCATTCCCAATATCAATGATTTATTGATCTTAACAATTATGGGAAACTAAAGGATATACTAGAGTGTGACAGGAGGTTAGAATAGAACAAGAACGGGCATTTCCACAAGTCAGGAACTTGTAAGTATGCTGGTCTATACATGGCTGGTTGTTGTTGTTGATGATGATGATGATGATGATGACTGTAATTCAGTTTATAGTGCCGGAGAACAACCCCAGGGCCTTGCCCATGTTGGGCAAGTGATCTACCAGTGAGCTACCTTCCTGGCTCCAACAAGGAAGCCATGTTTTAGCCAAACCTAAGCAAGATTCTTGTCATTCAAACTTCCCATGGAGCCTCCGGAGCCTACTTATTCCTGTTCTCTCCTCCTTCCCAATCACAGTCCTCAATCCAACTCCATCACAGACAAGTCTTCAAATCATTACCTGAAAATGTCATAAATCCCACCTCCCCAAACCACATAGACTTGTCTACAAAGGTGGAAATAGAAATTCAGGGTCCGTTTCCCAAGATTTTTTTTATTCAGTTGGTAAAGAGCGCGCGGTACCCAAGCACTCATAATTTTGAAAAAGTACTTCAGGTGATCCCAGTGTCTGGGGTTGAAGAGAATTCAAATGTGCTTTTTCTCTCCTAGAGGTGCTTCCATTTTAACAGAAACTTTTTGCAAAGTCTAGAGACCCTAGTTTTGAAACTTTAGAATCACTATACACTCATACAAGGTGGTAGGGTTTCTAAGGTAGATGGGGGAGAGAGAGTTAGAGTTCTTTTTTTCTCAAACTGTGGACTGGAGTTTACCTTCTTTATAGACATGATTGTGTCCTTGGCCCTGGAAAGAACATTGTCAGCAGTGCCACACTAAGGATGCTAAGGAAAAGAGAAGACTCTCAAATACATGAGGCAGAGGCAACATCGTCAGGAACGGATGGAGGGAAACAGGCAAGGCTGGAATGCTGGTAGATCTGCTTCCAGGGGAGTCTGCTTTGCTGTATATGTATAACAAGCTCTCGAATGAATTCCTATCTTAAAACTAGAAACCGTCACTTAAATCAAGAGTTCTTCCTCTGAAAATCAATTTCCTATTTAAGTCCCCTCCCCCCACCCCCGCTACCACTGATGGTGAAGTTATATATAAAACAATAAGAAACTGGACAGTTTTATTTCCCTCGTGAGGCATTTTTAAAAGGTCACTTAAGCTGGGCAGTGGTGGTTCACACCTTTAATCCAAGCGCCTGGGAGGCAGAAGCAGGCAGATCTCTGAGTAGGAGGCCAGCCTGGTCTACAGAGTGAGTTCCAGGACAGCCAGAGCTACACAGAGAAATCCTGTCTCGAAAAAACTAACTAATAAATAAAGTAAAATAAATAAAAGATGGCTTGAGGAGCCTGTGAAGTGATAAGGAGGGAGCCTGCAGAGCATATTGGATACAGAGTGTTAATGGTCTCTTCCGGCACCCCCAGACTTGCTATACTAGTCCCCCAGCCCTGACAGATAATCTGCTGTCCCAAGAAGGCTGTGCTTCACTAACTAGAGTATCTTGCATATTAGTCAGTATTAGGGACACCGTATTTTTTTTTCTACTCCTCAGCAATGTTAGTAATTGCTCCAAGGAGCAGTCATGGACTTGTGATGGGCCCAACTGAAGTACGGCAGTCAGTATTGCTCGTTCCAAGCATCCCAAACTGCCTAGCTAGACAATGGACTACCCGACCAACATTGTAGCTTGGTGTGGCTGGCTGTGTGATTAAATTGTTCCCAGTGAAATGTGAGCAAATGGACATAGGTAACTTTCCCCTATTGAACAATTGAAGGGAATTGTTTCTTTGGCTCTCCCCTTTACTGGACAATGGAATGCAGCATGCCAGTGAGCCATCTGAGCCATCTAGAAGTGGTATGTGGCTTAAAGGAGCAGAGCAAGTTGTAGAGAACAAGGACCTTGAGGAATCACATCCCAAACTAAAACAGTCACCTTTGGACTATTATATAAGAATTTAGTTTTGGTTTTATTTAAGCCATTGTATCGCAGCCTCCTTGTAGTTTCCAAAATGTTATATAATTAATATATTTAGTTATAAAATGCCACTTGAGTAAGTCAGGACAAAACTAGACAATATACTAGTTTTCTCTACTGTACTCTCAAATACAATGGTCTTGACTTCTGACTTAAACTCCATGAGACAGTATACCCCCTTTAGGTGGATGCCTGTGCTTCTGGCCAACTGGCTGTTTATTGGAGGTTCCCAACACTTTTTCCAATCACCCATGTGCTAGAATGGCTCATAGAACAGAGAAACCTCTGTTTCCACATTTATTAAAATGGACACTGATGAAAAAGACACATGTGTCAATGTGGGGAAAGGAGGTGTTGAGATCTCATGACTTCTATGGGTCATTCTCTTACCTGTAGTTCCTGGGTCACAAAAGTGGTCAAAGTAGCATCCTCCTTTCTATCTTAACCCATGAGCCCAATGCAAGGAGATGGGGTGTAAAGAAAGCCCCTTATCCCTGAGTAGGAAAACCCACCAGGCTAAGCTTCCCCCCCCCCCAAAAAAAAAAAAAACCACCAATGCCTGGGCAGGAAATCCACCAATCTCTGAGCAGAAAACCCACCAATCCCTGAGCCCTTCCCCCCCTAAGCTCAGGACTTGTAATCCCACCAATCCTCACTCTAGAAATCTCTGCCCTGAGAAGCTCTGCCCCCTCAGAAACCCTATAAAAGCACTGCCCCTTTGTCCAGTTCCCTGCTGTCTGCTCCCAGGAGTAGAGGGCAGCTATCCTTGGATTTGTTCCTCCACACCCTTGGCCCTCCAATAAATCTTTTTCATGAGGTTTCCTGCCTGGTGTGACTCTCTCATTGGAAGGAGCCAAGAAGAAATGAAGTAATGAAGATAAGAAGAGAAGAGAAACAGCAGGGCTGAGGGCCCTGAGAGCCTGTGTCTCAGGATGCCCTTCCCTTGGGACACTGTTACCTCAGAGCTGTAAGGTTCCTGGGCCCCTGGGCCCGAGGATGCCCTTCCACTGGGAAACCTTCTCACCTCAGAGCTGTATGGTTCCTAGGCTTCTGAGACCCAGGATACCCTTACATCTGAGCAGAAACACATTACCTTCTGGTATTTTGAAACAAGGAAGCTCTCTGAGCCTTGTCCATTTGGCTTTTTTATGGAGGCTTTATTATATATGCATGATATATTAGATTTAATTATTGGCCATTGCTAATCAACTGAAACTTTAGTCCCTGCTATGGTTTGGGTTGGAATTGCCCTCTTAAATGTCCATGGGCTTATTGCTCAGTGTGGCAGGGTTGGGAGGATGGAGTCCTTAGTAGGTGAAGCTTAGCGTGAAGTAATTGGGTCACTGGGGGTACTGCCTTTGGGAGAAGATTATTGTAGTTCTCTTGAGACCCCAATTAGTTCCCTCAAGCGCAAACTGTCATGAAAAGAACAAGGCTGGCTGCTGAATCTCTCTCTCATTTTCTGCCTCTTGTGACCTCATTTGCATACACTTTCACAACTGTGAAGTCATCTCCCAGAAGGATCCCTCACCAGACGCCCAAACCAATGAGGCTGCCCAATCTTGGGTGTTCAGTCTCTGAAACTGTGAACCAAGAAAAATAAACGAACAAGCCCCAACCTTTTTTTTTTTTTTTTAAATATATTACCCAGCCTTGGATATTTTGTTATATTAACAGGATGCAGACTAATATAACCCTTCTCACTAGAAGATCCAAGAGTGGGAATGTGTTACTGTGTTTGCTTTCCTTAGCAACCCACAACCCCATCCTGAGGTGATCCAGGACCCTTTATTCACTCGTATCTCACAACGACAGAAAACAATACTGATCACTCTGGAGATTTCAAGGTTACAGGAGCTGTGGCTGAGAAACAGAGTGAAGAATGCATATATAGTTTTATCATAAGTCACAATATCAAACCACACTTTGTTGACTTTTTAAAAAAAAGGGATTTCCGTTTTCACAGACACAAAAACTGTGAAAATCACTGAAGGTCACCTTGACCAATTTCTCTTCTAGATAACAACCATGGGATGTGAATGTCTTCAAGAAGACAATCACAGGGGACCAGCCCACAGGGCTGACTTGGTTGTATCAAACCCCACTTGAGACCAGTGATTTAGCATCTTGCTGTACAGCTAACTGGCCTGGAAAGAACCCTCAAACAAGTGTTCTGGAGTCAAGTGAGAGAAGAACGGGCATATGCTACGACTCTTCTTAAAGAGTCACAGGGCATAATCATAGTTTAAGGTTTAGAAAATGCAAAGAGAAATTTGCTAAAATAGGCTTGATTCAGAATTTATTAAATGTAATTATTTAATGTAATTAAGCTTGTTAATTACATTAACAATTATTAAATGTAATTAATAATGAGCTATGCCCAGAATTTCCAACCTCCAACTCCAACAACACTGAGTAGAGCTGGCACGTTCTGTAAAATATACTTAGGAGGTGCAGATCTATTTTATATGACTTGACCTTCCTTCCTTCCTTCGCACTATTTCCTAAACCGTTGAAGAGGTCAATCATGAATATAGAGACCCTAACCCTACACGAGACGGATAAACACTGGGATTTGAAACTCTTTCTTGATCGTTAGATGTTAGCCTAGTCTGTGGTACAGAGGAAATTTTCTTTCTTTGAGACTATACCCAGAACTACAGAGACAAAGGAATTGCACACCCAAAATAAAGTCCTCGCCCAGCAAACCTGGAGCATCCACATCAACTCCTTCTTCTTAGTGCCCTTCAGAGTGCTCACTAAGATAGCCCCAGTCTTTCTTGGCAAAAACACCTGGTTTCTGTTCTGTTTAACGTCACCCTGGCAAGAGCTCTGGTGTCACACAGCTGGACATGAGTCTCTCTGTAATGGCTGGGAAGTTGTTTAGTCTTGATGGCAACTCGGTGCTCTACTTTGTAAAAGGGGGATAAAGACATCTCGCTGTGCTTTCAGTGACTGAGATAAAGCCATCAAAGCTTTGAGTAAAGTATAAAGAGCTCACAGTGGAGATGCCCCAGAGTCTCTCTTCTTCTCCCCTCTCCCGTATAATGTTTGCAACACTTTTAGATTGACCTTATCATATGTCTCATTATTATAGGATATGTATCTTATTATTCTTACTTGTGAAATCTTCTTACTACTCATTTAAAATTAATCTGTAGAATTTGACCACCGTTTTGCCCAGAGAATCCTAGTGAGAACTGGAATAGTGTGGAACAGCCAAGTCCCACTTTTTATCGTCAATGAAATGTCAGAGTCTTCCTCCTGCCTTTTTTGCTTCAAGGGAATAAAATTTATGACTGTGATTAACTTTTTCTATATCTACACAACTCTGTTTAAACATACAGGGAGCTAAATGACAAAAGTCAAAACTACAGTCTTGGTAGCACAAACATTTTTCAGGAACTGAAACAGAGCAGAAGGCTAAAAGGGGGATTTACTTTGTTTATCCAAATGTAAAAGGCTGAAAGCGTATAGCTGTGTCATAAAAGCCTCCCCTGGGAATAATCATAAAAGCAATATATCATTTTTTAAAATTTCAGTTATTAACCCAATCAGCCAGATCTATAATGCCCAAGATAAGCTACTTACATCCAATAGCACAGATGCAAAAAACATGTATGCAATACTTACACATGAATTTGTTATGCACACACATAAGTGTGTGTGTGTGTGTGTGTGTGTGTGTGTACATGTGCTCATGTGCTTCAACTGTCAAGTTGATGCCCCTCAGAGTTATCTAAGGGAGTCTCAATTTGAGTATTGCCTGGACCATGTTAGCCCATGGGCAGGTCTGTGGGGCATTTTCTGGATTGCTACTTAATGTAGGAACCCTCAGCCCACTGTGGGCAGTGCTATCCATAGGCAGCTGCTCCTGGGCTATGGATATGTGAGTGAACCAGAAGGTACAAGCCAGGATGCAGCTTCCCTCTGCAGTTTCTGCTCTGGGCACATGCCTTGAGTGCCTGCCTTGGATGCCCTCCATGATGGATTGTAGGCTGTAGCTGAAACAAACTACCACCCCTGTTGCTCTTGGTTGTGGTATTTATCACGGCAATAGAAAGCATGTGTGTAAACTGACAGATTGCTTCTAAATTTTATACTGAATCACTAGGCCAAGAATACTCCATCTTCAAAAACGAAATAATATGCTGTTTAATATTAGAAAAATCAAGCGGTATAATTTAGCATAATGAAAATAAAATTGCACAATCATCCCAATGGGCCAAAGATCAGGCTTTATCCTGTTGCACAAGAACCTGGACTCACTCTCCAGTGATACAAACAAGAAAAGATGATCAGTAAGAACAGCATACTGATGTGACTAACTTCACCATTTAAAAAATATATAGAAAATTGTAACTAGGAGATTATTGAAATCTAAACTTTAAAAATATGGAAGATTATCTTTAATGGAAAATACAAAGTGCTTTTCTGCCAGCATGAATAATTAGAGGAGATGTTTGCCGTCATTATCTCTAATCCTAATCAACACTGTACTTTAGGCTTTAGGCAATAAAATAACACAAAAACAAAGAAATACACAACACCATCAAAATTTCTAGATGATCAGACTGAGTACATGGGAAACCCATAAAAACAAACATAATTAAAAATTAATTAAGGTCTCTGGGCATGAGGTCATTATATTAAAATCAACTGTATACCTATATACCACAAACAACTAGAAACAAAATTTTAAATGATGCTATTTATATTATAAAATATTAAGTACATATATAATAAAATACACGTTAAAATCTCTACACGGAAAACTGCAAAACACAATGGAAGGAACTTTTGAAAGACTTAAATATCAGAAATACATCGTTCTTCTGAATGGGAAGGCTCAGTACTGAAAGACATCAAGTTTTTCTAAATTTAGTGTAATTCAAATCCAAATTCCATTCTGTGTGTGTGTGTGTGTGTGTGCGTGTGTGTACCAACAGACTATTTCTAAATTTTACACTGAGCAACCAAGTCAAGAGTGCTCCAGAAAAATCCTGAAAAACAAAGTTAAATAGTGAAGCAACAGTTAAAACAGTGTTGCTAGTGGGAGGAGAACACACACACACACACACACACACACACACACAGACACATACAGAAACACACATGTGCATACATGTGTGCACACACATGTAAACCAACAGAAAAAGATTAGAGAAAAAGACAAGTTTAGACTTATGACAAAACCTTGCTGCTGTAAATCAGTGGAGAACAGATAAGCTTCTCAACTGGATAGCTGTGTGAATAAAATGACCTTTAGGTCAGCTTTGCCTCCTCTATTAAAACAAAGTCAAAATTTACTTGAAACTGAAGGCAACACCAGAAGAAAAAACTTGTAATATGCAAAGACATAAGTCACAATGCATCAAAAAAACATCTCTGAAAATTATTACAACAGGGTATTTATTACTTTATTCTTAACGTTATTGTGAAGGAAACCATTAGGAATTAGTAAATGAGACTCCTGGGAAGTTTGTGTAAGGGTCCAGATGTGACTTTTCAAACACGAACTTCCATGGGGCTTACTTGTTATTTCACTGAACCCCTGAACCCCGCATGACTGTGAAAGTGGCAGGTCCAAGTTTTGTGATGTTTCCTTTGTAAGTGAGCCAAGAGGAACCCATAAATCCAGATTTCTAAGACAAGCAAGCAGACAGAGGCATAGTTATAGAAAATCATGAAAATGAGTTAAAGGGATATAAACAGTAGTCAAATGATCTCGGGGATATCCTGGGCATAAAACTAGAGGCATTCCTTTACAAGCAGTTAGCAAGCAGCACCATTTTAACCATGACACTGGGTCATTTCAAAGCAGACATATGCGTTCACAATGCCGTGGTAATAAATGGTGATGACTTTCTACCTAGAATTCTATAGTTCTGATCTCATAGTCATCTGTGAGGTAGGATCAAATATTTCTGATATATGCCACATATCAAAGAATTTGCCTCATATATACTCCTTCTTTAGGAATTTGCTGGAGGGGGCATTTCTGCCAAAATTGAGGATTTAGTCAGGAAGGCAAGTCACAAAGATGTAGGGCTCAAGAAATAAAAGATCCAGAAAGATAGGGAGGACATCTCCCAGGAAATAGTTAATGGACAGTGATGATGACTTTTGTGTGGGCTACTCTTGAGAGCAACTGGTCCAGACAGAAGCAGATTACAAGAGTACTGGAAGAAGCTCTAGAAGAAGATGAATTTACAGGTCCTCTGTCATCCATATGGCTTAGCCGGAAAAGGTGTCTGCACCTAAGCCTGTGGACACGAGTTTGATTCGGTGGGGAACCCACATAGTGCAAGAAGAAAACAAATCTCACAAGTTTCCTCTGACTTTTACAGACTGTACACACACACACACACACACACACACACACTCACACACACACCATACACTTTCACAAACAAGTAAGTAAGTGTAATAAAAATATAAAGAGCACTATTCAAAAAGATGACATCAGCATTGCTTATATATATAAATGTGTTTATGCATACAAAATAGGCACAAAAACAAAGAGCTAGGGTAGAATTTGTGGTTACTCATAGAAAATTAAGCAAAATCAAAACATAATTACTAATTCTGAGGAAAGTAAACAGAGTGAAAAAATAATTATAACACACTTCACAGTGCAACTATAAAAATATCTCTGGCAAATAAACATCATTTATCAGTCTAAAATCTATTATAAAATTATACAAAGACAGGAACAGGGTTTTAAAAACTGTGGTTGACACAATACCCAAAGTAGAAATCAAAAACAAAATTAGGAATAATAATAAGTTAAAGAATTAGCTTCAAACAATAAGCATATGTATTTTAAAACAAATACTTTCGGGAATTGGGCAAGAAGGCCGGTGAATGCTGGTCTTGCTTTCCACAAGCTTGGTAAAACTATTTGGCACACCATCACATTGTGAACTGGGGTCAAAATAAAACTAACCGAGTGTGGAGTCGCATGCTTATGATCCTGGCTCTCCTGCTAAGGCTAAGGCAGGGGGATCAACAGTTCAAGGCTGCTGGGACACGTAGTGAAACTCTATGTCAAAAATAATAGAAGAAAAATTCTCCAGTGTATGTCATCTTGGGGCAAGTAATTTTACCTCTGTTGACCTCATTTGCAAAATGCTGGGGAGGATAGATTAACTTTTCTGTTCAGATGGCCTCTGACCAATAAACTTAAATCGTAAGCTAAATAGTTTCTGCTTTAACATCAATATGATCCCCTAGAAGTGGATTCTAAATTTCACCTTTGGAAGGGATGATAGCTTCATTTAGTTGGATTCCCCAGTTTCCAGGAGGAAACCTAGAGGAACGGAGCAGTTTGTTCTAAGGTACCAACTCCTTAGTGAGAACTTCCAGTCCTGTACCATTGGTCTCTAGATTTTGATTGGTTTATCTTTTAGTTTGTCAGAAAGAGTTTGGAGGGGGGTGCTTATGAATGAAGCAAGCAAATCACACAGAATTACATACATCTGATTCTTACAATATTATTTCCCACGGTGATGGTGGATACGTGTCATAGTTGAATTTCTCCCTTCCTCCCTGTACACCTCTGTCCTGACAGAACTGTGGGTCTACCACTAACTGCAAGCCCAGGTTAAAGTCAAGGTTAATAACATTTCTAACTCAAAAATGAATCCACCACTGTCGATTTCTGCTGGGTGTCACCAAACCTTCCTGAGGCCATTAGTAATTTTCCAGACTTATCCCTACACTCGGCTTGTGGCTAAATCAATGCGCCAGTTGTAACAGAGACACAGAGCCAGTATATGAAGCCGGAGATGGTTGGCAAACAGCATTGCAGGTGACATTCCGCCCAGAGCACGCTCTGCATGCTGTGAACCACTTCCCTTCCCCCAGTCAATTTGCTGCGCTTGCCTGCCTGCAAATATACAAGAGGGAAATCTGAGAGGCCAGTTACTAAGGAGACCAAAAAGGTGCTGTCTGAGTCATTCTCTGTTTGGAGGGAATGTGGGTGTAGTTTCTATGGCGGAAGCTTCGGTGGTGATTAATTCGTCTTTGACGTCCATTTCAGGCCGCAAGGGATGAAGAATTAATTTCAAATTAAGCCCTACCCTTTCGACAGCACTCAGAGCTAGGGAGGGAGAAGCTGGGGCAGCAGACTGGCAGGTGACAGGAGAAAGTGGCTCACTGACTCAGTGTATGGAAGAGGGTCATAGGAGAAGCCTGTCTTCATCTAGGGCAGGAGACAGGCAGAAATATCCAGTCTAGATCAGTAAATGGCTGCGCCTTGGGGCCAGATAAAAGCAGGGGTAAGAAATCAGTCATCTGACCCAGGAAAAGGAGCTGGAAAGGGATGTGAGCATGGTCCTATCTTGCTTTTCTGCTAAACCCTGCTTAATTGCCAGTTTCAACCAAGGAACCAACCCTGTTAAAATAAAGGATGTGGAGAAGAAGGATGTGGGGAGATGGAGGGGAACAGGAAGAGACATTTGACTTCATTCTGACTCCTTCTTGGGGACAGCAAGAAGGAGTCTTGGTGGAAACATCATGTGGTTTGACCACATGCTGTGTGCAGTCCAGGCAATGGCATCCAATAGCTGGGTCTTTAGACCTCTGGGCCATCTGAGCAGCACTGGCCTTGCAGGAGAGTTGAAAGGCTCTGCTCTCAGCAGGCACATAGTTGACATAGAATCACAAAATCTACCCAGGAGACTCTTCTGGAAGGGAGGGTCAACCACCTAACTTGGCCAATCAGAATGTATCAATAAACTCTATAGCTCCTAAGAAGTTGAGTGATTTTCTAGCTTGGGGATAAGAGGGAATGTCTGTCTCAACCAGAAGGTCTATTATCTTCTGATTATGCAGAATGTCCATTACCTGTGGCCTGATGTGGCTTCGGAGTCACATAGAATTAGGCCAAGCTTCTCACAGAAACTGTTGTTTTCTCCTCATACCATTCTTTCCCCCATTTGATTGCTGTTTCTCCAGAAGACTGTGGGAGATTTAGGTCTAGCCACCCAAACCCTCCATTCCGTTCCCCTCATTGCTTTTTGTTCTTAAGAAGGCACTTGAGCCTAGTGCCTTGCTCATGTTAGATGAGCACTCTACCACTAAGACATATCCAGAGCCCCCTTTTACCTTTTATTTTGAGACAGGGTCTTACTAAATTGCCCATACTGACCTTGAACTTCTGATCTCCCTGCCTTAGCCTCCTGAGTATCTAAAAGTACAGGCATGTAAAATCAGTCATGGTTTCTCTTTTCTTATTCCCCCCTTCCTCCTCCTTCTCTTCTTCCTCCTCCTCTTCCTCCTCCTCCTTCTTTTCTCTGTCAATGGATCTCCTAACATCAGCAACTTAGACTTACCTTACCTAAGCCAGGTTCTGCTCTGACATCTCCCTCTACTCTGTGAACACTATCATACTTCATAAATGGAACCTAAGATTGAATATTTTTACATAGTTACAGCATGCTGACTTTAAGTAGTCTAGACCCCTAAAGTCTCTTACCTGTGTTGCTGCTAATCCACGGGCTCTCTGACCCACACACATGAAGTTGGAATTCTGTCATCTATTCTTTTGGCTACTTCTCCCAACTTCCCTGGATACCCTTGAGTGCCTTGCCATACAAAACCTTAGTTTAGCTTATGTTCATCCTTTGATGCTTATATAAAGAAATACAACACTTCAGATTCTATTCTTATGCTAAAACAATGCCAGAATTTTGCAGTAAGGTGGTATCAGGACCAAGACTTGAGGCCCAAGTAATGTGGACCTGTGAGTAGAGAGTTTGTTGGTCTTTGATGTGATGTGAAAATAAATACTGGAAACCTTGTGGTTCAAGGAATTTTCATAGGTAAATAAGTGGTTACTCTGCAAACACTGACCACTGTTGAAACCTAAGACCCTTGGGTAAAGAAAGGGCACCTGAAAACTTCAAACCATCCGTGATGTCTGGTTCATCTTGCTCTCATTTTTGTTTCTCAAAAACTGAGCACTTTGGAGTTTGTTATTCAACAGTTATCTCATGCACATGTATGGTAAGATGGATCGAATGTGACATGTCACTTCATATTTGTCAGCATCCACACGATGATGTCAGTTCATCCTCTTTGGTATTCAAACAAGCTAATGATGAAGGCTGTTCTTCACCCACAGCCTCAGGAGCACCAGGACACCTCCATTTCATACTGTGCTTCATCCACCTGTCTCAGGTCCTACCCAATCAGCATCCTCAGCACAAAAGGACTGTGTGCTGTGTTTGAAATGTTCAGGGATGCGTGATCGCTCGAATTGCTTAGGCCACAATGAGAATTCTGTGTTGACACCACCTCAAAGCAACAAAGATCTGTGTCCTGGCAACAGTTTCATAATTGGTGACAGATCTAGAGAGTTCACAGTAAGTCAGGACTCTGCATTGATATATGCCATTAAAGAGAGTTTAGAGAATCAGTAAAAGTGTGAAAATAATTATGATAATTCTGTTTTTAAGTTAATTTTGAAGTTGGCATACAAAGTAATATCTTTCATTATGTGTATTGTTATACTTTCTCTTTTATTCATCCTTGTCCCCCATTGCTCTCTGAATCCTCATTGCCTTCCCCTTGCTGGTCTTTCTCCCTCCAAATGGCCACCTTTCTGCTTCACATGCATTCTATAACTCTCTTCCAACACCACAACCTTCTTCTTCCTCCCTCACAGTCCCTGTCTATGCTCTACTTTCAAGTCTCTCTCTCTCTCTCTCTCTCTCTCTCTCTCTCTCTCTCTCTCTCTCTCTCACACACACACACACACACACATTTAAATCTAGACTCAGCATATCAAAATATAAAGCATACTATTTCTGACTCTGAAATATTTCATGTAAACCTAATGACCTCAGGTTTCATTCAGTTTTCAGAAAATCCCATAATTTCATCTCTAGCTGAATAAAAATCCACTGTATGTGGGTACCACGTTTACCTTTTCTGTTCCTTGAGGTCTGTCCCACTTCCTGGCAACTGTGAATAGCTCAGCTAAAGGCGTGATCTCTACCCAGGAGTGGCACATGTCACAGAGTCATGCTGTCCTTAGTGACTCAAAGGAACATAAACGCTGACTTCTACGGTGGCTTTACATGTTTACCTTTCTGTAAGCACTGTGTCCTCTCTCTCCCCCTTACAAAACTTTGCTGCCAGTTTTTCTCACTGTTGATCATTCTGAATGGAGCAATACAAAACCTGGAAGTAGTCAAACACTTTGTCAAATATTTATATTCATATTTAATTTTTTAGAATTGTTAATTCAGCTCACATGTCCATTTATTAGATAATTTTGTGTGTTCAATATTTTCAATTCATTCTCTAGATATTAATCACAAAACTAGTGTAGAGTTGGCAAAGATTTTTCTCCATTATGTAGGCTCTCTCCTTATGTGGGTAATTGCTTCCTTTTCTAGACAGAAGATATTTAACTCCATGCAATCTCACCCATCAGTTCTTGGGACTATTTTCTGTACTATCAGAGTCTATACCTTGAGGTGTTCTTCATATGTCATATTCTAGTGGTTTCTCTTTCTGTCTTCCTTTCTGGTTTTTGTTTTGGCTTGGTTTGGTTTGGCTTGTTGTTGTTTTGTTTTGTTTTGTTTTGTTTTGCTTTGCTTTGTTGAGACAGGGTTTCTCTGTATAGCTCTGGCTGTCCTCTAACTCACTCTGTAGACTAGGCTGGCCTCAAACTCAGAGATCCACTTGCTTCTGCCTCCAGAGTGCTGGGATTAAAGGTGTGTGCCACCACTGCCCAGTTAGAAGTTTCTAAGTTTCGAGTTTTACATTAAGGTCTTTGAATCATTCTGAACTGATTTTGTACAGCATAGGCAGTGACAAGGCTGTTATCTTCCTCAAATTTCATGGGTCTGTCACTTGGAGACAGTAGTGGAGAATGCCAGCTTCAGTTACCACAGTTCAGCTGATCTTCAGTGGAGTCACTGTGTTGGCCACCTTTTCTCACCTCTGGTGCTCCCAGATTCTGTCTGTGTCTCCAAATATTTGCATGGGGCCTATGATGAGGAAGGACCAGCAACTTACCCACTGGCAACTACCATGGGCTGCATGGCACAGCCCCATACCAGGCAACACCTACTTCAGGCAGCTTCTTCCCACAGAGAATTCTGTCAAGCTCATCTCTGCTACTTTTCTCTGTTTCACACACCATCTTTCTCCCCACAGTGTTCAGTTACATTATCACCTCCTTTGTTTCTGGTATTCACCCATTCTCTCTTTTAAAGGTTGTTTATTTTCTGTCTATGTATAAATGTCTTTGTATTTTGTGTCTATGTGTGAGTGCCTGTACATATGTATGTGCTCTATGTACATGCCTGGTGCCCAAGGAGATCAGATGAGGGCATAGAATCCCTTGGCACAGGAGTTAAAAATGACTGTGAGATACCCTGTGGGTACCCAAAGCCAAAACAGAGTTCTCACTAGAACATAAAGTCCTCCTAACCCCTGCGGCATCTCCCAGTCCCATTCTCTCACCCTCAGTCTGTTTTCACACCTATGATTCTTCAGCAGGTCACTCAGAGCGACTTCTAATCTTCCATTTACCTGAACTCCTCACTGTGCTCTTTCAAGCAGAGACTTGCTCTTCAACCAGACTGTCCTGAAGCAACATAACACTCCTCTTACCTTAGCCTTCCAAGTACTGAAATTACAGGCACGAGCCATCTTTCATGTCTTTTGATGCTCCCAAGACCTTGTAAGGGGAACTGCTTGGTGCCCACAGATGTTGAGTTCTCAATAGTGAAAACTAGCCCTATTCTAGGACTTAAGAAGTCTTCTAATCTGTTAGCATTTAAGCCTTCAATAGGCATACTACAATTTGTAGAACCAGAGTTAGATATAGAGTAAGGCCCTAGGAAGGGAGGGGGAGGATCTCCAAAGGAAAGATATCTAGTTATGGAGAGATAAGGGGTGGGGAGACTAAACTGGGAGGATTAAATGGGAAGGGGGTGAAAGGGAGGTGTAAGAAGGACTATGGGAAGGGACAACAAACACCAAGGGCCATTTGAGGGGTCGTATTCTACAACTGCAAAGGCTTCCTAAAATATATAATACATGGCAGAAATGTACATAGAGTCACAGAATAACGACAGAGACAAATCCCCAATGAGATATGTTTTGCCACCAAGTGAAAACTTCAGTGACAGGAATGGGTTACAATAGTTGACTACTGATAAAGGAGGCACCATGAGAGCCCCCAAAACATTTCAAGCTATTGCCAAGGTGACTGGTTGCTCTCTACAACCTGATGGTAAGACCCTATAGGTAAGGCCAATACATGTGAACATGAAGCCAAGCTGGTACCTAACTAGAGCCTTCATCAATACAGACTACTGTTCATGATACTGGAAAGTGCACTGCGCAGTAGCAGAGAAAAACTATAACCACCACCCCAGCTACAAACTGCAGTGCCCAACAGCGACGTCCTGCTCCACTTGTTGTCTTCTTATCAGACACCAAGATAAGTGACCTCATCTCCATCTTTCTTTTATTTTTAAATGTAGGATTCTCTGTTTTATTCATTTTTCTTTTTGTTTTTTTTTTAATTTTTTATTTACATTTCAGATGTTATCCCCTTACCCCATTTCCCACACCCCTGCCCAGTAACCCTCTAGTCCATCCTTCCTCCTCCTGCTTCTATGAGAATGTGCCCCCATCTACCTCCCCCACTCCCACCTCCCTACCCTCAAATTCCCCCAGCCTTCATGGGACCAAGGATCTCCTCTCCCACCTATGCCCGACAAGGCCATCCTCCCCTACATATACAGCTGGAGGCATGGGACCCTCCCCCCAGGCTGGTGGTTTAGACCCTGGGAGCTTTGGTTGGTTGGTATTGTTGCTCCCCTTATGGGGCTGCAAACCCTTTCAGCTCCTTCAGTCTTCTCTCTCACTCCTCCATTGGGAACCCCTTGATCAGTTCAATGGTTAATTGTGAGCATACGCCTCTGAATATGTCAGACTCTGGCAGACCTCTAAGGAGACAAGTATATCAGGCTCCTGTGAGCATGCACTTTCTGACATCCACATCAGCATTTACCTTTGGTGACTGCACATGGGATGGATACCCAGGTGGAATGGTCTCCAGATGGCCCCTCCTTCAGTTTCTGTCCCGTACTTTGTCTCCATATTTGCTCCCTTGAGTATTTTGTTACTCCTTCTAAGAAGGACAGAAGCACCTACACTTGGTCTTCCTTCTTCATGAGCTTCATGTGGTCTGTGGTCTTGGGTATTTCAGGCTTCTGGGCTAATATCCAATTATCAGTGAGTGAATACCATGTGTGTTCTTTTGTGATTGGTTTACCTCACTCAGGATTATATTTTCTAGTTCCATCCATTTACCTAAGAATTTCTCATTTACCTAATAATTTCTCAAATTCATTGTTTTTAATAGCTGAGTAATACTCCATTGTGTAAATGTACCACATTTTCTGTATCCATTCCTCTGTTGAAGGACATCTGGGTTCTTTCTAGCTTCTGGCTATTATAAATAAAACTGCTATGAACATAGTGGAGCATATGCCCTTGTTATATGTTGGAGCATCTTCTGTGTATATTAAAGGAGTTATTTATGTCCTTAAAGTCCCCTATCATCATCATGAGATGTAATTTTAATTCTGAATCCTGCTTTTCCGGTGTGATAGGGTGTCCAGGGCTTGCTATGGTGGGAGAACTGGGTTCTGATGATGCCAAGTAACTTTGGTTTCTGTTGCTTATGTTTTTGTGCTTGCCTTTTGCCATCTGGTTAACTCCAATGCTACCTGCACTCACTGTCTCTGACTGGAGCCTGTCTTTCCAGTTATCTTGCTTGTGTCAGAACTCCTCAGAGTCCAGATATCTCTGTGATCCTGTGATCCTGAGCTCCTGTGTGGAAGAACTCCTGGGACTCAGGCCACCTCTGGGATCCTGAAATCCTGCTGCTCTGAGTGCAGTGGCTCCTCTAGAATGGCTCAGGATAAGGTGTCTTCACAGGAGCAGACAAGCTAGGTGTCTGCTCCAGCCAAAGGCCATCTCCATCTTTCTGAGCTCAGCCTCAGGACCATTTTTTTCTTTTCAGAAACTTTCATGACCTGTCAACTACTCAATTCTCATCAGTAGAGAATTTTACAGTATTTCGCATATTGGCCACTGTTGCATTTTGCATGTTTAGAGAATTACTTGATAATTATATATTATTCTGCAGTAATAACAACTTGTTTGTATACTGTTGATTCCCCAGTGTCTAGCCAGATACCTGGCATGGTAGCCACTCAGTAAATTTTAAAAATGAGTGATTTTGTATTTGTTATAGAGAGGAATCACTGTATAATTGGCTTTTCTTCTCTTCTTGGATTGGGATTAGCAGTTTGTCAACAAGTATTTATTAAACTTTATGAGGCAGAGAGAATTGTTCTGTATTTTTAATACTCCTGAAGTGTGTGGTATATGAAATCTGTGCTGTGGTTTTAAGAAAGACAGACAATGCTCAAAGAAGAGACCAATCTTCATCTTATGAACCATGGTAGAGTTAGATGAGTAACCAGAGACCGAGCAAGCAAGGAATCACTTCCAAAAATAGCACAGAATACAAGTTAGCAATATAGCTCAGAATGATGGGAGGAAAGTTACCAAGAACCTGCCCCCCTCATTAGTGACTTGGAGCGTTTTCATCAGGGATTTCTCTGCTCTGGACAAATGTAATATGCCATGGTGACTCACCACAGGTAGCCAATGGTCAGATTTGCACAATGCATCACAGGCAAACTGTAAACTAGTCTAAATTTCTGACTTCAGAAAGAGGAGACAAACCACCTTCCTGACCCAGGTCAGTGTTTGTAGGACTAGGACAATAAAAATCAGAAACCATTCTGAAGACTAAAGATGGTGGCCCTCAACTATATGGACTCTCTTTCCTTTTTCAAATGCTGTAGGATAGAAAAGGGTTATATATGACTCAATGCAACAGACTCTGTCCTAGCACCAAGTCACTGACGGGTGAGACCTGGAGCAACATGGCTTTATTAGCCACATCATGAAATGTAAAAACCACAGTGAGGGCTCTCAGGAAGGAGATGTGAATGGAATAGACTAACCAAGGAGGAAAGACAGTCCTTGACACTTCCCCCAACAGGAAGCAAGGCAGAAGTGAAGTGAATACTCATCTTATAAATATCTGAAGACTGTTCAATGCCCTGCTTGCTTGTCTCACTAGAGGAATAACCTGCATCTTGAGCACTGTGTGAGGAACATGCTGTGTTGTCCATTAGTAAACCAGAAGCTTAAGAAAACAAATTCAGCTTCTTAATTGATCTAAGATGTCTACCCAAAACATAATGTCCCAAACTCCAGAACCATGGAAAAATAATCTCATCTGAGTTTGCCTAAGAAGATGACAATATATTCAGTCAAAGTGCAGATGAGGCATTAGTAATTCAGACCAATATTAACATCTTTTCATAAGATATAAATTTAAAGGTGGGCCAAAGTAGGAGTCGGTGAAAGATGCGAAGGATGTAAGGTTTTGCAAATGGTGATATCAAAAGCGCTAGTCTTGAATGCTGAGAGACATAACAGTGGGCAGGGCATGGCAGTCATTTGTTGCTTTTGGAAACCCAACATCAATCTGCTTTCCATCACTTGCTTCCTCTCTGATTTCATTTAGGAGTACTTTCTTCCTCACCACATGGCACCCTGATGGCTGAAGGCACAAGCTCTTTCTTTTAAGCAAACTAAGACGATCTTCATGTCCTCTGTCTCCCTGAGAGATGAGCTCAACATGTTGGCTCAACTGATTGAACTCACTGTCTTAGAATTTGCTTTCTTATTTGTTTGTTTAGCTTACATGACTAACGACTGGCACTAGAGCTGTACACATGCTAGGCAAGGGCTGTACCTCTCATCTCCATCCCCAGTCTTAGTCTCTGGAAGTTGAGTCTCAAGTAAATGGTCAGCAAAGATGAGAAAGCCATTCATCCCCAAGGCAGGAGCTGTGGCTGCTCAGCCCATTCTACTTCATAGCTGTGGCTTGGTTTTATTGCTCTGAGTCTTCTGGTGCCTTGGCTTCTGTTGATCTTAATGGTTCAATGCTTATTTCTCCAGCCTCCTGGAGGATTCTCTGAGCCCTTATGTCCTTCCAACAAATTCCTTTGGCTGAAGACAACCCAAATGACTAATAGACAAATGGTAAATTCACATGAAAAAGCCTATTGAAATGGTATGAAAATAAAGAGCATTCAAAGGGATATGCTCAGGAGAGTCGTGGCTTGGAAAAGTCTGGGTTAGGATTCCAAGATGCAGAGAGAACTGAGGTGAGTGGAGTTTCTCAGACTCCAATGTAGACCTCAAAGTTAGACTAGAAACAGCCAAAGGAACAGAGAAGACCAACGTAGTTGTGTCAACAATACAGAAATGACTTACAGGTTTTTAATGGTTGAAATACAATATGGAAAAGTAGCTAGATCTATAATTTTTTTTTAAAGCAGGGGAAGATGAAACAGCACAGAGATGAACAAATATAGAAAGGGGCTTTTCCTCCAGCCCTGGCTGAAGGGTAGGGGAGAAGGTGGTGACTAAAGATAAAGCTCTGTCCTGGGACAGCCAGAATCTAAGACCATGGTGACTTTGGGGAGCCAGACTTGTAGAATACATGCTGAGAGTGCCATGTACCTCTATAGAAGAAGCGAGGGGAGATAGAGGAGAGGGGAGAGGGAGAGGAAGGGGGAAGGGGAGAGGAAAGTGGAGGGGAGCAGAGAGGATGGGAGGAAAATGGAGAGGAAGGGAAAGGAGGGGCAGGGGAAGAGAGAGGGAGGGAAGGGGAGGGGACAGGGGGGGAACAGAAGGAAGGACCCTTGTTCCACACTTTCATATGTAGACTTAGCTGGAAACCAGGCTCTCAGAATCTGAAAAATGTAGCTCACAAGGGAATACGTTAGGGGACAGAGAATAAACCATAACCATACAGGGTGGAGAGAACATTCACCTCACCTGGAAGGGCACTATGGAATTTAAAGACAAGATCAGAGCAGGAATTACACAACCTAAGTTAAAAAGCAAAGCTGTCTGGAAGACACTAGTCATATAGATCTCCTGTTGTTGCTGTAACAAATACAACTTTAACACAGCACAGATTTCCATTACAGTTCTGGAGGTTAGCAATCTAAAATTCATTTCACTAATCTAAAGTCAGGGTCACCCAGGCTGGCGCCTTCTACAAGTTTCAGAAGAGTGTGGCTATTATTTTTGAAACTCTCAGCCTCTAGAGGTCCCCTGCACTGTTTGACTGTAACCCCTTCCTCTAACCATTCCAGTCTCGGGTGTCTATTGTTGGATGTCCTCCAATTATAACTGTCTGCCTCCTGATATAAGAACTCATCATAATTACATTGTTCACATCAGAAGAACTTATGTTATCTTCATTTCAAGATACTCCATGTCATCAAAACTTTAAGGCACTCTTTGCCATTCTAAGAGGTAGGATGCAGAGCAAAGACAACCTTGGATCTGAGTTTGACTGGCTCAGTCCAAGCTCAGCAGCAGAATCCTGGCAAAAACTCTCCCATTTGCTGCATGTTTCATATCTCTTTATTATCTACAGAGCTTTAACAACTTAGTCTGAAAAGATGCAAGAGGTGAAGAAGGTTAATGAACTCCATCTAAACTCCTAGAAATGGTGAGGTGCAAACAATAAGGAACAAATCTAAAATTCAATTAGATGCAAAAGAAAATAGTTAACCTGGACAATAGGTTGAAAATTTCAGGTCATCAGATGAAAGAATTACGTATAACCCTAAATCGGGAACACCCATCTAATGGACATGGGCTTTGGCTTCTTCATTGTCATAGATGCTATCAGAAAAAGCTTCCATCATGATGCAGAAAGGATCGCTTTGGGAGTGACTCATCCCCCAAACCTGCATCCTGGTTCAAGCTCGCTAAATCATAAGCAGTCTCAGGCTTCCTGGGATAATGATTGTGGCCATTGTGAACTCAGAAACCTCAAGCTGCCTAAAATATGAAATAATTAAAAACTTGACTATA
This sequence comes from Arvicanthis niloticus, assembly GCF_011762505.2. Classification (NCBI taxonomy): domain Eukaryota; kingdom Metazoa; phylum Chordata; class Mammalia; order Rodentia; family Muridae; genus Arvicanthis; species Arvicanthis niloticus. Next base: position 47,057,779 of record NC_047660.1, on the reverse strand, counting down.
GAGATTATATATTATCCTCAAAGCCCAATATTATGATTTGTATTAAATGTAAGAACATGTAACAGATGCTTACATGGAAAAGTACTTATGTCATAAAGAAGTTCAAAAAGTTAGCTTTATGCATTTTATTTAAGATAAATGTTTGGATTTGGGCTAATCATTTTAAAAAGATATGAGGAAAATATACTTAGTTTATAATCAGTATAATACCTTTTTAGATAACTTAATTTTTAATTCATTATTTTTATAAAAATCTTTAAATAGTTGAGGGCAAGTATTATTTCTTCTGGCTGCAGCCTGCCTATTTGTCCTCTGAAGGGTTTGCGTAGATGCGTAGAATGTTCAATGTGAATTGATAAAATACCAATAAAAGCAATATAATAAAATTTCAAATCAAACCACAAACCTTAAGTAAACAAGGTTTTATATTTTTATGTATTCGATTAATTTAATTTTGATCATCTTGCAAGCAGTGTTGTCTGTAGTTAGCATCTCTCAGATGTTAGACTATACCCTTTGGTACAATGAAGTTGCACTGTATTTTGTGTTACTTGATTTAAAAAGGCTGGCGTTTGTGTCCTCCAGCATCCTGTCAGCAGAATGAGCTTCCACACAATTGCAGGGCAGAAGCAATGGGTTCTCCTTTACTGTTGAAGGCGGCCTGGAAAACAAATCGAGAGCAGGCTAGGCAGGCTGGAGCTGGAAGGGTCCTATTACCTGAGCATTAGGTTGGCTGACTGATCAGTCTCAGCAATGCCCTGCTCACGTTTTCCAGGTCATCCGTCTCATTGATAGGGTGTAACTCAGGATGATTGATCGCCTGCTTGCAGTTGCTTTGTGTGTGCATTTCAGAGTTGGTGTTGAATAGCTCTGATTCAATCTATTTTCCTGAATTTCTCCTAAACTTACTAACCCCGACATCTACTCCACCCACCACCTTGATTGTTTTTCAACAGAATATTTACCCTGATACTGTAACATCCTGGGGTAGGCAGAATAAAGGGGGCTCCTTCTTGGAACTGAAAGAAAATATGCAAATGCAGAAGTAATGCGAAACTATTAGATGGGCTTGCCTCAGCTCTGCCTTTCCATCTGGGAAAATTAATCTACATCATTTCCACCCTCTCAACACACTTGCAATATAGTATAGTATTTCTTAGACTGAATTGATTTTTAGATGGTGTTCATTTACAGAGGGGACACGGTTGGTTTAGGAGCCCGATCATTGATAAAAATTATCGCTCTTGGTATTTAGTTTAATGTATCCTTTGGAAAAACTAGACCTTTTTTTTTTTACTTTAAAATTTAAGATGTATAACCAGTAAATAAATTGAAGTCTTGAGCGTAAAAGAAAGAGTTGTCCTTTGTTGGTTTTTTTTTTCTTTTAAATTCCCCAAACCTAAATTTTCCTTTCCTCTAATCTCCTATTATTATCTATGGCGAATACTAGAAAAATTTCCACTAAAAGCTATGTTCTTTTCTTCTTTTGATAAATTTCCTAGCCCCTTTGCATCTACCACAGTGGCATTTAAGAGGAAGTGACCAGGCAATAAAGGGTATAGGTACGGGTTTACAGCAAAGGATCTGGTGGTAAATGCTAAGTATTTTTTAGTGTGGGCAGAAGCTCAAGGTGAAAAAAGCCTGTATCCTTCAGTTGTTCCAATGGTGACCCTAACCCTGACCCTGACCCTGACCATAACCTTAACACTCATATGAGGAACAGAACATCTACCATATCCACTCCATAAAGATTTTTGTGTGGTTACCAGAGTTCCCCTGCCCTTTTTCAAAGACTAGGGAACCATCCACTGCTCAGAAAAAAGATCTATGCAATGAGCTTGCTGCCAATCCTAGACATCACTAACAGTTTTAAGAGTTCTTTTTATCTGTTTTTTTTTAAATTTTTGTTATTTTTATTTTATTTTTTAAAAGACCACTTGTCATTAGATCACTGCTTATGACTTGAATGAAATAAATTAATCGGATATAGTTATTGAATTAATTTCTTAACTCCTTATATACTTTGATGTATCTTTTCTTGACCAATAAGCATATGAAAGATTGTCAACATCACTAATCCATGGAGAAATGCAAATCCAAACCACAATGAGAGTTGGGAGATGGCTCAGTCAGTAAAGAACTTGGCACAGGAGGTCAGATCCCCAACACCCATATAACACAAATTGCACATGGCCATTCCAGTCTATAATTCTAGCCTCAAGGCTGTTGAGGGTGGTGAGAAGAGATGAATGGTTTCCTGGAGCCTACTGGCTGGCTGTTTCTAGTAAAAGGATCCTGCCTCAGAAAGTAAGGTAGAGCTGCTGAGATCCTCCCCCACTCCCGCCCCAGGGAAATGTGTGTGCTACCAAGTCTGCTCAGCTAAGTTTGATTCTCATGATCCAGGGACAGAAGAAGAGAACTGACTCCTGTAAGTTGCTCATTGACCCTTAAATGCATGCCATAGCACATATGTACACGCATGTGCATGCACATACACTCAATAAATGAATAAATAAATAAAATTTTGAAAATAAAGTAGATAACAATAGTGGAAGTCATTGGCATTAATCTCTGGCTGCATGCACACATGTGTGCACATAAAAGCACACACACACACACACACACACACATATATATACACACATACACAAGCACACACACAAACACAAGCACACAAATAAGCACATGTATAAACACACACACAAGCACACAGACCAAATACACACATACAAACACATATACACATAAGCACACAGACCTAACACACAGACACATACACAAGCACACACACCAAACACACAAGCCACAGTGAGATATTATTTCATACTTTCCTAAATATCCAAAATAAAAAGCAACTCGAAATAGAAGACTACACATTAGAATGTAAAACTCGGATCTTAGGCATTGCCAGTGAAATAAAAGTATATCCACTGCACACGGCACTGCAGAGGGTCTTCTAGAGATGAAACACGGGATTATTTTTGATCTACCAGTCCCACTTCTGGGCATGCTTTCCTCCAAAATGAAAAAGAGACTTGAATAGATGTCTGCAGACTAAGTTCTTAACAGTAGTATATTCCCAAAAACCAGAAGATAGGAATAGCCATAGTATCCATTGACGAATTAATGGCTAAACAAAAGTAGTACACAATACATATACAATGAAATATTTTTCAGCTTTCAAAAGGAAGGGAATTCTGACCAATACTACAGTCTGGGTGACTCTTTGGGACATTATGTTGAGTGACAAATGCTGTATTATTCTACTTATAAAAGGGAGATTCTGTGGCAGAAATGGTGGTTTTCAGGGTGTGTGGCTAGTTTTGTTAATTTTATTGCATTGAGAAACCCCTATGAAATTATGAAATCATCCCTCTGCGTGTGTTTGTGGTGGCTTCTGGAGTCAGGATGCTCCGACCTAATGAGGGGTTCGTCCCTGGACACAGTCATAATATGTGTTAATGCTATTAGCAAGCAGTAAATAGAGATCCAGTTGGAAGAACTAGGCTCGCACTTGGTGTGCATACTTGAAAGTTATATTGTATCCCCAGTCTGGTTTTTTATGTGCTGCTCGCAATGATACTAATAACTCCTCTCCCACAAATGCCTGCCCCTCTGATGCTCTGCCAAGTGACCATGGACTCAACCCTCTGATCCTGTGAGGCAGAATAAATCTTGCCTGTTGCTTCTGTCAGGTATATGGCTAACACAATGATAAAAGCCATTGGCACACAGAGGCTGGGGGCTGGAGCTGAGGGTTGGAGACTGAGGATGTGGACAACTGTCTGTTCTCTCCTTTCACCATGATGCTGAATTGGTGATATGAAACAGACTTTGGAGACACTGGTGGTATTCACACAATACATGCAAGGACACTAGATTTACCATAAAGCCTTTGATATATTAAAGCCAGGTTGTTTTCTGTTACTAGTAAATAGATCAGGGTGGGTGAGAAAACCAAACAGATCAGCTGAGTTTTCCTCTTTGACAGAGGGTGAATCTCCAGGGCAGTAGAATACGATAGACACACATACTGATGTAACAAGTACTGCCAAGAGCTGATTTCTCTGTACCATTCTGTTCATAAAACATCAGCATCAATTTCTGTATCCCACTTATTATTTTACCCTTTGATCCCTCACACTCCACCTTTATGTTTGATATCTGTATCTCCCCTGTCCTCAGATATATATATATATATACATACATATATATGCACATACATACATACATACATACATACATACATACATGTGTGGAGACATCTATCTCATTATAAGTCATTTACATATATATGTAACACTATTTTTAATTAATTAATTGGTTTGTGTTAGCATGCGAGGGTGCACATGTGAAACAGCATGAGTGTCAGAGGTCAAAGGTCAGAGGACAGCCCTGAGCCGTCAGTTCTCTCCTTCCACCACGATGAGGCAGGGTTCCTGTTACGGTTAATATTAAAAACAGCGGCACCCAATCTGGTTTGTTGTTATAGAGCTGCCGTGTTCTCGACTAGGCAAGGTCTGAGGCCACAAGCGGTGGCGTGCTACAACCACTGCTCGGCTCAGGCCACCGGCTCAGGCAACTGTAGTGGGAAGATACTCCGCTACAGGTTCCTCTTGCTTCAGCTTTTTACGCTCAGGCTCTCTGGCCAAGGAGCTTCTGGCTGATTCTCCTGTCTACACCTCCCCTCTTGCAGTCAGAGCGCTGGGGTTACGGATACGGGCTTCTACATCTGTTTTTAAATTCTAGGTTACAGGGATTAAACTCAGGTTCTCAGGCTAACATGGCAAGTGCTTCCCTTTCACCCAAAAAGCCATCACCCCCTGGTCCTGTACATAATGCCACTTTTGAAGGTGTTATCCAGCCCACTTTGATGTTGAGGAATTCTATAGTGAACTTGTTCTATATTTACTCAATCCATTTCTCTAGTAATGGGAAGTATTTTTGACGTCCATCTCCTCCTACATTAAACTAAATGCTGAGACGAACTTCTCTGTGCTTGTTATCCTCGGATCTGTGGATATGTCTCCCAGGGTCTGCAGTCAAGAGTGAGTGCGCACATACTGAATTTCACTGAGATTTGCCAATAATTCTCCCGAGAAGCTGCCTGCTCCAAAGCTTCCGCAGCAATGCATAAGAAAAGCTGTTTTCCTATATGCCTGCCAACACTGGCTATTAACCAACTTGAAACGTACTTGCCAATAGTGTAAGCATTTTAATCTCTCTCCAGCTTTCACTTCTGCGGTTGCTAATGAACCAGAGCATCTTCATATACGTGCTAGTCGCTCTGGTGTCTCCCTCTGGGCATTGTCTGGTCATCTTACCCATCCATTTTGTATTGGAGACCCAGTCCTTTCCTTAATAGTTAGAAAACATTCCTTGCCACATTAATCTCTTATGGCTTTGAACATGAACATTTTTTTTCTCCTATGCTTTTTATTAAGTTTTTTTTTCATGGTGTTGTTTATTGAACAGAAAAATTTAATTTTAATATGGTTTAATATATAATTTATGTCTCATGCTTACTGCTTTTGGAAGGTTGCTTGGGAATCTTTCAGGGTCCAGAGATAGTCTCTGGTGCTACTTTATTTATTTTAAGACATCCTGAATGTTTCTTTATGTGTAGGTTGAGTGTAGATCAACTTTGTTATTCTCCATATATGAATAAAATCATACTATTTCAAAGAAAATGTCAGGGTTTTGAAACTAAATTACAAAGACATTAAATGGATAAGGGAAAAAGGCAATACAGTTCCAAATTAGTTTGGGATAAATCAAGTTAAGCAGTGGTAGACAGATTCCTACTCTACAAATCTTCCCATGGTTTTTAATGTTCCCGTGTACATATTTATTTAGGAGGGGTCTGTGGCCAAGCTACCAGTCTCCACTGGAGCATTTTTTGTACAACCCTCAACCTAAGAATGTTTATGACCTTTTAAACAAAAGCCATTTTAAAAGATGAAGAGCATATAACAGGGACCATATGCCAACAAAACAAAAAATATTTATTATCTGGCCCTTTATAGAAAACGTTTTCATAGTTCTAGTCTATATTGCAAAAGATCTCCAAAATAAATAAATAAATAAATACAGATTCAGACCCCTCAGAAGAGGAAGGTCACATGGGGTTAGTGTCCTGACGTAACAAGAGTCTCTGGTCTGAGCTGGATAGACACAGTGTTAACAGAAGTACTGGTGAGGCCCAGAGTTAGCAAGGATTCAAATGATCTCTCTTCTTCTGCCCAACCTACCCAGTGTTAACTTAATTGTAAAATAGCCTGTCTTTTCTCCTATTTAAACAACCAAGGAGGGAGATGCCTATGGAAAGGCTCCCACCACACCTCTCCCTCTGTGGCCTTCCTGTTGCCTCTAACCCTCACTTCAGCCCGTCTGTGCCCCTAATCTAAAGCATTCACTTGGAACTCAAAATTCAACTTTAGTGTTTCCATTGCATCAGAGTTGCTAAAAATAATCCATTGATTAGCCGCCTATTTAAACAGCTGGCTCATCTATTCTCCCCTAATATTCTTTTTGAAAGGATCTACCTTGTATCATTTCTATTTTATGTAGTTTTCAATATACTTTGAAAGACACAGATTAAATAAATATGAAGTATTTCAATTCCAGTAGCCACAATGGAATTGTGGGGTAGGGTAATGTGATAAGGTAAAAATGACTGACCAGGATGTAATATGCAAAAATAAAAAATAAAATAAAATTGGTTTTCGGAGACAGGGTTTTTCTGTGTAGCCCTAGCTGTCCTGGACCTGCCTCTGTCTCCTGGGTGCTGGGTTTAAAAGAATATGCCACTACCACATGGCTGCAAAACAAACAAAAAATTAATGTTTATCTTATTGATAAAAATCTGAATATTATATACTGAATATTTGTGCCCTTCGCTAATTAATATACTGAAATCTTACCCTCTAATGTGATGGTATCAAGAGGCAAGAGTCTTATCGGGAAGTTGACCAAGTCATGAGTGTGAGACCTTCAGGATGGGATGAATAATCCCTCAGAGAGGTCCTATGGAGCTCTTGGTCTTTCTATCACATGAGGATACAGGAAAACTTTAGTATGATTCTGGGGAAAGGGTTCCCTCACTGAAGCCTCCTTAGGCTGACCCCTGATCTTGAACCTCAAGCCCAGAAATAAATAAATAAATAAATAAATAAATAAATAAATAAATAAATGCCACTGAGTCTATGAGACACTGTCACAGCAGCCTATAAATACATGGGGCGCCCTGTGACAATATGATATTACTTCTAGAAAAAAAAAAAAAAACTTAAGGAAGAAACACAGAAACTCCAGAATGTTCTCCCCAGATTACAGACAAATGGAGTTAAAACACCCTCTGTGTACTTAGGCATGTGAGGTACTCAGTATGTGCTGGATGTAGTGACTCATTCCTGAAGAACAGAGTAAGAAAAAGGAACAGACATGGTAAAGAGAGAGCTTGAGAACTATCACCCCAAGCATATGACCAAGCACACAACCCTCGGTGGTAATGCATAGTAGTCACGTATCCCTAAGCTGGAGCAACTAAAACTGCACGTAACCTCTATGGTATTTCCCCCTAAATCCTGAAACTCGATCTTATCATAAGAAAAACAACAGACTAAGCCAGACCGAGTGCTGTGCTATGAAACATCTGACCGGTGTTTCTTGAAACTGTCAAAGTCAAGTTAGCGACACAACATGGGACAACTGTGAAACCAGGACCAGAAGAGTAGATGACCCAAAAAAGCAGGAGTGACTGAAACACAGTATTGCAGATATTAGGGTCCCCAAACAAAAAGGAATGTTTTAAAAAATGATAAAATCCAAATTAGATTGGAATTTAGTAAGTAGTAATATACTGATTTTGGTTTCCTAGTTTTGACTAATATACCCTTAGGAAAAACCAAAATTAGGTAGGTAGAAACTCTGTTATTTTTCACAACTTTTTTGTAAATCTAAAATTGTTCTGAATATAAAGGAGTTTTAAAAAAAAAACAGAAAAAAATTCTGTCAGCCTATGGTAACTTGTGATGGATTACAGAGTGGTAACCTGTGGCATGTAGATAAGAAGGAGTGCTCTTCAGGAAGCCAGCGTGGAGAGACTACTCAGAATAGTGACAGAAAGTGCCAAGGAAGATAGACTGAGTGGATGAGCACCTCTCAGATGAGAGGGTTAGCATGGATGAAAGGCCAGCCACACGGTTCTGGTCATACACTAATACAAATGAGCTCATGAGAGACACGGGCCAGACTCCAGCAGGAGGTGATGGGACGGAGCCGTCCAGTAAGGCCAAGTAGCAGCAGGACTAGCGAGTCCAGGAGAGGAACCTGAGGATTTGGGTACAATGTTGGAGAAATGTCTGAAAAAAAAATGCAGTCTTGACTGCCTAGAGAAGAGAAAGAAAGCATGACAAAATTGTTCTGCTAGTACCTCGGTCATTTTAACCCCACACACCTATTAAGCCTCAGACAGCCTTGAAGGCTGGGGTGGGATGAAAAGATTATAAAGTCAAGCTGGACGGTTGGCATCCATTCTCTATAAAATAAACCTTTAAACCCATTTCCAGCCAGATGTACGGTTTGAAAAATATCTCTTAAGCCCGAGGTCATGGCCACTTGTGGAAAAGATCGATGACTGTACAGGATCGCCCCATTTACTCTGTCACTTTTACGTTCTGAGGTCAAACTGCTGAACATTATGTGAAGAAAAATGATGGACTGTTCAGCTCAGAGCTGAAGGAAGACAATGCCAAAAAAAAAAAAAAAAAAAAAAAAAAAAACCCAACAACAACAACAACAAAAACCCTACTCTTCCATCTTCCATGGTTGAGCTTGGACTTGACCTGGCCTATAAAACCCTTTGTTACCTACAGCAGCCTTTATCATCTGTCAAAGCAACCAGAGCCTACTGCCACTGACTGTCACCACTTCTGTTGTTGTGCTCACTCAGCACTGTATATACCCTGTTGCCAAAATAAGAGGGGGCACATAAGCAATAGGTAGAAAAGTCTCAGTCAATAGAATGATTGCTTGTAACCACCAAGACCTAAATTCAGGTCCCAGAACCCACATAAAAATCCAGGTGTGGTAGCATGCACATGGAAACTGGTCAAGCAGGTGGGTCCCTGGTACTGGCTGGCTGGCTGGCCTCACATAGTGAGTTCCAAACCAGTGAGACACCCTGTCTCAAAAATAAGGTGATCGGTGTTCCTGAGGAATAACATGTGAAGTTATACTATGGCCTTCACTCTGGTATGCATACACACATAAACACACACTGATACACACATAGATACACACATACATGCACATGTACACACACATAGATACATACAAACATGCACACACACACATAGACACACACATACATGGACATGCACACACATATAGAAACACACATACATGCACATGCGTGTGCACATGCACACATAAGCACACAGAGATACACTCAGACACATATACATGCTCATGCACACACACATACAAACACACACACATAAACACACACACATAAACACACAGAGATACACACATAGACACACATATATGCACATACACATAGACATACACACACATGCACATGCACAGACACACACATACATACACACTCCAGGTCATTTGTTGAGTCTCATGACTCCCTTTTGATGTCAAAGGGTATCATCTCTAAAGCTTCTGGGATTATTTTCCATTGTCATATACAATCAACAACCAGGAGGTTATTTTCTTGATACTTTCTGGAAAAGAAACTAAAACTCATAATCTTGAGACTTATGATATTTGTGTTATAGGCATGTCTACACTCAGTTGGAGCTATCATTGGTTCTTCTGGGTAGAGAAAGTCTCAGACATGACTTGGGCATTGTGAGTCGGAACAGATATGTTTTTAACCTAACACAGAGGTCTTATGGCCACCAGTGATGAAACTTGATTTTTCCACAATAACACGGAAATCTCTTCTTCTAAGAAGGCAGCTGTTCTTGGCCACTCTAAAAGAAAGAAACAAAGTGATTTAGCTTTTAGTCACAGCATCTTCCTCCTGGCTCTGAGGAAGCAGGGTATACCTTTCCATCTTACCCTTGTGAGTGAGGGGATGACGAGGAGTAAAACATATGGTGGACTTCCATGCAATCTAACATGGAAGAGAGGCCTCACGTCAGCATTGTCCTTGGCTCTTAATAGACAATAGCCGAATGGAAGCTAAAATTACTGCTCTCTCCCATCCCTGCTATGACTCAGAGCAGCATGCTACCAGAGAGGCCTAGAGAAACGTATCAGGCACTTAAATGGAGACATCTTCTGTGTTGCTTCCTCCAGTCTCCATCCCACACCCACTTCCTGAAAACGCTCTTGTCCTCTTCCCACTGACATTCCTATGCTGTCTGTGGACGTCTGGACCTTCCAGGGATGGAATTTAACATTTTACCCATGTTAGTCAGGTATTTCACCCATGTGACAGATACCTGAGAAAAACAACTTAAAGCAGAGGGGATTGATTTTGTCTCTAAGGTAAGAAGAGAGAGGTTTTAGTCTAGTTAGCTGGTTGCTGTGGGATGGAAGTGAGCTGAACATCATGGTGGGGAGAAGAACAGCTTACTCTATAGTAGACACGAAACACACAGACAGAGAATACGGGCTAAGGACAAAAGATGGCCTTCAAAGGCAGGCATCCACTGACCTACTTCATTTAAGTCTCATTTCTTAAAAATTTTACCTCCTTCCAAAATTAGCACCACCATCTAGGAACTAACGCACAAGCCTTTCTAGGAAATGTCTCCTATTCAAACCGTAGCATTGCATATCTCATGAACCTGGAACTTGGTTCCTCTGTTTACTTTTACTCCTACCCATACTGGACAGACTCTCAGCTCATTTGCCTGCCCTGTGAACCCACCTTGTGCCAGGCACTTTCTAAGTGTTGTCTCTAACTAGAGCAATAACCCTTCGACACAGATATTCTAGTTCATATCCAAGAAGAAAAAACACCACAACAAAAACAATCTTCAAGAAGTTCACTGCCGGTAAGTAAAGCACGAATTCTAATTCACATGTCTGTGCACTACATGTCACTGTGTATGTATCCTACAAAAGAAAAGAGGCATGCAAGCCATGAACATATGAGTTAAGGTGACCCCACTAGAAAGAGATGCTTAAAGCGCAGGCCAGTTTTCCCAATAAGCAAAGAAACCATTGGAACGAGTTTTTACCTGTCAGAACTTTCTAGCCACACTGGTTATTTTCTAAGACCTCAAGACTTCCAAAACAAAAGTGTTCTGCAATCTACTATATTAAATCTACATTAACTAAAGCCAAATTTCACGTCCTCTAAGACAGAGATGGCAGATATGTGTGTCATCTTTCTTACAAACCAGGGTCATTGGGAAAGTATTGAGAAGGATCTAAGTATTGGAACTTGCATTCAACACTACATAGTGTCCAGAATTCCTTAATATAATGTGTAAGACTAACCAGGAGAAAAATAGATGTTTTAAGATACAGCCACAGAGTTATAATCTGAAAAACAAATGGAACAGAGTACCAATATGGGAAACTCTGAAAAATGCTATCATGTTAGCATTTGTTCAAATATTTGTATATTTAGTTTTGTTTTAAGAACTTTTTAAGTGAGTCTCCGTGAGATTTGTAGCACACAAAGAAAACTCTGGAAACTTTTCTTCATTTCCTGTTTTATTTCCACTTTGCTGTCTACAAAAGACTTGCTCACATTGCTGAATGTGAACAAAGGAAAGAAAATTACACAGAGTTGGATGGGTTCAGCCAAATGGGGCTGAACGGTGCTGAGGTCAGTGATAGAGAAGACTGCTTCTGAGACCCAGCAACGGCAAATAAGTGCCCATCCTTCAGCAGATCTCACTGTTGTGAGAACTGGTCACCAAAGGCAGGAGGTGACTCCAGTCTAAAGAACTAGATGGATAAATCCTAGCACTCACAGAGTGTGATTTATTAGGGATTTAAAGATAGAACCATGTCTTGGATGACAGTAAGACAGGAGGAGAAGTGTACCTTAAAGCGGAAGGAAGTTGGACAAAGGTAAGCCACGGCCAAACAGAACTCACATGAGTTAACTGAAAAAACCATTGAAATGTCAACCATTAGTTAAGAACCATCTTAACTTATGAAATGCTCACTGACTGTCTTAATGAACATTTAGCCCAGAGGGTTTAACAATATCTACCTGGATCACCAGAAAGTCAAAATTGTAGTTAGAACCAAAGTGTCTATAGTCATGTTAAGCTGGGCCCCTATATGGTGCAATCTTAGACTTTGGAAGACTCAATTTTCTTAATGGTGAGGCACACTCTGTTTTCTCCTGTTCAATAAATATATTTGAGTTTTTCCTATGTTCTTGGATACCAAGGACACAGCAGAAAATAAAATCTATAAGATTCTTGTGAAGCTTAACCACACACAGCATTTCATATTACATAGGTAAATGTTTTCTGATATTACAATGAGACCGTGAGATTTTTCTTGTGGTGTGGGGACAGAAAACAAGTACAAGAGAAGAAGCAAGGGAAATCCTAGGTTCTGTCTTGAGTATTGAGAAAGGAAGCATTTATCAAGAGCAAACTTCTCTAGGGGATAGAAACAGGTCTGTTCTTGCCCTGTCAAGTTTTGTGTCTTTATTATACAAGTAAGTAGGAATATCAAGTAGGTTACAGAATACATGGCTCTGGAGTAGGAAAGGTCAGTGTTGTGTATATAAAATATATAGATTAAACAGACAGACAGATAATAGATAGGTAAAAGATAGAATGATAGATAGATAGATAGATAGATAGATAGATAGATAGATAGTTATAGAGATGATATGATAGAAGATGGAACCATGTGTTAGTTGCTTTCTGTGATCCTTTGCTGTACAAAATATCTGAAAAAGGCAACTTAAGGCAGGAAAAATACATTTTTGTTCACAGTTTAAGGATATAGTTCATTACATCAGGAAAGAGATGGCAATAAGAGAGGCAGCTGGTCTCGTTGGATCTGCTGTAAGGAAGCTGAGAGAAGTGAATGCTCATGCCCAGCTTGCTTTCCTTTTTTTTTTTTTTTTTTATTTCAGTCCAGAACTCCAATGCATGGAATGTGATCTCTTCACATTTAGGGTAAGTCTTCCCATTTCAACCCAATCTAGAGGCTCCCTAACAGGCACACACAAAGGTGTTAACATGGAGATTCTAAATCCCATTAGGCTAACAATCAAGATTAGCTATCACAAACCAGACAACTGAAGCAAAGACACAGAGGGAAGTCAGTCTGAAAGAGTTTATGAAGAAAGCTCAAGATGGACTGACAGACACATCCCCACATTAAAGGTCTCAGAGAGAATGGGAAGCCAGAAAGCAAGTTCACATTGCTTGGTAAGATCAGGAGGAACTTGGGTGGTTGTCTGGGTCTTTCTTATTGTCTTACACAATAGACAGATGGAAGTGGGCAAAACAGAGCCAACATTCATGAAGAAAGGAGAGATTAATTATTTCTAATGATGTTGAGATAAAAAAAAAAGAAAAAAAAAAAAAAGAATGTGGCCGCTTAATCAGGCAGGATGGAGGCCATTGGTGTCTTTCCCCAGAGGAATTTTGATATAGTAGAAAAAAGAAAAGCCCAACTTGAATGGTTTAAAGAGAGTACATACAATAGGACTGAAGACAGTAACCACAGGTAAGTCCTGTGATCACTTCTCTGTGAAGAAATAGACTCAAAAGAAGATTTAAGGCAGAAGGTGCCCAGTCATGTCTGCATGCTGATGATGTGGTAGTCTGGGAAAATGGAACAGTTGGTGCGATCCATGCCTCTGTTTGCCTTACCCCCTCACATCGCCCTCTACAAAGGGTACAGTTTGACTTTCCAGCCAGCTCCTTTTCTACTAGTTTACAAATGTTGCAGTGTAGGGATCATGTCAGATACATAAAGGCAAGCATTTCAGAGCCATCTTTATTTCTGTTGCACACACTCCCTCTCTTAGTATCGTTGGTGCACGATACATAGCTGTAGAATTGAATGACCATCTCTAGAAAGAATGGGCAAACTCATGAGTGAACGAATCTGAATTTCTGTAGGAGAACTGGGGTTGAGAGTTCTCCTTCCCAGGTCTACAATATGACTGAAACATAGATATGCACTTAATGAATGCTAAACTAATTTTCACATAGAATAACCAGTTTGTAGCACAGGAACTGCACAGTTTGCTACTCATTCCTGTCTGGAGTCACTTGAGTTTTCTTCTGTTCAGAACACCTTTTAGCTTATAAAGTTCTGTTCATTACTTTGTTGTTTTATTTCCTGTCTGTTTTGGTAATATTTATAAAAGCTTCCTACAGTTATCCCATCCCTTTATCAGCCTGAAGGGTTACTAACACAGATATAACTATGCCCATTTTAGAGGTATAGAAATAAAGGCTTTTATGATTAGCTCAGGTTCACCCAGCTCACTGGTGCAGAACAGGAATTTGACCTTAAGTTTCCTGGCTTTCCTTTTAGTGAATTAGTCCTTAAACTCTCAATTTAATTTGAGTTCTTCCTCACATCCTGTGACTCATAGGATCGACTCCTGTTTTTATTCCATTTGTTTCGTTTCTGTGTAAGGCAGTAACAAATCTGCATTTCTCAGAGCTGGTCATGGCTCATTAAGTATCTGCAAAGTTTTAACCTTTACCAAGACTAGAGGCAGATGGAGTGGACCATAATGAGGTTGACTTTGCTTGCTGAGGATTGGGGATTATATGTCATAGAGAACATCCTGACTGGAGGCTGAATCCTCCAGGGCATTTGGGGTTTGGGGATATGAGGTTTTCTGCAGCAGCTGGGTAGAGGATGAAACATGACTGTTTACCAAATAATAGCAGATGTTCAACTCTGAAAGGTGAGAGAGGTTCCTTCTCCTTATACCGTTGGAATTCTGTTCTACTTTACAGTCTGTTGATCTGAAAAATACTGCTCTATGTCACATATACCTGTGACGATGTTACAAAGTAATCTCAACAAGCAGAGGATATGTCCTCAAGCCAACACTGGACACAAAAGGCTCTTTATTTCCCAGGAAATGAAATCAAACTGAGAACAAAGCAGTGACTTGGGCAGAGATCATTGTAGAGTTAGATTTACCGACACAGATGTCCAGGATGGATTCTCAGACCTCAGCTGGGCACTTGGCTGAGCCTTCTTCACAGCACAAGTCACACAGAGTTTAAAGAGAAACATATCAAAGATTCAAAAACGTAAACATGGGTTCTATCGCTGCATTATGCCAACTTTTGAAGGGATACGTGGTTCTACTTTTTAATCTTTAAATTGAGCTTAATAATGTTATTTAAAACTGAACCTGTGATGTTGTCAGGAGTTGAGTGAGAGAAATAGTGAATCACAAAATAGACATTTCTATCTCTATTCTCTTTATAAGTCATTTTAAGGGAAGAATTACTACTGTCTTAATTTATTTCCCTCTTACTTTCTTTCCTCTCCCCCTCCTCTTTTGTATCTATACATCCCGTCTCTGAGCGTGTACAGTGTTTGAACTCTGATCTAGATAATGAGGATACAATAATGAACATGGAAGACACTTGGGAGAGCAGACCCTGCATCTTGCCTGGACAACACGGCAGAAGAGGCCCTGGTGGTTGGGGCACAGGTGAGCTGGGCCCAAAATCTGAGTGAAGGAATGCTGGCCTCCCCTGCTGTAAGATGGCACCACACAGAGGCACCTTCTTGCCCCTCACCATCTGTAACAGTTAGGAGAGTTGGCCCTGGGGTCATGAGAGCAGGTGATCTGGCCCCGCCCCTAACCCTGCATCTTGCCTGGGAAACACAGTAGAGCTGGTCCAAGTGGCTAGGAGTGGGTGAGCCAGTTCCAAGGGCAAAATCGAGAGAGTGGGCCCCACCATTCATCTGCTGTGAGGTGTTATGGGCAAGGGGGATGTTCCCTTCCCCCTCCCCCCTCACCACCTCTCATAGCCCAGAGAGCTGGCCTCAAGGTAATGAAAGCAGGAGAGTTATCCATTCCCCTCATTGGCTAGAACACTTGGGAGAATAGTGGGACCTACACTTCAACAGGGCAACAGTGGAGCTGGCCCTGATCACAAAGACACTGATGAGCCATCCCTAAGGGTGTGAGAGTTGGAGAGTTGGTCCAACCCTTTGCTTGCTGCAGCACTTAGGAGAGTGGGCCCCACACCTCTACTGGGCAGCACAATGGAGCTAGCTCTCAAGGCATGGGTATGGGTGAGCTGGCCCAAGAGCATGACAGCAGGAAAGCTGTTCCTGCCTCCTGATGATGGCGGCACTGGGTGACCTCACCAGCTGGAGGTCTCATGCTGGTGGTGCAATTAAAGGAAAGCAGGCAGGTTAACTACATCAGCAACCACCCAGGCCCGGATTTAGGGCTTTTAATTGGCCAACCCCTAAAATCAATATCATCTATGAAAGGTTAAGACAAGTGAAAAGATCCTGTTGATCCAAAGCTGCAGGATCTCCATGACACAGGGTACCAACGTGAGAATCCAATAGTAATGGTGTGACAGAAGCCAGAGATCTCTACCCAGACCAACGACTCACTGCAATGAACATTTACAAGTGAAGATGTGTGGACAGAGTGGTACCCTGTGGGGCACACTGTGACACATTACAGTTTCCACAAGATGTTTTCTATACTTTATTATGTTTTGTTTATTTTTTGTTTGTTTGGGTGTTTTATATTTTCTTTTGGAGGAAGGCTGCAAGGGTAGAGGATAGATACAAGGGGACAAGGTGATTATGAGTGGGATTGGGGGTGAGTGATGTAAAAGTCACAAAGAATCTTTTAAAAGATAAATAAAAATAAATAAATAAATAAATATTTAACTCAGGCTATTTGTTGACAGGCTGGCTATTATGAGACAGTAACCTGAATACTGGCCTCGATGGTCATGTGTACATTTACTAGTTTGCATGTATCTGAGAGCATGTGGTTTCTAGGCAACAAGCCATATTTGTCTTGTCAACCGCTGTCTCTTGGCCTTCTACATGGTGAGGCCTCAAAACAGTTTTTGAAATGAAGAGAGCAAAGTTACTTCACGTTTCTGAAGTTATTTTGCATCCCAGTAGGAAAAACAAAGGCACTACAAAATTATACTGTTAATGAGCAGGGAAAACCATGGAAGCATTTCTGGTCCATGTTGGTAGAGAATTTCAGCTAAGGAATACTTCTAGACCAGCCAGATTTCATCCAGTTGCTAAACCCTACCTTAATTTTTGCAGACAACCAAAATTTGACACTGGCACTTGAACTTTGCAGGATGGTGACTGTACCTCATTGGATTTCAGCTGTGTTCTATGGGGCCTTGGAGGATGGAGCATGGAAGCCCAGGGTAAGGCAACTAAATGGGCCTCCAAATTTCTACTCTCATTGAGGGTTCTATTTGTTTTGTTTCTATGTCTGTAGATTTTCCTTAAAGAACAACTCCACAGCTAAGCAGAAAAGAATAAAATAATAGACTCCCCAAAAGCCACTCCCACATGATAAGCTAACTCTTCTCAGAATAGCATCCCTCCATGAGCTCTGTGGCATCCTTGTAACTATTGGAAGAAACAGTCTAGTCTCCTAAGAAGCATCTTTATCTGCTTAAGCTGATGGAGCTGTAGATACATGTGCAAACCCACATCATTTCTATTGCTTTTCCATCATTGCAAACATTCTTCTAAAACACTGCCTGTTTTCTTGTGTTTGTCCACCCACTGCCAATTCTCTGAATGCAGTGATATGACTATGTTTTTATTTAATTTGGCTATGTCTAAATAAGAAAGCTACTCTGAGTGAGTAATAAAGGATGGATGGATGGAGAGATGGATGGATGGACAGATGAATAAATAAATGGGTGGGTGACTTCAGCTGCCAGAAGAATAGCTATGACACAACACTAAGACCTGGGACTTGGTAATTGTGTTCTAATTTGATCTCAGCAAGTCTGTTTTGATAAGACTTCAAATAAATCAATTTTGTATCAAATTATGTTAAAAATAAAATTTAAAAATAAAGCATGTTTTTCAAATTAACAATAATGAGTCATGGATTCTTGAGAATAAAGAGTATGTGAGTGAAATTAATTACAAAGGCTTACATTCTAATCATAATGCTAAGTCTGCAGAGCTACAGTAGATGAAAGTAGCCAGGAGGAGAATATAATATGAGCAGTTGGTTCAAATCTTGGGCCAGTATCTTGTGTGGGTGAAACTATTATTCACTTCTCAAGGAGAGTGGCCCGAAGCTTAATGGAATACAGGCTGTGTTGGGGTTTTGCCCCTTAAATAATAACAGTGACTTGATAGACAAAGAGACATTGAAAACTATGGTAAATTTGAAGAATAAACATAATCATGATTGTACAGTAAATGAAGTCTTTGCTGATTGAGAATAAGTGGCGTAAATTTAATAGAATTTTATTAGCTGCTTTTGAAGGTCTGGTGTTGAAGGTCATTAGCCATGAATGCTGCTATTTCAACAAAGAAAATGTTAAGAAATATACAGAGAATAGTGTTCAAGTGAAACAGAAATTCATGAGGAAGAAGGTAATCTTTCCTTAAATATTCCTAGTTCCCTAGTTTTTTTATGCTCCTACTTTCCCATGAAATGAAATCTTACACATTTTCAACACAGCCTTTAGCACTTCTTGCAAGGTATGCCTTTCCTGTGGTTTCCTAAGAAAGTGCCAATTAGCTCTATTTTGTTTTGATCCCAGGGACCGAAGGCATTTGAACCTGCTTGGCTCACTCTGATTCTGGGCCAGAGTTGAATCATCATATTTAGTTTTAATACTCATGTTCTTATATTTTACTTATCTCTGTCCAGCCTGTGCTAGATTTTAACCCTTACTAAACCATTGCAATTGCTGTCAGTAAGTCGCCATACCCTAAACCCTGGATATTTTAGTGTTAGTTTGCTGGGACTGTGTGACACAGCTAAAGCCTGTGGACAAATTCAGTTTCCTGTGTCTCGGGCAAACTTGGTCCCGTCCTTGGGCATTTTGTATGTTCTGCTCCTTCCTGGTGTGCTTTCCCTCTCTGTTCCTCTGGACTCTATGGTTCTCACTGTAAATGGTGCAGGATGCTAGGCTGGATCACAGCCATCTACTTCAAGATGTTCACCAGGCATTTCATTATTCTCTTCCTCCCTCCTCCTGTATCCCTTGTGTTGGTTAAGATGTTTGTTTGTTTGTTTGTTTGTTTGTTTGTTTTTGTCAACTTAACACAAGATATGGTCATTTGGGAAGAGGAAACCTCAACTGAGAAAATGCCTCCATTACATTAGCCTGGAGGCAAGTATACAGAGACATTTCCTTAATTAATGATTGCTGTGGGCGTGCTCAGCTCGCTAAAGGTGCCACACATGAGCTGGTGGTCCCGGATGATATAGCAAAGCAAACTGAACAAGCCACGAGGAGCAAGCCAGCAAGCAGCATTCCTCCATGGCCTCTGCTTCAGCTTCTGCCTCCAGGTTCTTGCCCTGCTTGAGTTCCTGTCTTGATTTTCCTCAATAATAGAGAGTGATTAGGACAAGTAAGCCAAACAAACTCTCTGCTCCCTGAGTTGCTTTGGTTATAATGCTTTATCATAGCAATATAGGACAAACTAGGACACCTGTATTTTTTAACTCTTTCATTCTCTCCATATAAGTCCTGAGAAGACCAAGGCCATAACTATCTTCACTATTGAGCCCCCAGTGTTTATGTCCATGCTGCTGTATTACGATTTTTACTCTCATCAAATAGTATACATGTACATATATGCCCAAACTGAAAATAACTCAGGGGCTACAAACAGGAGACATGGAGACCTCTTTAAAAGAAATATTGAGCAGAAATCTTGTGATTCTTGTTTCATAAAAGAACTTAGATGAAGCTTACATACACCCTAGCCAATAAAATCAGAAACAGACTATACAAGGGTAACCTGATTTGTACAAATTCCTAAAGCAGAGGCCATTGATTGATGATGTCATAAGTGAGGGACTGGTGTTTCCTAGTGCACTGATGGAAGGAGATGCCAAATCTCTGAATACTATTAAAGTCAACTTGGGGCTGCTATCTAACATCTTACTACTTATATAATACTTCACATTTGGGTGTGTTCTGTTTTTGTTCAAAAAGTTTACTTAAAAGCAAAAATTAACTTGCAGGTGTTTCAGAGATAAATATTTCTATCACATTAAAAACAGAATTTGATTTCCACTTCCTCACCCTCCTCTTAAGTTCTGCCTCCCCACAGATGACCTCTGACAACTCCTTAAAGCTGGTTTCTTTAAGCCCATTGTGCGTATCTTGTGCATAACTGTTCTACAGGATATGTTATGTAGTATATGTGTCTGTAGTGTATACTGCAATATTATATGAAATGTAAGATCTGCATATGGATATGCATCCAACTACCCAAGTGCCATGCCAAGAGGGAAACACCAAAGAAACCTTGAACAGTGAAAACCATAAAAGCTGGTTCCTCTTGCTTTAAGATGTCGCTAATTCACATGCTTGGTTTCAAGTCTCAGTTTTTCAGTCTTAAGAATACTCTATTGTTTTCTAACAGAGAAACTGGGAATATAGCTAATACTCCTTTGTTCATTTCTCTGCTTAGGTTCGTCTTTCTCACCTCTACTTCCAAATATTAATTATGTGTTATTTGGGCTTGATTAATAATCAACATTTACATAGTTTTAAAGTGTATGTGCTACTGAAAACCAGGCCAGGTGATAAACAAGTAAGCCTGTGGTTATGTTGGCGGTTCTAGCCAATGTCTGGTTTCCCCTTATACCTTTGTTTCCTTGCTTTTCTTAGAATTTTGGTCCCTAATACTCTATCAGTTGTTAAAATTTCCCTGCCAGGCAGGCTTGTTAAGCTAACCATTTCATCTTTAAATAAACCCTTCCATATAGAGTCCAGTGAGTTGCTCCATTGGGTATGGTTCTTCTGTGTCTGCCTCATGACTCTTATCTATGAATTATTCCTGCAATTCACTTTTCCATCCTCCACATGTCTTTTATTTTATTGGCTTATTCCTCTGGTTTTGATGTCTGCTTGCTTTTATAGTGCTGGGACTAAAACTATGGGCCTTGTACGTGCTTGACAAGTGCTCTACCACTGGGTGACACCACGAGATCCCTTCCCCTGGTTTCACTAGAGAAGATCCTCTGATTTATGAGAAACGGGCACATGCTGAGTAAGCATGATAATCTCTGCATACCAGAACATGTTTTCATCTTACAGTTCGGCAATGGTTTAGTCTGCTATGGGATTGAATGTTTAACATTATTTTCCTGTAGAACTTTGAAGACATTGTTCTTCATACACCTTTATAAACGAGTAGATAAATATTCAGAAGTCTGTAGTTACTCTTCTTTAGTGTATGTGATCCTTCTGTCTTGGGAACTTTCCTATGAGTCCAAGGACCTGAAATTCCATATTGCCATCTTCTGTGTGTGTGTGTGTGTGTGTGTGTGTGTGTGTGTGTGTGTATTCTGGACATCTGGACTGTTCTGAACAGACCATTCCATCTGAAAATTCAACACCTTCCCTTCTGAAAAATGCTCTTGAGTTATTTTGTTCATAATTCTCCCTTGATCTCTCTTACTGAGCTCCTACTGTTGGGTCTCTGGATTAATACTCTAATTTACTTTAAGCCTCTTTAATGTTCCTTTCATGGTTGTAATGTTCATACCTGTCTTTGGAGGGATCAGTGTTTCCCCTTCTCTATGTATGGACTTTTGTCCCATCAAGTCGCTATTTTTCCTGAGTACTTAGTCTCTCTTACAAGCTAACAGTTTGCTCAGACACCTAATGATCTTGGTCATAGCTAAGAGACTGGAAAACTCTGAGTACCATGTAGGGGTTATTGGTCATTATTCAGTGATCAATTGCCTTGGTTTGCCTGGGACCATCTCAGCTCTAGCGATAAAACCACCAAGTACTTGAACACTAACTAGTTAGGCCTATATGTTACATCTCTATCTGATAAATTGCCTGAGAATTTTACTGGGGACCCAAACTTCCATGTTTTCATTCTTTCCTCTTAAGATGGAAGTTTCTTTAGAGAATTTGATTCCAATTTAGTGTCTGGAGTTAAAGTTTTGAGTCTGAATTTTTGGGGGGTGAGATGGGAGAACAGGGCAAGATTCTCAGGTTCCAACGTAAAAATGACCTCTCGGTCTTACCTTTGGCATGGCTGGGTTTGCTTACTCACACTGTTCACTGACTGCCATGCACATGAAGGACTCCTTAAGCCTTAAGAGACAGTAGAAGTTAAACCACGCATGAATCTAGGATAGAGGTCAATTGGGTCAAATTACCTAGGGACGGATGGAGACGAAGAAATGCTCCAGGGATTGAATCCTTGGTCCTCTGCTGATGAAAGGTTGGGAGGATGAGGGGCCCAATAAAGAAGACCAAAGAAGGCATCCCTATAAAGAAGGTAGAGACTCAAAAGAGAGCACTATGTGGAAGTCAGCTGGCAAAGTGCTTCCAGGAAGAGTGAGCAACCAGACATAGCCCGTGCTACAGAACAAGCGCTGCCTCTGAGACCCTGAATTAGCCCAGCCCAGAGAGCATGCGTTTTAACCTCTCAGGAACAAAGTTCCTGGCTTTTGCTGGGTACTGGGAAAGGCACAAATAACCCCTGGGTTCCGTAGACCTGTGAAAGAGGTAATGAAATATCAAACTGCTCCCTAGCCTTTCGCCCTCCCCCCACGTTTTAGTTCCTCATCCTCCACTCCCCTTTCTGACAATTTCAGCAGTTTCTGCGCCTTTGAAAGCCCTGGATATAAATTAAATTGATTCTTTAGACTTAGACGTGTGCTTTTCTTTGCTGATAAGGAGTCTGCAATCTCAGACTCCTTAAGTCATCTTCTGCCTGACAATTCATACAGTTCCACGCCTGGAAGTTACCATTGCTATTGCCTTTTCTCTCACTCCCGGCCTTGCAGCTTTAAGGGTTAAAAATGTCTTATCACTATCATTGGAGAGTGAAGCAATAGTGGAGGCAACTGTCCAATTTATTCTATTTATCTAGCCATTTTAATGCTATAAAGTTGTCAACTGACATATATAAATATACATACTGTTCCACAGTATTTGGACAAATGGGTTGCTTCCAATTACATAGAACACGGTGTTATAAATTATTTTAATATACTATTGCTCATGACTAGAAATGTTTGTTATGGACTGAGTCCCAGAAGGACACTAGCTATGTTAGCATTTGATACAATGAAAGGCAGTAGCATGTACAATCAGTGCACAATGTTTGGAGTTCGGTTCAGGTGTATTTTGTTTGGATGTTTGCTCTGCTCATTACTAACTGTAATTGCTGGGTAAGTTTACTTAGCTTTCTATATGAGTAATATTAGCATTGCAGAGGTGGAGAATGTGGGTTTGTGGATGCATGGAGACTAAGACCCAATTAGCCATCCAAAGTGATATACACGCTCTCTCACTTTACTCTGCTCAAAGGCCAGTGTGCCAGCTGGCAGAGGATCACTGGTATGGCCACTGGATAAAAAGCAACAGGTTGTCCAAAGGAATGCTATCACGACTAATGTAGACATTAGTGTTCGTGCCTCTCGATGTGTTGCTGAGATCAGCACTCTAGCTTCTGGAGTGGAGAGTCATCTACTTAGTATTCCTCTACTGTTATCTAATTACAAATAGCTACCTCGAAGAAACGTTTGGTGAAAGATTCCAATCCCAAGCCTGGTGAGACAGTTCAGTGGGTAATGGCACTTACTGGCAAGCCTGAAAAACCTGAGTTTGATCTTTGGAACCCACCGAATGACTCCATCAAGTTGTCCTCTGAGCTCCACAAGTATGTATGGCTCACTCCCCCACATTCACA
The DNA here is from genome assembly GCF_011762505.2 of Arvicanthis niloticus. Taxonomy (NCBI): domain Eukaryota; kingdom Metazoa; phylum Chordata; class Mammalia; order Rodentia; family Muridae; genus Arvicanthis; species Arvicanthis niloticus. The sequence goes on along the minus strand of NC_047660.1, from coordinate 47,033,914 downwards.
CAAAATGAAAAGGAAAAAACCAAAAGCTCAATCCTGACATACCTGCTGTAGTTGTCCAGGATACCTGATCAGGCCAACTACGGGGAGAAGATGTCTCCTTATCTTCTGTGAGGTCCTCACTGTGCAGTACTTTGAAGACAGTGGTGCTTGTCCAAGGAATATCACAAGGTTCCTGAGACATCAGGAGTTGAGGAAATCACACCACAGCTGGCACCTGAACTACATAAATAAGAACTTGGGTGTGAATCTCAGACTGAGAAGAACAAGCAGCCTGGAGAAAGTGGACAAGGTGATACTTCAAACGTTGATAAGCCTGGATCTGATGAAGAATGAACGTGATGGGAATCAAGATGGGTCACCATCTGTCTAGATTGTTTATGGGGCAGAAGGCAGTAGTGGAATAATGTAGTAAATGGTCTAGTGAAGAGAGTCATTCGATGTTCCACAGATATAGCTATGGGAACTATTTAAAAAGTCTAAGCCTAACACTTCCAGATTTTTATGATATGCTGAACAACAGGGCAGTTTGCAGAAATCCTCCCACTCCCCACAGATGGCATCCGTGTATACAGTAAGATGACAACTAAGCGCAGACACACTATGGTTTAATGGCATCAACCAAGAATTAGTTTTTGCTAGACCAAGAGACCTAGAGTTTACTAAAATCCACCTGAACTATTTGTTGACTCTTTCAGTTGATCAGTAAGTGGATTAGACAGAGGTAATCAGATTCTCAGTATGCAAACAAAGCCACTCTGTTCCTCAGTTGTGTTTGCATTCGTGTTATTTCTATGAAGAGTAAACCAAGAACTGGTTTGCTGTTGAGCCATCCATGTAAAGCACATGTACTGTTCCCAGTGTGAAAGCCATGGAACAAGTCAGGGCACTGTGTAGCCAGAATGCCTTTAAATAAACACCATACAAGAACATAATTATATCTTCAACTGTTTTGCGTGGAAATATACTTAGAAAGGGGGAATTTGCACCACTGCCTTTTTCTTGGCAAGCTTGTGTATAAAAGGCTCACTCTTGGGTATGCAAGCACTTTTATGAAGAATTCCTCTCTTGTTTGTGGTAGAGCCCTTTGTAACTACACATTCCAACTTACTTAAGGTCTACCAAATACATGAGGGAGACATGTTACTCCTCCAGACTGAAAACGTATGTGACATCGTGGACAACTAAAATTAGTGAAAAACACCGGCAGTCAATCACACCGACACCTAATGAGATTAATGTGTATATAAGGTTAAACTTTACTATCATGTTAGACGCACAGGCACGGATGCATGATACATCATTGTGTGTGCGTCATGGCACTGTTGCTATCATGTAATGAATGTATTGCCTTCTTCCTAAGTTGGCTATAGAGGTGTGTCAGTGTTTTACAGAGAGAGATATGCATGCTGATTTGAAGTGTTAGAAATTTCAAACACATACCATCGGCTATGTTATGTACTTCAAAAGTCTCAAAACGATTGTCGGCTAAACTAAGTAGCCACCTGGCACATTGACAAACTACATCATGGAATGGAAAAAATGTGGGGTAGTAGACACACATGTTAATGAAAATGGGTAGTCTTAGGATATTTTATTTGCATGCTGTAGAGTCTGGGGAATTGGTGGCATAACTGCTTTGTGTGGGTCTATTAAAGGTGAGTTCATTAAAAGAAGCATGATAATGCTCTTGGTTTTACAGTTTTCTTGACTCTTCTAGTCACCTTGGGATTGCTTTGCAAATCAATGAGAGTTGTGTTACTTCATTACGTGAAAAGCTTCATTTCAAATCCTGTAAAATGCATAGTTGCTTCCAAAAGCCCGTTTGGAAATTGGGTTAGCTATTAAATGTTTTTGGAAACAAATATGCTAACTTCTGAATCTCTTGGGGGAAATTTTAGAAATTAGGAAAAGCTGCTTAGAAAGGCTGACATGCGCACAATGCGTGTGTGTGTGTGTGTGTCTGTGTGTGTGTGTGTGTGTGCGTGCTTCGTTTTGTTTTCTAGTAATGTATTCACTCACTGTACATACCAATCACAGAGTGTAAAGTGAATACATTACTTCCTCCTCCTCCTCCTCCCAGTCCCACCCTCACAAGTTCCCTTCTCCCATTACCCTCCCTTTCTCCTTAGATAAAGGAAGTCCCCCCTCCCCCATGGATACCAACCCCTAACTAGCCCTGACATATCATATCTCAGCAGACTAAGCTTATCCTCTCCCACTGAGTCCAGACAGAGCAGTCCAGCTATGGGAAGGGGGATCCAAAAGCAGGCAACAGAGTCTGAGAGCCCCCACTCCAATTGTTAAAGAAAAAAATGGAGACCAAGTTACACATCTGCTAAAAATGTATAGGAGGCCTAAGTCTAGCCCGTGAATGATCTTTGGTTTGTGTTTTAGTCTAGGTGAACCTCATGGGCCCAGATTAGTTAACTCTGTTAGATGCTCTTGTGGTGTCCTTGACCCCTCTGGTTCCCTCAATCCTTCCACCCACTCTTCCCCAAGAAGCCCCAAGCTCTACTTAATGTTTGGCTGTGTGTCTCTGTATCTGCTTCCATCAACTTCTGGATGAAGCCTCTCAGAAGACAGTCTAGGCCCCTGTCTGCAAGTATAGCAGAATATCATTAATAGTGTCAGAGATGGATTCTCTCCCATGGAGTGGGTCTCAAGTTGGACCAGTCATTGGTTGGTCATTCCTTCAGTCTCTGCTCCATCTTTATCCCTGCATATGTTGGAGGCAGGGCAAATTTTGAGTCAAAGAATATTCATCAACCCTACCTCTGACTGAGGAGTAATACTCAAAATACATAAAGAACTCAAGAAACTAGACACCAACAAGCCAAATACCCCAGTTAAAAATGAGGTGCAGAGCTGAACAGAACTCTCAACAGAGAAATCTCCAATGGCCTAGAAACACTTAAAGAAATGTTGAATGTCCTTAGTCGTCAGGGAAAGAGCAAAGAGACTCTGAGATTCCATCTTCTACCTGCCAGAATGACTACGATCAAAAATTCAAGTGACTACACATGTTGGTGAGGACATGGACCAAAGGGAACACGTCTCCATTGCTGGAAGTGCAAGCGTGTACAACCACTTTGGAAATTAATCTGGTGGTTTCTCAGAAAATTGGGAGTAGTTCTACCCCAAGACCCAGCATGGGGGTAAATCTGGAAGGAATTGAGGAAAGAGTGGAGCTTGATATGATTAAAATACATTATATTAAATTCTTCTAGAATTAATAAAAGTTAAAAGAAACTAAAAGCCATACATGATGACATGATCCTCAAATGCAGGAGGCAGAGTCAAGAGAATCCTGGGGACGACACAGGCTGGCTAGTGCAGCTGACCATCTAGTCTAGTCTGAGATGAGTCAGTGAAGAGTTCCAATCTCAAAAACAATAAGGTGGAGAGAGACAAAAAAAAACCAGACAAGAGACAAAAAAAAAACCAGACATTTGAAACAATAAATCTGGGCCTCCACACAAGCAAACACATGTGCATACACCACACACACACACAAACACACACACACACACACATTAGTACGTGCACGCACTGATAATCAATGCAGAAAATTTCAACAAGATGGAACATCAAGAAAACATCAAGAAAAATGTTTAATTAAACAATTTCTCCTTGAGAGTCCACGCTCTGTATTCAATTCTCATAAAAAACTTTTCTAGCAAACTAAGTTTCTTTTTTTCATGTGTGTGTGTGTGTGTGTGTGTGTGTGTGTGTGTGTGTGCTCTTTGGTTGGTGGTTTAGTCCCTGGGAGCTCTGGAGGGGTATGGTTGGTTGATATTGTTGTTCTTCCTATAAGGTTGTAAACTCCTTCAGCTCTTTCAGTCCTTCCTCTAACTGCCCCAATATCTGGCCTGACTGGGACCTGCCTAGGACACAGGGGACACAGGAACTGCCTCACAGGTGAGGACGCTATCCTTTCAGTTTCCATCTGTTCTCAGGAGCTGACCCTGTGCTACAGCCCTCTATACCCCAATCCCACTCAGAGAAAGCTTGACCCCCAGGAGTGCTGACACACCCAAGCTCAGACTCACAGGATGGACAAGCTCCAGTCAGAGACAACAAGACCAGCTAACACCAGAGATAACCAGATGGCAAGAAGCAAGTGCAAGAACATAAGCAACAGAAACCAAGGCTACCTCACATAATCAGAACCCAGTTCTCCCACCACAACAAGTTGTGGATGCCCCAACACACCTGAAAAGCAAGATTCTGATGTAAAATCACATCTCATGATGATGATAGAGGACTTTAAGAAGAACATAAATAACTCCCTTAAAGAAATTCAAGTGAAACATGTGAAGGAATTGAACAAAACCATCCAGGATCTAAAAATGGATATAGAAACAATAAAGAAATCTCAAAGGCAGACAACCCTAGTGTTAGAAAACCTAGAAAAGAGATCAGGAGTCATAGATGCATCACCAACAGAATACAAGAGATAGAAGAGAGAATCTCAGGTGTAGAAGATATCATAGAAAACATTGACATGACAGTCAAAGAAAGTACAAAATGCAAAAAGCTCTTAACCCAAAACATCCAGGAAATCCAGGACACAATGAAAAGACTAAGGCTAAGAATAATAGGTGTAGAAGAGAGTGAAGATTCCCAACTCAAAAGGCCAGTAAACATCTTCAACAAAATTATAGAAGAAAACTTCCCTAACCTAAAGAGATGCCTATAAACGTACAAGAAGCCTACAGAATGCTGAATAGATTGAACCAGAAAAGAAATTCCTCCCATCAGATAATAATCAAAACACCAAATGCACAGAACAAAGAAAGAATATTAAGAGCAGTAGGGGAAAAGGTCAAGTAACTTATAAAGGCAGACCTATCAGAATTACACCACACTTCTCAACAGAGACTCTAAAAGCCAGAAGATCAGATGTCACGTAGACCCTAAAAGAACAAAACTGCCAGTCCAGACTACTACACCCAGCCAAGTAAGTTTCCTATCAGTAAGGTATTAATTAGTTAGTCATAGGAATTTCAAAAATGAGTGAGTTTTCCATAACATTTCTGGATTAGAAGCACAAGCCTGGAAACTGCTATGATCATTATTTTAGGATATAAAATTCTTTGGCGAGCAATGAGGAACACAGCATGTTGATAGATCTGGCTTATGAAACACTGAAACATATTAAAGGCACTAAAGTCTCAGAAACCCTGGATTAATTTAATGTATTTCAATAGTGCTTTGCTGGGAAGTGTGCCCTTGGAAGTTCATTAAAATGTACTTAAACAGTATACAGTACTCACAACTCTTTTGTTTGTTTGTTTGTTTTGTTTTGTTTTTTTAACAACGGTGCTTTTCTAAGCTTTCAAAACAATTCTGTTCCTGTTTTACAATCCTCATACACAGTGCGTTCACTTGATGTCCTTCTATTTTCAAATATAATTAAAATGTTTGGGCATTTCTTTTTCATAAAGTTATAAAATTCAGATTAAAAATAATTTAAATGCTTTTACTGTTCAAAGGGGGGAACTTTTGTCTAGCTCACTGTCCCCGACATCACCATTATGACTTGCAAGTTGCTTCTCAAAAGTTCAGTGTCATCAGCCACTCACAGGCACCTATGTACTTAAATTATGCTTGCCAATCAAATACAGTGACAGTGTTTAACCCTTTGCTGACTGCCTCTATAATATTTGCGATAAGGCGTGGGATAAGCGAGTGCACTTAAATGTTCTACCCATTTGTTTCAAAAAAAAGGGAAATTATATCAAATTGCTGAGAAATTTTTATATAAGGATTCAAACTAGGCCACCACTTCAAACATGAGTTGGATCGGAGCAAACTCAGTATATCCGCTGGAAAGCAAGGCATAGGAAGGCTGAGACAGAAAAGGGACTATATTTAAACCTAAGATTTTCCTTCCTTCATCCTACTCAATAAAAATGAGTTTGGGAGAAAAAAAATAAAATTGTTTTTCTTCAGTTGGTCTTCGTTTTAGTGCGACTTGTCTGGGGATAACTTCTTCTACGGATTGGGTCTCTAAGTTAGATATGGTTTCCATTCCTCATGTCCTTAGATCAGAAAGATCATTACTAGTTCCATGTCGAAACTTCTTTTTAAATAGAGATTTGCATATTCTACTTTGTCTTTATAGTGCGTAAGTGTTTTCCCTTTAAGTTGAGGTTTTATTTAATTTATCTGTATATGTATATACATGTATATGTATGCATGTGTTTATGTGCACCAAATGCATGCAGATGCCTGCAGAGGACAGAAGAGGATGCCAGATACTTAGGAACAGGAGTTGCAAGTGGCATTGATCCTCCTGGTATGGGTGCTGGCAGCCTGAGTCCTCTGCAAAAGCAGGGAGTACTCTTAATCACAGAGTCATCCCTCCAGCCCCTTGAAACCCCTTATATGTGTGCTTGTAAATGATGGCCAAGGCTCATTTTTATCCTGTGAGAATGACTTTATATCCCAAACTTTGTGAACAACAATAATCATAACTCATATGTTCCAAGATTTAATTAAATAGTAAAATATTTTCTATTGAGTCTCACGATGCTGCTGCATAGCCAGTGATTTTCATCCACCCTATAGAAAATGATCCTGTTACGAAGCCATCTTTTCTTCTTGGCTTGGCCTATTCTTCAGTGCAAAGCGTGAGCTTTCACGGGTTCTTATGAACACATTAGGTCATCACATGGATGTCGAGGCTATGAGTATACCAGCCTGCACTACAACAGTTACTCAGCTATTATGTTGAGTTACAGGTAGAGCTTATATGCTGCTCTACCTGCTAGACGAGTAGACTATATTGTTTAAATCCAGTACCTAATAAAGTGCTTACCTAATACATAACAAATGTTTCATTAATACTGTTGAATGAATGAATGAATGAATGAATGAGAAAAGAAAATGAGGTAAGAAAGAGAACAGTCTGTGTGTGGGGGGGGGTTGGTAAAAATTGTTCTATGTATGATAATAACAACCTAGTGTATCCCCAGATCGTTATACACCTATGTTCTCCTTGGGAATTCCTCATATATCACTTTACCTATTTCAGAGCAAACAGAAAGCTTAGTCTCAGGAAGTTAAGCAGTCTCCCAAGGGTTCCATGGTTAGTACAAAGAGAGCAAGTGTGTGGGCCTAGGGTTTCTTCCACTCTCTTCTCCCTTATTTAAAATTTTATTTTATTTTCTTACTTATTCACTTTACAGCCTGTTCTCTACCCCCCTCCTGGTAACCCCATCCCACAATCCTTCTCCCATTTCCTTTCCCCTTCTCCTCTGAGCTAGTAGGCCCCCTGGCTATCCCTTCTACCCTTGTATTTCAAGTCTCTTCAAGGCTAGACCCATCCTCTCCCACAGAAGCCAGACAAGGGAGTCCTGCTAGAAGAACATATCCCACACACAGGCAACAGCTTTTGGGATTACCCCTCATTCCAGTTGTTCAGGACCCTCACGAAGACCAAGCTGTATATCTACTACATAGGTCCAGACCGTGTATGTTTTTGGTTGGTGACTCAGACTCTGAGAACCCCAAGAGTCCAGGTTAATTGATTCTGTTGTTCTTCCTGTGGAGTTTGTATCCCCTTCAGGGTCTGTAATCCTTCCTCCTATTCTTCCATAAGAGTCCCCAAACTCCATCTACTGTTTGACTGTGGGTATCTGTATGGCTGCTGGGTGGAGCCTCTCAGAGGATAACATACTCCTATCTGCAAGCATAACAGAGTATCAATAATGCCAGGACTGGTGCTTACCCATGGGATGGGTCTCAAGTTGGGCCAGTTATTGTTTGGCCATTCCCTCTGTCTCTGCTCCCTCCCCCATGACTGCGTTTCTTGTAGAGAGGATAAATTTTGGGTGAAAAGTTTTGTGGGCTCTTCTGCTTCTTTGATTCATGCCTACTAAAGGAAGAAGAGATGTTGATAGGATGATCAAGAGGCTTCCATTTCATTTGGTTATTGGGAGGTTATTGGGAACCCTATGGACTTGAAGGGGTGAATTCCTACATGCCTAGCATCAATGTTCAGATACACTTCTGAACACAGAGTTTGTTGTTGGAATACATCTTTTCATTATCAGAAGTGTCCTTGGATATCATTTGAGAAACCATTAGGACCCCCAAAGAAAGTTCAAGTTCTCTATGGAGAAATGGATTGCAGTGTTGCTATGCATCTAAGTCTAGGAACTGAGTCTCAGTCAGACATGCCCTTATGCCAGGCTAGATCTCAGCTGCTGGAACCAAGTTCTTGAGCAGAACTTTTAATATGATGAATGTGTATGTCATCTTTGAGACAAATTCCCAAGAACTGACACAGGAAAACGCTGATCTCTGAGTTGATGACAACACATCTATTTCTGTTGCTTTGGAACAATGACTAAAGTTCATTCTTGCTAGATTAAAATGTTCTGGTAATGTAGAGCTAAATGGAGCCTTGTGAAGTATGAGTCATGATGACAGGCCACTGTGACAAACGTTGAAATACCCTCCCATACTTACAGCTTTGTTGATACTGTTGATTCCAAAATCAAAGCCCTCTCCTGTTCTTTCATTTGTAGTTTCACTAAGTCAAGATGCTGCAGAATGGTCCTGAGCAAGCCTATAGAGAAATTTTACCAATCTGGACATAACACACTAAGGATGGAGATGATGTTTATATTTTATGGGGGAAAGGAGAAGTTAAAGCATCAAAGAGGCACAGGAGGGACCACAACAAGAAAAGAAATATCAGTTTCTTCTGAAACCATACTGCACTAAGAACCATGTTTGACTCTCTGAAAGAATGTCTCCCAGCAGAAACATGGACACTTGGCAAGGAAGACTTGGAGTCCAAAAAGTTCTTCAGGGTCCAGGGCACAAAGCTAAACACAAAACTGGGAGGGAGTGTGATGTAATGAAGTTTTGCTATCCTGAGGTCCCATGCAGTGTCCGGGGCACAGAGGAAGATAGAGAAGCCATCAGTCTTTTTCCTGAAGTCTTTGAAGCTGTGATGTAGAAAGAAGACCCCCACTGCTGATAACACATATAAAGGGATGGGTACAGGTGTCTCTAGAGCCATGTGACATGCATTGAAGTACATAAATAGGGACGCTGTGAAGGACCTCACATGTGGCTATGAATCCACTGGAACCAAGAGGTTGCTGAGAACTGAGAACACCTGTCTGGATGCCATCCATGTGGAGGAAAGGTTTCAGGACACCTGGAAGCACATAGATTAGTAGCTGCTGGGCCATGTTGATACATGCCTATTGTGGAGGTCAAAGCAAAGCGCTAGCTATCCTTCCTGCATGAGAATGTGACACAGTTTAGGAAACAAAGTGTGTGTGGAAGCACATCTGAATCATACATGCCCCAGTCTGGGATCGCATTCCACAGAAAGCCTCACGGGGTCCTTTGTCAGCTGAACCAGCTCCTCTTTGCTCTAGGTGAGAAGGGATTCCTACCTTACTTTCATACTTTAAAAATTATCCTATCTGAGGTAATTACCTGGAAAGGATCAGATAATTCATAAACCTCATCTTTCCTCTTCCTCGATGCCTTTTAGGCTTCAAGCCAGGGTCAGAATCCATCCAGCACCACCAGGGGTCCCAAGAACAAAATCAGACCCAGCAGGAACAAGATGACTAACTGGTTAAAACATTCTGTCAATTTGTCAGCAAATACTGTGAATACCTGTGGAAAAGAATGTGGGGGTGCTAAAGTAAGGAACAAAGAATATGTTTTTAGATCAAGCTGGATTTCCCTCACACACCATGCAATTACATGTCCCTGCAAAATTCACATGTTGTGACTGAAACCTTGTTTGACTCATTTTTCTATTGCTACAACTGAAAACCAAAGACTGGGTTATTTATAAAGAAAAAGGGGTTATTTCACTAGTGGCTCCCGAGTTTAAGAATTAGGCAAGTTTAAGAACATGGCACTGGGCACTTGGTGAGAGCCTGCCTGCTGTGTCATGGGTTGGTGGAGGGGATTGCACAATGAGAACAGGCAAGCCCACCAGAAGCAGCTCAGTTGTATAAGATAGCCATTCCCATGATAATCCATTCATCCGGTAAGTGATTGCTCTGTTCATAGATGAATCCATTCATGAAGGAGCACTGGAGACCCAATTATCTCTTCAAGGTCCCACCTGGTTCTATCTCTGTATTCCTAACTATTAGAATTAGGTTTCAGCATAAGATCAGATGGGGACATTCAAGCCCCATGATGGCAATTTTAGGAGACCAGGCCTTTTGGAGACTGTTTAACATTCTATGAGAGATTCTCTAGACAGCTAACCCATCTTTCCATCTCTTCTGTCATGTGAGAACACAACGACAAGAACTGCCAGAAATAATTTTTTTCTTTATAAATAGTGATTTAAAAATAACTGTTTCTATAGCAGCAGAAATAGATTAAGATATGTCACTTATGAAAGGCTTTGGTTTCAATCTACCAGTTAGAATACCTGAACATGTTTCTAAATATTTCCTTCATTGTCTGACCAGTGCCTCAGGTTAGTGGGTCTTCATTTGTTGAAAGTCAGAAGACAGGAATTCTCTAATAAAATACTCACCCATAGGCTAACAATGCCCCGAGAGTCTCCGCACATGCTTATTCGCCAGCTTTGAGAAATATGGTGAATGATAAAAAGGATGTTACCATTATTTGAAGAGTACTATAGGCCAGAGTTTCTAATAAGAAATGCCTCAGTTAAAATGAAGTCTCTATCTTTACATGGAAAGCCTAGAAACAGCTTGAAGGCAAGCAGCCTAGGTAAGTAATCCTGTGAGGCAGAGCAGATAAAGCTATCATCCCACATGCATATTATGTACATAGTGATAAACAAGCTGTATGAGTCATTCAGTGGTTCTCAGACTTTTATAAACACCAGGAAAGTTTGTTAAGGCATAATAGATAAATAAAACTGTGATTGGTGCCTGGGCCCCATCCCTAGAGTTTGTGACTCAGTAAATATGGATGGGAATCAAGAATTAGCATTTCAAATAACTCCCCAGGTTATATTGATACTGAGATCCAAAGACAAATTGAAAAATACCAACCTAAGAAGAAAAATAAAGACTGAATTATAAATACACTACCATATAAGTGGCGAAACCCTCAACGCATTAAGTAATACGAACAAAGGCTCTACTAGTTCAGGAATCGTAAAAGAAATACTTTTTTCTTAAGTGGGTGTCAATTTCATGCCCTTGAAATTGAAAGAATAGATAGGTAGGCTTAGATTACTTAGGAAATAGTATGTAATTATCACATTTGTACTGTATATATCATCCTGTGGTTTCTCAAGGGATCCTGTGGTTATTTACCAACAGGAAAAAAAAAAAAAAAACCAGCTAGCTTGTTCAGGATATTAGACACAGTCCCTGAGCAACACTAATGTCCAAACACCAAGCTTAAAACTCATTCCCTACAGTGTGTTACGAGAGTCAAACAGAGCCAAATGGAGATTTCTCTTGAGTACTGCCTCACAGAAAACTCAGTAAGAGTCCAAACCTACCCTGTGGTTATTGCCCTAGTTTCTTAGCACATCTCAAGTACAGACATGAGAATAGATTTACTCAGAGGTCTTTAGAGTCCATTTACTGGATTCTTGTCCTCTTCCCCCAAAGGAGCAAGTCAAGAGCAACACCTCACCTTTGATGCCTTAGTTTGCTTGGGTCTCCTCAACATCGTGTCAACAAACATGTCCTTTCCAGCTCTGGAGTATGAGAAGTCCAAGGCAAAGGTACTGACAAAGTGGGTTTCATTCTGAAGCCTTTCCTCTTAGCTTGCAGCTGACTTCCATCTCCTTGTGTGTTCATATGACCTTTCTGTATCTTTATACTATGTGTGCTTCCTGGCATGTGTGAACAATTATATGGGAGCCTATCAGAGAAAGTGGCTACGTATGGCTTAACGATCAATTGTCCAACAGAATAAGGGCTTCATGATTTCCTTTAATCCTATCTACTTTCTAAGAACTCTCTCTTCGTGAGCAATCATTTTATGGGCTAAGCCTTCACATATGAATTTAAGGGAACACAATGTAGTTCATAGTACTTGGTCAATCGAAGCCATAAATTTCATTATGGTGGATCTGAAAAGACAGACTTTCACATTCCCATCTGGTCAACAGTGTGATCATTATTAAAACTGAATATATATTTTTGGATAATGATGATAATTTAATGTAAGCCCGATGGGGGGGTTATTCTAATTATGAAACTCATATGATTTCTTTACTGAAGCAAATGTGCCTATCCTGTGACGCAAATAGACACATCTAGGGCAAGAGAGATGGTTCAGCAGTTAAGAGCACTTGTTACTCTTACAGAGGACCTGGGTTTTGTTCCCAACACTCACATGGTGGCTTACAGCCATCTGCAACCTCAGTTTCAAGGGATCCAGTGCTCTCTTCTGGCTTTCATGGGCACCAGCCATGTATCAGTACACGCACATGTGTGCAAACAAAAATTCATTAACATAAAATAAAAGTAAATAAGTCATTAAGTATATCCACACCCTACAGTCTCTGAAGTGCAGCTATCCATCTCTGGCTTTCAAAGCAGGAAACGCCGGCCATAATCTGCTTTGACCTAATAGGATAGAATGGTATGTAGACATTCCCTCACTTATAAAGAAATTAAACCTGATAAGCTCATCAGAAGTTGAAAATATTTTAAGTAAAAAATGCATTTAATATAGCTAGCCTATCACACATCATGGGTCAGCAGCATCATACACTGTAACTCATCGGTTGCTCACCTGGGTAGTTGAGTGACTTCCTGAGACCTCTGCCTCACAGCCACTGCCCAGCATCTTAAAGTACTGGATATTGCTATATTTCTATGCAGTACCTAAAGGAATTAAAATTCAAAATTTTAAGTTCAGGTTCAATTGAATTGCACTGTATTGTAAAATTGAAAGTTCTAAGTCCAACTGTAGTAAGGAACTCTCTCTGCTGTAAGAGTATTGCCTCAGAGATCCATCAACTTCTGCGCCTTGTGTAACAAGTCATTCTGCAGAGACCTTTAATATGTTCCAGATTCTGCTAACCTGCCTGCAACATCAACCAAGCTAAACACACCCCCCAGCCTCCACAACAAGCTTCAATACCTCAGAGAGATTTAGGCCAGATAGTTTTTCTGTCTTCCATGATTTAATTGGCACCCTATTTATGGATTTATTAAATCTTTGTTCTAGAAGAACTTGGTTCCAGTACATATGAACAAACTTCAAGGTTATATGAGACTACAGAAAGAGAGCAACAGACCCGGGATGATAAAGTGCAGTTAGTTGAGAGAACTCAAATGATTAGCAATACCAAGTGTGTTTTCATTATCTGGGTCAGAGGGAAGGATATATACTCATCCATGAAGACAAAAACATAGGTCAGAATATACCTGATGTATCCTGTCAGCACCGCCTTCTTTATATACTACTCTAATGGTTTTGTTCATTTGTGGAGCTCTCAAACACTATACAAGAAAATCCAACTAGCACTACACTAGGGCAATTATAGTTGTTATGATTTGAGATGACTGCCGAGCCAGGTAGAGCTATTTTCTCTACCATGGCATCCTATACTGAAGTGGAAACTTATGGGTTCTTTGAAAAGTCAGTGGTGTTTTGCTGGAGCAAACACATGAAGGAGTGTTTTCCTGAAGCAGACACAGGTAAAAAGACGTTTTGCTGAAGCAAGCATGTGAAAGGATGAGTGACGAAGGATTCTTCACTAAAGACACGCATGTATTGGTTTGCCTTACATTGCATTGTTGAGCTCCATTTGTCATGACTCCATAAAGAGAAATGCACAAAAAAAAAAAAAAAAAAAAAAAAAAAAAAAAAAAAAAACCTTCTGGTGGTGTTCAGTTGACTTCTTGCCACTCCCTTGGGCTCAGGTCAATTGGCAGAATGATGTTAACTGATACAAACTCACGTGGGGTTTGGCTAAGACAGACACACACACTGTGGGAAGACATGTGGCGAGGCAAGACCTGTGGAGAAAACATGATGTTTGGAGGGAGTATAAGTAGGACTCAATGGACAAGGATGGGGGCTTGCATAGCTAGCTTTGCAATGCCTCCTTGGTCTCGAGTCTTTGCTAATCTTCACTTCATTGAGAGAGGCACATCAGAGAACTTCTGTCGTCCCTTGTGGTCCTGGTTGCTCCTGCTGGCTCATGCTGATTCAATGGAGGCCTGGCTGTTTCTACTAGGTCTTGCCACCTCTGCTAATTTGTGCTTGCTATCCTGACACTACTGAACTGGACTGCTGATATATTTGTGAAGTGTTTGTGAGTGGATCAAGCAGCCACTGCTGATTTCTGACAACACAGATTGGATTTGCTCCAAAGAGCAATTTCTAAACAGGTCCATTTTCCCTGTATCCTAATATCCTTTCTTTTCCACCACCACCTCTGGTGGATGGTGGGTTAGAAGGAAGGTTAAAGCATTTATGAATGCTTATTAAAGCAGGTTGAGAAAAATTAAAGCCATTACCATACAAGTATCATATTGAGCAAGAAGCTCACTTTAGAGCAATAGATTAAGCAGCCGAATCTCCTATGGATTTTAAACTTGTTTAATCATGTACTATAGTGCTTAGAATTGGTTATATTTAGAGAAATGAACTATAAAAAAATATTGTTTCATGGTATCCAGGAGACAACATCTTATGAAGCTGCCATAGAGCTGCTTCTCACTGTCTAATAGGATCACACTGTGATAGGTATATTACAGGATCACACTGTGATGGGTATATTACAGGATCACACTGTGATAGGTAGATTACAGGATCACACTGTGATAGGTAGATTACAGGATCACACTGTGATGGGTAGATTACAGGATCACACTGTGATGGGTAGATTACAGGATCACACTGTGATGTGTAGATTACAGGATCACACTGTGATGTGTAGATTACAGGATCACACTGTGATAGGTATATTACAGGATTACACTGTGATAAGTATACTAGGAGTCAAATATCTTGTGAGCTCAAAGTGCTTTTAGTACATCCAATCTTCCAACATGCAGTAGCACTGAACATAGTGGATAATTAGCTCTAGGTCTTCTGACACATGACTGATCGGCCCTACCGAGCATCCTAAGGAAGTTTATATTGCTAGTCCAGCAAAGGGCCAAAATGAAAACATTGGTTTCTACTACAAGCATATTGCTTTTGCCCCACATAAGTCAATAACTGTAAGCCAAGCTACCATACATAAGTAAACACTCAAACATATGATATAGCAAAGTGTTTTAATCATAGACACCATGAACCCTTCTAAACAAGGGTTTACCATCTTGTTGAATTGTGAAAGATGACTATAAGACAGCCATACAAAATGTCCCTAAGTATTCTAAGATCTACACGCTGTCTAGTGTGGCCTTGAGGTATCTATCAGCAAGCCTGTGGATCACAACACTTCTGTACTCACAGGGCAACCTCTCCACATCCCTATTCGTACGGGTCCCTCTCTTCCTTTCAACTAGCATTAGGAAGAGGCAATTCACAACATGGCAGGCAGACAAACCACAGAACCTCATCTCCAAGAAATGTAGCAAAACCACACGGGCTCTTTGATTCTGACTGGAAAGTAATCATTTTCTTCTCACCAAAATGAAAGGAATTGTCATCTGTGTAGATAGATATACATGGGGTTTGTTCTGGTTTAGTCTCTATATTTTGCTTTTCTGGACTTACACTAAATATTATCATTTCTCTTAGCAGTAAAGTTCACAAACTATGCTTCAGGTGCAATTGCTTCTGGGACATGCTCCAGTGCTTTGAGCTTCTTGAGGTCCACATGGGTAGAAGTGGTAAGATTTTATATTCATATCTGCGAAAGCTAAACACAAGCCTTGAATATAAAATGCACTAAACAGAATTACAAAGGCCATGACATATTTTATTCCAATGTTATGTTTTAATGTGCTACTTGTATCTTCTTTCCTGTCCCCTAACTAAGTGTGGCAAATGATGGAGTTCAGAAATAACCTGGGGTTCACTACCAGAGTCTGTTTCTCTCTTAGGGTTGAGTCATCTAACAAGAAAAAAAAATGGTTTCAAAACTTAAATCTATTTCAGAAGAAAGGAAAATATTTTGCCTCTTAAAATATTTTGGTCTCCTTAAAATGCTGATTAAATTCAGCCAGGGCTCTCTGCAGGCAGGCTTTCCCTGTAATTGTGTGCATCTAGTTAATAACAGCTCAGAGAATTCCACAGCACACACCACAGCTCCACTGGAGGAGAAGGCTGCCTTTTTATCTATTTAATTTATCCACCCATACACTGATGTTCTAATCTATCTATGCAGGCAGTCAGCTTTCTATTCCCCACTCCAATATACAATGATGATGTGCTGAGCCACACATGACGTTTTTACTATGATTGGCCATGAATAGCATGAAAACAAAAAGATTTCATGGGAAAGACAAATGGGCAGAACAATTCTAATATGTGTCGATGTTTCTGCTACATCTTCAGCCTTCAAGTGTATATACCAAATAAACAAAACACAAAGTGGTAGGCTTCAGACATGAAAATGATTTTGAGCTAGGACAAGGAAGTTGGCTTGGATATTTTGGTCATCCTGATAAGCCCTTAGAAACAGTGATCATGGGAGTGTTCACGGAATTTTGTTTACTGCCTTGCTTGTTCTTTGACTATTTGTGTTTATTGTCTTGCTTGTTCCTTGACTATTTGCATTTATTGTATTGCTAGTTCCTCAACGTAGAACTGACCTTAATACTTGCATGTAATTAAAATGGTATAAAAACAAAAGGGAGGAAGGGGAATGGGATAGAGGGGTTGAAGGGAAGGGAGATGGGGAAAGGGGATGACATCTGAAATGTAAATAAATAAAATATCCAAAAAAGCCACACACACAAAGTGTTTAGTGTCTGGTACATAGTGACCCAGAATAAAAGCAATTGTTGGGGCTGAGGAGATACCAGGGTAGGTGGGGCAGAGACTGTGTGAGACCCTACAAAAACTTTACCTTGCACTCAAAGAAGGGTGGAAATCTACTAGGCCTTGCTCATAGACACATAATGGTAATGTCGATTTTAAAAAGCTCCCTGTGGCTGATGTAAGGAGGTCAGACTGCAGAGACAGAAGCAAACAGAAGTTAGAAAATTCCTACATCCTCCGGAGGATGGTGAGTCAGACAGAGGCAGTGAGCTCTGGCCAGTTCTCGATCTCTGGAAGTATAGCTGTCAAGACAGATTGGGTATAGGCTATGAAAGGAAGAGGGGGAGGGGTCAAAGAAAGCTCCAGGCTGTATAGTTTGAGGAGCAGGGTTTAACAATCTCCCTGGATCTATTAGTTAGGTCCCTGTTTTCATGTTATTTGGCTCGGATGCCCTCTGATCATAACTGCTCTCACTGGCCACGTGTATCAAGCATTAAGGTTGTTCACACACGTTGGTTCACTCTCCTTTTAAGGAGATGGGAGAATTGTCCTGCATCCTATTTAGTTCAGGGTGATCCATGGCCAATTTTGGCTAATAAAATGTGAGTATATCCAACTTATACCGTTTTCAGGTATAATAGCTATTAATTATTATTAGCTATTCGGGTATAATAGCTATTAATAGCTAGTGCTGTGCCTATGTCTCATCTTACTTTCTTTTGCCTCTAGTAGGGTAACTGGAAATCTCCTTTGCAGCAGTGAACCATCCTAAGGCTGTGGCCCTTTAAGACAGTTCCTCATGTTGTGGAGACCCCCAGCCATAAAATTAACTAGTTGCTATTTCAGAACTGTAATTTTGCTGCTATTATGAATTGTAATGTAAATATATGCTATGTGACCCTGTGGGGGTCATGACCTGTATGTGGGGAAGCTCTGCTTTAGAGCCTGTCTTTAAGAGCAAGGAATAAAGAATCCAGATCTCAGATGCTCTTCAGTGGTCATAAGGTAGGAAGTAGGAACAAATCATGGTTGTTATAAACCACTAAGATTTGGGGGATTGTTTATTATTGCAACATAACCAGCTAATCCTGACTGATACATCATATTTTACATAAATAAAAAGACTTGCAGCCTTCTTCAATTCTTTCATACCCCCTCACTTTTATGAGAGGTGACTCATATTGTCTTTCCTTTGGAAATACCCCCCCTCAGAATGAATACCTCATGAGGACAGACTTCTGGTCCTATCAGTTGCCTATTGTATCCAGTACTTACACTAGTGTCTGATTCATATCAGGCACCAAGGGGAAACTTGCTGAATGGAGGAATGAACAAATGAACAAATGAATGGATGCATGCAATGAGACATTAAGGAGGATGTTACAGAGAAAGAAGGATTGATGCTAAATCTCCCAAGAACAATAAGTTGTCCAAGGTAACAAAGAAGAGACTATGGAGAGACTAAGAAGCCCAGGGGACTCTAAAAACCTTGGTCACCTTAGACTACCACAGTGCAAAGGATTAGAGGTTAGAAAAATGACATGATGAAAGATAAGATTACAGGTATAGTTTGGATCTATTTTTCTAAAGGGACTTTCTGTTCTTTTCTAATATGCTGGGACTTTATTTCTTGTACTGTAATGAGCCAACAGAGTTTTTAAATCAGGAAATGACAAGAAGAGTTTTGATTCTGCCTGGACAAATTACATCCAGGGAGCAATTTCAGTTCCTAATTTCTCTATGGCCACTGCACTGATGTCACCCTTCATCAAATCATTTCTTCATTAAAAAAAAAAAAAAACTCAACAAATGTTTACTGCTTGCTTGAACAATACACAACATAAAGTACACATGGAACAAACAGAAGCAAAATACTCTATACCTCAAATGTACTTGCCTTGTGTGAGGTTCACAGCTAATACACAAAGGGTGGCTACATAAGTCACAGGGGGGGAAAAAACCCTGGCTGGGGCTTCTGGTTTCTGTGTACCTTTAGTCTCATCTTCATATTTATTCTAGCTCCTTAGTTGAGCTCCTCAAAATCTCCCTTGGTCATTTGGGACCATTGATATCCAATGTAAAATAGCATCTTCTCCCCACAACATTCTCACTATCATCGCAAAAACAGCAGCAGTTGGCATTTTAAAACATTTTACAAGTCACCTCAACATGTACATGACCTCACTCAATCCTTCTAAGAGCCCTGGAAATATTATTTCCACCTTACAGATTAAAATGAAGCTAACAAAAACGTGTGGGGGGGGTGGGTTTTGATAAATTACAAATTGTCCAAAGACGTATGACCAGAACTGCCTGGAATGTGGACCATATAGAATAGACATGAATAAGGAAAGATCCCCATGTACTAGTAGATCCTTGGTCCCATAGTTGCCATTCCACTGGGTTTGCCTCTGATTAAAATTACATTCTTGTACCTATGGAATCATAGATACAGCAACAAAGAAAATAGTCTCTGCTTTCCCAAAAGTTAGCGTCACAGTGTAGAGTGTACAGTCTCCTCTGTTCCATGGCAGAGCTTACCTTTCTCTACAATTCCTAATAAACTCATGAGGAAGCTTAAGCTATTACATGGTACGGTACAGGGCAGAATAAGTAAGTGCCTTGCCACATGGAGACACCTCTGCAGCAAACCTCTTTTTAGCAAGGGTGACACGCTGGGCTCAGTGGTTCCTGCCCACTCTACCAGCTGTTAGAGAATGGCCTTTCTTACTGATGGAGAACAGTAAAACTACCAGGGCCCAGGACTGACTATTCCAGAAAACAGGCAAAAGATCTTCAGAAGATCTGTTTTACTCATTTCTTTTCTCAACATGCTTTTCTGTGACCTAACATTCTGGAGTCTCACCAACTTGTAACTGGCACCATTTGATAGAACTGAATAAGTCATGAATAAGAAATGTCACAGAGAGTCAACAGCATTGCTCATCAGCACCAGGTCCCCCACATGAGTGCACCTAGCAGTCCATGCTTTACAAGTGGCTCCCTGGCAGGACTCAGTATCTTGTGTCACTTTGCTTATAAGCTGACATGTCTTGCTCTTTGGTGTTCCACTCCTCCAGGTTTCACCATCTGGAGATGAGCTTCCAAGAGGATGCTATAGCCTATAGGTATCTAGTAGGCAATTCCTAATTCGTGGTATTCCCTGGAATGTCTGTGGCTCCAATTATGTAACAACATCATGTTTAGACTAGATGTCCAGATAAAAGGGGAGAATCTGCTGTCAGCTGAATCAAAATGAGTTTAGAGGAAGAGAACAAGATAGAAACAGATTGCTAAGATTCTCTCTATCTCTATCTAAATAGAATGCCTATTTAGCAGGCATTCTAAAGAAACCATTGTCAATACCATTATTGGCAAAGGTGATGGAAGATGAGAACCATAAGAAGTGCACATTGTGTGTGCTTGTTTGGAGAAAACTGCAAATTACTGTATTTCTGTCTATAAAAGGCAGAGGAATTACATCAGCAATATAGTGGGCAGGGAGGGCCTACTCCATCTTCCTCAACTGAAACATGAAATTAACAACAAACATTCTAAGTGTATCTGTGAAAAATTCGGGGACCAAGTAAAGATTCCTATACCCCAGATGATGATGAAGCCCAGTAGAAAATCTGTGATGCTCTCCACGGTTTGTCTCTCATCAAATATCCCACCTACCATACCAGGTAATAGAGAAGAAACCTCTAACTCCTAGATGTCAGACTTTCTGACTGGGGACTGGCTTCTGTCTTATGTCACAGGGCCACACTAGTAGAAGCAGCTCACTAGATATGGCATGTCAGAGAATGAAGGTGGTCAGTCAGATTCTACAATGTGGCAGAAATACATGAGATACCTGTATCGTGGCTAACCACAGACCAGACAGGCTGCAACATCACAGTCATCTGAGGGAGTTCCTAAGTAGAAACTGGGAAATCTCTTTAGATAGGTTACATCCACAGATCAGAGAAGGTGCATGTCCAAAAATTCCCTGAGAAGTTTTCAGAATATCTATCTGACTAGGAAGATTTCCCTGTATATAAAATCAAATCACAAAGTCTGGAAGACTTGTGTAGTTCTTTAAATGCCAAAATCCCAACAATAATAACAACAACAACAAAACAACAACAACAACAAACCACTGAGACATAGAAACAAATAAGAAATAATAACATGTTCCAAGGAACAAGTTAAATTTCCAGCAATGTATTCTTTAAAGAAAAACCAGAAGTGTGAATTTCCATATAAATAACTAACAATTAAAACCATAAATATGCTCAATAAAAGAAAACATAGACATACAAATAAATGAAATCTGGAAAATAACACATGGACAAAGTAACATTTCCAATCCAGAACAACTAGAGAAAAGAATGAACCAGAAGTTCTGATCTGAAGACTGCAGCAACTGAAATAAAAAATGCACTTGATGGTCTCAACGGCAGACTGGATTGGGCAGGAAAAAAATAATCAGTGAGCTTGAGAAGAGGACTTCTTTAATGGCCAAAGAGGAGGAACAAATCCACAGGCTAGTAGAGCCCGCAGGACATCTGGACAGCATCAAGGACAACAGCATATATTAATGGCAGATCCAAGACAAGAAAAGGAAAAAAGAAGTAATATATTTAAGAAAACAATTACTGAAGTTTTCCCCACATAATGAGAGACTAAATATACAAATTTGAGAAGCCCAAAGAACTCCAGTTGAAAGACAGTTAAAGAACTTAGAAGGCATGTCATAGTCAAGTTATCAGATGTCATAGACAATGAGAAAACTTCAAAACATTCAAAGAAAAAGTGACTCATCACATGATGGACTGTCTATTGAACAATGACTTCCCAGAAGGAGCCTTACTAGAAGGCGGTGAGGTTGTATATTCAAAGTACTGAAAGAAGCCTTACTGATTAAGAAAATTGTGGTTGGCCAGCTACCTTTCAAAACTATAGAAGACTTGAAGATTTTCCCAGTTAAACAGAAACTAAGGGAGTTCATCTCACTCTGCCCTAAAGAGTAGGAGTGGCCATACATATAAAAAAAAATCAGGTTGGGGCCCTGTGAGCTTTCCCTCTCATGTTAGCACATCTACTGGTGTCTTCCTTGTTCAAGTCTTGTTTAGGCAGCCATGTAGTAAGAGTTCAAGTGTGCAGCTTTCCCTGTAATTTCTAGAAAGTGCAATCTCACAGCAGACTTCCTATTCCTGTGGCTCTTACATTCTTTTTGCCCCCTTTCTTCCATGTTTCCTGAGCCTTAGGTGCAGGAACTGTGTTGTAGATATATTAGCTGGGGATGGACACTACATGATCACTTGATTTCTGCATTTTGATTGGTTGTGGTTTTCTCTAGTGGTCCCTGTGGACATGATATGTAGGTCTCAGCTTGGGTATGACATGGGATGTTCCTGTAGGTCTTGAGCAGGCAGGTTATTGTTGTAGCTTTTTTTAAAGGAGCAAAAGAGAAAATTTGACAAGATTTCAATTAGATTGAGAAAAGGGAGAGAAATCCTAATTTTTAAAGTTAGTAGTGAAAGGAGCTTTATTACAACCAATGACACGTGAATTAAAAGAACTAGAAATGTTTAAAGAACAAGGAACCCAAATATTCCCAAATTCTGGAAGACTTCCAAATGCACTATGTAAGGCTAGTGTTACCCTAACACCAATACTAGACAAAGACATGATAAAAATAAAAGTTGACTAATATTGCCAGTTTAAAACTGATGCAAATGTTTAAAATACTAGTAAACTGACTACAATAGCTCTTTAGAGGATCAGACATGAAAAGCCAGGATAGGTCAACACATGGAAATTAATGGATGTCCATGTGTCCACATTAAAAATACAAAGTACAAAAAGTACAAGATCATTTCAATCAATGTAGAAAATGCACTTGACAGACAACACACACAATAAGCTAAGGATGAACAAAAACTACAGTACAACAAAAGCCAGGGACGAGAGCTTACAACCAACATTATACTCAACAGGCAGAGGCTGAAAGCCTTTTGTCTAAGATCAGGGAACACGTCAAGGATACCTACTCTTGCCATTACTGTTTGACCTATGAGAGACTGATGGCACATATGGCGGATGCACCAGCGAAGAGAGGTGTTGAGACCAAAGTGGGGACCAAAAATTCAAAATTACAATGAACTCAATGCATCACTTAGCAGATTTTCAATCCAACTAAGTAAGGATCTTGGAGGTTGTATTGATGCTGGAAAAATTCTTTCTTCTCAGAAGTAAATTGAAGCAGTGGCAAGAAGCCATTTTTAAAAGACCCTGGCTAAATAACTCGATGGACATCTGGAACTAGAGGTAAAGGTCTGTCTTTGAATGGCTTGCTCTGAGAGACCAGAGCAGAGATCACAGGACTATCCTCTAAGACATGACTTGCAGAATGCCTTTGGATAGAGAAGGGGAAATCTTTAAACCCAAACCAGCTCATGGTCTGTTGGGTGGAGATATGGTTGTTAAACTTAAGTGGCCCACATTGGCAGGCTTTGCACCTGCACACAGGCAAGGAACGGCACAGAACATGCTCTGCACCCAACCCCACAAGGGTCACAAAGGAATAGACGCTACATCTGCATCCACAGTGAGACTATACAAGACTCCGCACCTGCAGTACTGTGGAGGACCAGAAACTTCTGCACCTGTTTCCAGGCTCATGTCTGTAAAGACACAGTCTACAACCCCACCCAGTTCTGCTTCCCATTTGTATGTCCCCTGTTCAATACGTAATTTCAATGTAGTTGGTCTGTTTTCTTTTTAGTTATCTGAGATAGATGCTCCCAAAGAGTACAAGTTGGCCTGGAGCTGGAATTCTCCTCACTTCAGAACCCTAAGATCTGGAATTAATTTAGGTAGTCTCACTGCGTTTCATAATTCAGTCTCTTTCTGTTTTGCCTTTAGCTGGAGATCACTTCTCCATTTGAGTTTATTCTTTAGCTGTTCTATATTGACGTTTGGCCTGCTGCTATGTATTAGAGTGCTAAATGCTGGCCCTGGTTGCCTCAAGGATGAGAGAGTCCTCAAGCACACAAAGTGATACTGTGTGATCTTGCTACTTAACTTATAATTATTGGTTGAGTAAAGATGCCTACAGCCTATATAGCTCGGTAGAAGAGTGTGAGGTTTCAGACCTGGGCTTGGGGGTCTGAGACAGGAGACCAAAAGGAGAAGAAGAAGAAGAAGAAGAAGAAGAAGAAGAAGAAGAAGAAGAAGAGGAGGAGGAGGAGGAGGAGGAGGAGGAGGAGGAGGAGGAGGAGGAGGAGGAGGAGGAGGAGGAGGAGGAGGAGGAGGAGGAGGAGGAGGAGGAGGAGGAGACAGAAGAGTGAGAAGATGCCCAGGGAAAGATGAGTCATGAAAATATGGCAAGGAAATATCAACAAGGAAGTAGACATAATAGCTTACAGAGTACGTATCTGTCCATAGTGCTGATTAAGGCTCGTTATAAATATTAAAGGATTTTTGTCTTTTACTGGGACAAAATGATCTGAATGATCAAAGGTGGGGTAGAAAATCCAGACTGAGATTAAATAATTAATATGACACTTTTATTCACTTTATCATCTCTGTTATTTGTTCTTCCAGTAGTGATTGTGAAACAACTTCTTCTTCTTCTTCTTCTTCTTCTTCTTCTTCTTCTTCTTCTTCTTCTTCTTCTTCTTCTTCTTCTTCTTCTTCTGCTTCTTCTCCTTCTCCTTCTCCTTCTCCTTCTCCTTCTCCTTCTCCTTCTCCTCCTCCTCCTCCTCCTCCTCCTCCTCCTCCTCCTCCTCCTCCTCCTCCTCCTCCTCCTTCTTCTCCTCCTCCTCCTCCTCCTCCTCCTTCTCCTCCTTCTCCTCCTCCCCTTCCCCCTCCCCCTCCCCCTCCTCCTCTTCCTCCTTCTCCTCCTCCTCCTTCTCTTCCCCTTCCCCTCCCCCTCCCCTCCCCTCCCCCTCCTCCTCCTCCTCCTCCTTTATCCTCTTTCTCTTCTTTCTCTCCCATTGTCCTCTTCCTCCTCTTCTTTTTCTTCCTCCTCCTCTGCTGATTGGATTTCGTTGGTTTTTTTAGACAGATTTCTCTGTGTAGCCCTGGTTATTCTAAAACTAGTTGTATAAACCAGACTGACCTCAAACTCAGAGCTCACCCTGCCTCTGCCTCCTGAGTGCTGAGATTAAAGGCATACATTACCACTGCCCAGTGTAATTGTGAAACTTATTTTGCTTATGTTTATCATATTTTTACCCTTAGTAGCTAATAGCGTAGTATACAATATATTAATCCTTCTCCTTTACTCAGTCAAAAATATTTTATTTGCAGGTGCACATGTGTAACAGTTTCCTCCAAGACTGAAACTGAAACGTTCCATCCTGCTGGAAAGCTCCTTAAAGCAGGAAGGTAAACAACTCAAAATAGCTCCAGGAAGTTGCTGAAATTGATCACTAGGTTTCTCCCTGCCAGAGTAAGCAATAACACTTCTGAGAGCCACTCTCAGACAAACCAAGCTGAAGGAAAAAAAAAGGCTCAAGACCAGGCCCAACTGCCTGAGGAAGCAGAAATCAGCCAGGCTCTCTGGAAGACGTTTAGACCAACTGAGTCACTTGAAAGGGACACCCTGCAACCTGATGACCTGATTGCAAGCTGTGCATCGTGCTCCAGGTTCCACACTGCTGTGAGTTGTCACCTGTGCTGGGATGAGCCTCGACAGCTCTTTGAGTCATTTGAGCAGTCCTTGACTGCTCCTGTAAGTAATCCATCATCGTATGCCTGTAAGTAATCTCAATAAAGTTCGTTGGTTCAGCAAATTGAACTTTGGTGGTATTTTGTTCTGTCGTGGGCTCACTATCTGAAGTGAGTAGACGTATATGTTGCATCTCTCCATGGAAAGTTTTGTCACACAGCAGAGCAAATACTTCTAATTGATTATTACCATATTTTCATAGACAGCTTATCCAATCTTTGTGCTTGCTTCTCCCAATAGTATTCTGTGATTATGTGGTGCTGGAGATCATGGTTGATGCCCTAAAGATGTGGGCTGAGACAAGAAATACACCCCAATCCAAGTGACACCTGAATATTGAAAATAATTCAACTGAAATGATACAGATAATGAAAGACAAACAGACAGACAGCCCAAGGAATGACCGAACCCCAAATCCAAAATCCACAATACAGAAATACAAGCCAGATGAGAAATCAAGAATGCATTTCTTCCCAAAATTAATTCAACAGTAATATATTGCAATAAGGGAAAGTACATGAAATCACAAATAAAGAATTGAAACTAATGAGTGTAATGTTGAACAAAATGAAAGAGAACACAATTTTCTGAATGAATTGCAAAAGGACAAAAATAATTAAGTGAAATACAGGAAACAATACAAAGTATTAATACAGTGGATTCAATAAGGACATATAAATGCTGAAAAAAATCAAATAGAAATTTTGAAAGTGAAAAGTTCAACAAGTCACTTTAACATTCAAGAGGAAACCACTAATTGGATGAATCAAGGGGAAGGCAGAATATGAGAGTTCAAAGGTAAAGCAGATGAGTTAGGGCAATAGATAATGGCAAAGATAATGTAAGTATGAGAAAAATATTTGAGTATGAGACACAAGTAAAGAATCACATTTATAAAGCATGGGCATATAAGAAGATAAAGATATAGAATATATGTTCAATAAAATTACAGAAAAGTTCCTCCAATCTAGAGAAAGAGTTTGCCATCCAGATACAAGGGATATTTAGTTATGTGCATGCATGTGTATGTATGTGCAAGCACATATACGCAGGTACATGTGTGGAAGTCAAAACACAACTTTGGGACATTGGTCCTCACCTTCCACCTTGTTTAAAGTCGAGGTCTCTCTTGTTCCTGACAGTACCCTATATACTCTAGGCTGACTGGCCCATGATCTTCTGGTTGAATCTCCTGCTTTGTCTCCCATCTCATCATAAAAGTGCTGAGACTGCAGATGCACGCTACCATATCTAGTTTTTAAAATAAGTTACTGGGATCTAAATACAGGTTGTCAGGCTTACAAGACAGGTGCTGAGCAATCTCCCTAGCACCATTCAGAAAATCAAATAGACAAGACATGGAAAGAACCCCTTCCCATCATGTGTTAGTTAAAACAAGAAGCATAAGTAACAAAGAAGGCTCTTTGAAATCACCAAGAATTACTATGTCACAAATAAAGTAAACCCATTAGAATAAGAGTAGTTCTCTAAATGAAACTCAAATACATAGGAGGGCATGGAATTTTGTATTTTGAGATCTGAATAGCAATAATCACCAACCCAAATTATTATACCCAGCAAAGTTGTCCTTCTTAATTAAAGATGGAAAAACTTTCCATGATAAACACAAACTAAAGAAATACATGACTATTAGGACAGCACTGCTGAAAATACTTGAAGGAAGACTAACATTCTGAGGAAACAACACATCCATGAGTAAAAATTTAACTGTGTTAAAATACTAGATAAGCTAGTGTAGAATAGCAAATGTCACAAAACAGCAAAATGACAGGAGTTAATACATGCCTTTAAATAATGATTATGAAAACATTCATAATGCTCTTAATTCTCTAATCAAAATACATAGACCAGGGCTGAGGAGATAGTTCAGTCAGTAAAGTGTTTGCATGCAAGCATGAGGACTTGAGTTCTATACCTGGTACCAACACTGAAAGCCAGGTATTAGAGGCATGTGCTTGTAATTCAATCCCTGAGGAGATAGAAATAGGCATGTGCTGAGGGATCATTGGACAGGCAGCCTAACCTAATCAGTGGGTACTGAGTGCCAGTAAGAAAGCCTGTCTCATAAAATGAGATGGACGGACCCTGATGACCAGTATCCCAGGTTGGCCTCCATATGCATATATACACCTACATATACCCCTGTGTGCACACATGATTATGTACACAATCACACACACACACACACACACACACACACACACACACACACACACATGCTCTTCAAAAGACTGGATTAAAAACCAAGACCCATCTACTTGATGCCTGCAGGAAATGTAACTCACAGGCAAAACCAAACACAGCCTTAATTGGGAAAAGATGAAAGAAGATAATCAAAGCAAATGGACTAGAAAGAAAGCCAGCATAGCTATATTAGTGTCTAACCCAGTAAACTTCAAACAAGAATTAGTCATAAGAGTTAAAGTTAGCAGGTGAGCAGCTAAAGAGTGTCCACTAGGCATGACAGAGAAGCTGTACCCATGAAATCCCAACACTACAATGGAGGTAATCCCCAAGGTCCTATACCCCCTAGATGAAGAGCTACAAATGGTCAGTAGCTGCTGAGTGAGAGAGAGTCATTTTTATGCAGAGTCAAGCTCCCATTTGGGTTATCAAATCCCAAGTGGTCAGCTCTGGATACATGTACATATGAACACAGCTAAAGATCTCTGTGTGTGTGTGTGTGTGTGTGTGTGTGTGTGTGTGTGTGTGTGTGTGTAAAACAATAATTAAAGAAGAAATCATGACACTGGGATGGAGTGGGGAGAAATGGGGTGAGTTGAATGGGAAAGGAATAAGGAAGTGATTTAGAAAGTGATCATAATATGGCTTGCTCTCTTCCTCTCTGATTTTGATATCCACCCAAAATTAAAACAAAACAAACTTTCTCTGAGTTGGATACCTAATAAGCCTCTAAACATATGAAGAAAAAAACATGAATTTTACATTGATTATGGAAGAATTTCATCAAAACTATGTAGCTGATCATTGGTATACCCAGTTTCACACAATAAACATCACATTAAAATCCATGGATTATCAACACAATAATAGTAGGTGACTTTATCACTCTCTTCTCACCAATGTAGTTCAGCTAACGCCCCCCCAAAGTCAACAGAGAAGCATAAGCATTACTGATATTATATATTAAATGGATTTAGCAAATGTCTACAGAATATCCAAACACTGGAGAACACCTTCTCAGCAGCCCAAGAACTTTCTCCAAAATAGAACACATCATAAGACATAAAGCAAATCTCAAACATACGAGAAAATTGCACCTTGTTCTGGTATTCTGCCTGATCACAGTGGACTAAAACTAGAACTCAACAAGATAAAGAAAAGAGAAAGAGAGAAGATGCTACCAAACTCTTTTCCCAAGTTATTGTTGGCCTGGCACTAGAATTGGATAAAGAAAACAAAAAGTAGTTCAACCTCTGTGATGATCATGCAGGAAAATGTTCTCAGCAAAATACAAACAGTTCAACAGCACATTGAAGGACTCATCAGGATGACTAAGAAGGCTTCGTTCCAGGGATGCATGATGATTCAACATTCTCAAATCAATAAGTGCAATACAGCCCAAAAATAGACTCAAGGACGGAAATCACATGATCTTCTCAACAGATGCAAAATAGCCTGTGATAAAGTCCAAATTCCCTTTGTGATAAAAGTCTCTAAAGAATCATAAATAGAAGGAACATGCTTGAACAAAATACAGGATATATGACAGCTATATTTATCATTATACTTGAATGGGGGAAAAAACTGAAGACCAATTTTATCTAAAGGCTGGAGTGAAAAAAGGATGCCCAGTCTCTCTACTCTTATTCAGTATAGTGTGTGAGGCCTTAGCTGAACAGTTAACACACACAGAGAGAGAGAGAGAGAGAGAGAGAGAGAGAGAGAGAGAGAGAGAGAGAGAGAGAGAGAGAGAGAGGAGATACAGATAGAACTAGCAGAAGTCGGTCTTGCCATTTGTAGATGACATGAACCTATACTTTAAAGATTATAAAGAAAATTCTAAAAGGGGCTGGAGAGATGGCTCAGTGGTTAAGAACTGCTCTTCCAGAGGACCTAGGTTCAATTCCCAGCACCCACATGGCAGCTCACAACAGTCTAACTGCTGTCCCAGAGGATCAGATGTTCTCTTCTGGCCTCCACAGGCATCAGGCACACAAGTTGTATGTAGACATGCAGGCAAAACACCTATATGCATAAAATAATAAATAAATAAACAGAAAAATTTTAGATTTTATGAACACAAATGAAGTTACTGAGTGTAAAATCAATACAAAAATTTCCATGACTTTCCTATATACCAGTAATGAAGATGTGGGGGGTCAAGGGGAGTAGAAAAACAACCCCATTCACAATAGCTTCAAAAAATTCTTGAAAACAAAGCTAATAAATGAAATGAAGAAATGTATAATGAACATTTTAAAACATTGGAAAAGAAACTGAAGAGAATACTAGACGATGGACTGACTTCCCATACTCCTCAGTGGCAGAAATAGTGTTGTAAACATGTTTGTATTAGAGAAGCCAATGTTCAGATGCAATGCAATTCTTTAATTAAATTCAGGTGACTTTTTTTCACAGAACTAGAAGGGGGCAAAGCAAACCCAATCCATATGGAAGCACAAAAGACCCCAAAAAGCCAAAGCAATTCTGAGCAATGTGATACCGAAGGCATCACAACACCTGATTTTAGGTCATTCTACAAAACTACAGTAATATAACTTGCTGACACAAAACAGACTCGCATCAATCAGTGAAACAGAATAAAGCACCCATAATTAAACTCACACAGCCAATGGTATACATGCCAAACAGAGTATGCATGCCAAAACATACACTGAAGAAAAGACAGACTCTTCAGCAAATGGTTGGGATTACTGGATGTCCATGTGTGGAACTAAACTAGATTCTTATCTTCTACTCCTCAAAGATTAATTCAAAATGGATCAAAGCCCTTTGAGATCTAAAATTAGTACAGAAAAGCATGGACAATACTTAAGATAAAGGCATAGGGGTTTTCTGAAAAATAGTCACGTGACTCAGGAAATCATCTTGAGAACTGACAAATGGAGTTTTATTAATTAAAAAAAAGCTTCTGCACAGCAAAATAAACAATTAAATGAAATGACACTTCATAGAACTGGAAAATATCTTTGAAAGTACATATCTGACATAGAATAATATCTATAATATATAAAGAGCCCCTCAAACTAAATAATAAAAGTAAGCAATACAATCCCAGAATAGGCCAATTAAATGAAAAGACAGTTCATAAAATATGAAATAAAAGTGGCTAATAAATTTATGTAAGAATGTTCAATGTTCTTATCCACCAGCAAAATGCAAGTCAGAGCTACATTGAGATTCCATCTTACCCCAGCCAGAATGGCTAGCATTAAAAACAAACCACGATAATTGCAACTGGTGGTTCAGAGTAGAGAAACCCTTATACACTGCTGGTGGGAATGTGAATTGATCCCAATTGCCATGAAATAACCATGGTGGTTCCTCATGAAACTACAAATAGAACTCCCATGTGACACAGTTATTTCGAGCAATACAGAAAACAAAGTTGACTAATAAAAACCACATGCACTTTGTATACAATGAACAATGGAAAAAGTAAATTATACAAATAATTCTATTTATAATTACACCAAAAAGGTGTTTTTAATTTGTTGGCTGTCTTTCAGGTGGTGGATAATGGGACAGCAATTGGGGGAGGGTACCAGAAATGTCAGATCTCCTAAGAGATGGAAACCTTTAATATAGCTTCTGTAGCTTGCATTTATATTATCTCTGTTCAAATTATAGTTAACTCCATAGACTATAATATCATGCAAAAAACCCATGTGATTCACAATCACATCTTTTCAGTTTGATTTTACTTGGCAATTTGGCTAAATCTCATTACACAGGGTATTATTGTATACACTAATAAGCTCAACATGGAAACCAACTCTTTTCAATAACATAGCATAGAGATGCTGGAAGGCCAGAGTGAGCATCCCAAGGCAATGTGTAGCTAGACTTCTGGATATAATATAATACAGATGCTACCCATCAAA
The DNA here is from genome assembly GCF_011762505.2 of Arvicanthis niloticus. Lineage (NCBI taxonomy): Eukaryota > Metazoa > Chordata > Mammalia > Rodentia > Muridae > Arvicanthis > Arvicanthis niloticus. The sequence goes on along the minus strand of NC_047660.1, from coordinate 47,002,198 downwards.
TACAAAACTTAGCCAGAAGGAAATGAGGAAGAAAAAGAAGATGCTTTCATTGTCCATGATTAACAAGGTCTAAGTTCTCTTTACTTGGCACCTGGTTCCTTCTCATTCCAAACACTGAAAGGAATCACTGTTATTAGACCAGCTTCTTCCATCCTTTTTTGATCCATTTCCCAGAGACAGAGAGAAAGAGAGGGATATTATAATGTGAGATTTACATAGTATTTTACCATAATATTGTATAACTTGTTACTACAAGAGTGATATTATATCTTTGGCTATTAGTTTGTTATGTGGAAATACTATAATTTTAATGTGATTTCCCTCTTTAAAGACATAACCTAAAATTTGTCTTCAGTTTTCTAGTTGCAAGAATATTCTTGCAAATCATCCAAGGTATGCATATTTAAATTTTTATACATAATAATCATGTCTTTTACTATGCAGCCCAGAATAACCTAGAACACATTGTGTCCGAAATCTGGTCTGCAGTTCAGTATCCTGTCTCTAGCTCCCAAGTGCTAGGACCACAGACATTGAACTGCCATATATGGCTGCTGACTAGAGCATCTAAAGCTCTATTATAGTTCATACATACAGTATGTGATTCCAGTTCTCAGCAAGGTATTAGGGTAATTCAGGTTGTTACAGAATGAAAAGAGAATCTAATTAGCAGTCAGAGACCCTTTTGCCAAACCTACCTTTCATTAGCTTGAAAGACCCTTAATGTTTTGAATGCTTAGTGACATATTTATATTTTCCTCACAAGGTTTTTTTTAATAATTAAAAATATTTACAAGTTATAGTCATGTAGGGTCACAAGAAAATGTCTACTCCTGTCTAGTCTTCTGGTGCGACTTACACAGCCCTCTGAATCTACTGTTTAGTGATAGTAATGTGTGAACAGATGTTTTTATAAGCAATGCATAGTAAGATATATTAAAAACATAATTTTGGCTCCAAATATTTTTAATCTAGTAAAAAAGATGATGTTTGAATCCATTCTTCTGTTGCAAAAACAGAATATCTGAAACTAAGTAGTTTATGAAGAAGAAGGAGGAGGAGGAAGAAGAGGAAGGGAAAGGGGAAGGAGTTGACAACACCGATGATGTTTGTTGGGTTCAAGATTCTGAAGATTTGAAGTCTGAGATTGAGAAGCTGAATCTAATGGCCTCATCCTACATTACAAAATAGTAGAAAGTCAGAGGCTAAGTATATATGTGAAAGATAAAATACAAGGTTGTATTTCCTTTGCAAATCTTTCAGAATTGAGAGAGAACTAAGAATATTTCCAGACAAGCAAAATTAACCAGTTTATGACCACAAGACTAGCAGTACAAAAAGATACTTAAAGTAGTTACACACATAGCAGTGGGGTGGGAGCTGGGAGAAGACTGTTACAATCCCAAGGGCTCATAAACTTTATGCAAGGAAGGGTTAAGGGTTAAACAAAGAGAACTAGGAAGAAATCCATCATATCAGCACAGTAATCCACCATACCCCAGATATTAATAGGGAAAAAAGAACACAATAATCCACCAACAAAAAACAATCAAAATTATGAGAATTAATAAATATGTCTCAATAAAAACCTTAAATGTAAGTGACCCCAATTCATAAAAATATACAGACAAGCTGAAAGGATTAAAAAAAAAAGAATGACCCAACCTCATGTTGTCTCTAAGAAATGTACTGGTAAAGACAACCATGGACTGAGAGTCAAAACAATCTATCCATCAAACAGAAACTTAAACTATGGTAGATATTCTGATATTTGATAAAATAACCTCTAATCCAAAATTATTCTCAAGAAATAAAGGAGGATATGATGTATTGATAAAAGTAAAAAAAAATACTTTGAGAAGATATAACAACAGTAAATATATATGGGCCAAATATTTGAGCTCCCAGTTTCATAAAACAAATACTGAACAGATTAAATAAATCTGATAAAAATAGCAGTAGGTGATTTTAATGTTCCATTTTCTTTGTTAGGTAGGTTGCACGAACTAAAAGGAATGTCAAGATTAACCACATCATGGACCGAATGGAATGAATGGGTATCTGTAGATTATTCCAAATAACAGAAACAGAACTTTTTCTAAAAGTATACCAAATTATAGGTCACAAGTAGAGTCTTGCAAATACAAAACAAATCAAAATAGTCTCTGATAACACCAGGTTATGATTAGAAGCCAATAGCCAAAAACATCAAAACAAAACAGAAGCTATAGGAACCTCACACATACAAGAAGACAAAACAATATACTCTTAAATGACCAGTGTGTCATTGAAGAAATAAAAAAGAAGTAAAGCTATACCTAGATTCAGATGAAAATGAAAGTGCAAGTTACCAAAACCTTTGGGGTATACCTATGAGAGTTCTAAGAAGAAGATTATAGCTATTAATAGTTACCAAAAAGATATAAAACAAATTTAAAAATCCCAACTGTGCACATTAAGGTTCTGGGAAAATAAGAACAACCCACACTCAAATGCAGTAAATGACAACAGTTAATAAATATGAGGGCAAAAAAATAATAAAAAGAAGACTGGAAGAATAATGGATAGGCAAAGACTTGGCTCTTTTCCTCTATTTCAAAAATAAGTATGACTGACAATCCCTTAGTCCAACTAACCAATGAAAGAGAAAGAAGATCTAAATGAATAAAACTGGAGATAAAAGGGGAGAGCCTACTATGGGTCCTGATGAAATGCGGTCATTAGAGAGAACTTTGAAAACTCAGATCCCACAAAACTGAAAATCCAGAGGTCATGAATAAATTCCTAGATGTATATGTCCTACTGAATTATATCCAGAAGATATAAACAACTTCAGTGGAGTTATAACAATTATGGGATTAAAGCAGTAGTAAAAAGCATCCCAGCAAAGACAATCCAGAGATTTACTGCCAAATTCAACCAATTCTTTAAAGAAGAGGTAACACCAATGCTTCTGAAATTACTCCATAAAATTGAAAGACATGAGATACTATCAAAGTCACTGTAGAAGGCCAGTATTGCCCTGGCACCAAAACCAAATAAGAATACAACAAAGAAAAAAAATCTGTAAGTCAGTTTCCCTGAGGAACATAGAGGCAGTGATTCTCATAGAACTCTTGTAAATCAAAGTCAAGAACACATGTGCTATGACCAAGAGGGCTTCATTACATGGATATGGGGGTGGGTGAGCGTTAACAAATCAATAAATGTAACACAGCGCTTAGACTCAACAACAGAAATCATATGGCCATTTTAATGAATGTAGAAAGCAATTTTCACAGAATCTAACATCCTTATGATAAAAGCCATGGAAAGGTGAGGCTCCGGAGAGCATACCTTACACAATGAAAAACAACAACGAACCCGTAGCCAGTATCAAGCTAAATAAGGCAATGTGTGAAGTGTTCCCACTAAGATCCAGAACAAATCAAGGGTGTCCACTCTCTCCATTCCTGTTCAATACAACACTTAAAGTATTAACTGGAGTGATAACACAAGACAAGGAAATCAAAATGTTTTTTTATAAAATCTCAAACATTCAGCCTGGTGGTGGTGGCGCAAGCCTTTAATCCCAGCACTTGGGAGGCAGAGGCAGGCAAATTTCTGAGTTCGAGGTCAGCCTGGTCTACAGAGTGAGTTCCAGGACAGCCAGGACTACACAGAGAAACCCTGTCTCAAAAAACCAAAAAAAAAAAAAAAAAAAAAAACAAAAACAAAAAATCTCAAACATTCGATTTTACCACAAAGACTTGGGAGCTAGATGCTATGGTGAAAGCCTGCTAGCTCAAAGAGACAGAGAAGGCACCCAGCTAACCTTCCTTCTCAACTGACATTCCAAAAGGAAACTTTTGGAATTCCACGCCATCTCAAAAACCCTTCAAATTAAACATCCCTTTCTTCTACTTCCTGTGCGTCTCTCCTCCATTTGTCCTCCAGACTCCCTCTTACTCTCTATGGTTTTTTCCTATGTTCACTCCCTGTCAACTGATCATTTGCTCCATCTCTTGACCCATGGTTGACTCTATGTAATCCTGTCTACAATAATCAGAAAGTTCGCGGATGAAAGGTTCTAGGGCTGAGCCACACCACAATGAGAAACAGGTTTTCCCAGTAAATAACACAATCTCAGGGTCCACAGTGTGATCAAATACCCTGCAATGTAAAAAGAATACGAATAAGAGACAAAACTGTCAAAGTATCCCCATTGGTTATAATGTGATTCTATACATATATGACCCAAAGACATTACCACAAACCTCTTAGAGCTAATAAATACTTTCAACAAAATAGCAGGACACAATATTAACACACACACACACACAAAAAAAAATCAGCAGCCTTCTTACAGACCTATGGCAACATTCTGCAAAAGGAATCAAGGAAACATTCCAATTTACAGTAGACCCACACAAAGACCTACATATAAATCTATTCAAGGAAATGAAACGGGAAACATGAAGAAAAATACTGAGGAAGACACCAAAAGATGGAAAGACTCCCACACTTATGAATTAGAAAAGTCAGCACTGTAAAAACAGCCATTCTAACATAAGTGAGAATAACATAATGAGTCTACAGACTCAAGGAATCCCAAATTTATACACCTGTATGGTTTTAAATTTCAGTTCCACACCTAAGAGAAAAAACAGTGTGTTCATTTTTCTGAGCCTGGCTTATTTTGCTTAGCACAGTGATTTCCAGTTGCATTCATTTTCCTGCAAATGTCTTTACAGGTGCGTAATTTCCACTGTGAATATACATCATGTTTTCTTTACCCACTCATGTGTTGATGGACATCTAAGCTGCTTCCATCTCTTGTCATTGTGAACAGTGTAGTATAAATACAAGCATGCAAATATGTATACTGACATAAAATCTTTTGGTTTATACTGGGATGATACAATTAAATCATGTGTTAGTTTGATTTCCATTTTATTTTGAGGAGCCTCCATCCTGATTTTCACAGTGGCTACAAAAATTACATTCCCACCAGCAGTGGGTAAGGGTTCCTTACTCTGTGCATCTGCACCATCCTTTGCTGTTATTTGATTTCTTGATGACAGCCATTCTGACCAGCCTGAGATGAATTCTTGAAGCAGTTTTAATTTGCATTTACCATATATATACACACACACACACATATATATGTGTGTGTGTGTGTGTATTACAAAATGTGTAATATATAATATAACATTACATAATATTCATTACGTATTTACTTGTGTTTATAGGTCACAAAACTTGAAAGGTGGCCACAAGAGGAGTGGAAGAGATCTCAAGAGAAGTGGAAAGCAGACGGAGTAATGGGGCATGTGTAATAGGAAAACGAGAAGGAGGACAAAGTGGAGCAATGGAGCCACCTGGAATAGGAAAGGAGAGACCCATGAAGAAGGGCAACAAGTGAGAACAAAGTATAATGACATATAGGTATGAAGGTGCCATGATGAAACCATTGCTTCTAATGCAAAACCAAGGACTAGAACAGGCTCAAAAGAACAGTGAAAACATGAATAACATCACATCCAGAACCCACCCCTCTCAGCCTGGGAACATTGTAGAGATGCAAAGGATGAGACAGAGTTTACACCAGGAGGGGAAGAAGGGTGGGTGAACAAGACAGAAAGGTGCGCTGCAGTTTAGTACCCAGGAGTGTATGTCTTTTCCTTTCAGATGCCAGGCAGGGCCGCTCAGAGCCTCTCTTTTTGCTATATTCAAAGAAGCTAATGCCTGTAGGTGCCTTTTGCACAATGGAAATCAGAGCACCATCAATGAGCCAGGTATACAAGTCTACCACCAAAAATACTTAGCCCCTACTATTTTCCCCTGTGTTACACTTTCCAGGTAGTACTATGCAAATTATAGTGATGGTGTTTGGGGGGGATTGGGGTCCCACCCATCACTCCTGGTCATAGAGATCTTCCTCCCTAGGTCACATCATTTGACGTCATTTCTAAAAGTTGTGCTCAGGTGCTGGACAGGTGAATGTTATTAACAATAATAAATACTTCTATCAAATCGCGTAAACGACCTTGTGAACAGAAGTTTGCCTTTTATGTCCACTGAACTAAAGAAAATTCCAGCTGGGGCTGGTGGCTAGTGATACTAACCAAAGCAGAAATGTTTCAAATTTTAAAACCTGCCTAGAACCCAGAGTGAGTTAAAGGCCATGTTGGGCAACTTACTGAGACTCAAGCTCAAAACAAAGAGTGAACTGAAGGCTGAGAACACAGTTCAGGGGCCACACAGGCGGAGCACTCTCAAGATGATAGTTCAATCCCAGCACTGAAAAGAGAAAATTCCAGGGCATGAGGCAGTTTGTCATTACAAGTGGTCATTCCCAAATATAGTTCTTCTGTGCTTTGTGCTCTTTTGTAAATCACAGGCATCTGCAGCTGCTGGAACCCATGTGTATGTATACAGGCAGAATAGCAAAACCATGGGATAAAATGAGTGGCTGAACCATTAAAAAAATATATACCAGAAGACAAAAAAAAAAAAAGAGGCACAATCACAATCAACTCCTGCTGCGTAATATACAAGCACTCTAGTCTAGTTGGTACTGAGCATGACCCAAGCTGTACATGAAAACACTAAAAGGAATTACACAGAAGGGATGAACAAAAGCAGGACTGTTTTACATAATTCCCATCCTCATGCCAAGAGCTATTCAAAAGCTCATGAAATTAGCCAATGACAGAAGTACCACAATTTTCAGATGTCAGGCAAAATGCATGAAGCTTTCTAGATCAGTTCTATGACTGCTGAGAAATTAAGAGGATGTCATAGACCATATCCTGCTATCCAGAGCACCAGGAGTGTGGCTCAGTCACATGTTGAGATGGGTACTATCTCTGGATGTACCAATTCCATCACTGGAATGACTTCAAAAACAGCAGTGAGGGAACTGAGAGGGACTCTCAAGCTGGAGTTACAGACAGTTGTTAGCTGCCCTAGGCAGGTGCTGGGAATTGAACTCGGACCCTCTGCAAAAACAGTATGCACTTTTAACCAATGATGCATCTCTCCAGCCCCTGGAATCAAAAATTGTTTTTTTTTTAATTTTTGCCTTGTAAATTCTAATGTTTTGCCAAGTTTTAGAAACACTGATGGACACCTATTAGTCCTAAAATTGGAACAGAAAGACGTTAGGATGCGAAACAATCAGAGCTGCCACATGGCACAGCTCAGGAGCTCCAGACAGAAAGCAGTCTGCGTGAACTGTGCTTGCAAGACCATACATCAAAGTGTACAAGTCTGTGGAGAAATCTGTTGTTCTCTCAATCCCTCTCATTGGAGAATTCATGGATTGTTGTACAAGTCCTGAATGTGGCCTCATCCTCTTTTATTATGGTCCCATATTCCTAACCATCCAAGCGTACTTACAGATCACCTAGAGAAGAATGTAATAGTCCCAAGCCCATCTATTGAAAACACAGGACAAAAAATTCTTGCTACTGACAAGTCTATGAGTAAGCCAAGCAGCCATCCTAGGCCACTTTAAAGGAAACGTGTGGCCCTGGCCATTGAAGAAGTAGAGCTCTGGATGCTCCCAGAGTGTCCCCAGGAAGCGAGAGTAGGAAAACATCTCAAACACTGCGCTTGGTGGAAGCTGACAAATCCTATTAGCATGGGTGACCACAGGATTAGCTGTCTAAAATGACAACTCCTCTGGTAGCAAGAGGAGGGCAGTCACACGGAGGTGGCAGGTAAACACTGGAATAATGCAAACCAAGTGTTACAGGAGCCATCTGGTTTGATTATCTTTTAATAAAAGAAAGAGAAAGAAGTGGAGATAAAATTTCAAAACCTGACATCTTAGTTTGTTTTTGTTGCTATGGTAAACACCAAGACCAAAAGCAACTTGAGAAGGAAAATAGTTTGCTTTACTTTACAGCCTGTGATAACAGGAAGAAAGCTTAGGACACAAGCAAGGCAGGAACCTGGAAGCAAGAACTGAAGCAGAGGCCATGGAGGAACTCGGCTTACTGGCTTGCTCTTCATAGATCGCTTAGCCTGTTTTCTTATGCATTCCAGGACCACCTGGCTAAAGGTGGTCCACCAATCCCACATCAGTCAGGATTGAAGAAAGTACCTTTAAACATTGCACTGATGAAGACAATGTCTCAGCTGAGGTTCCTCTTCCCAAATAACTCTAGCTTCTTTCAAGTTGACAAAAACAAAACAAACAAACAAACAAAAACTATCCAGGACATCTGATCATATAAACGGTGATTACGTATTACAAATAAACTCATAGTGAAGAAACGTTTATGCAGAAGTGTGTCCAGGCAACTTAGGAATAGGCTGGAAGTTCTTAAAGATAAGTGTCTCTTCATCCTGACAGAAAGACAAACTACCTATCTAGCTTAATAACTAAATATGTGTACAAATATAATGACTAAAATAATAGAGATTATAGATGTCAACAAAGTATCTCTGAGGTCACACTAAGGTCAGGAGAGAACACTTCCTTCCCTCCCGCAGCTTCCAGTAGCTCAAGACATGCCTAACTCTGATGTCTACCTCATCTTCACACGTCCTTCTCTTCTCATTTGTGCCTGTTCCCAAATAAGTTCATATTCATGGAGTCTTGGGAGGCAACTCTCTTGTGACGCCACTGTTGAACCCACTACAGCAGCTAAGTACTTAGAACGAGCATCATTTAGAGTGGCAAAGCCCAAAGAAGAGGAAGAACACACAAATCCCTTTAAGGTACAGCTTTTCAGGCTCTGTGGTGAACAGCAGAAACCCTGTCTAAAATTGGCCCTAACAATCCAGCAAATAGGCTCATGAGAAGTCAAAATACAGGTTCTCTTTGGGTTCCGTTTAAACGAAGCTCAAAAGAGAATCCATTTCAAAGCTCTATATTGCTCTGCACTAAGTTGTTTCCTGTTTAATGCTGTTTCATGCATTAAACATGTCTCATGTTTCCCACAATGACAGGCTGCAGCACTGTAGTTCTCAGACTGAACGGAAGGAGAACCCCTGTGTCTAAATAGTCTAAGAACAGGATATGACAAGAGCCAGAAATGAACTGCAACTCATAGGTGAGATGGGACCAATCAAATCCAGATTGCATGCCTGTTTCTCAAGATACTGTTAAGAGGAAACAGGAGAATGCTGACCATGCAGCCAGCATAGCAGAACCTCTGAGGGTATCATCAAGAAGGAATGTGAGATGCTGCCAGCTAAAAGGAATGTTCATATTACTGTGTACTGTACACTAAAAGTATGTTTGCAATCATTCTGAGAAATACTATCCTTAGTTCCATTTCTTTCAGAACAGAAAACAGAGATAAGAGATGGTACCTAGCTTCTCTAAGGACACACCCAGTGTCTCAGTTAGGGTTACTATTGCTATGATGAAATACCATGACCAAAAGGAGGACAGGGTTTATTGGGCTTATGCATACACATCACTTTGTATCATCGAAAGAAGTCAGGACAGGAACTCAAGACAGGGCTGGAACCTGGAGACAGGAACTGATGCAGGCCATGGAGGGATGCCACTTACTGGCTTGCTTCCCAAGGCTTTTTCAGCCTTCTTTCTTATAGAATTCATCACCCATTATGGGCATCACCCATAATGGACTGGGATCTCACCCTTAAATTACTAATTAAGAAAATGCCCTATAGGCTTGTCTACAACCCAATCTTATAGAGTCATTTTCATAATTGAAGCTCCCTCCTCTCTGACGATGATGGCTTGTGTCAACTTGACATAAAACTAGCCAGTATTTCTATTAAGTGGGAATATGAGAGTTAATGTGTTTTGTTTTGCTTTATTGTGATTTAATATGGAATCTGATCAAGTAACCCAGCTATTCTTGTACCCAGGCTCTCAAGTGCTTCTATGACAGACACATACCATCTTATTCCAGCTTACTTTTAGGTATGTTTCTATGGAAATTTTTCGTGTGTGTGTGTTTGTGTGTGTGTGTGTGTGAGGATAATGTGAGTGTTGAGGAGGGAGGAGGGAGGAAACATGGCTCATGGTAACTGTGGATAGATAGCTCAGTATAATTAGAGCAAAGAGATGAGACGATGCCGAGAGGCTGAGCTTGAATTAGCAGCATTGGGCTATGACTAGGTCAAAAAGAACAAACATTCCCTGGAGAGGGCATGCGCAGGGATTGAAAGGAATCCATGATGAACTCCAGGTTGCTGACTTGAATGACTCAGCCTATTAACTGCCATTAGCTGAAACTGTGACAACAGCCTGCATTCATCAAGCACTTATTTGACAACACATGCTTATTTAAGTTTTGCATTGGCCTGGCTATGAAACATAATAAGCAGCCACAAAGCACTTAGCAACACTCATTTATTTAGCCAGTGTTGAGGGTAGGGGTTTGGAGGAGGTGAGGGTTAATGGCGGTACAGCTGAAGAGACCTGGCTCCCTCTCGTCGTCTATTATCTTCCTTTTTTGATTAGCAGACTTATCTCCCTTACTAGATAACACTGGTGCAAACGTGTATCTGATCTAAGGTAAAGATATTATTTCAAGAATAGATGAGTCACCCGACAAAAAGTTTTTAAAAGAGGGGGAGGAGGTCATGAAGAGAGATAGAAACTCTGTCACCAGTCGTGACAAAACAAATCAATACAAAGACTTTAGAGAGCCATTTGGCAATATTTAGTGAAATTTCAAATGTCTGTGGCCTATAACTCACGAATTCCACTTGATTTTAAGATGGTATGTGTCTGTCACAGAAGCACTTGAGAGCCTGTAGAGAAGGATGTCTTTGTAAATCATTGGAGAAATAACAAGTCACCAGCAAATGGCACTAGGGACAAGGACATTAGATTATGACCATGTACTGGCATGGAATACAGATCACAGGTAGATCAAATACATTTTCTGCAAATGACACTAGGGATAAGGACATTAGATTATACCCATGTACTGGCAAGAATAGAGATTACAGGTAGGTCAAATCTATTTTAGGGAGATTTATTCTAAAGATTATTTTTATGGTACTCTCTATGGCTTGGAGAAGAATTGCTCACAAAGACAGTGAGTCAGGAAATGTTTGCATATTAAAATTCAAGGCCCTGCTCAAGAACAAAGACAAGCAGCACATTCAAGTTACTTTCAACTGGCAACAGTGCATATCCAGAACATACCTTGAACTCTTAGAAATCTATAAAGACTGGTAACCAATAACATGCTGAGACAGGTAGATGATACTGAGAAGCAAATCAAACAAGGAGGAGATTTTAATTTTTGTATGTGAGTGAATTTTTTTCTCAGGCTCAGCAAGGTGTCTCAGTGGGTAAAGGTGCCTGCCACCAAGCCTGACTGCCTGACTTCAATCCCTGGAACCCACATGAAGAAAAGAGAATGAAGTCTGCTGACCTCCACACATGTATTGTGGCCTGGGCATACACACATAAACACCAAACAAAAGTTCTCAACTTCCCCGATGATCAAGGAAAAACAAATTTAACCACAACAAGATGTTATTTTACCGTGACCAGTTTGGCAACAATTTAAAAATCTGATACTATCAAGTTGGAAAGGATCAAAAATCTTGATCTTATAGAAGATTTTCTTAAAGGTTGTGAGATCAGAAGCCAACCAAGATGCAGACAAAGACCCTACACCAGTGCTGAAGTCTCCAGGGAATGAATCCAGCGTAGTTGAAGAGAAGTTATCCTCTGACATGAGTAATAGAAGAAAGACAATGAGCTTTTATAGGCCAAGAAAGAAACAAAACTTTAGAAAACTGAACAGAATGAGAGAGTACAGAGTTGGTTCCAAAGGGCTCAGGTCCAAGTGTGTAGTGAGTGCAGTTGCAGAGGGGGAAAGCCATGGCTTAAAACAAAGAGAGAACTTTAGGAAATACACACTGTCCTCTCAGTATCTAGACATATCTAGACAGCAGAAAAGAGGAGAAGAGAGAAAAGAGGGGATACAGAGAAGAGGGGCAAGAGAGAGGGCAGACCATACAGCAGAGGGATGGAGAAGGAAAATAGGAGGCACTCAAAGGTTTAAAAAAAATACAATTAACGCTGGACTCCATCACTGAGCAAAATTGCAATTAACAGCCAACAGACAGGTATCTCAAGGTCCTAAAAAATACACGGGTGCTAAGAAAATCCTCTCTCCCCATCATTCACTGCAGCAGTAATGAAAAGACACATTCAAAAGGCCTGTTCTGAATCAATGACTATGTGTCACTACTGAGCCAGAAACAAAGTTCCCTTTTTACAAGGCCCCTGGGAACCCTGGGTGTGTTTGTCTTAGTTACTGTTCTATTACTATGAAGAGACACCATGACCAAGGCAACTCTTAAAAATAAAGCATTTAGCTGTGGACTTTCTCATGGTTTTAGAGGGTTGATCCATGATTATTGTGGATGCATGCAAGTAGACTTGGTGCCAGTGCAGTAATTGAGAGCTACATTGTGATCTGCAGGCAGCAGACACAAAGAGAAAGACACTGGGCCTGGCATGGGCTTTTGAAACTCAAAGCCTACCCTTGATGATACACCTCTCTAGCAAGGCCACATCTGCTACAACAAGGGAACACCTCCTAATCCTTCCCAAACGGTTCCACTAACTGGGGACCAAGCATTCCATCATATGAACCTATAGGAGCTATTCTTCTTCATACCTCCACATTGTATGTGTTGATGTGGTAAGAGGGCTGCACTTTAAGAGCTGACTTATGGAATCTCTCTTTTCCTAGCTAAAGCTAGAGTCTTTGAGTCAAAAATGCATTATTCCATGTGTTACAGAAACTAGTATGAACCACAGACTGGAGTAACACTCATTTCCTGAAGAAGGAGAGGCAATGTTGAAAACTTGAAGGTGCTGGAAAGCTTATATGCTGAATCTCTGGGGACAAAAAGACAAGACCAATTCTCCTCAAGCCATTTCACAAATCTGAAGAGGGAGTGAATGCTATCAAACTCAGTAGACATTGCCACTATTGCCATGAAAACAAAACTGGACAAGGACACAACAAAATAAAAGAATAAGCTGTGTTAGTTACAATTCTGTTGCGACAATAAAAACACCATGACCAAGACAACTTACGTGAAAAAAAAAGGAGTTAATTTGGGCTTATGGTTCTAAAGAGATAAGAATCCATCACAGTGGAGAGGCATGGCCATGGCAATAGGAGCAGGAAGCAGAGCTCACAGTTTCAAATTCAAACACAAATTAGACAGAGAGGGAATTGCAAGGGGCACAAAACTTTTAATCTCAAAGTCTGCCTCCCACGACACACTCCTCACAACCCTCCTAAACACAGTGCTACCAACTGGGAACCAAATCCTCAATTGTCTGAGCCTATTGTGGTATTGGGTAGTCTCATTCAAACCACTACCTAGGCCACTGTCCCTAAGGAGTGCAGATGCTATAATCCTCAATAAAAATACTTGCAAACCAAATTCAACAACATTTCCGGACCATTTGCTACACAGAAAAAAAAAAAAAGGCTTCATTCCAGATATAAAAATAGGATTTAATACTTTAAAAACCAATAGGAGTTACACAGCATTTAAACCAACTTGAGGACAGAAATCACATGATCATCTCAACAGATGGAGAGAGCCACCTTCACTGAAATCCAACATCCTGTCATGATGGAAGCCCTGAGGAAACTGCAGAGAAAACAATAGAAAATAACCAAATGTCACTGACCACAGAGCAGATAAGAGCTATTTTGTTCCAGTTCTGTAGTGTGAGCCAGTCTTGTGTTGGCCACTCCAATGATGGCATTATAGGTGTGCACACAGCAGCTGACTTTCTTAATGTGGCTTCTCAGGGCCTGAACTCAAGTCCCCCAGCTTCATGGCAGGCACATTACCCACTGAAGCAACCCCTGAGCCCACATGAATATTCTCAATTCCCAAAAGTCATATTTCTGAGTGGACAATATTTACATAATCATAAAGACATGAAGATTTATTTCTATATTAGAATAGTTAAGTGAAATGTTGTATCTATTTGTGATTCCATATCTAGGTAGCCAATATATTAAGACATTGGGGATGGCAAAAATCAACATTGAAACAGTAGACAGATTCCTCCAGTTTGTGTTGGTGCCCTGAGCAGTCCTAGGGTGCCAGCTCTGCACCCAATCCCCCAAAACCCAGAGAAGGCTGGACTCCCAGGAACTCTAACATATAGAAACATAGGATAATAGGATCACAGGATCTCAGGATCTTGGTCACACCAGGATTTCAGGATCCCAGAAGCAGCCGGACTCCCAGGAGCTCTTATATCCAGGATCTCAGGATCACAGGATCATAGAGACAGCAGGACTCTGAAAAGTTCTGACACAACCAAGATAACAGGATAGACAGGCTCTAGTCAGAGATAGTGAGTAGAGGTAGCACTAGAGATAACCAGATGGTGAAAGGCAAGCACAAGAACATAAGCAACAGAAACCAAAGTTACTTGGCATCATCAGAACCTAATTCTCCCACTATAGCAAATCCTGAATACCCCATGACACCAGAAAAGCAAGATTCACATTTAAAATCACTTTTCTCATATTGATGATAGAGTACTTTAAGGAGGACACAAATAACTCCCTCAAAGAAATACAGGAGAACACAGGTAAACAGGTAGGAGCCCTTAAAGAGAAAACACAAAAATCTCTTAAAGAATTACAAGAAAATACAATCAAACATGTGAAGAAATTGAACAAAACAATCCAGGACATAAAAATGGAAGTAGAAACAATAAAGAAATCACAAAGGGAGACTACCCTGGAGATAAAAAAAAAAAAAAAACATTGGGAAGATATCAGGAGTCATGGATGCAAGCATCACCAACAAAATACAAGAGATAGAATAAAGAATCTCAGATGCAGAAGATACCATGGAAAACATTGATACAACTGTCAAAGAAAATGCAAAATGCAAAAAGCTTCTAACCCAAAATATCCAGGAAATCCAGGACACAATGAGAAGACCAAACCTAAGGATAATTGGTATAGAGGAGAGAGATTCCCAACTTGAAGGGCCAGTAAATATCTTCAACAAAATTATAGAAGAAAACTTCCCTAACCTAAAGAAGGAGATGCCTATGAACATACAAGAAGCCTACAGAACTCCAAATAGACTAGATCAGAAAAGGAATTCCTCCCATCACATAATAATCAAACCACCAAATGCACAAAACAAAGAATATTAAAAGCAGTAAGGGAAAAAGGTCAAGTAACTTATAAAGGCAGACCAACCTATCAGAATTACACCAGACTTCTCACAAGAGACTATAAAAACCAGAAGATCCTGGACAGATGTCATACAGACCCTAAGAGAACACAAATGCCAGCCCAGGCTACCACACCCAGCAAAACTCTCAATTACCATAGATGGAGAAACCAAGATATTCCATGACAAAACCAAATTTATACAATATCTTTCCACAAATCCAGCTCTACAAAAGATAATAGAGGGGAAACTCCAGCACAAGGAAGGAAATTATTACCCTAGAAAAAGCAAGAAAGTAATCTTCTTCCAACAAACCTAAAAGAAGATAGCCACACAAACATAACTCCACCTTCAATAACAAAAATAACAGGAAGCAACAATCACTTTTCCTTAATATCTCTTAACATCAGTGGCCTCAATTCCCCAATAAAAAGACATAGACTATCGGATACTTAAATAAGACCCAACATTTTGCTGCATACAGGAAACGCACCACTGTCAGGCCATGCAAGGGTATCCTGGTTCTTGGGTTGTAGGTGTTCAGCCATGCCCCCAGAACCCCCAGGCTCCTGACTCTCTGATCTCCATTCAACCTGCACCCTTCAGTCATGTAGGGCACAGGTGGAGAGTGTGATTAACATGCCTTAGGCCCTAGAGAGATTTACATACTAATGAGGTACCTGAAGGCCAGAGGGTGGAGTCAATTAAGCGTTCCTCTCCAGCCCCTCCCCCCTCTTTCCCTCCCTATTTAACTCAGGTCTGCCCTGGGTTTGGGGGGACAGGGGAGGGTGTATCCAGATCCACCATCCGCCATGACAATAAAGCCTGTAAAAACCCATGGACTTTCTTGTGTGTCATTGGGGCCACACCATGAGGAACCATGGAGCCACAGCAGCCGGGCCTAACTTCCAGCTGGAGGAACCCAGAGCATTCCCAGCCAACTACACACAGCCAGGCGTGAGAAACCCTGCGATTCTCCAGCCACAATTACCTACACACCACAGTAACAAAGACAGACATTACCTCAGAGTAAAAGGCTGAAAAACAATTCTCCAAGCAAATGGTCCCAAGAAACAAGCTGGAGTAACTATTCTAATATTGAATAAAATAGACTTTCAACCAAAAGTTATGAAAGATCAGGAAGGACACTGCATACTCGTCAAAGGAAAAACCAACCAAGATGAAATCTCAAGGGAACGTCAGACTAATCTCCCTTATGAATATTGATGCAAAAGTATTCAATAAAATCCTCGCAAATTGAATCCAAGAACACATCAAAAACAGTCATCCATCATGATCACATAGGCTTTACCCCTGAAATGCAAGGATGGTTCAAAACACAAAAATCCATCAATGTAATCCACTATACAAACAAACTCAAAGAAAAAAAACCACATGATAATATCACTAGATGCTGAGAAAGCATTTGACAAAATTCAACACCCCTTCATGGTAAAAGTCTTGGAATGATCAGGAATTCAAGGCCCATATATAAACACAGTAAAAGCAATATACAGCAAACCAGTAGCCAGCATCAAACTAAATGGAGAGAAAATTGAAGCAATCCCACTAAAAATAGGGACTAGACAAGGCTGTCCACTCTCTCCCTATCTATGCAATATAGTACTCAAAGTCCTAACTAGAGCAATTAGACAACAAAAAGAGGTCAGAAGGATACAAATTGAAAAGAAAGAAGTCAAAATTTCACTATTGCAGATGATATGATAGTATACTTAAGTGACTCCAAAACTGACTCCAAAGAACTCCTAAACCTGATGAACAACTTTAGCTAAGTGGCTAGATATAAAACTATTCAAACAAATCAGTAGCCTTCCTCTACTCAAGAGATAAACAGGCTGAGAAAGAAATTAGGGAAATGACACCCTTCACAATAGTCACAAATAATATAAAATACCTTGGTGTGAATCTAACCAAGCAAGTGACAGATCTATATGACAAGAACTTCAAGTCCCTTAAGAAAGAAATTGAAGAAGATCTCAGAAGATGGAAAGGTCTCCCATGCTCATGGATTGGTAGGACTAATATAGTAAAAATGGCCACCTTGCCAAAAGCAATCTATAGATTCAATGCAATACCCATCAAAATTCCAAACTCAATTCTTCACAGAGATAGAAAGAGCAATTCTCAAATTCATTTGGAATAACAAAAAAAACCCAAAAAAACAAAAAAACAAAAAAAACAGGATATCGAAAACTATTCTCAACAATAAAAGATCTTCTGGGGGAATCACCATCTCTGACCTCAAGCTGTACTACAAAGCAATAAAAACTTTATGGTATTGTTGCAGAGAAAGGCAAGAAGATCAATTGAATAGAATTGAAGACCCAGAAATGAACCTTCATAACTATGGTCACTTGATCTTTGACAAAGGAGCTAAAAAACATTCAGTGGAAAAAAGACAGCATTTTCAACAAATGGTGCTGGTTGAACTGGAGGTTAGCATGTAGAAGAATGCAAATCAAACCATTCTTATCTCTTTGTACAATACTCAAATCCAAGTGTATCAAGGACCTCCTCATAAAACCAGATACACTGAAACTAATAGAAGAGAAAGTGGGGAAGAGGCTTGAACACTGGGCACAGGGGGAAAGTTCCTGAACAGGACACCAATGGCTTATGCTGTAAGAACAAGAATTGACAAATGGAACCTCATAAAATTGCAAAGCTTGTGTAAGGCAAAAGACACTGTCAATAGGACAAAACAACAACCAACAGATTGGGAAAAGATCTTTACCAGTCCTACATTTGATAGAGGGGTAATATCCAAAATATACAAAGAACTCAAGAAATTAGACTTTAGACAATCAAATAACCCTATTTAAAAATGGGGTACAGAGTTCAACAAAGAATCTTCAACTGAGTAATATCGAATGGCCTAGAAGCACCTAAAGAAGTGTTCAACATCTTTAGTCATTAGGAAAATGCAACTCAAAACAACCCTGACCCTGAGATACCACCTCACACCAATCAGAATGGCTAAATCAAAAACTGAGGTGACAGCAGATGCTGGCGAGGATGTGGAGAAAGAGGAACACTCTTCCATTGTTGGTGGGATTGTAAGCTGGTACAACTACTCTGAAAATCAGTCTGGCAGTTCCTCAGAAAATTGGACATAGTATTACCTAAGGATCCAGCTATACCACTTCTGGGCATATATCCAAAAGATGTTCCAACATATAACAAAGACACATGCTCCACTATGTTCATAGCAGCCTTATTTATAATAGCCAGAAGCTGGAAAGAACCCAGATGTCCTTCAACATAGGAATGGATACAGAAAATGTCATACATTTACACAATGGAGTATTACTCAGCTATTAAAAACAATCAAATCATAAAATTCTTAGACAAATGGGTGGAACTAGAAAATATCATCCTGACTGAGGTAACCCAATCACAAAAGAACACACATGGTATACACTCACTGATAAGTGGATATTAGCCCAAAAGCTCACAATACCCAAGATATAACTCACAGACCACAGGAAGCTCAAGAAGGAAGACCAAAGTGTGGGCACTTCTGTCCTTAGAAGGAGTAACAAAATACTCACAGGAGCAAATACAGAGACAATGTGTAGAGCAGAGTCTGGAGGGGGGACAGTCCAGAGACTACCCCATCTGGGGATCCATCCCAAGTGCAATCACCAAATATAAACACTGTTGTGGATATCAGAAAGTGCATGCTGATAAAAATCTGATATACCTGTTTCATGAGAGGTTCTGCCAGAGCCTGACATATACAGAGGCATATGCTCACAGCTAACCATTGAACTGATTACAGGGTCCCCAGTGGAGGAGTTAGAGAGAAAACTGAAGAAATTGAAAGGGTTTGCAGCCCCATGGGGAAAGCAACAATACCAACCAACCATAGCTCCTAGGGTCTAAATTACTGGCCTGGGAGCACACATGGAGGGACCCATGGCTCCAATTTTATATGTAGTGGAGGATGTCCTTGTTGGTCATCAGTGGGAGAGGAGAGCCTTGGTCCCAAGAAGGCTGGATGCCCCAGTGTGGGGAAATTCTAGGGCTGGTAGATGGGGGTGGGTGGATGGGTAGGGGCATACCCTCATAGAAGTAGAAGGATAGGGGATGGAATAAGGGGCTTCTGGCAGGGGGGAATGGCGAAAGTGGATAACATCTGAAATGTAGATAAATCAATTAGCCAATAATAAAAATAATAACAACAAAAGCAACAACAACATAATGGAACTGGCTATTGCAGTCAAACACTTGAGACTTTTTGTCAGCAATTTAAGATTACCCATATTACTCGATTCCTTATAATTGTCAAGGACAAAAGACCGTGGAAGGGTCCCATGAAACTTTAAACAATATCTTTATAAAATAAAAGAAGGGGGAGGTATATCCCTGTACACCACAAATTTATTTAAATCATGTTCTGTTTATTTTAATTTTTTTTAAAAATTTTTTGGATGCCAAGGAACTTTCTGCTGAGTGTCTATGGCACCCTATAACTAGGCATACTTATGCATAAGTAAAAGGGAAGGATCCACTTACTGGCATATGACATGATCCCATTCAGGTATTTTATATGGGGAAGAGGGCATGTTTGTGTTTTTTCTGCAGGATGCTGAAGGAGCATAGTAGATGCCAGAATGACATGCTGATACTGGGACAAAGAATGATGCTGACCTATGAGCTTGCTGAGTTCCCTGATAATGGTGACTGGGAAGCTGTATTGGACATATGTTCCTGACCCACCATTGCTTACCTGTACCCCAGATGTGACAAGCTGCTTTGCTTCAAGTTTTTAGACCTTGTGGAACAGAGAATCAAAAAGAGAAGTTGTAATGACTCTTGTATTTTTCTTAAATGTGACCAGTCATTCGGACTCAATCATGGACTGGTCTAGAATCAATCCAATATTGAAAATAACAGTCTTCATTTGGAAGTCTGGTTCTGGACATTTTCAGAGATATATTTGGAAGTTAGCTGCAGTTCTCTATGATGTTATGTTAGCAAGAGATAAAGTTGGGACAGGATCTGGATTTCAAACAAGCATTAGTACATGTGTTAAGGCTTTTTTAATGTCAAGTTAAAATCACTTTTGTTTCCTCTACAGTATTTAATGTAAGTTGCATTGATTGTACACTTTCTAATTGTGTTAGTGTATTGAAACCCAACATGTCTGTTATGAAGGTCTATCAACTAGCTTTTGTTTTATTGCCCTGAGTATCACAGAACTTTGGTCTTCTGAGAAAAGTTTGCAAGTACTGGAAGAAGTGAGTCAGGCTTTAAGCAGAAGCAAGAGGGTAGTGGGCTTGATTATTGCTGGAATAGCAGGTTTAATTACATTAATTGCTAGCACCACTGCTTCTGCAATTGCTTTGACACAAGAAGTTAAAATAGCTACTTTTGTTAATCATTTAGCCAAAAATGTTACTAATGTGTTGAATATACAAGAGAATTTAGATTGGCATTTGGAACAACAAATTGATGCTCTTTATCTTATTCAAAGAGTAAGGAGCCTTCTCGAGTGTCATGCCAAATACCATTGGATTCCTGTTAGTTCTAAAATTTACAGTAGTAGTCATTATAATTAGGGAAAAGTTTAAAGACACTTACAGTGTATTTAGCATAATTCTAACACCTCTCTGGATGTTTTAACTTTTCACAGTGAGATTATGAATTTAAAGAATAATTCTCTGCTGAGCATTTATGTGGCAGATACTGCTGATAAAATTACCCATGGCCTGAAGTCAGTATTTCTACTTTGGTCAAGCTTCAAGAATGGCCTATATAGCTTGATCATGCTAGCCATTTTTGTCCTGGAAATACTTTTATTCCTGCCCATAGTGTTAAAGCTTGTCTTTAACAGCATAAACATCTTGGCAGCCAAAGTACAAGACTTGAAACTGAAAATAGACCCCCCTCCCCAGACAGAGTTATTAAATTAACAGGCTGGCAAGCCAAGGACAGGTAAGATTCTGCACAGAGCCTTACCAACCTAAGAAAGAAATTCATTGCTTTGGATAATGCATATTCCACAACAGGTAAGTAAGGCATTCTTGACAGAACAACCTAAGACAGGCTTAGTTATAGTTATGAAATTTAAAAAAAAAAAAAAAAAAAAAAAAAAAAAAAAAAAAAACAGGAGAGGCAGAGAGCTTTAGGGACTGCTTGGCAAAAATCTGACATGGGCCAAAGACAAGGAAATGGGCGGGCTGTTTGGCAGGAATATGACATTTGCCAAGGACAAGAAACTGGGCTTCAGGCAAGAATCTGACATTAGGCTAGAACAAAGAAGTAATTTCAGGCAGGAATCTAAATCTTAGGCCAGAACAAGGAAGTAGGCTTCAGACATGAAAATGACTTTGGGCTAGGACAGGGAAGTAGGCTCAGATATTTTGGTCATCCTGATAAGCCCTTAGAAACAGTGATCATGGGAGTGTTCATGGAACTTTGTTTATTGTCTTGCTTGTTCTTTGACTATTTGTGTTTATTGTCTTGCTTGTTCCTTGACTGTTTGCATCTATTTTATTGTTAGTTCCTCAACCTAGAACTGACCTTTAATACTTGCATGTAATTAAAATGGTATAAAAGCAAAAAGGAGGAGGAGGGATTGGATAGGGGGTTTCTAGGAAGGGGAATGGGGAAAGTGGATGACATATGAAATGTAAATAAATAAAATATCCAATTAAAAAAAGAAACAGTAGACAGAGGCTTCTGGCAATTAATAACGATAAAGTAGAAAGAGGGAGAGAGAGAGAACATCACAGAGAGAGGTGGACTGTAGCTCTCCTACTCCTCACAGGAATCCTCAACCGCATCTCCAATCTGGGACAATGCACCAAAAGGTTAACATATGATAGAGCTGGGTGATAGAGAGCTGGCGTTCACTGTGCTATTTTATTCCCTCAGTTTTCCTAGAAGCATAAAATCCATCGACAATATTCATTTGAGATCTCTAGAGACACAGGATTGAAAATGTGCATTTTGCTTTGCCTTTGTAGGAAACATGATTGTAACTAGCTCTGAAATGAGGAGCGGTGGAAGCTCTCAGAAGAGGGCAGATGCTGGTTGCAGTGAGATTGCTGCAGCACTTTGTTCCAAGCATGGTGTTGACACAATAACATTGCATCTGTGTGCGTTTGGAAATGTGTGCATCCATGTTTGTGAAGGTTTAGAAGAGCTAGGGTGAGCTTGAGCCATGATGCTACAGGAAAATAAATGGCCTGGAAGCTTATTGTGGCCAATGCAAACCTGTGTGGGCTGTCACCCTCTTAGGGAGAATTTCAGCTCTTGCTTAGCACTGGAGGAAGTACTGCAATGATACCTGTGGGGGGGGGGGTCCTCTCTTCATGTCACGTTTGTATACACGGGGACTTCTGGGTGGGCAGATACAGGCTCCTAAGCAAGATGAGAGGGTAATATTCCACACTGTTCTTTTAACAACTTCAACAATGATAAGTGTATCCCAGACTTTTATCCTATCCTAGAGTTAGCTGCTCATGGGTCAGCCCCCAAGGATGTGACCTGAAGCCAGTACTTCAAGAGCTTCCTCCTGCTTTAAATACAAATTACATGGCTTGGAGTTTCCCTCCATCTTCCCTGAAAGCAAACAGAATGAAAAGGTATCTAAGAATCTTTTCATTCAATAAAGATCTCATAAGCACCGTTTTGTACCTGGCACTGGGAAGGACTAAGGAGCCAGGGACAAAAAAAAAAAAAAAGAGTTGGGGGGGTGGGGAGGGAGCAGCTTGGATCTTTGGGGAATGTCAAGTCAACAAACAGGTGAAGCATCAGAAGAGAAGTACTTGGTGATGATTCTTACAGCATCCTCTGGGTCTGAAGAGACCATGTAGAACTCTGATGGTAGCCAGTATGTTTGGCACAGAAGCCAAAGTCTAGGCTGAGTTGAAAGGGAAAATGTGTCATGGTGACTAGCAGCCAAGGGAATACACACAAATCCTTGGAGTGCAAGAAACCACATTGACCCTAGGAGGCACCCTCAAAATAATAAAAGGGAGCTGTTATTTATCCTCTAATGTCCCCATCTTCAGTGCAACCTCAGCACCGGTAGCCTTCAGGCCAGCCCATAATGGTGCTCCACTGCAGCCTAATTAAAACATCAAAAGGCGTAGGAGGAGATGAAGAAAAGAAGGCTCAAAAATGTGCACAAATCTTGCTGACCTTCCTGGATTTCTTCCTTTACCATGGCTCTGGAGTCAGACTGCAGAGATTTGAATCTTGGATATAGAATCGAACTCCATCTTTAGACAAGTTAATCTCCCAAAGCCTCCAATTCCCTAGATGTCAAATGAGGATATGAATCACTGCTGCCTGGCAGTGGGGTTGGGAGGGTGAAAGAGACAGTGTGTAAAGGCAGATAGAGCTCCGCAGTCAGTGCTTAGTAAACGTTACTATCGTGGGCCAGCTCTCCTGCAATGCTTCCCCCTCTTTCCTCTGTATATCGCCAATAGTCAGATTGCACTGAGAGTCACTTTCCTCAGTCGGTATTATAAACAAAGAAAGTGTGATGAGTGCTATTTGCTTAGTTCTCCCTAGAAATTCCAGCACTAGGTTTGTCGTCCCTGCCTACACACCCACCCCCATACTAACTGGGAAATCCGTAATGGTCATCATAGGCTTCTGTGCAAGGGAGAATCGTGACTATGATTCTTCTTTATCTAGGGACGTGATTTATCATAAAGACTTAAGTAGTTTATAAGCTTGTGTGTCTTCATTTGTCAGCAGCCTAATTCTCTTATTTCCGTGGAAATTGCTCTCAGGCTTCCAAATCTGTCTTACTGCTCTGGCCCCAGGGATGTTATATTTCACTGGCCATTGAAATCAGTGCCTGCCATTTTCTAGGCTGACGCTCACTGGGTGAGTCAGATGTTTGGGTACTAACAGCAAAGCCTCCGGTGCAGCTGCCAAAAGGGTGTGTTTGCCTTCACTTCCGGGGACCCCTCTCTCAGCTGCCACCTAGTGGTGAGTTTTATGCCTGGTAAAAGATGGCTCGGGAGAAGCCATTCATTCATAAGCATTCCTGGTAATGAGACCCTCTGACGCTGGGAGCCATGCCAATGGCAGCATGATAAATACTTATTCGTCTTTATAAATGACTCTACATGATTCAGAGATATTGGTGGTTGCTTTTGAAAGAAATTCCATTTTATAATTCTCAAATAAGGATTTTTTTCCAAATGTAGTAATAGTTCTTTTCTTCAAAATGTACCCCAGCAGAGAAAGAATTAGGCAGGCACCAAAGGGGTGAGAGTATTGTTAATATTAGCTCAGCCTTTAGAATGTGCCAAGTTCTAGTTTAAATAATTACACTATCCCATTTGCTCTACTTCAGTCCTGACGTATCTGTAATAATATCAAAGTAATTACTTTCTAGGTTGTTATCATTGCTGTGGTTGTTATTCTGCACGTGGGATAATTAAGGTTTAGAAGAGTCTAATGTCATTTAACTGCCACGGGACAGAACTGGAATTCTAATCAAGCTCCCTGACATCGACCATGTTCTTCACTATTCCTGTCCTAATGGTTGCTCTTTGCTTCTGTGTTCCTTCAGGATTCCACCATCTGCTCGTCTTTCAAACATCTTAGAAGGCCCAGGATTGGCCCCATTTACAGCTGTGATCTTTGCTGGCTGACTTCCCTTTATGAGGTACTTATGAGGGGGACAAGGAAAAGCAAAACAAGAAGTTTCATGTACATTGATGCTACACTGAGATGAGCTCCTGGAGCTAGGAGTCATATGGGGCAAGCAGGTTTGATCCCGTGGAGAGAGGACCAATTATTCCTATGAGATAAGTGGAAATTAGAAAGGTCCAAGGAAGAAAGGGACTCTGTCAAGACCCTCCATGAAGAGTAAGCAGCAGGCTTAAGTCATCCCAGAACCCAGAGGGGCCATTCTGGGACACTATTCACATGACTGACTAGCTTCAAGCAGAAACCAAGATGATGGTTTGTTTGGACACTGACTTTGCCTCAGTGACTAGAAGGATGATGGCTATCAACCTATTCTAAAGAACACTGTTCTGTGGGGGAGACTCCTGAAGAAGAGGTGAGAAGTCTTTCTTCCCTTGGAAACCTAGAATATGTACGGAATGCTGTCCTGGGCTCTGGTGGGAAGTCTGGTTGGCCATGTGCCATAGCTCTAGGCTCACCCATCCCTCAGAACCTCAGTATTATCGCATAACTTAAAACTATAGAGAATGAATTACTGTCCCGTTAGACATAGACTAAGGGCAGAGTCTGCTATGGTTTCCTGTTGAGTGTTGGCGGTATCTTCTAAACACAGCACAAAGGGACCAGGGGATCTTTTATAAAGTATGTGGCCTTGGGGAGGCCACGTTTTCCTTCTCATCTCCAAGATATCTCCCAAAGTTACAGCTTCACTGATCCAAAAAGCCATTTTGCCAAATTATGAGACCCATGAAGACAGGCCTGCAGCACATGCCTCATATACTGCTAGATGTCTGCATGATCATCTCTGTATCCTCTGAAAAGTGCCAGCCTAGCTGTACAACTCCCCCTGGGACCTGAGGGCACTTTAGACTTCCTTGTTAGCCCTGCCAGCATTTCCCCTTTGGGTCAGATTGAAATGGTTGATCTAGAATTGGATCTCAGCCTGGTGATTCCTCCACCGTTTATTTTGTGTCCTTTAATCAAATCCCCCTTGTATCTCCTCAAAGAGAAATTTCCTTCAATGGTTGTAGTATGTCTTCCTTTAAGCATTTCTAGTAAATTACTACAATGGGGAAATCATTGAATCTTGGTGGCAGTGGTCACATGCAGGGCAAGTTACTATGTACATTGCTGTGAAATCTGGAAGGACTTGGCATCTATCCTTCTATCTTCTCCTGATGTCTCTCATCCTCTTAAGCTTCCTCCATAGTGTGGGGATTAGGGTCTTGAAGATGTGTACTTACATTCTGTTCCAGCCATTTTAATAATATTGGGTAATTTCCTTAGTCCCCTGTACCTTATCTTTTTTTGTCTATAAAAGTTATCATCACATAATTGGATCACTAGATTGTCTCTGGTATTGGGAGGACAGGAATCACATGACATCAAGAACAAGACCTCAAGATGACATCAAGGCCATCTACACACCATCGAGTCTTTGCTTTCATTGGACAGTAACTATCCCTACTCTTAACTACTTTTTGAAGTTTCTTGAACCATGATCAAATAGCAATTTATTTCCCTTGTGTTATGTTTGGATAATTTGTGCCTGTATAGATGGTTTGTAAAGAAGTTCATAACACTAGTTTGAGAAGCAGCATTCCTACATAATAACCTTTGGAAGAAAGGTTGAGAATATACACACAGGAAAGAACGAAGGTATACCTGCCCCCAGTTTACTCCTCCTACTCCAAACAGCATTCTGAGTCTTTCTCAGCCACTTTATTCCCATCACCAAGCTGAAGACAGTCCTGGCTCTGGTGCCATTTCCTCTCATATGAGTCATAAATCTTCTCCACTAATCTTCAGCTGTAGGTGTAACTGATTACAGGAGGTATCTCGCTTTTAAAATGTATAGTTTGTGATCATGGAAGGCAATGTTCTGCTTGTCCTAGTTTATGATCTTTTGGTTAGGATCTTGGATTTTGCTTGTGGGTTTCTGAATTAGGTCTGAGTAATTGTCTGCCTTTGTGTCTTTTAATACATGCCACAAACCCAGAAGAAAAAAAAGGAAAGAAAACGACCTGACACAGTAATCACAGGCTCATCATTCTCTTCTCATCAGGAACAGCTTTGTACACTAATAAAATTCTGCTGCTTTAGTCATTCGCTTGTGACAGAAGAGCCGAAAACTTATCCGACCAGAGAAAGAGCTTGTTTGCCTTAAAAACAAAAGCTACTTCTTTCAAACATAATAAAATTCTGGCTGCTGTCTTCATGGGTGTTATATTTTCATCTTCATTCTTCCGAGTTCTGATACAGTGATATCGTAGGGAAGATGAGAATCCAATATGAAATACTTCAGTTTAGCTCTGCTTTTACATATGCAAACATCATAAGAGATAAAATTAACCTTGGCTGATGTTAGCAGCTATGGCTCTACCTACTCAGTGAAAGAACACAACAGACTCACCTGGAAGAAATTTCATACTCACATGGAAACTGGAGAACGGTCATTGAATTCTCTTTTCATGTTTGTTCACCCATGCTTCTTTGGCAGCAAAGAAAACCCTGTGTATTTTTTTTTTAAGAGATGCCTGTTGACAACAGACTGTACTGTCTAAAGCCGAAACTCTCTAAGATTTGACTAACTTCAACTTCAAATACATTACCATAGTTGAATAGAAAACTTTTCCCCTCATATAGGACCCTTTTAATTTAAAATTTGATAGATTACATGGGCCAAGATGAAAGCGCAATGAGTAACATTGGTGTGAGCACCTGGTCTTGTTCTAGACTCTCTCTGGAAGTAGAAACAGGTAGATCTCAGTGAGTTCAAAGCCAACCTTATCTACATAGTGAGCTCCAGGAAAGCTAGAGACCTTTCCTAAAAAAAAAAAAAGAAAAAAGAAAAGAAAAACAATTAATTAAAACAAAATAGAATAGTTTTTCCTCCTCTCATCCCAAACCCATCCTCTTCTGATCCCCAGCTCTACAGCAGGCCATCTGCATACGAGTCCAGTCAATAAGACACAGGACACTACATCTCCACTAGAGCCAAATGACGCCACTACAGTAGGACCTGAGAAATGCAATATGGCAGAAGAGCAAGATAAAGACTTCAAAATAGCCTTTATGAATATGTTAGAGGACTTTAGGGAGGAAATGAATAAATTGATTAAAGAAATCTATGAAAACACAGACAGTGAAATGAAATGAAGAAAACAGTTCAAGACTTTGCAAGAGGAAATAGAATCAGTAAAGAAAACCCAAACTGAGGGGAAACTGGAAATGAAAACTTTAGGAACTTGTGGTGATTTGAGGAGCGGTATTATTGGAAGCTGTGGAATTGTAGGGGTCGGTATGGCCTTGTGGGAGGAAGTGTATCACTGTGGGGGTGGGCAATGAGACCCTCCTCCTAACCACTTGGGAGCCAGTCTTCTTCTAGAGGCCTTCAGATGAAGATGTAGGACTCTCAGCTCCTCCTGCACCATGCCTGTCTGGATGCTGCCATGCTGCCACCTTGATGACAATGGACTGAACCTCTGAACCTGTAAGCCAGCCTCAATTAAATGTTATTCTTATAAGAGTTGCCTTGGTCATGGTGTTTCTTCACAGCAATGCAAACCCTAAGACAGAACTCAAACAGGCAACTCAGAGGCAAACCTCACTGACAGAATACAAGAGATGAGAGAGAGAAATGGATACCTTGGTCAAAGAAAATGTTAAATATGAAAAACATTAAGGTGAGAAACATCTAGGAAATCTGAAAACATGGTAAGAAGGGCAAATAAACAATAATAGGAATGGGTGAAAGGGAAGAAACCCAGGTCAGAGGCACAAAAAATATTTTAACAAAATCATAGAAGAAAAATTCTCTAACCTAAAGAGGGTGGTATTTATCAAGGTACAAGTAGCATACAGAACACCAAGTAGACTGGAACAGAAAAGAAATTCCCCACAACATATAATAACCAAAATGCTAAATGTACAGAACAATGGAAGAATAATAAAGTCTGCAAGGGAAAAAGACCAAGCAACATATAAAGACAGATCTTTCAGACTAACTCTTGACTTTTCAACGGAGACTCTAAAAGCCAGAAGGATCTGGAAAAGTGTTCTACACACTCAAGAGAACACAATGCCAGCCCAGACTACCATGAGAAAACCTCAATCACAATACTGGATAAAGAAAAGCACTGCATAATAAAAGCAAATGTAAGCAGTATGTATTTATAAATCCAGCCCCACAGAGGCTGCTAGAAAGAAAACTGTAACCTAAAGAAGCTAACCACACCCAAGAAAACTGAACAAATAGATAATATCTGACCAGAAAATCAAAGGAGGGAGGAGAAAAAAGAGAATCACATCCTAACAACAACGAAGGGGATTAGATAGAAACAGCACCTCTCACAGAGAGATTCAACAACTGTAGCAGTTTCCCAATAAAAAGATATGAAAAATTACAAAAGATTAAAAAACAGGATCCAACCTTCTGTTGCATCCAAGAAACACAGCTTAACATCAAGAATAGGCATCACCTTGTGCTAAAAAGGATGAAACATGATATTTCAAGCAAGCTGGCATAGCCATCTTAATATCTGAAAAAAATAGACTTCAAACTGAAACTAAACATAAGAGATAGGGTAGGACATTACATATTCATCTAAGGAAAATCCACTAAAAGAGTATTGCAATGTTTTGCATCTATGCACCAAACACAAGGGCACCCAAGTTTATAAAAGAAACATTACTACAGCTTAAATCACACCCCACACACACACACACACTGATATGGATGACTTCAATACTCAGTCTCGCCAATATACAGGGCATCCAGACCACAACTAAACAGAGACGTGCTGAAGTTAACATCATAAACCAAATGGATGTAACACTTCACCAAACACAAAAGAACACACCTTCTTCTCAGCACCTCACAGAACTTTCTCCAAAATTGGCCACATACTCTGACACACAGCAAGTCTCAACAGATGCCAGAGAATTGAAATAACATTCTGTATCCTATCTGACCAGCATGGATTAAAGATGGGTATTAACAACAGAAAGCTTATAAACTCACGGAAACTGAACAACTCTTCACTGAATGGAAAAATGAAACAAGGCAGAAATGAAGAAAGAAATTAAAACCTTTCTAGAATCAAGTGAAAATGAAAGTACAATATACCCACATTTGTAGGACACATGAAGGCAGTTCCAAGAAGCAAGTTCACAGCATAAGTACCTATAAAAAAACAAAACAGAGCAATCTGATACTAGTAACTTAACAGCACACATAAACACCCTGGGGGAGGGGAATGAAAAGAAAAGAAATAACATCCAAAATAAGTAGATGGCAAGAAATAATCACGCTCCAGGCTGAAATAGAAACAAATAAAACAATGCAAAGGATTAATAAGCAAAGGGTTGGTCCTTTGGAAAAAAAAATAAGATTGACAAACCCTTAGCTAAATAACTAAAAGGCTGAGAGAAAAAAATCCAAATTAAGAAAATTAGAGATGTAGAAAGGAACATAACAGCAGGAACCAAGGAAATCCAGAGAATTATGTAGACATACTTTTAAACTTGTACTCCACAAAATTAGAAAAATCTAAAAGAGATCAATAATTTTTCTCAATATATATCACCTACCTATCTGTTAAGTCAAGATCAGACGGGCAATTTTAAAAGACCTATAAACCTAGTGAAGTAAGTAGAAGCAGTAATCAAAAGTCTCCCAACCAATAAAAGCCTAGTGCAGTTGGTTTTAGGACAGTATTCTACCGTACTTTTTTTTTTTTTTTTTTGGTCTTTCGAGACAGGGTTTCTCTGTGTAGTTCTGGCTGTCCTGGAACTCACTCTGTAGACCAGGCTGGCCTCAAACTCAGAAATCCACCTGCCTCTGCCTCCCAAATGCTGGGATTAAAGGCGTGTGTCACCACCACCACCCGGCTCTACCATACTTTTAAAGAAAGGTTAACCTCAATGCTTTTCAAGTTATTCCACAAAATAGAAACAGAAGGAACTTTGCCCATTTTTTTTATGAGACCTCATAAAGATTCAACAAAGAGAGAGAATTGCAGACCAATTCCCCTTATGAGCATAGATTAATTTTCTCTCAATAAAATAATTGCAAACTGAATCCAAGAATACGCCAAAAAGATCATCCACCATGATCAAATTAGGCTTCACTCTGGAACTTGCTGTACAGATGTCTGGGGAAGAAAGACAGCAATGGTCTCCCCTCTGCTACAATATCAATGTACTGGGCAAGAAGACCTCATGGGTACAATAGCAGCATAGCTATGATGTGAAAAACTAACTGACTTATGATTGGAAATGAAGCCCACTTCAATGGAGGGAGCTATGTCTGATACTGTGGAGCCAGTCAAAGCCTCATGACTGGGGAATTCATAAGTACTAGAGGTGACCTACTACTTTTATAGGACATGTTGTCAAACTTTCTCTTAAATGTTCATGCTTATTATTGACCTGTGCTGTTCTCAGCCTGTATCAAACTTCTCTTTTCAGCAAATGGTACTTAATTCGGGGACTGGTGGCTGTTTGAGGTGCTGAGAATGATTGACAGTTAGGTGCCTAGAATTCAATGGAATACCAACATCACACAAGAAAGGTTGGAAAGAATGTTAGAACTAAATGAGGACCATGAAGGAGGAGGAGAGCACTGAAATGCTATCTCCTC
The DNA here is from genome assembly GCF_011762505.2 of Arvicanthis niloticus. NCBI lineage: Eukaryota > Metazoa > Chordata > Mammalia > Rodentia > Muridae > Arvicanthis > Arvicanthis niloticus. The sequence goes on along the minus strand of NC_047660.1, from coordinate 46,970,697 downwards.
GGCATGAACTCACAACACCTACATCCATTCCTTCATTTACGTCATCCATTCATGAACTCACAGCATCCATAGTTGCCTGCAGAGGGCCTACACAGGCTGAAGAGGAAACAGTCTTAGACGGGATGAGCTCATGGGGCTCCACCCTTCTGAGGGAACTAAGGGCAGACAAGGACTTCAGGAGAAGAAATCATTGGCTTCAGAGATAACGCCACTGGGGAGTTCTGCTCCAGGGGAGAGCTTCACACCCATGCCCACAAGAGCAGTCCTAGTTAAATCAGTGAGTCACGAAGACAAAACAAACAAAATGAAAAGACATTAAAGCAGATGTCTGTACAGCAAGTTCTAGAACGAAGTCTACTTGATCGAGGTAGATGATGGATCAGGGCATTGGTAGGGATGTGTAAGGTAATCATTGTGACTAGAATATATCATGTATATGCATGAAATTGTAAAAGAATAAATTATTTTTTACAGATAGCACAAAAAAAACCATGAAGCATACATTTCATCGAGGTGATACACAAGTGACAAAAACATGAATTTGAAAATTTGCTCTACATTATTGGCCATTAGAGAAAGACAAATTAAATATCACCATGCAGCTACCAGAACAGTTAAAACAAAAAAAAATATTAATTCCAAATGTTGATATGGATGCTAAGCAATCTGACTACTTACGGAAAGCTGGTGAAAAGGTGAAATCATTCAGTCATTCTGGATTTGACAACCTAAACAAAGAATAGGGTGAAAAATATCATATGAAATCCTCAAAGAATAAAAACAATATTAAAACAAACAAAGCACATAATTATAATTCAGTAGTCTAATTTTTTGAAAATTTATGTACACATTGACATGTGCACACAAATGTTTCAAGCAGCATTGTTGTAATAATCAAAACTCCCCCATATGGAACTAACCTATACATCCCTCATGAGGCAATTTCTTAAACAAACAAGGACACATTAGCATCAATTACCACACAGGCTAGATAAAGAAATGAATTGTTGATACATCCAACAACTTGGATGGTTTGCAAATAAACCCTGTTTGAATGAAATCAAAGGCTGTTTAAAAGACGTTACATACTATGAGTTTATTCATTTGTCATTTTTAAAATGACATGTTGAGAGATAAGAAAAAGAGGTTACACTCGCTGAGCCTTGGAGTCTGGATTGCCAGCCTGACCACTCTGGGATTGAAGCTTTTGAGAGCAGTGTCCAAAGCAACATCGGCATATCCAAAAGTCATGATGAGCTTCAGGGCCCCACCAGCACTCCAGCAGCTGGCAAGAAGAAGCCTGCTGAAAGATGAAGCCTTGGCTATCTCTGCTCTGGAGGACCTGCCCTTGCATTTCTTCCCACCACTCTTCAAGGATGCATTTACCAGCAAACAACCTAACATCCTGAGGCAGATGGTGGCAGCATGGCCCTTCCCCTGCCTTCCTTTAAAAGCCCTGGAGAAGACTCTCCACCTGGAGTCTTTCAAAGCTGTGCTAGATGGCCTTGATTTGCTGATGGCACAAAAGGATTGACCCAGGAGGTGCAAACTACAAAGTGCTTGATTTACGCGATGCCCACCTCGACTTCTGGAAGGGTTGGGCTGGAAGACAGCATATGGACTCTTCTCCAGATGTTGTTGGCACCAACGAAGCTGTGGGAAATCATCCCATTCTAGACAAGAAACTGCCCATGACTGTATTGATGAATCATTTCCTCACGTACCACCATCCCTCTAATTATCTAAAGTATTTTTATCAGTGGGCCAAGCAGAGGAAAGATGTGATACAGGTCATCTGTAAGAAGTTAGAGTTTCGGGACTATCCTACCTGTGACCCACGAGATGTTTTGGAGGTTTTTGATACAGACTCAATCCAGGAAGTGGAAATAGGACACGGTGGGACCTTCATACCCTAGCACTGCTAGCCCCTGGCCTGGGCCAGATGAAAAACCTCCAGAAACTCACTTTCAAGGAAATCTATGTACCTGTGCATTTACCTGGGGACCTAGAGATGGAAGCCTGTTGTTTTACAGAGATCTTTTCCCAGTTCTCCAAACTGAATAAGCTCCAGCATCTCTATTTGAGTGATATCTACTTCCTGAATGGTCGCCTAGACCAAATGCTCAGGTGCTTGGAGAGTCCATTAGAGACCCTTGCTATCACTCACTGTTTGCTGTCACAATCAGATATGAACTATCTGTCCCAGTGTCCAAGCATCCGGAAGCTCAAACACCTGGACCTGAGTGGTGTCACCTTCGTACATTTAAATGATGCATTTCCAGGAAGTCTGCTACAAAGACTGACAGCCACTTTGCAGACATTAAAATTGAAGGGCTGTATGATCATGGACTCGCAAATGAGTGCCCTCCTGCCTGCACTGAGCCAGTGTTCCCAGCTCACTGAAGTCAATTTTATGAACAATGTCTTGTCCATGGGCAGCCTGAAGAAGCTGCTGCAGCATACATCCAACCTCACAAAGCTGACCCTGGTGAAGTACCCTCCCCCTGATGAGATCTATTATAACATGGGTCTTCTTCTTCCAGACAGATTTATACAACTTTATTCTGAGCTTATGGACACTGTCCTGGATATAAGGCAGCCAAAACAGGTCTGCTTTGTAATTAATATGTCTAGATTGTCAGAATCTTTATCTATAATTTGGAGGCCTGGCAATGTTCTTGTTGGGGATATATAAAGTGAGGTCTTTTCTGGGCTCTGAGAAATGGAAGGCAGGAGTCAAGTGATTGATTAGAGGCATTGGCCATGTGTATTCAACCATTTCCGGATGGACTTTGGAAAGATAATTATTTCATTTCATTTTAATTCCAATCAAATTCTTCAGATTTAAAATAACTGTGTTGACATGGAGAACCATAAGCTTACTTTCAGTCTTATGTCTACAGGAAAAACACATCATTGGAGAGCAGCAATATATGAAAGTTGTATGGCTTTTCTCCCAGCACTTTCATAGAATGAGGGACCCTAGAGGAAGCACAGGAGATAGAGAGGACATTATAAAGAGCATAATGGACTTGAACAGGAGAACTCTGTGTCATTCTGCCTCTGGATGGTATCCACCTTTTGGCTGTCCTCTTACATACTCTTCTGCAGTGTATGGACACATTTTTATAAAATATAAGTCTGACTTTACCCAGGAGTCTCTTTGTATTAGAGTGTTATGACTTTTAAGCTGTGTCTCTTTCTTGGGGAGGTCCTGCAGCCTGATTTGATCTTCTCCCACAACCATCCGAAGTATAATTTGTCATAGATTCCAATAAATCAGTTCTGAATATGAGCCAAAAAAAAAAAAAAAAAAAAAAAAAAAAGAGGTTACAGGTTGCCAGAAACAGAGCAGGCGGGATAGGAGTCTGAAGTGAGGGACCCTTGAGGCAGTGATGGCAACAGCTACATAAACCCACACATGTGATGACTTTGCACAAAATGATATGTGCACATGTGCATGAAGCCAGCCCGTCTTCACACTGGTACCTGTTACCACCGCCTTCACACTGGTACCCATTGCCACCACCTTCACACTGGTACCTGTTACCACCCTGTTCCTATGCCGGAAGCTGCCACTGAAGGAAGTAAGAGTCTCTGTGCTGCTTTGCAACTTCTGATGGACCTACTTATTTTCAAATTAAAAAAAAAAAACATAAAAAGAAAGATACTGGCTAATAACCACTTATCAAGTGCAGTGTATTCCCAGCCCCACACTAACAAATAAAATAAAATGTGGTAACAATCTACCTTTTTTAATTGCATGGCTTCCCCTTCCCCCACCTCCAAAAACATCCCACCAATCTGGTCTGATGTGTGCTGCCCACTTATTTCATCCTTGATACCAACATGCACAAAAATAATAGGGATTGGCTTTGTGCTGTAAGAGCAGTGTCTGACGCCTCACCCTGAAGCTTGATCCAGGTCCTTAACCAAACAGGCACATCCCTGTGCTGATTGACTTCCGTGCAGACTTCTTGCTGGTCATGTCTAACAGTTCACACATTGGCTAGGCCACAGTCCAGATAATTCTCCCCTTGCTTATGGACCTTCCGGTTGTTTAGCTTTTTCTTATGGCCAAATGTAATCCAAGCCTTCCAGCATTGACTTTCAAACTTCATTTCAATAATGAAATTTTCAAATTCAGTCACCCCATAGTGATCCAAGAGTTAAAGCATAACTGGCTCAGACTGGATGGAGGTGGGGCACTTGAAGTACATCTGCACCCATCAGCAGTCCTGAAGGTATCCTCTGTGACCCCTGAGGTCTTAGGAAACAAACGAGAAGTTATTGTCATTTATTTGCCTTGTGTTGCCTAACTGAAGTCTTTGCCCTTCTCTAGGCCCATCTCTGAGCTTTTCCATGTCTCCCAGTCCTTTCTGAGATCCTGGGTCCCGTTTCAGTCCTGTTGATTCTATGAAGCCAGTTGTTTGGTCCAGCCTTTTATTTTTCTTTAAAGTTATTTTTAAAAATCTAGATAGGGATCTATTTCCAGGCATCCTCAAATACTCAAGCCCCCTTGAGTGCTGAGATTAACTACTAGCATGTGTTACTAGACTTGCCAAAGTGCAATCTTCTAATGACATATGTCCTGACCCTACTGGCCTGCTTGGAAGCTCAAATCAATGTCATTCTGCACCAGCGTTGACATGGTCACATCAGCCTTCTTAGATGGCCAGCCTCGCAGCCAACAGACTGCTCAGCCATCCTTTCTGTGCACAGCACGTTCTCCTCTCTGACACCAGAGACCCTCTGTTCTTCACTACAAAGCTCTTCTTTCATACCAAGGCCCCTCCTAGCTTTTCAGCCCTGCTCCTTTAATACCCCTGGGTCTGTTTGGGATTTCCCATAGGCCCTGCACCTCTTCCTCTGCCTTAGCTCCCGCACAGACAGGACCTGAAGAAAAGCCACCTCAGCTGTCCATCCTATGCAAAGGACACCCAGCCTACTTCAGCTTCATCCATTGACCATCCTGCAGCTCTCCAACCATTGTTTGCTGGCCCTTTGCTAGACCTCATGTTTAACCCATTGGATCGTCTTGCAAACAAGCTCCAACATTCTTCCACCGCCCAGTGCTGGCTGTTGATGACTGCTTGCTCTCACTTATACTTTGTCTCTTCCACTCAACCAATTCCCTAGTCCAGGTTCTTAAAATTTTGTGTGGAATCATGGCAACAGTCCTAGAGGGACTTTCCCTCTGACCCTTCTGTTACTTCTTGTTGAGTTCCCTACAAATACCATGACCACCATCAGTTCCCAGCAACATCCCCTTCTGTGTACCTGCTGTTTGTTCGAAAGCTTCCAGAGGCCTGTCTAAAAGATGACGCCCAAACTCCCGTCATGCCTTTCAAACTAAGCCTACTGCTCAGAATCCAAATACAGAGTAAATACAGAATAAATACAGAAGCCAAATAGGTTGCCTGGTGCTCAAACACACTAGGCCAATTCCCACCTCTGGGTGAGTTATTGGTTCTGACTAAAATTCTTTCTGTTGACTTTTCTGTTTCCTCCATTTCTATAGATCCTCCAATGACTCTCAATTCTGCTGTACAAGTAACCGTCCTGAGCTGCATATCCACTGATTTACCTTGCAGTTTGCTTGTTGCAAAGGCTATCGAAATCTGCTTTTTGCCTGTGTGTGTGTGTGTGTGTGTGTGTGTGTGTGTGTGTGTGTGTGTGTGTGATAGTACTATAAATTCCTTGAACATGGATAGTCACAGCCACGGACGTACATTCAACCTTACTTGGTGTTGTCTTTCATGTAGTCATAGCTGGGGGTACAAACTCCAAGATACACACACACACAACTGCATTTCATGCATTTCAGCCAGAGAAAAATAATTGTATCTCTTTACATTCTTTCTCTAACATTGGATCCAACATCACGAAACCTATAGTAAAGCCACAGAAAACTGGATAAGAAGTGATCAATCCTCCTGCTAGCTAGCTGAGGCTTCCCTGAATCATTTGGATGAAGTATGAGGGGCTTTTTTCATCCAGACTGAGAAGCCAGAGGCTACACTGCCCACACTGCCAGAGATGCAGAGTCTTTGACAGAAATCACTCTGACAACAATACAGGACTTGTGCAGTTGGTGGCTGCAGAACAGAAGTCTAAGAAGACAGTACTCTTGGCTTGGATCAAGGAAACACTTCAGTAGAGACAGTAAGAGAGAACCCACAGGAGTAGAGGTCCATAGAACATGGCAGACACTCATTCTGCTGGGACCTTATGTAGGGGCAATTCCCTGGTCCACTGCAGGGAGAAATGCTGGCAGAATCCTACAGAGGTCACCTCACAGAAGTGTCTGAGTACCAGATGCATGTGGCTTCTGCTGTTCTTTCCTACATCACACGCCTTTGTTATCTTTATAAATCCCCGGGTGGGAGGGGCTGTCTGGGCAGTGTCTGATGGGGGGCCTAGAGAAGCCTGAAGATCGAAGATCAGGAGTGGCCTCTCTTTCTTCAGAGCCTCCCATTGATGGGATTCACTTCTGCCTGCGCAGCTGGGATACATCCCCCACTAAACGTGAGCCTGAACAAGACACGGAAGACAGAGTCTCGAGAGTTGTAGGCAAAGGCATGAGGCCTACAAGATGTTCTGTGGGCATCATCTGCCATCCTTGAAGGAGCTCTACAAAACTGGGCAACCCCCTCATACAAATAATGACACTGACACATGCAGCAGAAGCCACCTCAGCTGACAGGAGAGCTGGGAAGCTGGGAAGCTGGACTCCATATACCGCTGACCTCCTATGCTTGGTAGCCAAGGACCTGGAGCAGCTCACTAGTTCTACTCAACTCCCTCACAGACTGCTTGCTTCACACCCACTCTAGGCCTCCCCTCTAAAGAGGCTTTGCGTGCAGTGAAGTGCGCTGGAGACTCCTGCTGCAGCTGCTCAGCAAAGCCCTCCGGAGGTAGTCCACCTTTCCCAGAAGTCATCCTTCACCTGTTAGTCACGAATGTGCAGACAGACCTAAAGGATTCTCTAGAAAACAATTCACACACACTTACCTAACTTAATGCCTGGGTTGTTTTGTTTTGTTGTTGTTGTTGTTGTTTGTTTGTTTGTTTGTTTTTTGTCAAGGAAGGAAGCAGAGACCTGGAGGACTGAGGAAGGGAAGTTATCAGAGCTACACAGGTCCTTCGCAGCAGGATCACTGAGACTACTGACTTCTCTACTGTTAGTGACCCAGCTCTCCTCAGATGGACTCGTCCTCCTCCCTGGAGAATTTGCGCTGTGCTCCCAGCAGCCAGCAGCCACAGTGATCTGTCTTTCATAGATACTCAGAAGGCTGCCCACTACTCTCTAGATTCTATCCTATCTGGGTCTGATGACTGGAGCTTGCCTAGAATTGAGCGAAGTTCTTTCATTCTATAAGTAGAGATGCAATAAAAGGCAAATAGCCCCACAAGAGGTAGTAACGGTTGTCTTAAATTCTGACTAAAGGAAGGGTGACTAGTAGGAGGCTCTCCACCAAGGGAAGGAGCATGAGCTTAGAAGTCAGACAGAGCAGAGTTAAAGGTTGACGTCAGCAGGTGTGAGACAGTGATTCCGAGTTCATTGGGTAACCGTGATGAGCACAGATTCCTCATCAGCGAAATGAGAATTAGGTACAATTAGTGGGAGCCCATAGGGACTGTATGAGAAGGGCTTAGTTCAGTGATAGGTGCTCCTTTCACAATCATCACAAAGCTTCCATGTTTGCACTCTGAAAATACAGTGTGCAGAAGACACAGCAATGCCCCTTGGAAGACCAGGTTAACTGTAGCAACTTGGACACTGTGTTAAGGCTGTCATAAAATATCTGACAAAAGTAACTAACAGAAGGGAGGGAGGGAAGGAAAGAAGAAGGGAGGGAAGACAGGAGGGAAGGGAAGAAAGGGTGAAAGGGAGGGAGGGAGGGGTTATTTGGACTCACACTTTGAGGATAAATTATATCATGGCCTAAAGGTTTGGCAGAGAGAAAGGGAATGGCTCCCACAGGCTGGGACAGTGAGGCAGCTGCTCATGTAAAATCCAGTCCCAAAGGAGGAGGTGAATTTGTCTCCCGAACCCTTTTTTTTTCTTTTCAGTAGTCCAAGGCTGCAGCCAGGGGAGAGGAGATGGCACCACCCACATTCAAAGGAACTCTTTCTTCTTCAATAAAACCTTCCTGGAAACCTCTTTGGAAATGTCTCCATGGTGATTTTAAATCCAGTCAACTTGACAATGATGATTAACCTTTACAGACCCTCTGAGCCTGGGCCTCCTTAGTCTGAAGCCAGGCTATTGTAGGGAGTAAGCGAAGCATTAATACATGAGATGCCTTATGAACTGGGGAGCTTATATCAACACTCCATGCGGTAACTATTGGGGAGCAAACCCCTTCTGTATATTTACAATGACATCATTGATCTGATCAGAGGACTGATTGTAGATCATGAGGTGTTAATTGAACAATCTTCTGAAAATACAAAGGTATTACAACTTGATGCTCTGCCTGGACTAGTGTGTGTGTGTGTGTGTGTGTGTGTGTGTGTGTGTAAATAGATTCTGAAGTGTGTGTATATGTTTGAATGTGTATTTGCATATGTGTATGTTATAATTCTGTTTTGTGTTTGTATATATGTGTATGTGTGTGTGTACATCTTCATGTGCATGTATCTGTGGCATGTGTGTGTTTGTGTATGTGCATGTTTGTGTGTGCCTTGTGTGTATTCTAGCTTATGTATGTGTCTATGTGCATGTTTATGTGTTTATATATGTGTGTGTGTTTGTATGTATGTGCATATGGGTGTGTTCCTATGTGTGCAAGCATGTGTGTGCATATGTGTGTGTGTGTGTGTGTGTGTGTGTGTGTGTGTGTGTGCATATTTTTCTGGGAGTTGAAAGCCAGAATCTGTCACACACTGGTTACATGCAAACTCTCTACAGTGAGTTACAGGTTTGAAGACTGTATAACTCTACTCTTGTGCTAACGGAAGAAATGGTATTTGTTGACATACTGCTATATGAACAATAAACTATAAACCCTTGGGCCAGGGCCCAAACATCTAGTTACAGCCTGAGGCTCCACCTAGCCAGAAGAAGAAGAAGCTGTGGGCCTGGAAATGAGGTCTGGAGTGGGCCAGAACTGGCAAAACAACAGCCTCAGGCATATGCTTCCTCTAAGACATTGAAAAACAAACATGGGAAATTTGTTTGCAAGGTTCTATAGATACTGAAAAGACTCTAGCCCACTCAAGCACGCGGCTGTGGTAGGCCTTGATCTTCTCCCTCATTCTCTTTGCCTTGGGGGAAAAAAAAGATTACATTTCTAAAGCTAGCCATCAAGGTCTATTCCCTTATTTGACCACTTCCTCCTCCTGAAGCTGACTACCAAGGTCCAGCTATCAAAGTATTGAAGTCCAGCAATCAAAACCCCCTTTTGACTCACATAATTAACATGCCCAATTGATATTAAACCCCTCATCCTAAAACAGGGTTTCCCCCTTTACCTTTATAAACCACCGTTTTCCTATGTGCCACGTCTGTCTCCTCTCTTTCCAGAGACATCCTTTGTCCCAAGAACAAATACTCCTTCCCTCTCCCTCGCTTCCTTCCCCTTCTCCTCTATCTCCTGTCTTTGTCTCTTATTCCCTGCCCTCTGTCCCTGTGGGACAAACAAATATCCTTGGTGCTGAGAACTTAGTCTCAGGGGTTCCAGGGCCAATAACAATCTCTGAAAGACACACAGGCAAGGCACTGGCTAGACTCTATACAAAGGGCCTTCTAACTCGATGGAACTATTTGAGTGGTATCTACTTCTGCTCTAAGGTCTCGCTCAGACCACTTTTCAGAATATAGGAAAGGGAAAGAAGTCTTCTGCCTGGAACAGTTTACCCCTTCCCTCTCCCTCAGAGGGAGAGTTGGCTGCAAATCCCTGGACTGTGTTTTATGAGAGATTCAGCTTTGACCAGAGGATTCTTCAGTGTGGCCTGGCATATCTATCAGTTTTCTCTGGAAGGGTACGTCCAGGCTGTTAGGATGTCAGAGGAAAGATGGTGGGTTTTTTTCCAGAAGCTGCTAGCAAAGAGGATATGGTTAGCAGCTATCAAGCTCTTGAAATATGAAAATCAATTAAATTCAATTTGGGGAATGAGAATCATCACTTCAAATAAGAATAATATGATAAATAATCCCTTAAAGAAGAAAAACAATTCTCCCCATGCCTTCAGGGCCTCGTTTTGAGGATCGCTAAAATGCAAACAAACAAAGAAACAAGCAAAGACTTTATGAAACTAACAGTGTTAATGACAACAACAAGCCAGTCTCTAGAATTCTTGGCTCCCCAAAGGCTGCATGGATCTGGTTAGCAAAGGTCTCAGACATGAATTGTCCAGCGATGGGTGTGGCACGGCTCGAGGCTTGCTGGCCATTGGCTCCAACACAATCCAGCAAAGTTTGGAGGCCAAGATCTGTGGAGTTTGTCTCAGGAGCCTCTGCCTAAAGCCACAGGGTTGGAAAAAGGATGAAAGGCACGTGAATGCCCCACAGCTCCCCCTAGTGCTGACATCTGGTATACCACCTGAGACCAGCCTTCCTTGTAATTAGTAAACTCTTTCTTTTCCCTTTCAGCACCACTCTTTAACAGTAACCAAACACTACATCGCGCACCCACAGATCCTCCCACTCCTCTCCGCTGAGAGTCTTTTTATTCCGTGGCATTTGTCTTAAAACAAATGAGGAGGAGGAGACGATGAACAGACGGACCTGCCCAAAAAACCAAGATCCGGTATGGGAATGCGATAGATTATCCTTTATTTAAGGAAAACAATCCTCTCCGTGTCTCGGGTGCCCCATTTTGAAGATTGCTGAAATGCAAACGACAACAGCAAAAACGTTGTTGGTAGGGTACTTGTCTAACATGGCACTGAGTAAACCGGATGTGGTGGCGCATACTTAAAATCCCACGACCTTGGTGGTAAAAGCAGAGAGATCAGGAGTTGGAAGTCGTCCTCAGCTACACACTGAATTAGAGGCGAGCCTAAGATATACAAGACTCTGTCATAGACAAAGGAATGAATGAGTGAACGGATGATTGAATGGATTTGATGTCTTTTTTTGCTAGGTTTTGTGGATGGGGACAAAATTAACCTTTGGAAACTTCAGTATCTGTTTCTTCTCCAATAAAGCTTGAGTAAGACATGTGTCTGCCTCTTAGAGCTACGAAGATTAAATAGGATCAGACAAGTGCTGGCCACCACAGCTCCCAGTATGCAGCACATGCTGGGTAACCTTGGCCACTGTTTCTGCCTCCTTCAACACCTGTGATAACAGCCATCGAGACCGGATCTCCTCCTGAGAACGTCCCTGACTCGCTCCATCCCTCCCTGAGGACTCCGGAGTGCCTCTACCCCTATACCCATCCCACTGCTGCTCAGTTGAAAGCCTCTTTACCTGGCCCAAGGTTGCTGGAATTATGTTTCTCCCTGTGTGCTAATCAAAGTGTCCAAATGTGTCATGTGTCATCCCACGGTGTAGGTAATGGCGATTAGACCTTCCATGACTCTGGTCCAGTTCAGCTGCCTCTGAAGGTGTGCCAGCAGGGTTCTCAATCCCTACTCAAAGTCTATTCTCTTAGAGCTGGTCCTTCTGCCTTGGGGTCTCTGAGATGAAGCAGAATGACCCCATCAAGCTGAAGGGAGTATGCTAACCACACTCTCCTCCCACTTTGGCCAGTATCTGTGCCAACTCAGTGTCCTCCAAGAACACAAATCTAGTTTAACATTTCCAAAATCTTTTAATGAGTCAGATATGGTGATAAACTTGGGTGACAGGCAGGAAAATTAGAAGTTCAGGTCCAGCCCAGGCTATAGCATAAGCTCCAACCTCAAAAAGCGGCAGAAGGCAAATCCATTGGTACAGTAGTACTTGCTTCATCTGGTAACCTGAGTTTGATACCCAGAACTCACATAAAAAGCCAAGTGTGGCCGTTCCCACTTACAGTTGTAGTATTGAGAGGTGGAGCCAGAGGATCTCTGGGGCTCACCAGCCAGCCGATCCAGCCTAATTAATGAGCTCCTGGTCAACCAGACATCCTGTCTCAGAGGAGGTGGGTGACACCTGAGAACAGCACCTGACATGCTCTGGCCTTGGCAGGACCATATTTCTTTGTTGAGGGTGAGACCTACATTTATCTGTGGGCATAAGGATAAATGCTTAGAGGGCAGGGAGGAATGATGCTGGTTTAGTAAAGTGGAGGTTGTAGCTTCTCCTCCAAGACCCATGACCTCAGTAGCCCCTGGCAGTTAGCTAGGCTTACATTGCCAAGCATGATTTCCCTCTTATTGAGCAGGCCTTAACTCCAATAGAGAGAGCTGTTGGTCACCACTGAGGTATGCATGCCACTGCTATATCCTCGGGTTATCATGCCATGATGGTCACTGTTGTAATTCATAAGGCTTCATAGCTACATAAGTCTATTGATTGCATCCCTCTCCTGCTCCTCTTTGGAAGCTTGCATGGCCTTCTGGTGCCATGGAAGCTAGTCCTCAGGGAAGAAACTTTCAGGTCAGATTCAGCCAGGGTCCTCCAGGTCCTGTGTCTGATGTGCTTGGTGTCTTTAGCAATAAGAACTTATCCCAGAGGTTATCTAGGAGACAACTAAGGGGGACAGCAATAACCTACAATGTTTGAGGAGTCTCTTCAGCTCCTCTGGCAACAATTCATAATGGGTTGCTAATTTCTGGCTTGGGGGTGGGGGTGTTAGAGCCTATGGCTCTTAGGAGGAGCACTTCCATCCCTGGTGAGAAATTTTCACTTAAGCTGCATATGTATAGTAAGGATGTCTGAAAACCATATTTTTAAGAACAAATGACTGTCTTCAAAATAAAAATGCATAAATGACAGAATGTTTAATTTCTGTACACTCTAATGTTTATCCCTTTAGCTAACATCTGGGTCAGTGAGAGATGGCTCAGCAGGTAAAGGCACCTGTCTCCACGTTTGACGACCTGAGTCCAATTCCTATTACCCACATGGTGGCAGGACACCACTCCTATAAAGTGTCCTTTGACACCTACACACATCTGCACACCATGGCACATGCTCACGCATGTACAAATGAATAAGTAAACACACATGTACTTAGTGTCTGGCTACATGGACGACATCAGGATTGGTGCATGTGTTTTGGCTCTCAGTCTGTGATGATACCACACAACCTGTAGTCCCTGGAAAACTCTAGCACACACACAGGAAGAAATGGGAGTAAAGGATTTAAATAGCATTTTTACTACATTATGAAAATAGTTCTGACCCAGATATTCAGTGAGCTGTAGTGATTACACAGCTTCTTGTGGACTTATAAAGAGATGCTCTGGTCAGGAGGCAGCTTTGTCTCATCCTGATTTTTGAGGCAGCAATTCGAGCCTGTGACACAGAAGAATGACCGACTGAGGAAGCAGCTTCATGCTCACGGAAAGCATCCACCATGAGCATATGAATGATTCTGCTTGGCATTCAAGTCATCAGTGAGGTAAATCAGACACTGCACAGTTGGGGTGAGGCTGATATAATGCCCTCGGCCAAGGTGGTACCAATCCCCAACATCCGAAATCAGCTCAGAGAACAGTTGTTGAATCAAACATTTTATTTGGAATTAACATAAAATCTGCCTTCCAGTGGCTCTCCAACTGTTTTCATTTCTTTCCTGCTTCAGATGATGGGAGTGTCTGCTCTGCTTCTATCTCCTGCCCAGCAGGTATCCGTATCCAAGCCTGATGAGCCCTGTGTTGACAAACTGTTACAAACTTGCTGGCACCTGGACACCTTCCATGGGGATGAGCTATCCTGAGCCTTCCCAGCACAGCTGTGGGTATTATGAAGCATCGGACTTCCTAGGACTCCTTCTTCCAAGAGATCGGTCCTCCCACAGAGCTTGCCCTTCAGCAAGTGTCTGGGCCTTTGTAGAGGTCGACCACAGGCCTCTGTTCTCTGAGTCATCAGAGTCCTCCTCCTCCTCTAGTGTTCACGCCCCGCCCCACCATCCCTTGTTACAACGAACCCTCAATTATCATCTGGTTTCTCTCTGTACACCCAGCTCCAATCAGGAAGCAGAGAGAAAGAAAAGCTCATCCCACATATAAGTGTAGGAGGAGCTAAGGTGGGAGGAGTAAGGGAGGAGGAGCAGAAGGAAGAGGAGGAGTAAGGGAGAGACGGAGGACAAGAGAGGGGGCATGGAGGCTGATGTTCGCTTGTCTGCAGCAGTCAAAGGTAGTTGGTATATCTAGGTTGGCTATTGGGTTACACCTCTGATTGTAAGGGTAACTTGTTATTGATCATTACTAAATATATAAGCCTTTGGATAATCTAAGCATTAGAGTCACATTTGTACCGAGCCCACGTGGATGGCACAATGGTCTGGGCAATGCCCACCCTTGCAGAGACATCGTGGAAGATTGGCACAGCCATCTCCCACGCTGGCGTCTCTTGGGTGGCAGGGCTGATGTTTCTGGCTGGCCGTTTCTAGCTTCGGTGCACACGTGGTCTCTGGACACGTAACATGGCAGCTGAGCTAGGCAGAGACCCCGCAGATTAGATAGTCGGCTTTACCAGCAGCCGCTTTTTAAAATAATTACTTCAACATATAAGACAGTCATCCCACCTAGTTCAATCTAGAAGCTCCCTCATAGGTATCCCTAGAGGTTTATTTCATGATGACTCTAAGTCCCATCAAGTAGACCATCGAGATTAACCATTACAACCCACTTCTCCTCTCAAGCCCTCTTCCCCATCCTTCCTCTCTCCTCTTCACAATATGTCCTGTCCCAGGGCCATGCTGAGCTAGCTTGCATATTACTGAAATTTGATGAAGAAGTCAGTAGCATTATATGCTCTTTTTCAACTGAGAAAAAGAAGACACAGAGGAATGCACATTCACCCTGGGACCACCCATACCAACAGTTCATGGAACCAGGGTATGACCCCCAGAGCTGTCTGACCTCCATTGACAGCATCTCTTTCCATAGATTCTTCACTTGACACTGTGATGTCTGTCCACTGGCTTCCGTTTGATTGGTCTTGTTATGGGGCCTTCACCTGAGAAGACAGCTCAGACATGGGTTTAAGACATGGGTTAAGAAGGTTTTTATTAGCTAGCCAGAGACTACACTAAGTATCCAGGATCCCAATGTGGCACTGAACCTTTCTCAAGGTGAGCTTTTAAGCACAAAAACCACATCCTGGGTTGACATACTTCAGTTAACAAGAACAATTAGCCAGAAGCAGAACGACAGAAGCCAAAAAGCAAGGTTAGTACATTGAAAGACTTTCCCAGAACTCTGGGCTTTGACGGATTAGGTCTTTGTTTTCATTTTGACAGGTGGAGCTGTCTACTCTCTGAGTTTTAAGGCCTGAAGGGCACTTTCATCATGAAGTTAGTTGTGTTAAAGTCTTGGGGTCTATGAAGCCTTGGACCTTAAAGGTTAAAGGTTAAAGGTCTCATTGCAGCTACCTGAGTACCTGTAATACACCAGGAGCTACCATGGCGCTGGGGAGAGATCAGAAAGCTAGCCTTATCTCAAATAGTTCTCAATCCCTTCCAGTCCACACTGACAATGACCTTGTTCAGGCTCCTTTGCTTCATCTTCTGTCTTCTATCTTCACCCCAGAAATACTTCTATCTTGAGCAGATATGGGCTAGACAACGTTTCCTTTGTGTGTTGTCTTATGACCCCCACCCCCACCCCCAACCTCTCTTCCTGCAAGGTCACATCCTTGCTATTCTTCATTGTGTTCTGAGCCATTAAAATGTTAGTGGATCATGAGCCACTCCATTCCTGTATCCTTGTCACTACCTGAGAAAGCCAGCCAATGAGGAAGAGTCTGGCATCTCACACACGGCAGTCCTATCTCTCATTGCCTGCAAAAAGCTAAGAACACAGGAGAGAGCAGGCAACTGCATGCCTGGCTGAGGCCTCTCCAGAAATTAACCCTGACAATCTTGGACTTCTAGCCATGAAAATTAGGAGACAATAGGTATCTATTGTGAAACTCTGCAGTCCATGGTGGTGGTGATGGTGGGTGGGGAGGGATACCAATCCAAGAAGACTGATCTATGCTCCAGTGAGGGCCTTCTGTGTCCTGTCTCCTACAGCATCATGGGGCTTCTAGCAAGCTTGACCATGGCCTGTATCCCCACTAGACTGGAAGAAGAGTTCTCTCTGAATTCCAGAATGGTCAGTTTTATTTGCAGAAGAGTTGAGAAGGGAGCGTTTAGAATCCAAGAAGCCTTAAATGGAGTTCCTTGGTTCTTTGTACTAAACAAGATACCTGCACTCAGTCTAAAGTTCTAAATAAAAAAATCCAACTCAGTAAATAATTGCTGACATCATATACATATGATACAGGGGAGGACCAAAAGGTAAATATATATACATATCCTTTATGGGAAGGAAATAGTTTCATAATATTGGCAACCATGTTGCCTAATTGGTGAAAATGTACTAATTTTTATAATTGTTACAATATTCTTAGTGTGTCTTTTCTATTTTTGTATTTTGCAATAGTGATGGTTGTAAGTTTTGGAGGTTTGTTTAGGTTTGGGTTTGGGTTTTTCAAGACAGGGTTTCTCTGGGTAACCCTGGCTGTCCTAGACTCACTCTGTAGACCAGGCTGGCCTCAAACTCAAGGGCCTGCCTGTCTCTGCTGGCCAAGTGATGAGATTAAAGGTGTGCATCATCACTATCCAGCAAGGGAGTTTTATTTTTGAGTGGGGATGGTTTAAAACTATCTACATAGCTGAGGATAACCTTGAACTTTTGACAGTCCTGAATCTGCCTTCAAAGTGCTGGATTACAGGCATGTACTACTATACCCAGTTATACACAGTGCTCGTGACCTACCCAGGGGTTTCCTGAATGTTGGGCAAGCAGTCTACTGGCTGAACTACATCCCCAGCTCATTCATAATTTCTCTTAAGACATTAAACTTTTATAATACAATAATACATTTTGAATGTAGTGGGACATTTAGAAATGGTGGGTTAAGATGAAACTATTAAATGTTGAAACATTTTCTTTAAAGATTTTTTTATGCATGGTGGTTTGATTAGGAATGGCCCCCATGGTCCCAGAGACTGAATCACCAACCAAAGAACAAGAACTAACTGGACCTAGAGCCCCACCCCGGTTCCACATAAATGTACCAGATGTGCAGCTTGGTCTTCATGTGTGTCCCCAACAACTGGAATGGGGGTATCCCTGAATTTCTTCCCTGCCTGTGG
The DNA here is from genome assembly GCF_011762505.2 of Arvicanthis niloticus. Classification (NCBI taxonomy): domain Eukaryota; kingdom Metazoa; phylum Chordata; class Mammalia; order Rodentia; family Muridae; genus Arvicanthis; species Arvicanthis niloticus. The sequence continues at coordinate 46,953,448 of NC_047660.1, read as the reverse complement.
ATCCTGTTCCCCTAACTGGACCACCTTGCCTGGTCTCAGTAGGAAAAGATGCACCTAGTCCTGCAGTGACAAATATGCCAGTGTAGGGGGAAAGCCTGAGGGGGGCTCCACCTTCTCATAGAAAGGCAGTGCGGAATGGGGGAGGAGCTGAGAGAGGGACTGAGAGGAAAGGGGGCCTGATATTGGAATGTAAAGTGTATAAATAAATCAATTAATTAAAAAAAGAATGCCCCCATAGGCCATTCATATATTTGAATGCTTGGTTCCCAGTTGGTGAAGTGTTCTGAAGGATTAGGATTGTTGGAGGTGTGCCACTGAAGTGGGCTTTGAGGTTTCCAAAGTCCATGCTGGGACCAGTCTCTCCCTCTGCCTCCATCTTTCAGATCAGATGTGAGCTCTCAGCTTACTGCTCCAGAGCCACGCCTGCCTGGCTGCTGCCATGCTCCCCAGCATGACGGTCATGGACTCACCCTCTGGAACTGTGAACGAGCACCCAATTAAATGTTTCCTTTTATAAATTGCCTTGGTCATGGTTCTTCTTCACAGCAATAAACCGGTAACAAAGATGCTGGGTAAGTAGTTTGAGAATATTGTGGACTACTGTCAGAAAAAAATGGTGATCATTTAATAAGAGCATAAGACTCCTACCAGGTGGCCAAATGTGGAGCAAAGGTCAGGACTGAGAGCACAAAGCAAGGAGCTGTAGAGACCCTGGGAAAACCACCAGGTATGTCAGAGATAATAACAAAGAGAGAACAGGGGCAAATTCCTTTTTTGCTATATTTTAAGAGAATTATTCTCTTGGGCCCTTTATGTGAAAGGATGTAATAAGATATTCTAATTGCTAGTAATCACTCTTTGGCTCCTGAGCTATGTTTCTTTTAATGAGATGCCATATTATGACTCGACCACAAAACTGCCTGTCTTTATAGAAATAAATGTGCAAGGAAATCCATGTAGTTATTAAAATGAATAATTTATCTCATATCATCCCAATAGACCCAAAGGCTTCCCTTCTCAAAATTTCTTTTTATCTTATCTTTCTTTTTTCTTCCTTTTACTGAAATAGATTCTTTTCTCATACAATATGCTTCTTAGCTCCAGTTGCTTGGAATCTCTTTTTCCAAACATTTATCGTAAAGTAATATTTTTCCTTGATGTCGAGGTGTGTTTCTTGGATGCAGCAGAAGGATGAATCCTGTTTTCACATCCATTCTGTCAGTCTGTATCTCTTTACTGGGGAATTAAGAACAATGATATTATGAGAGATCAATAACCAATGATCATTGGTTCCTGTTATTTTGTTAATGTTGTTATTGGTGGTGTTGTTCATGGTGGTGGTGGTAATGGTGAGGTGGGTGTGTGGTTGTGTGTGTTTCCCTTCTCTTGATTTTGCTGGTCTGAGATTATTTTTTCTGTTTTCATGTGTGTAGTTAACCCCCTTTTTGTTGGAGTTTCCCTTCTAGCATCTTTTGGAAGGCTGGATTTATAGACAGATATTGTTTAAATTTGACTTTATCATGGAATGTCTTATTTTCTCCATGCTGGTATAGTAGTCTGGACTGACATTTGTTGTCTCTTAGAGTCTGCAGCACATCTGTCTAGGCCCTTCTGACTTTTAGCCTCTCCATTGAGAATTCAAGTGTTATTCTAATAGGTCTGCCTTTATATGTTACTTGGTCTTTTTCTCTTGCAGCTTTTGATAGTCTTTCTATGTTTAGTGTTTTGATGATTATGTGACAAGGAGACTTTGTTTTTCTGGCCCAATCTATTTGGTGTTCTGTTTGCTTCTTATACTTTTTTAGGCATCTCTTTCTTTAGATTAGGAAAGTTTTCTTCTATGAGTTTGTTGAAAATATTTTCTGAGCCTTTAAACTGAGATTCTTCTCCTTCTTTTACTATTATTCTTAGGTTGGTCTTTTTATAGTATCCTGGATTTCCTGGATATTTTGGGTCAAGAATTTTTTAGATTTAATATTTTCTTTGACAAACATATCCATTTCATATCTGCAAAGCCTGAGGTTCTCTCTTCTGTCTTTTGTATTCTTTTGGTGAAGCTTACTTCTGTAGTTCCTGTATGAATTCTAATTTTTTTCATTTCAAGAATACTTGTAGTTTATATTTATTGATTCTGTTTCCATTTTTCAGGTCTTAAACAGTTTAATTTGTTTCCTAACACTGTTTGTGTTATCTTGGATTTGTTTAAGGGATTTAATAATTTACTCTTGGAGGACCTTTATCATCTTCATATAGTTCACATTAGGCAGGGTTCTCTAGAGTCACAGACAGGACTTATGAAATGATGTGTGTGTGTGTGTGTGTGTGTGTGTGTGTGTGTGTGTGTGTGTGTGTGTGAATTTGAATTTATTGGAATGATTTATAGGCTGCAGTCCTGTAGTCCAGCTAGTTTAACAATGGCTAACTGTAATGTGAATAGAAAGTCCAAGAATCTAGTAGTTTTTCAGTTCCACAGGCTGGGTGTCTCAGCTAGTCTTCTGTATAAGCTGGAGTCCTAAAGAATTAAGCTCCAGTGTCAGCACAGGATATGTTGGCAAGGCCAGGGCAAGTAGGCAAAGAAGAGCAAACCCTTCCTTCTTCCATTGTTCTTATAAAGGCTTTTTCAGTGGCCCAGATTAAAGGTGTGTCTTCCTGCCTCAAGATCCAGATCAAAAGCCTGTGTCATCCTGCCTCAAGATTAGGTGTGCCCTCCATTTCTAGATGTTAGTTCATTCCATATAGTCAAGTTGACAACCAAGAATAGTCATCACAGTTGGTTTTACAGTCTTTTTCTTGTGCTTCAGCTATGTTGGAACATTCAGGGCCTGCTGTGATAGGACAGCTGGGCTCTAGGGGAGACATAGTGTCCTGGCTGTTATTGGTTGTGTTTTCATGCTGACACCTAGGCATTGGGATTTGGGATGATTATAGGTCCAGGTGCTGATTTCTGGGTTTGTCTTTGGTGGGTTTTTTGTCCTTTGGTTTCTGTTTTCTCTATGGATTTTCAGAGAGTATGATAGTTGTGTGTTGCCTGTTTTCCTGACCTGCTCAGCTGGTGTGTTCACAGGGAATGCCTGCAGGTGTTAGAGGCTGGGATACTGGGATGGGTTAGAGGAAGGAAGGTTGGAGGAGAACGTTTTTTGTGATTCTTTGGGAATGGGATCAGAAAGGAAAAGGAGACTGCACCAGGTTTACTGCTACAGAGCCCGGGATAAAACTGGAGAGGAGGGGATTATATCTCAGCAGCAATAGAAAAGGTGTAGGCCCACCTTCAGCCTACTTGTTACCCTGACAAGAACAACTCTTGGGTTAGAAGGGAGTCCCTAGTAGGTTTGGGGAGTCGGGGAGGGAAATTAGAAAGGGCAGATACATAGGCAATGGGAACAGAAGCACAGGAAAGACTGTGGTGGTGATTCTGCTGCAGAGCTGAGAGTGAAATGTGGGGATTGGATCTGAACAAACAGAACCTCTCTAAGAATTTTCACTGTAAGTTTATAATTTTTTTTTTTTTACCTACAACTGATCCCATAGACATACAGACATAAATAAACAAATACACATAGAGAGACAGGCACACAGACATATGTGCACACGCACACGTGCACACACATACACTGAATAGAGCAGAGAACATTTTTCATTTCCATTTTGTTCTATTCAGTTACCATGTTTCATTCTTTGTCTTAGTCAGGGTTGTACTGCTGTGAACAGACACCATGACCAAGACAACTCTTATAAGGATGACATTTAATTGGGGCCGGCTTACAGGTTCAGAGGTTCAGTCCATTGTCATCAAGGTAGGAGCATGGCGGCATCCAGGCAGGCCTGGTGCAGGCTAAGAGTTCCACATCTTCATCTGAAGGCTGCTAAGAGAAGACTGACTTCCAGGCAGCCAGGACTAGAGTATTAAATCCCACACCCATAGTGACCTACGTACTCCAACAAGGCCACACCTCCAAATAGTGCCACTCCCTGGGTCAAGCATACGCAAACCATCATAGTCTTGTAACATTTTTTTCTAACTGTTTCCTCCTACTAAAATAATCAAGGTTTGGCGAGTCCACCGTGGACCTAGGGTTTTACTTGTTGCTCTTACATATGCTGCCACTAGTGCCAATCATTGTGACCCTGTGAGACAGGCTTTAGTCTCTCCATGGAGGCCAGACAGATTGCTTACCCTACCTGAGCTCTTCAGAGCTGAGGTCAGAGGCAGGTTCCCTAAGAGTAGGCTGGGGGCTCCTGCCACATTCACCTGCTTCCTGGAAATCTTTACCTGGTATATTTTATGTGATCCACAGCTTAAGCCTCTTTAAGTTCTCTCTCTCTCTCTCTCTCTCTCTCTCTCTCTCTCTCTCTCTCTCTCTCTCTCCCTCCGTCCCTCCCTCTCTCTTTCTCACCACCCCCGTCTTGATGCTTTGTGGGGAAAATGAGAACAAACCAACAACACAAATCATAATTACAGATCTTTATGATAAGATGACAGGTCCCAAAATCCTAAACCGACAAAGGTTGGAAATGAGCCCCACTAAGCTTCCTGCAGGCTTTAGCACACAGCGTTGTGTCTAACCTTTCTTTCCTAAGATTATGTGACTAATGTCCCACAGAAGACACTACAGAGAGACACTTCAACAAACCCCAAGGAATTGGGGTTTCCCTTGGAGTCTCATGTACCAGGAAAGAAAAGGCTGGGGTTCTGGTAGCAACCAGAGGGTGCGGGGGGTTATCTCTTAAGAGATGCCACAGGGAACAGGCCTGGAGCCGGGAGCTCAGGTAATGATGTATCAGCAGTAAGCAGAACCACTGACCATACCTGCTTAGTCATGCATACCCCTGTCCTTCATTACAACCCCAAGAATAGGCTGGGGATGTGTCAGTAAACCTCCTGGTTTGTCCCTCTTCCCAGGGTGGGCAAAGTGAATTAATTTTTCCTCTGCTTTTCACTATTGCATTTGTCATTAACTGCATGAGGGAGATCAGGTGGCGACCCCTGGCCTGCTGGAGCTGCCAGAGCCCAAAGCTGCAGCAACAATTACAGCTTTCCTCTCATATTTCTGGAAGGTACGTAAATGTGTTGAGGTAAGAAGCTGTTTATAGCCTTCTGTATTTAAGGACAAGAAAACCCAGAGAGCTTTGAGTCATCGAGACCTTCACTTCCATGACGTCACCCTTTTACACAAAAGATGGTTGAAGTCATTTGTTCCAGGAGCCCCAAGGGTCACCTGCAGCTGTTCCAGAAAGCTGGCTTCTCCCTCATCTGGGGTGAACGCAGACCTTTGAGCTCCCTTCCAACCAGGACTGCATTATGGTCAGCGTAATCACTGTGGCTTCGTTCGTAAGTGAGAACGCCAGTGTGAGCTATTTTTGGCACACTAGAAACAGCAAAATTCAAAGAACAAGCAAATAAGGGTGGAATTCTAAACACAAAAGGACTGTTTGCTTTAGGTCAAATTTCTCTAATGGTTTCATTTGTGTGGCAAGCTCCCCAACGCTATTTAAAAGGTACTGTGAATAATAAAAACCCTATTGTTTTCTTTTCACAAACTGACAAGTAGTATGTACTAGTTTTTGTTCTTTAGAATTTTACCAATATATGTCAATATATGTTTTATCTTCATAAAAACTCTTGGTGGGGGGGGGAGTTTGTGAACTATTATTCCTTGTTAGAAATTAAAACCATAGGTTTGGGAAAGAATCAGACAAGGATTTACTCTCCAGAAACATTCTTTCTTAGGAAAGACGATCCTTGCAACCACAGGATTCATGACTGGGCCTTAAAGTGCATAAGAAGAGACATACACATCGTACCAGAGATGGCATTTCTGAGCCATGAGATAAACAAGCAGAACGGACATCTTGAGAACATTAGGAGAGATGCCATCACAGAGGGGAAACCAGGCTATCAGAAGAATCTCTGAAAACGGTGTTCTGACTATTATAACTGAAAGGGGCTGGGACCTGTGTGTTAACATCGGGGATTGCCAGTTCTTTACTTCAAGGAACAAACTGTGGGGGGCTGTTCCCTGATTTCCCGGGCTGCAGATCTGATCTCTTAGTGTGACTAGCATCTTCAGGTCCCAGGCCCATGATCTAACATCCTTCTGTAACAGAAAACTAGGGCAAAGGGAGAAATAGTCATTACTGGGGTCACATAGCTGCAGAGTGACAGAGGACTGAGTCAGGCTGTCAACTCACTTAATTTCTCTTCAAAGGACACTTTTCCTATAAGAACACGGCCTGTTCATATTTATACTTTGATTGTTTGTGTGTCTTATTTGTCTGAGACAGACTTGTGATCTGCAGCCTAGGCTGGCCTAGAACTTTGAATGTTCCTGCCTCAGACTCAGTATGAGTGCTGGCCTTCATACCATGTTTAGCTCCTGGGACTCAGATATTAGAAACTATTTCAAAGTATATTGAAATCTGAAATATATAACTGTGTAGAAAGTAAATTGACTCCTAACATTGTAGCTGAAGATCTATATTTTTTTTAATTTATTTTTAAAAATATGTACGTACGGAGCAGGTATGTGTACGTGAGATACTCACTGACATCCCCCCTGGAGCTGGAGAAACAGGCAGTTGTGAGCCGGTTGACATGGGTATTTGGAACCTAACTTAGGTCCTCTGCAAGAACAGTCTGTGCTCTTAACCACTTCGTCATGTCTGTAGCCCCAAGATCTATAACTTTACAGCCACGTCACCAATGGCGTTTCATGTATTCACCCTGAGGAGCACAATCAGCCAGGCAAGACTATAGTCACATCTGTGTCTATGCTGCATCCACATACACAAAGAAAAGTATAACAAGGAATTGGGTTATATGATTATGGAAGATGAGAAGTCTCATGTCTGTCTGCAAAGAGAAGACCCTGGGAGGGCAGTGACATTGTGGTGGGGAGGTAAGGCACAGAGGGTGGCATCAAGGCTAACTATTAGCCATTTGACAGAAGACTGGGAACCCATCAGGGTCACTTGAAACAAAACAGAGCATGGGAAAAAAAAAGAAAAAAAAAAATAAAAACCTTCAATGATCTCCAAATTGGGGAAAGGTAGATGTTATATAAATAGCCTGTAAAAGGTTGTGAGCTTTGGGGCCTGTTCTAGCTCTCTAGCCTACTTGCATTCTCCATAGGGCCATTCTATTTCCTTCTTTCCTTCTTAATATATATATATATATATATATATATATATATATATATATATATAGTGTATGTGAGTTCACTGTACACTATTGCTGTCTTCAGACACACCAGAAGAGGGAGCATCAGATCCCATCTGTAAGATGGTTGTGAGCCACCATGTGGTTACTGGGAATTGAACTCAGAACCTCTGGAAGAGCAGTCGGTGCTTTTAACCTCTGAAACCATCTCTTCAGCTCCGTCCATTCTCTTTCTTAATAGTCTCTCTATTTCTATTGTTACTCATGCATCACTGGTCCAATTCTTTGTCCCTGAAAACCTCAGTGGATGCTCTCTGGAATTACATTCATGGTTACAACAGTACAGTCTAAATACAGGTCTAAAGGCCTGAGAGCTAGAGTCCTTAAAGGTGAGTTCCAATCTGGGGACAGAAGGCCAATATCTCAGCACAAGTAGCTAAAGAGAGAATTCTCCCTTCTCCTGCCTTCAGGTTGTCTTCAAGCCTGCAGAGAATTGCATGCTGCCTATCCTCTTTAGAGAGAGCCATCTACCTGACTGAGATCCATGGTGCCAGTACTCATGTCTTACAGAAGTACCCTCACAGGTCCACTCAGAAATAATGTTTAACCAGACAAAATTGGTTTATCACATTCTAAAAATTCTGATGAGCAGGCCGACTATGCTCAACAAGAACTTCCAGGTGCAGATTTAATTGTTCTCAGTTCAAAACAAAAAGCACAAAGGAGACCAGGATGGCCTGACGTGCTCTGAGAGCTGGTAAAGACGAGTCACAGCTTGTGAAACTGAACAGTCCTGTGGTCAAAGTTTTGAGCCAATTCCTCATAGGCAAATCTAGTATAATTAACCTGTTTCTTCTCTCTAGCAGAGAGAAGACAAAGATGGAAGATAATCAAGAATAAATTCTGGAGGCTGGAGAGATGGCTCAGCAATCGAGAACTCTGGCTGCTCTTCCAGAGCATCCGTGTTCAATTTCCAACACTCCCATGGCAGCTCTCACTATCTGCAACTCTAGTTCCAGGGGCGGGGCAGAGGCGATGCGGGTGAAGAGGAATGTTTAGCAAAAATGAAAGGTGAATGGGAAAGACTTATGGAAACCTATGATCTTGCAGCCCAAGTAAGATATAATTAGAGGGAACAGCAGAACACAGGTGACATGAAAGAACAGCTGGAGGGGGGAGGAATACTGTGGGTTAAAGGTTAAATGGGGATGGGAGGGGGATAGGAGAGAGCAAAGGACAAAGCGTGGATTAGTCAAAAATAAGAAGCTTTATGGAAATCCATTAGTTTTAAGATAATTAAGAAACATAATACAAAACAAGGAAGTTTGCTCATTGGCACATGCATGGTGGACGATACTGCTTCCAATAGACAAAGGCTATTTAAGGAGTTGTTGGTCAGGGGAGGCCTCAGAAGCACTCACAACAACACAGGATGTTGCCATTGCTCTTGGCGGTTCAACATAACTAATGGTGAGATCCCACTGATGAAGGCACCACCCATGTTAATTGTAGGACATTGAGAAATCAATCTCAAACTGACCAGAAAACTCTCTCCCTGTTGGTTATCTTCCATAGAGTTAGAAGGTGCTGGATAACTTGCCAGGTAAGGAAAGACTTCTCTTGTTTTCATCAGACCTGGGCCCTACAAGCTGCAATACTGCCCTGCCAGGCACATTATACCCACTGGTATCATTCTGGCATAGCAGTCATAGGGGTAACTGTAGTGGTTTGAATATGTTTAGCTCAGGGAGTGGAACTATTAGGAGGTGTAGCCTTGGAGTAGGTGTGTCACTGAGGGCATGGGCTTTAAAACCCTCTTCCTGGCTGCCTGGAAGCCAGTCTTTTCCTGTTTGCCTTTGGATGAAGATGTAGAACTCTCAGCTCCTCCTGCTCCATGCCTGCCTGGACACTGCCATGTTCCCGCCTTGATGATAATTGACTGGACCTCTGAACCTGTAAGTCAGCCCCAATTACAAGAGTTGCCTTGGTCATGGTGTCTGTTCACAGCAGTAAAACCCGAATTAAGACAGTAACCACTTTCTAGTTGAAGTCAAGCCCTGCTTTATAGGAGGTATCTCATGTATGGTACTATGGTCAGAATACCATAACTTGGAGATGATAGGCCCTAAGAGAAGGTTACTGGTGTTTTTCTGCTAAGTAGTTGTGTTATTATATTACCTTCTTAAAATTTATATTTGTCCCCATAGATTTGTGCTGCTCCCAACCGTGCTCATAGAAACTACCTTTTGCAGTGGGTAGTAGTTTGGGTTTCTTTCTTTTTTTTTTTTTTTTGGCGGGGGGAGATTCGAGACAGGGATTCTCTGTGGAGTCCTGGCTGTCCTGGAACTCACGCTGTAGACCAGGCTGGCCTCGAACTCAGAAATCCACCTGCCTCTGCCTCCCAAGTGCTGGGATTAAAGGCGTGCGTGCGCCACCACTGCCCGGCAGGGTAGTAGTTAATATGGAGACTTCTAACTAATCAAATTCTAAGAATTAGTGATCATAATACAGTTCATGTATAGAAAGAACATCTATACCAATTTTGGAAGTGGCAATTTCGAGTTCTTTGGAAAGTCAGTTATGTCAAATGTTGGTTTGCTGGGGCACACAGGTGAAAGGATGTCTTGCTAAAGCAGACAAGTGAAAGGCTGTTTTCCTGAAGCAGACACAGGTGACAGGATGTTTGGACACAGCAGACACAGGTGACAGGATGTTTGGACACAGCTGACACGTGAAAGGACTCATGATGAAGGAGTGTAAATATGACCCCTCAGACTGCGGGAGACGAGCACTGAGGATTGGTTTGCTTTGCCCCGCCTCTATATTCTTCACTAAAGACACACATTTGGTTTGTGTGTTTGTAGACACACATTATTGGTTTGCCTTACATAGCATTGTTGAGCTCTACTTGTGGTAACACTGCCATTGAGAGAAACTCACCCAAGAACTGCTCCTGAGGCTCCTGTGGCAGTTGGCCAATTCCACGGCCTCACCTCAGGCCAGTTGGTGAGCCTGGTGTTTTTTTTTTTTTTTTTTTTTTTTTTTTTCTGGATTGAACTACAGCTGCCTTGTGTCTGCTTGCTGAAAGGACTGGACTGTAGCTGCTAGTTCGTGCCCGGGGTCCGCCTGCCTAGAGGACTGGTCTGCAGCTGCTAAATTGTATTTCATGTTTGCTACAGGACTAAACAGCTGCCAAAGAAGATTGAGCTCGTCCCACAAAGAACTGTTGCCGAACAGGTCCACTTCCCCCATATCCTAATAACTTTTCTCTCCCACTACCTCTGATGGGTGGTGAGCTAGAGGAGAGATTGAATCCTTATTTAAAGTAGGTTGCAAAAGTTTATGCCTTCAAACTTTCCTTATTCAGTGTCCAGAAAACATTGCAGAATACCCAGTGGAAAGAATGTAAGAGCCACGGAATAGGGGCTGTGAAATGCCTTCTGGGTATGACCCAACTGATGCTCACTTCCGCTCTTAGCAGCTATGGTGGACTGCCTACACATACCTACAGGAGACCAAGCCAGCCAGAATTGCCAAGTGGATAGAGGAGGTACTCCCAAGACCCTACTCCTAGTTGAGAAGCTATTAGCCCTTGATGGCCTCTGAGGAAGGAAGAGTCAATTTTCTTAGGGGATGTGGCTATTCGTAGATTCCCCATGCCTCAGTGGGTGGCCCCCACCTATATACATTTGAGCAACACTAGTTCCAGTCAGGCTCACGTCATGAGAGACAGACTCAAGTTGGACCAGGCATGCATTGTCCACTCCCACAAGTTTTGTGCCACTATTGCCCCAGCATGTCTTGCAGGCAGGACAGATTGTAGGTCAAAGGTTTTGTGGCTGAGTGGATGTCCCAGTCACATTGCTAGGAGCCTTGCCTGGTGATGGCCAGTTCAGGCCCCTGTTACCCTATTCCCCATATTAGGAGACCTCACTAGGGTCATTCTTGTAGATTCCAGGGAGTTTCCACTGCACTCAGTTTCTACATCACTCCCAAATGCCCTCCAATTCCAGAGGTCTCTCCCTGTTTTCTCTTCTCTCTCTCTCTCTCTCTCTCTCTCTCTCTCTCTCTCTCTCTCTCTCCGTTCTATCTCTCACTGGTACCTGATCCTCACCAGCCCCTACTTTACCCACAAAACCTATTCTATTTCCTGTTTCCAGGGAGATCCATGCATTTCCCCCACCCACCCACCTTGAGCTCTCCTTGTTACTTAGCCTCTCTGCATCTTCAGATTGTAACATGATTGTCCTTTACTTAACAGCTGACATCACATATAAGTAAGTAATACCATCTTTGTCTTTTTGGTCTGGGTTACCTCATTCAGGATGATCTTTTCTAGTACCATCCATTTGCCCAAAATGTTTATGATGTCATTGTTTTTAACAGCTGACTAATACTCTATTGTGTAAATATACCACATTTCCTTTATCCATTCTTCAGTTGAGGAACATCTAGATTGTTTTCCGTTTCTGCCTGTTATGAATAAAGCTGCTATGAACATAGTTGAACAAGTGTCCTAGTGGTAGGATGGAGTGTTCTTTGGGTATATGTCCAAGATTGGTATAGCTGGGTCTTGAGTTAAATTGATTGCAAATTTTCTGAGGAACCTCCATATTGATTTTCTTAGTGGTTGTACAAGTTTGCACTCCCACCAGCAACAAAGGAGTGTTCCCCCTTGTTCCACGTCCTCACCAGCATGAAATGTCACTTGTGGTTTTAATCTAAGCCATTCTGACAGGTATAAGATGGAATCTCATCATGGCTTTGATTTGCATTTCCATAATGACTAAGGATGGTGACCAGCTCTTTAAGTGATTCTAGACCATTAGAGATTCCTCTTTTGAGAATTCTATTTAACTCTGTACCCCATTTTTTAAATTGGGTTATTTGTTTATTGGTGCCTAATTTTTTTGTTGTTTTTTTTATATAATTTGGATACTTTCAAGTTTTTGTTGTGCATGAAAATGCACACACATATTTTAGAAAAGAGTATTACATTAATAAATGCTAGCTGCTGATACCAAAGGGATGTCAGTTGGATTGGTGACAGCTAGGCAGTGACAAATAGCTGCCAACAGTTAACCCAGCTGGCAATCTGCAGTCCTAGGCTTGCACGCTGTAACTGCCCATATCTTTGTGCACTCTTCCTTCTTATATTTCAGATTGCCCATCTGCTACCACTGTCCTTTTGCCAAAAGTATAATACTTGTATATAATAATTGACTTAGTGAGCCTTCATCCCTTCGTCCCAAAGAGTTTACCTTTCACAAGGGTATCTTAGTGGATTTCTATTGCAGTGAAGAGACTCCATTACCATAGCAAACATTTAACATGGAAAACACTTCATTGGGGTTGGCATACAGTTTCAGAAGTTTATTTCATTGCCATCATGGCAGCATACAAGCAGACATGGTGCAGGAGAAGCAGCTGAGAGTTCTACATCTTGATCTTCAGGCAGCAGAAGGAGACTGTGTGACACACTGGGTGTAGCTTGAGCATAGAAGACCTCAAAGCCTGCCTCCACCATGACACACTTCCTCCAACAAGGCCACGCTTCCTAATAGTGCCACTCTCTATAAGCCAAGCATTCAAACACATGAGTCTATGGGGGCCATTTCTATTTAAACCAACACAGAAGGTGACTTATGAGAGTCACTTATACTGACACTGCTGGAATGGGTTTGAGTTGGTAAGATACCAGTTTGGAAAATAGCTGAGTAGTACTCAAAAATGTGTTATCATGAGCTCATTCCAAAATTCAGGATCTGAAGAATATTTTTTATTAAGTGTATGCACAGAGACACATATGAGAATATATTCCTTAATACTGATGGAGACCTAAGACACAGAGCTGGGGACATAGCTTAGTCTGCAGGCAAAAAAAATCAGGCCTGGTGGTGCATGCCTATAACCCAGCACTTGGGAGATGAAAGCATGAGGATCAGGAGTATAAAATTATCCTTGTCTACATAGTGAATTCAAGGCTACCCCAGGCTGAATGAGCCTTGCCAAAACAAAAATACCACAAAAAGTTCTACATGAGTTCTTCATCTTCATCTAAAGGCTGCTAGAGGAAGACTGGCTCCCAGCTAGCTAGGACAAGGGTATTAAAGCCCACACCCACAAGGCCACACCTACTCCAACAAGGCCACATCTCCCAACAGTGCCACTCCCTGGGCCAAGCAGTAAGTCCTCTTTAACAAGAGCATGAATAGTTCGGTTGTATTAGTCATCCAAGAGGCAGCATCTTTCAAACAAATGAGTAACTAAATCTGGAAAGAAAAAGTTCTTCTATCATTCCATTTTCCAAAACAAAATACACAAACATTCAAACAAAACCGTATTTTATGTGGGCATGTGGTAAAACTATACGTAAAACCAAGAATTATCTGAAATTGAGATTGATGATTGCTATGGCCATAGATCTGTGAATGGCCAGGGCCGTATGAATAAGAGCTTAGTCCTTGTCCTAAAGAGTAAGAGCAGAGGCCGCTATTTGATTCTCCTTCAGCTTATGTCTATTTGTGTGAAGTATGTTGTCAATAAGGAATGGATGGAGGCTTCCAGCTAAAATGTTACTATATAGCATCAATTGATTTGAAGAACATTAATTTACTGAAATTCAAGCCCTCATTGTACCATCAGATGGGAAATTCAATCTGATCATTGGTGTCCCAGTGTGCAAGCTACACAACTTTTATATATGGTTTATATATGCTTGGCCCAGGGAGTGGCACTGTTGGGAGATGTGGCCTTGTTGGAGTAGGTGTGGCCTTGTGGGTGTGGGCTTTAATACCCTTGTCCTAGCTGGCTGGGAGCCAGTCTTCCACTAGCAGCCTTTCGATGAAGATGTAGAACTCTCAGCTCTGCCTGCACTGTGTCTGCCTAGATGCTGCCATGTCCCCACCTTGATGATAATGGACTGAACCTGTAAGATAGGCCCAATTAAATGTTGTCCTTTAAAAAGACTTGCCTTGGTCTGGAGAGATGGCTCAGCCGTTAAAGGCTAGGCTCACAACCAAAAAGACTTGCCTTGGTCATGGTGTCTGTTCACAACAGTAAAACCCTAAGACAACAGTCTGCTGTTTCCTGTCTGTTATGCAAAGGACTGAGGTATTCTGTGAGCCTCTCTTGTCAGACACCAGCTCACCAATGCATTGATCCATGCTCCACGTTGTCTTTATGGCCAGTGCGTCTCACTGTGTCTACTCATACATGAAATACAAAGGCATAGGGAGTTAGAGTTGGCAGTCCATAGGCTGAGCTTTGAGCTCCCTGCAGACATCAAGCAGCTATCCCACCAGACTTCTCCAGCTTTACATGACAGGCAGCTGCGTCTGAGCTGTTTCTTTTTAGATCCCTGTAGATGCTTACACTGGTGCTACTATGATATCAGGACGTGAAAATCCATATCAGCATTATAACAAGTTCCTTCTCAATGTACTTTCCTTTGTGGCTTTTACTAGTCTCTCCCTTTCCCAGCTGGACGTTAAAGTGATGATTTCTCAAGCCCATATTCCTTGAGCTCCCGTTCTCCTCTAATGGATGTCTATCTTCCAAATGTTTTTCTAGGTAGAAAGTGAACTCGGGACAGAAAGCTGTCATGTCTGCCAGTCTCCTGTCCTTACTTTTTTTTTTTTCTAGTTTAATGTCATCTCTGCTTGAGAATAAACCAAGATGAAATCTAAAAGGTTTACATCACTTATCACAATTCTAAACCACAATTTAATTCAGTCCTGGCCCCCACTAAAAATCTTCCACACCAAAATTTCTTTCTCCTGCTTGAAGAGTTTGCATATTTCTTTGAAGAATCACCTCGTCTCTCAACCAACAAGAGCTGTATCTTAAAACCTCAGGGCATTCCTGGCCTTCCCTTGGGCAAACACTTCAATTTTGTCTCTTGCCTCAGAGACATTCCACCCTAAGTAAGAGGTTTGGTTTGGTTTGGTTTGGTTTGGTTTTGTATGTATTGTTTTGTTTTCCTGGCACCATTTCTGTTATTCTTCTTCTTCTTCTTTAAAAACACAAGTTGATAAAAAGGTTTCTATTTAATTCCATTTTATTTCAGCAGGACACATTCACAGATCACTCAGTTTGACAATTCTCAGTAACAAATATCCCACGTCAACGCCCTGTCCAGAGGCAGTCTCCTCCAGGTCTTTTTTCACCTCCCCCCATTCACTCCCTCTTACTTAACAACATGCTATGTAACTGTTTATTGCTCCCCAACTTTGGTTAACATGAATTCTCTCTGGTGGAAAATGGAAACACAAGCTTCCTGTACCCCTCCTTCCACCCAACATGTACCCTCTCCACTCATTTCCTGGGAGTCCATCGTAGTGTTTCCATGTGTCAAGCTCTGTGTAAATATTCAACTGTGTAGTGGGCTCCAGTTATTACTTGAGCTCTTAGCTAACACTTTTCTTCTCTAGCACACTAATGACTGCATTGTGCTATCATTGTATTGGTTGCCTGTATGCTTGTGGTTGTTGATTTGTTTGTTTTGAGCAGTTTACTTTCTTATACAAGTAAAAAAAATATGTTGAGACCTTTCCTATTGAAGATGTCTCCCTCTGCACTCTTAATTGTTGGTGCCTTGAATGTTAAGGGGTCTTTCCATTGAAAATTGTGTGGTCATTAACTTGTTTATAATCAAGAGTGGAACTAGACCAAATTGTCTAGATGCTCTCTGGGGGTGGAGGAGATGGATTAGATTATAGGCTTTACTGTCAGATAAATAAAAGAGCAGACACTCAAATTTTGGGTTGGAGAATTCCCAAGTATGTGTCAGCCTTTTCTCTAGGATAGGGGAGTTTCCCTGTAGGAAGATATACTAGGGTCTTCCTCTAATATCTCTCTATCATTTGGGTAGCTAAATAAAGGAAGGTTATAGAGTCATCGTTTTATATTAACACTACTGTAGTACTCTCCAACTTCAGAACACAATCTCCCTTCGAACCCCAACTGTGCCAGAGGCCAAAAATTGCTTTGGTTTTTTTTTTTCAGTGTTGTTGTCATTAAGAATTTGTACAGGTATGAATGTTTGCCTGTATGTATGTCTGCACCCTGTATGCATGCCCACAGAGCCACAAGAGAGCATCAAATCCCATGGACTTGGAGTTAAAGATGGCTGTGAACCTCTATATCAGAACTTGGATCCTCTATAAAAGCAACAAGTGCTATTAGCCCCCAAAGCATATCTCCAGCCCCCAGACCTTGGTTTCCTTGTAAGAATGAGAAAGGCATATGTGTCTGACAAGAAAGAAAGTTTCCATGCAGACTTTTGATCATGGGTTTCCATGGAGACTTTCTGGAGGTTCACAGGGCAAGGGTGGGGCGGGGGGTGGGGGAAAAGCACCCAGTCAACGTTTCTGCAAAGCTTTTAAAGTGCTCGATAGCTGTGTAGACTGGGACACACTTCTTAAGTTCTCTACCTATGAAATCTCTGAGCTTTCTCCAGCATTTCTGAAAGACCTAGCTCAGGGATGACATTTGACTGTTGTGGTCAACACAGTGGTCATATGAATAACTGGCAGTATCTGTAGTAAGTTTCTGTGGATAGAAAGGGTCTCTTTCTAATATCAAGGACTTTTTTTAAATATCACTTCTCACGTTCTGTTCAACCCTTTCCCAAAGGCCTATCTCCTTCGATTGTTATCTCCATGGGTTAATAGGAGAGGCCAATGACTACAATGACATCAATTCAGACTCAAGTCTCATAAGATGCACATTCATTGCTCAAGAGAGCAAATATGGTGACAAAGTGTGGGACAGAAAGTCAACGAGGGGCCATCAGGAGACCACTCTACCTTGATATCCATCCCATGTGCAGTCACCAAAGATAGACACCAATATGGATGTTAGAAAGTGCATGCTGACAGGAGTCTGATGCAGCTGTCTCCTTGAAGGTCTGCCAGAGTCTGACATATCCAGAGGCGGATGCTCGCAACAACCCATTGATCTGATCAAGGGTTCCCAATGAAGAAGTTAGAGGACTGAAGAAGCTGAAAGGGTTGGTGGCCCCAAGAGGAGAGCAACAGTGCCAGCCAACCAGAGCTCCCCAGGGTTTAAATCACCAGCCTGGGAGCACAAAGAGAGGCACCCATGACTTCAGCTGTATACTTAGGGGATGATGTCCTTGTCAGGCATCCTTGGTCCCATGAAGGCTGAACACCGAGTGGGGAGGAATTCGAGGGTGGGGAGGTGGGAGTGGGGGATAGGTGGGGGCACACCCTTGTGGAGGCAGGTGGGGGGATGGAATAGGGGGGTTCCTGGGTGGTGGGGGGAATGGGGTAAGGGGATAAAATCTGAAATGTAAACATAACATTCAATAAAAAATATGAAAAAAAGAAAAAAGAAAAAATGCATATTCATAACTATTTCTTCTCCCTATTCCACACATGATTCCTGTATCCCCTAGAGAAGTAATCCCCACACAGCCCCATTCCTCAGTCTTCCTAACTCTTAGTAAGAAAGACAAAAGATACAATCTTCCATTTGTTTGCTAAAACCCATCTCTTGGAGGCAAAGATAAAATTACTCTTTACCTGTATTTATCATTCACTCTCTTTTGCCTTAATCCTTCTCCTTCTTTTCTCTTGCCAGTTTTGTCTGGACCTTGACTTGCATTATTAGAGGACAGTTTTCCTCTTCAAATCAAAGCCTACTCCCGAGCCTTTGGAACATTTTCCTGGCTGCAAAGAGACCCCCAGTAGGTTTGACAGGGTTTCAAAGGCTTTAATAGAGAAAGGATTTTAAGAAGATGTCTACAAGTTTGGAATTTAGAATGTCTGGGCCAGAGAGCAAGCATAGGATCTGATGCAAAGCATGGCCTACTGTGTTTGACAAGTTTTCCCAATGTCACATTTCAGCATGCAAGATTCCAGTAGAAATATTTTTCCTACATTTCTCATTTAGTTCCAACCACTAAAAATACATCTAATGAAATTTCTGAAATGGGCTTTATTAGCAAGTGTACTGGTCAATTAAATGTCAGGAACCAAGACTTGTTGATTATGATGCAAATATAAAGTAATTTGGAGACGCTGAGTGAATGAAGGTGGACACCAATGTTCAGGAGCATTGAACAGCTCCCTTTACTCTTAATTCTGTTCTTCAGCTACACACAAATAGGAAGGCTGCATTTTGACTGCTTTCTATAGATGATCTTTCCTGAATACAGCCCTTAAACGAGCTTTGAAATTCTCTCCAGCAAAATAGTAGAGAAGGGGATCGAAGCAGCTATTGGCTACAGCCAAGGTCAGTGTGATGACCGTGGCCTTATGTAACTCATTCCCACATGAATCTGCCTCCCATGTGAACAAGTGGAGGGTCCGCAGTACGTGGTATGGCAGAAAACAGAAGAGGAAGATGATCATGGCAATGACAATGGTGGTCAGAGCCTTCCTATGAGCAGCCCGTGGACCTGATTCTGGAATCTGCACCTTTAACAAGACCCGGATGATCAGCAGGTAGCAGATGGTGAGTGTGAAAAACGGAAGCAAGAAGCCTACCACTAATGCAATGTAATTCATTATCTCGAGATTTTTAAACTTTTGGTGATTCAGCTCAAAGCACAATGTAGTGTTATTTTTCTCCTCTTGGCCATTCATCAGAAGTGGTGTTGAAGAAACCATGATGAAGACCCATATGATCCCACAGAAGATCCAGGCACTCCTGATGCTGGTGACATGGAGCATCTGGAGAGGGTGGACAGTGGCCAGGAAACGCACAACACTCAGCACAGTTAGAAAATAAATGCTAGTATACATGTTGACATATAAGGAATAAGACATAATTCTGCAGGCTGTGTCCCCAAATGTCCAATTGATATCTTTGAAATAGTAGTCAGCCCTGAAGGGTAGGGTGCTTATGAATAGGAAATCTGAAATGGCCAGGTTAAGCATGAAAACATTAACAGATGTGGACTTCTTGTAAGTCTGTACAAAGACATATATAGAAAAGCCATTTCCCAAGGCTCCCCAGACAAATATTATCAGGTATATGATGGGGTAAAATTCTTTCTTGAAGTTTTCTATTGCACAATTTCTGTTATTGCTGAAGGTCTCAGTTACTTCCATTTCTGATATAGAGTTGGACAGAGGCAAGAACTAATATAAAGTTTTCTGTTTATATTAGTTTAAAAAGAAATAAACCCAAACAGTTACTTCACACAATTCCACTTTTCTTCCTGATTACTGTTCAAATATTTGCCGTACTTGGTCTCACATGGAGAGAAGCAAGTTCCTCTGACACCCTCTTCTGACCTAGGCAGGCATCAGGTATACACATGGTGAACCTACAGATATACAAGCAAAACATCCACACAATAAAATATATTTATATGTTTTTTAAATAACTAAAATTCTCAAAGAAGAAAATGATAAATAGAAGAAGTAACTTTAGAATATCAGAAAAAAAGGAGAGAAAAAAAATGGAAGGACATCAGTTTCCCTTTTCCTTTTCAAGTCTAAGTTATACTTGATGCTTGAAACAAAAACTATAACACTGTCTGATATGGTTTTAAATGGATATAGAGAAGTTGTAGACTAGTATATTATACAGGAAGAGAAATAAAGATATATGAAAGGATTCTATAACACATTTGAACTGACAAAATTATGAAAGCATAAACTAAAAAATTTATACAAAAATATATACTAAAATCTAAAGACAAATTAACATGAAATTTTAAAGAGTTTGTGTAACCAATATGAAGGCAGGGAAAAGAAAACAAATAATATTTTAAAAAAGTATTTACAACCTCAATATATTAATAAGTACACTAAATATTAATGGCCTAAATATATAAATGAAAAGGAGGATTAGAAGATTGAAGTTCCTCCCAGACAGAAGTTATTAAATAAACAGGCCAGCAAGCCAAGGACAGGTACAATTCTGCACACAGCCTTACAAACCTAAGACATAATTGCATTGCTTTTGATAATGCATATTCCATGACAGGTAAGGAAGGCATTCTTGTCAGAATGACCTAAGACAGGCTCAGTCTTGTTAATGAAATAAAAAAGGGGGAGAGGTGGAGAACCTTTGGGGCTGCTTGGCAGAAATATGGCATTGGCTAAGGACAAGGAAGTAGTCTTCAAGCAGGAATCTGACATTAGGCTAGAACAAAGAAGTAATTTCAGGTAGGATTCTAAATCTTAGGCTACAACAAAGAAGTAATCCCAGGCAGGAATCTGAATTTTAGGCTAGAACAAGGAAGTGGGCTTCAGACATGGAAATGACATTAGGCTAGGACAGGGAAGTAGGCTCAGATACTTTGGTCATCCTGATAAGCTCTTAGAAACAGTGATCACTGGAGTGTTCACATAATTGGGTTTATTGCCTTGCTTTTTTTTGACTATTTGTGTTTATTGTATTGCTTGTTCCTTGACTATTTGTATCTATTGTATTGCTAGACCCTCAACCTAGAACTGACCTTAATACATGCATGTAATCAAAGTGGTTTAAAGCATAAAGGAGGAGGGGGAATGAAATAGGGGATTCTAGGGAGTGGAAGTGGGGAAAGGAGATGACATCTGTATTGTAAATAAATAAAATATCCAATAAAAAAAGAAAAAACAACAACAAAAAAAAAGAAGATTGAAATTCGCAAACAAAAGACCTCTTTATGTACTGTGCACAAGAAACTCACCTCAGAAAGGGACATTGACAGGTAGAAAGAAAAAGGACATAAAAAAATTAATTTGTCAAATAAAAACACATCAGAAACGGCTCCAGATTTACGATCAAAGAAAATTACCAGAAAACAAAAGGTATATTCTCTACTGATAAAACAACTTATGAGTTCCAAGTGGGATGCACCGAGCAACAGAGCTATGAATGTATGAGGCAAAACTGACAGAAACAGGGAGACAAACCCAGTAATGTTAATAGTCTCAAGAGCCCCTTTCAAGCACTGATAGAGCAAGTATACAAACACTTAGAAAGGACAGCAAGAAACTAAGAGCATCGAAACCAACAGTTGACATTGGCATCTACACAACAGTTCACTGAACAAGTAGGATAGATACTCTTCTCAAGCACTCACAGAACATGTACATCATTCCCACAACTGCCCTTCCCACATTCACATCTTGTCTCTTGTCTGTTTGTGACCCAGTGATTTAACCAGGATGTTGTGTAACCACTGGATTGAAATGATCCATTGAAATTTTGTGGGTTAACAACTGGAGACAACAGCTACCTCACCTCTAGAATCCATCAGTAGTCAATGGTTCATCAAAGAGGGATGGGGCCATGAGACCCTGCAGAATCTATGACTGGATATGGACAAACTCAGTCTCTGTAGGCCCTGTACACTCAATCACAGCTGCCATGAGCTGGTGTTTCCAGTGGCTTTGTCATGCTCAGAAGATGGTGATTTGTAGCCCTCCTCCCCTTCTTTGTATTCTTCCATATCCCATCCTAGCTCCCTCCTCTCCCTAATCCTGCCCCTGAGCTTCAGGTAGGATGCTCTACTATCCTATTTGGGGCTGAGCACTTAGCTGTCATTTAACCCCAGAACCTTGCATAGCCATGAATCTATGTTTTCACTACAGAGAGAAGCTTCTCTCAGTAAGGAGGAGATAAGCATTTCTGTCCAGCTCAGGTGTCTTACAAGGTAGTGAACATATGTCAAATATTTTTAAAATATCAGTAATTTGGATATATGTGTGCATCTAGATATATAAACACATAGGCATATTAATAAAAGATCTGCTATGGAATGTTGTGCAAATAATGTGCAAAACAAGTAAAATTGGAATTTGGGCTTTTTACATAAAATAATTCTTATGTTTATGCCATGAGTAATTTTTATCAGTAAAGTATTGTTAATTTTATCTTTTAAAATATCCTTTTAAGTTATTTTCAGAAATATACCTTGATTTCTCAAAAATCAAAGTAAAGCTCCTAGTAACTATTGTTAATTGTGATTTTACACTGTTGTCAATAATCATTTCTTGATGCTAGATAGGTAGAACTTACATCTTGTCTCTTGGACAACTATTCTTGATTCTTCCTTTCCCAAATTCAGGCCCCAAATCAGAATTAAAATACCATTATATGTCCTTTGAAGTTCAAACCATTGCTATAAGTGACCTCTAATAGATCATCTTCTTCATCCTATGACAAAAAAAGATAACATGGACAATCAGATTTCTAAATAATCCTTTACATTTTAATTAATTCAAAACTAATATAATCATTCTTTTGCCTATTGAACTTAGACATAAAAAGCTAGTAAATTAAACAAAAGTCAACTTTTTTCATAGTTAACTATATTTAAGTAAAATATGCTAATTAAAACATATTCCCCTTCCAGTCTGTTCCGGAGCACTGAGCAGATCCTGGGTTGCAGCTCCTCACACAATCTCACATAAACCCAGAGGAGGTGGGGTTCCCAGGAGCTCTAGCCACACACCCCCACCACAGGATCTTAGGAAAGGAGACAGCAGCATCACCCCAAACAGGGAGTAACTGGGGCCCACTGGGACCCAGGAATTCACTTCTGGCCCAGGGCACTGGTTCCTTTCAGTCTCCACCCAAGCACTGAGCATATCTTGGGCCCCAGCTCTAACTCCAGCAGCAATATCCACCCCAAACAGTTCTGACACAACCAAGATAATAGGAAAAACAGACTCCAGTCAGTGGCAGTACAGGTAGCACTAAGAAAATCCAAATGATAAAAGGCAAATGCAAGAATATAAACATCAGCAACTTTGGGTACTTGGCATCATCAGAACCTACTTCTCCCACATTAGAAAGTCCTGAATTCACCATATCACCAGAAAAGCAGGATTCAGATTTAAAATCACTTCTAATGATGAGGATAGAGGACTTTAAGAAGGATATAAATAACACTCTCAAAGAAATCAAGGAGAACACAGGTAAACAGGTTGAAGCACTTAAAGGGGAAACACAAAAATCCCTTAAAGAATTATAAGAACATACAACCAACAGGTGAAGGAATTGAACAAAACCATCCAGGACATAAAAATGGAAGTAGAAACAATAAAGAACTCAAAAGGGAGACTACCCTAAAGATAGAAAACCTAGAAGAAAAATCAGGAGTCATAGACACAAGCATCACCATCAGAATACAAGAGATAGAAGAGAGAATCTCAGGTGCAGAAGATACCATAGAAAATATTGACACAACTGTCAAAGGAAATGCAAAATGCAAAAAGTTCTTAACACAAAACATCCAGGAAATCCAGGACACAATGAAAAGGCCAAAGCTAAAAGTGAAGATTCCCAACTTAAAGAGCCAATAAATATCTTCAACAAAATTGTAGAAGAAAACTTCCCTAATCTAAAGAATGAGATGCTCATAAACATACAAGAAGCCTATAGAATGCCAAATAGACTAGATCAGAAAAGAAATTCTTCCTGTCACATAATAATCAAACCACCAAATGCACAAGACAAAGGATATTAAAAGCAGTAAGGGAAAAAGGCCAAGTAACACATAAAGGCAAACCTATCAGAATTACACCAGACTTCTCACCAGATACTATAAAAGCCAGAAGATCCTGGACAGATTTCATACAGACCCTAAGAGAACACAAATGCCAGCCCAGGCTGCTATACCCAGCAAAATTCTCAATTACCATAGATGGAGAAACCAAGATATTCCATGACAAAACCAAATTTACACAATATCTCTCCACAAACCCAGCACTACAAAGGATAATAGAGAGAAAGCTCCAATACAAGGAGGGAAATTATACCCTAGAAAGAGTGATAAAGTAATCCTCTTCCAACAAATCCAAAAGAGGATAGCCATACAAACAATGCCACCGATAATAACAAAAATAACAGGAAGCAACAATCTCCTCTCCTTAATATCTCTTAAAATCAATGGACTCAATTCCCCAATAAAAAGACATAGACTAACAGACTGGATATGTAAACAGAACCCAGAATTTTGCTGCATACAGGAAACACACCTTAGTGACAAAGGCAAACACTACCTTAGAGTAAAAGGCTGGAAAACAATTCTCCAAGCAAATGGTCCTAAGAAACAAGCTGGAGTAGCCATTCTAATATCAAATAAAATTGGCTTTCAACTTAAATCTATCAAAAAGGATAAGGAGTGATATTTCATACTCATCAAAGGAAAAGTCAACCAACATGAACTCTCAATACTGAACATCTATGCAACAAATGCAAGAGCACCCACTTTCATAAAAGAAACCTTACTAAAGCTCAAAGCACACATTGTACCTCACACAATAATAGTATGAGACTTCAACACCCCACTCTCAGCAATGGACAGATCATAGAAACAGAATCAAAACAGAGACAAAGTGAAACTAAGAGAAGCTATGAACCAAATGGATTTAGCAGATATCTATAGATCATTTCATCAAAAAGAAAAAAAATACCTTTTTCTCAGCACCTCATGGTACCATCTCCAAAATAGACCATATAATTGTTCACAAAACAGGCCTCAACAGATACAAGAAAATTGAAATAATCCCATGCATCCTATCAGATCACCATGGACTAAGGCTGGTCTTCAATAACAACAAAACCAACGGAAAGCCCACATTCATGTGGCAACTAAACAACACTCTACTCAATGGTAATGTAGTCAGGGAAGAAATAAAGAAAGAAATTAAAGACTTTTTAGAATTTAATGAAAATGAAGACACATCATACCAAAACTTATGGAACATAATGAAAGCAGTGCTAAGAGGAAAACTCATAACTCTAAGTACTTACAAAAAGAAACTGGAGAGAGCATACATTAGGAGCTTGACAACACACCTGAAAGCTCTAGAACAAAAAGAAGCAAACACACCCAAGAGGAGTAGACTGCAGGAAATAATCAAACTCAGGGCTGAAATCAACCAAGTAAAAACAAAATGAATTATACAAAGAATTAATAAAACCAGGAGCTGGTCCTTTGAGGAAATCAACAAGATAGATAAACAAACCCTTAGCCAGACTAATCAGAGGGCAGAGAGACAGTATCCAAATTAATAAAATCAGAACTGAAAAGGGAAACATAACAACAGAAATTGAGGAAATTCAAAAGATCATCAGATCCTACTACAAAAGCCTATACTCAACAAAATTTGAAAATCTGTATGAAATGGACAATTTTCTAGACAGATACCAGGTACCAAAATTAAATCAGGAGCAGATAAACCATCAAAACAGTCCCATAACCTCTAAAGAAATAAAAGCAGTCATTAAAAGACTCCCCACAAAAAAAGTCTGGGACCAGACAGTTTTAGTGCAGAGTTCTATCAGACCTTCAAAGAAGACTTAATAGCAATTCTCTATAAACTGTTCCACAAAATAGAAACAGAAGGAACACTACCCAACTCATTCTATGAAGCCACAATTACGCTCATACCTAAACCACACAAAGACCAACAGAGAAAGAGAACTTTAGACCAATCTCCCTTATGAATATCGATGCAAAAGTACTCAATAAAATTCTCGAAAATCAAATCCAAGAACACATCAAAACAATTATCCATCATGATCAAGTAGGCTTTATCCCAGGAATGCAGGGATGGTTCAATATTTGGAAATCCATCAATGTAATTCACTACATAAACAAAGTCAAAGAAAAAAACACATAATCATATCACTAGACACAGAAAACATTTGACAAAATTCAACACCCCTTCATGATAAAAGTCTTGGAAATATCAGGAATCCAAGACCCATACCTAAATGTAGTAAAAGCAATATACAGCAACTCAGTAGGCAACATCAAACTAAATGGAGAGAAACTTGAAGCAATCCCACTAAAATCAGGGACTAGACAAGGCTGCCCATTCTCTCCCTACCTGTTCAATATAGTACTGGAAGTCCTAGTCAGAGCAATTAGTCAACAAAAGGAGGTCAAAGGGATACAAATTTGAAAGTAAGGAGTTAAAATTTCACTACTTGCAGATGATATAATAGTATACTCCAGTAACCCCAAAACTTCCACCAGAGAACTCCTAAAGCTGATAAACAACTTTAGCAAAGTGGCTGGATATAAAATTAACTCAACCAAATCAGTAGCCTTCCTCTACTCAAAAGATAAGCAGGCTGAGAAAAAAATTAGGGAAATGACACCCTTCACAATAGTCACACATAACATAAAATACCTTGGTGTGAATGTAACCAAGCAAGTAAAACATCTGTATGATGAGAACTTCAAGTCCCTGAAGAGAGAAATTGAAGCAGATCTCAGAAAATGGAAAGATCTCCCATGCTCATGGATTGGAAGAAAATAATAGTCTACTTTTGGAAGACTGGATCTGGACTTTGTCAGAGACATATTTGGAAGTTAGTTGTAGCTCACTATAATGTTATGATAGCAAGACATAAAGTTGGAACAGGATCTAGATTTCAAACAAGGGTTAGTGCATGTTTTAAGGCTCTTTTTATTGTCATGCTAAAATTGGTTTTGTCTCTTCTACAGCATTTATTTTAAGGTGCATTGACTGTATAATTTCCAGTTGTGTTAGTGTGGTGAAACCTGGCATGTCTGTTATGGGGGTCTATCAACCAGCTTTTGTCTTACTGCCCTGAGTATTAGAAAACGTTGATTCACTGAAAAAAGCTTGAAAGTGCTGGAAGAAGTGAGTTAGGCTTTAGGCAGAAGCAAGAGGGTATTGGGCTTGATTACTGCTGGTATAACAGCTTTAATTTCATTAATTGTCAGCACCACTGCTTCTGCAATAGCATTGACACAAGGAGTTAAGACAACTATTTTTGTTAACCATCTAGCAAAAAAAAATGTTACTAATGTATTGAGTATACAAAAGAATTTATATAGGTATCTGGAACAATGGATGATGCTTTATAACCCATTCAAATTATCTGAAGGAGTTTCAGAGTTCAAGAGTCAAGAGCCATCCCAAGTGTCATGACAAATATCATTGGAGTAGTGTTACTTTTGAAATTCACAATGATTGTCACTATAATTAGAAAAAAGTTTAAAGACACCTGTAGGATATTTGGCATAATCCTAACACCTCTCTGGGTGTGTTAACTTTGCATAGTGAGATTATGAATTTAAAGAATGCTGCTCTGTTGAACTTTGATGCTGCAGATAATGCTGATAAAATTATCCATGGCCTGAGCTCATTATTTCCATTTTGGTCAAACCTTAGGAATGGCATATATAGCTTGATCAGGGTAGCCCTTCTTGTCCTGGGAATACTTTTATTCCTGCCCATCATGTTAAAGCTTATCTTTAACAACATCAATATGTAGGCAGCCAAAGTACATGGCTTGAACCTGAAAATGGATCCCCACACAGAGTCATTAAATTAACAGGTTGGCAAGCCAAGGACAGGTAAGATTCTGCACACAGCTTTACCAACCTAAGACATAGTGCATTGCTTTTGATAATGCATATTCCATGACAGGTAAGGAAGGCATTCTTGTCAGAATGACTTAAGACACGCTCAGTCTTGTTAATGAAATAAAAAGGAGGAGAGGTGGATTGCCTTTGGGGCTGCTTGGCAAGAAGTTGACATGGGCTAAGAACAAGGAAGTAGTCTTCAAGCAGGAATCTGACATTAGGCTAGAACAAAAAAGTAATTTCAGGTAGGATTCTAAATCTTAGGCTACAACAAAGAAGTAATCTCAAGCATGAATCTAAATATTAGGCTAGATCAAAGAAGTAATTTCAGACAGGAATCTAAATTTTAGCCTAGAACAAGGAAGTAGGCTTCAGACATGGAAATGACCTTAGGCTAGGACAGGGAAGTAGGCTCAGATACTTTGGTCATCCTGATAAGCCCTTAGAAACAGTGATCACTGGAGTGTTCACATAATTGGGTTTATTGCCTTGCTTTTTTTTTTTTTGACTATTTGTGTTTATTGTTATTTGTGTTGCTTGTTCCTTGACTATTTGTATCTATTGTATTGCTAGATCCTCAACCTAAAACTGACCTTAATACATGCATGTAATCATAATGGTTACAAAAAAAGAATTCAAATAAGTCAGAAACTGAAAAGGCAAAAGAAAACACTAGAACTTTTAAAACAAATGAACAAAAGAGCCAAATTTTTTTTCAAGCAATATTCAATGTTCAGCTCTAAAGGTTCACTTTAAATTTCTAATTACAACAACATCAGCAATGATAACACACAGCAAGACATTTAAAAATAACCATATTTTATGACACCTTCAATTTGTCTCATTAAGAAACACTGGAAGTGGGGCTGGAGAGATGGCTCAGAGGTTAACAGTACTGACTGCTCTTCCAGAGCAGTCCTGAGTTCAATTCCTAGCAACCAATCATGTGGTGGCTCATAATCATCTATGATGAGATCTGGTGCCCTCTTCTGGCGTGCAGGCAGAACATTTGTATACATAATAAATAAATAAATCACTGGGAGTTATACATACCTTGGGGGGGGGGTACTTTTCCAGCAGCTGTGATCTGGCCAGTGAAAAACCTTTCAAAGTGATTCGCTGCTAAAACAACAGCCTTATAACTGAAAAAATAAACAGAGAGCTCTATAAAATAAAAGATGGAAGGCCATACATTACTATAACCTGTCGGTTACATAACTGCAGAAGTCTAATGCTTGTACAGTATACTCTATTTATACACTTACCCCTCCAACCCTTCCTATCAGCCTCTAAATACATACAATTACTACATTAGCTTCATAAACACAGACACGAAGGCGAAAGGACCACTTGCCTGCTGGCACTCAGCTAGTCAGCAGCAGGGTGAGAATCCTGCCCTGGGCAGCATTGTTGTGGAGGAAGACTCTCATCCAAAGAGCTACTCAGCCGCTTCCTAACAAGTACTGCAGACCGGCCAAGATAGTTTAAAAAGAAAAGACACCAAATGCCATCAGTGCCTTTCTTCAGAGGTTGAGGCTCCCTATCTTCAAACTTCCCTTTTTTTTTTTTTTTAAACTGTGTTGTTCACATTTTCTTTGATGGCTATGCAGTACTTACATTACACTAGGGGAGGTCTATCTAGATTAGGTGCGATGTTGTATATATTTCACTCTCAGAGGGGAAAAAAAAATCACAACTCTTGATTTGTAGTGGGTGAAAATCTGGGCTCCTGGTCCAGACCAAATGATCAGATCTGAACAAAATAGCCCTGGTTTTCCTCATCTATAAAATAAGAGCCAAGGAGTACATTAAGCTCTGAAAGCTACTGAGAGAACGAAGTTAACACGGATGAAATATTCAGTGTGGTTCTTATCACATGACAAATGCTCAGTAAATAGGATTTAGCTACAGAAACAAGTTATCCAATAAAAACTAACAGTGAGCTGAATCTTTTCTTTAAGAGGATGTCTGGAGCCCCACTACACTAATTCATTCCCACATTATCTTTACTTAGTTAAACACAACTATTTTAATACTAAGACTCATGTGCTGGCTTGCAGCAAAACCTCCCTCTCACAGTTGTAATACTTAATAAAACAATTAATATAAAAACACTGTCATCACTGCTATTACCGTAAGTCATAGTGGAGCAGAAAAAAAATATATTTTCA
The DNA here is from genome assembly GCF_011762505.2 of Arvicanthis niloticus. Lineage (NCBI taxonomy): Eukaryota > Metazoa > Chordata > Mammalia > Rodentia > Muridae > Arvicanthis > Arvicanthis niloticus. Next base: position 46,923,798 of record NC_047660.1, on the reverse strand, counting down.
AGATAGAAAGTAGGTGTTTCTAAACGCTCTGCTCCATCTAAGTACAACCTGCAGTCTGTGGCGCTAATGGGACCTACTTAAGTTGTCTCAAAACATTCTGTTTGCTCAAATGATTCTGCAGCTGCAAGCACTGTTCCAGAACTGATTTTGACATTCTCCTACTTACATGCATCTTTGACAGAATCAACAATACTCCTAGACCTCTGCATGGGACATGTTAAGCCCCACCTTGTGTAGCAGTCACTCTTCCATCCACTAAACATGGCAACAATTTCTTTTGGCCCCTGGCACAGATTTTATACCACTAAGAATGTTTTCAGTAAACCATTTGCTACCTTCTACTAAGGATAAAAAAAACATATTCCAAAGGCTATACTTATGGTTTTTGTTTTTAAAAACATGCTTATCGGATGAAGAAAAAGTTCACAAGACCCTGCCCCTAGCTAAAAGTGATTGGCAGTGGAGGAACTGAAGAAGGAGCTCACTCAGTTTTCTTCCTAGGTTCCTCCTAAGTTGCCCAGTCTCCAGTGAGTGGCGTTTACATGCATGTGCATGCAGACAGAAATAATTGGACTGAATGGACTGTAAAGAAAAAAAAAGGGATATGAAGTTGGGAGGGAGAGGAGGGGCTTCTGGGAAGAGCTGTGGAGGAATGTGGGGTATGATGAAAATTCATTCTATTATGTACACAAACTCCTCAAAGAATAGATAATTAAAATTAAATGCTAAAAACTTAATAGAAACATGTTTATGCTTAAACACCAAACTTACTATAATAACAGCTATGCGCCGAAATATTATTTTCTTGGAAGACTCTAGGCTCACCACATCCCTTTTCTCTTCAGTTATGCAAAGTCTTAACAAACCTGCAAGGATGTCAACTAAACTATAGATGAAACATCAGAGACCCGTTGTATATTTTGGTCTTTTCTCAGGTCTAGAGGACCCTGTGTGCCTGTTTTGGCTAGGTGTCGTATCCTCTGCAACATGACTTTTAGAAGCCTTAAGCCAACTTAACTGTGTTAGCTCTAGGGCCCTAACTAAGCCTAGTAGGGCCTGCTGCTTTTATTGATAGGGAAAGGGACATCCAGTCACCCCTCCTATCCAGCTTTCTTGACTGTTTTTTCTCTATTCATTGCTATGACACTCTAAACTCTATGATCATGCCCCCTTGTGCTTAGAAAAAGATGTCCATAATCCGGTACCTCAATTAGGAAATTGCCATATTCTTTATGGGCCTTCTAGTGTCTCCTCTGAATCTCCTGACTTAATTTTGTTTGTTACTGGTTCATAACTAAAAAAAAAAAAAAAGAAATAAAAACTAGAAATTGGTAAGATTATATAGTCCCTGACTTGAATTTACTCTTGAAATATAAATTTCTTCTAGAAATAAAATGTTTGGATGGCTGAATAAATTGTTCCCAGTTAGACCTGTCAGATAAGAAAACATAAAATATATTTATGCTGATATAAAGTGTATGAATTTGGATGAGCCCACAAATTTAAAATGTTTAGAAATAAGATCTTTTAGGTTAAAATAGGCTAGACATCTAATTTCAGGCTTGGAAGACTGAAGTGGGGTAATCTCACGCTTGAGGCCATCTAAGGCTACATAGTAAATACTAGAAAGGAGTGGAGGAGAGAAAAGAGGCTCTTCAGGCACTCTAAGAACCACTACTGAGCAGTAAGTGAATTAAAGAATCATGATGTAATTTACTATTACAGCAGGAGCTATAATACAATTTACATTTGGCAAAACTGATTCTTGATATTCCCAACAAAAGAAGTAGTAAATTAGCAATGATATTAAACTGGGGTTGATGGGTAATTTAAAGGATTGCCAATAGTGCCCCATGCACACCTTGCCTACAGCAACACCTCCCTCATACATCTGTAAGAGCAGACCATGGACAACGAAAGCCTTGAGATCTTCTCAGTATCCATCTCCAAAAGGTCTATGATGTTACTCTGGTCCTTGATTCTAGCCAAATGTCAATGATCCTTGTCATTGCTGCAGGGTTCTGTCTGTAACAATGTGGGAAGGGAAGTAGCTTACTTTTATCCTCCCAACTCAAGAAGTTCCAAGTCTTTTCTTTATCCAAAGAGACACATCTTTCCCTGGGACACCTGTAAAAGAACAATACAGTTCTCTGTTACACAGAAACTTCTTTTTCATCATAATCCATCAAAGGTTAGAAGAAGCAAGAGGATTCCAAAACCCTCAAGCTTTCACTGTCCTCTGTGGTGGTGGCTGGAATGAACATGCCCCATTTAAGCTCACAGGAAGTAGTACTATTAGGGGGTGCGGCTTGTTGGAGGAAGTGTGTTACTGGGGATGGGCTTCAAGGTTTCAAAAGCTTAAGCCAGGTCCAGTGGCTCATTCTTCCTTCCTGTTTTCTCCAGCACCATGTCTGCCTGTATGCTGCCATGATCCCTGCCATGATGTCAATGGACTAAACCTGTAATCCAGCCCCAATTAAATGCTTTCCTTTATAAGAATTGCCACAATCATGGTGTCTCTTCACAGCAACAAAACACTGACTAAGATACCTTTCCTGCCACTGGCCTTCTCTTGGAGAAATCATCAATCACTTCCCCATGAGTTCCTAAGATGGGGCTTACTTTGGGGTTGCTTTCAATCCTGGATTCTATTCTTTGATGCCCCAATGGGAGGACTATAGGAAACTTGTGCCTTCAAAAGACTCCCCAGGGCAGTGTCTGTGATTTAAATGCTGTATATTTGGTCTTTTTGGAAATGACACTGGAGAAAAATATATGAACCTCTATGGAAAAGACCACAGGGGAACTGTGAGAAACAAACACAGCCAAAATTCTTCAATATTTTAACTTTGCCTCTTGTTACCCAACTAAAATGGCACTTGTGGCCAAATTCTATGAGTGTATTCCTTGAAGACTCCTCACCCTGAATGTTTCTGAAAATTCCACAGTTGCTGAGTGTCAGAAGTGGGCAGCCCCTGCTATAATCTGGGGGCCAGGCCACTGAGTGTAAAGACAGGTAGCTTCAAACAGGACAGAACAAAACACATGTTCTGAGTTTCTCAGTTCCTCTGAAACCCAACTTGTCCATTGCTGCATTGTGGCCACCTCTAAGATCCAATTCAAAAATCTCTTCTCTCCTCCTGTCATTGGTTCAAAATGACAGAGGGAGAGAAGAGATTTTGTACTGCTCAAGGGGAAGAAAGCAAATTTCTTTATAATTTTTTAACATAGCTCCTAGACACTGTTCTGAATTTAAATGACTGCTCATAAAGTTTAATGACTTTTAAGGGGAAAAGCATTCCAAAAATAAATTTTTTTCCCATAGCCCACTGATGCTTAAGTTTATGTTGCATAATTAATTACAGACATTAGTTTTTTTAATTTTTTATTATATTTATTTATTGTATGTGCATGCAAGTGTGCAGTCACGAATAAGGTCATGTACAAGTGTCTACACATGTGCGCACACACACACAAACACACTCATGAATGTTATACTGTGTGTGTGTGTGAATCAAAGGACATCCTGGAGAGTTTGCTCTGTAGGGATCAGATTCAGTTCCTTGAACTTGGCAAGAAGTGCCATTATCTACGAGCCATATTACCAGTCACAGAATCATCGTATTTTAATTAACTAATTTATTTATTCTTCTCTCATATATTACATCTTCACTGCAGTTTCCCCTCCCTACCCTCCTCCCAGTACCTCTCCGCCCCACCACCCCCCTTCCTCTGAATCCACTCCTCATTCCCCTTCAGGAAAGAGCAAACCTCTCAAGGCTATCACCCAAACGTGGCATAACAAGTTATAAGTCTAGGCATATATCTCATATCAATCCTGGATGAGGTACCCCAGTAGGAGGAAAAGGGTCCCAAAAGCAGGCAAAAGAGTCAGAGATGGGCACTGTTCCCACTGAGAAGTCCCACAAGAACACCAAGCTACACAACCATAACATACATACAGATGACCTAGGTCAGACCCATACAGGCTTCCTGGTTGTCATTTCAGTCTCTGTGAGACTCTTTGAGGCCTGGTTAGTTGATTCTGTGGGCCATGTTCTTATGGTATCCTTGACCCCTCTTGTTCCTATAATTCTTCCTCCTTCTCTTCCATGAATTCTCTGAGCTCCACCTTATGTTTGGTTATGGCAGTCATCGTCTTATAAACATCAGACATTGACTTCCAATCAACACACTTCTGCTGAGGTCTTTATTTCATATCAGAAAAAAATAACTCTTTAGAAACAAGAACAAAAAAAATCATCCTCTATTGGGTGTGTGTATATATATATTCATATCATTTCATCATACATATTCATTTAATTTCAACAACTACCCCACAAAGACCATTCCTGTCACAATTAATTATTGTTAAATTTTGCTAATAATACAGTCTACCCTACCCTACTGGGATAGTCCTTAGGATACACATGAACTTGTCCTGTGAGTTAGAGAAGTTCAGATGTTCTAACTGACATCTTATCCAGGAATCATATTCCCTATTCTACCCCAAAGGGATTCAGAGAAACTGCTAATGAAAGCAAGCACTGGATATTTGAGAAAACCCATGGAGGAAGACCTAGACCCCTATATCATATGTGCTATGAGCGGCAGTTAGCACAGCTGGAATAATACAATTAGGGATGATCATCCAAAACTTGTGACTAACTCCAGAAAGTTATACTGCTTTTGTTCTTCCTTTAAATTTGAATTTATTGAGCAGGGCTGTCAGGAGTAATCAACATTGTCCTTGGGTTTGTTTTTTTACTTAGCTAGAGTGAAAACTTCTGGCTGCACTTATATAAATACCACAGAACTGTCCCTGAGTGTGTAAAGGACCTGTGAATGACTAGGAAGAATGTACACACACAATACACACAGATACACACACACACACACACACACACACACACACACACACACACACACATGGATTTAGGCAATGTATACTCATTGCCTGGGTATTACTTTCTCTGTTTCCAGACTATATTACAGAACTAATGACCAGGTTTATTTCTGCAAACGGTCTTCTTTTACCTGTATTCCCAAGTAACCTCATAGCAATGAGTTCTCTGCAATAACTCCTAACACTTTATTCCTAAAACACTCATTTTCCAGCCTTTCACGTGTAAGACAGAAGTACCTCTTCAACAATTAGGAGAGACACAAACTAAAAATAAAAAGATTTGCTTACTTACAGGTCCTGGCAGATACAGAGCTTGCCTGAAAGCTACACACTCCCAAGTCAGAAGGTACAGGTAGGGAGAGAGGAACTCATGGGAAAATTTTATTGGTCCAGGGTTTCCCATGGTGGAGCTAGATCCAGAAATATCACTGTGTGTCTTCACAGTGCGTGTGGGGTACAGTAGCCAGTGAGGACAGTCAAGTAGGGTATATTAGCTACCCTTCAGAAAGCTATTATTGGGAGGTGGGAGGGTGCAGCACCCATCTGAACTGCAGGTGGTAGAAACACTAACTTTCAAGACTGATTGAGCCCTGATTCTGATAGGAAAAAAAATAAGTGTGTGTGTGTGTGTGTGTGTGTGTGTGTGTGTGTGTGTGTACGCGTGCATATAGTTTAATTATGTGTTGGGGGTGTACATATATGCACATGAGCGCACAATGAAGCCACTGGCATTAGATCACCTGAAGCTGGTGTTACTAGCAATTGTAAGCTATCCAACATGGGTGCTATGGGCCTAACTCTGATCCTCTACAAAAACAGTACAAATTTTAACCACTGAGTCATCTCTCTAGTCCTTACAAATTAATTTAGAGTAGATGCTTAGGCAACATAAAATTGTAAGAATTCACCACACCGATAATGGGTATGTTCCCTTAATACAAATCCACTAACCCAACTTCATTCAATTATAGGCATTTTCATAATGACTTTTGACTAGATGGCATTGCCTCTAAGAGTCCACATACTAACGTATTGAATAAGAAACATATAAGAAAGCACTAGTTTAAGCTACCCAGAGATAAAGAAACTAATTCCAGATGCAGCAGTAATGTTTCCCAATTTTCCTTCAGACACTCATGTAAAAACATGACTCACAAAAATAATTGGTTTATTATTTTTAAAGGTATATGATATACTTGAAATAAATTGTCTTTGTGTAGCTCATCACTATTTGCAGTGAATAAACACTAATACAAATTTTTAAGTCTGGAAAAAAAACTAGTATAAATATAATGTAAAAAGAAAACAGTTTTGTTTGTGTGGTTGTTTAATTCTGCACTTCCCAAAGTACTTCTGACAGAACATGAATCCCATGAGATGTTTTGTCAAACGGTAGGCTCCCATGGTCAAATCAGCCTGAGAAATATAGCCATCTCTAATTGCCATCCCTTTTGGGAATTCCCTCCTAGGGCTCTGTAAAAGCAAAGGCCTGGTTTAGGGATGTTTTGTTTTGTGTTGTTCTGTTTCCTATGAAATATTCTTTAAACGTTGACACATTCTACAGTCCCACAGAACTGCTTCTGTTGTTGTACAACTTATCTAGGGTATGGCTTTGATAGAAGAGAATGGGAATGCCACTTTGGGGAGATAAAAAATAGTAAGAAATGTACGGAGCACTCACTAGAAGGTAAACTTGCATTTCTAACTGGCTTTCGAGGGTTATCTTAGTAAAGTACCTTAAGCTTGGTGTCTCAAAAACCAGAACTTCCTTCTTCTTCTCTTAATGTCCTGGAGGCTACATGTCCATACTCGAGTTGACAACAGGGCTGTGCTTTCTTCAAATACTAGAGTGAGGGATTCTTTCTTGCTGTCTAGCCTCTGGTAGATATCAGCAATCTTAGGCAGTTCTTGGTTCACAGATATGGTTCATTCCAATCTGTGTGATCCAACTCTGAGGGTGTTGTGTACTGTAGTTTTTCCTGTGTCTTCACATCAACTTTCTATAGTGTCTGTGTCTCTGGCCCTTCTCTTCTTTGAGAAGCTTTGGTCATATTGAGCTTGGTGCTCACTTTACCTAGTATGACTTTGTCCTAACTTAGATTGCTTATGGCGCTATCTCCAAATAAGGTTGCATTTACAGTTAAATGAGGTTAAATATTTGTGAGGGCTATTTTGCAAGGCATCATTCACCCCACAACAAGACATCTGTACTGTCTATCTCATGAGATGACTGTAAAAAATATACACCTATATAATTCCTCATGAACAGGCACAGAGGTTCCTCTCCTGGTTGATCCTAGGACCTGGCAAATTGAAAATAAATACATATAACCATACTCTACAAGGCTGATTAACTGTATGTAACCCAACCTGATATTTTCACAAATATATTTTAAGTGCCTTGATTTATGACTGTTTTGTTCTCTTGGAATATGTTCACATTGGAATATGGTATTTGGCGGTAACTTGAATCTATATTTCCCAGGCTATGGTCACTCGTATTTGGCTCCAGAATGAACTGTCTCATATTCCTTATAAGTGAGAGCCATGATTCTGAATTAACGCCAGGAGAGGTCGTGCATCCAAGGACCTTGACAGTCTGCTATGTCACTCTCATTGCTTCTCACTTGCAGCCAAGCAGGCTTCTCTGTCCAAGGGCTCCGGCAAATTGCATTTCCTCAACAAGACATTTCTAGCCCCGACTCCAGACTCATCAGGTTAACAGGAAATGGTGGGCTGTCCCATGCTCAGCACATATCAGGATCTCTGTCAAACTTTGTCAAGCTCCAGGTAGGTATAAAATCAATCCATAGTAGCCACTGGTGGTTTTATTTAATAGTCATTTTATAAATAAGATCAAAATCCAGAGACATGGAGTAGCTAACAGGCTCATCAAGTTCGCTCTCCAGGTGAGGCTTCGACCAAGCTACCACCTCTCAACCACAACCCCATATTGTCCCACGGTGAACTTCATTCATATCCTACGCACTGTGTGCATTAAAGAAAATGCTTTCTCTAACCAAGAGTCACCTCTGAAGTGGTGAATGAGTCAGATGTGTTAACCAACAGCCTTGTGAGATGACAAGAGCCAGAAGGAAATGTGAAGTGTGTGATAATGTGTCCAGAGGAGAGGCAGCTGGTCCGGGTTTTAGGTGATGATAATGGAGTGTCTGTCTCCCTGACATCCCATCACACTGGCTGAAAAGAGAGGGTCAAGAATTCCAGACAGGACAGTACAAAGTTCATATGGAGAAATGTAAGCTATATACTACCATCCAGGAGAGACATACAAAGACAAGATACAGTGCAAGAGGAGTCTGTGTCCATAATAGGACATTTGGGTTTTATCCTCTGGGCAACAAGAGCCCTCCAATAGGTGGGAGCTTGTGTATATTGTTAGAGAGGTGCCTCTGGCAGTGGATGGAGGAGTGTAGGGAGGGCTAGACGGCTGAATCAAGAGGCTGATAAAGGAGCAGCCGTTGAAAATATGACTGCAGTAAGCAGAGCAGACCATCTCTGCTTCTGAAAATGTTGCGAAGGGTTTTCTGCTGAGAGAGGCTGAGTCATGAAGAGCAGACTGTGCTCTCTGAAGACACCGCAACTGATAATCTCAGGGCACTAAATGACTAACAGGAAGGTAGCTTTTATAACATGGCCTCAACAGCAGGAAGAGTCAGATGAGATTATCATCATCTTGCTCAAAACATGTTAGCATTTAAAACCTGGGAATCATTTCTGGAATTTTCCATTTCGTGGGTTTTTTTGAGCCACAGTTGACCACAAGTATAAACCATGGATAAGGAAAGACGTCCATGCATTTCCCCTGAAATTCAGTAGGACTGGTTTGACTCCCATCCCTTCTACACTCTATCTGTATAGAGTATAAACTTCACCCTCTGGGTCTGAGTTTCTATTTTTAAAAGGAAGTTAATAAAGTTAGCCCCCTAGGACTGTTTTGGATTTAAAGTGAAATAACGTCTTAGTTCTACATTGTGGGTAGCAAACCAATTCACTTTTACAAGTTCTGTGACTCACACACTCACACACGCACACACTCATACATACACACTCACACACTCACACACACAGTCATACTCATACATACATACTCACACACACACACTCACTCACTCACACACTCACACACTCAATCACACATTCACAATACACACATACACACACATACTCACAGACACACAAACATACACACACACTCACACCCACTCACACATTCACACATACACACTCACACACTCACACACATACACACATTCACTCACACACACTCACACACATTCACACACACTCATACATACACACACTCACACACTCACACTCACACACTCACTCACACACTCACGCACTTGAATCCCGTGCTTTGACAGATATGTTATGCAGATGCATCACACTGCCCTGAGAAGTAGCAGACTGCATACTCCGTTCTGCCAGGGCCCTGTTTGAGAGGTCTTATTTAACTCTATCATTAATCAATGATGCTCCTTTACCACATCCTTAAAGCATGTGCGTTACACACAGTAGGAGGATTTGATGGTCCAGGAGAATCTGTAGCCCTCCCCTTAGGTCCCTCCTCCCTTGCATCTAATTAGTTGTGCGCCTAATTCCTCTTCACTAAGAGGTTTTTGTTTGGATAACACCCTTCACTTCATAACTCTCCTCACAATTTTGTTTCTCATTTTCTCCCTAAACTTTTGAACACAGCTGGCTCTTTGCTCCCACAGCTGCTGCACACTGAGGGGCCTCCTGTTTCACAGTTCTTACAAACGGTATCACTTGCTTTTCTTGTTGCTGTGACCTGACTATGCTTGCCTGACACAAAGCAACTTAAGGATGGGGGTTTGTTTGGGACCACGATTTAAAGGCTTATAGTCCATCACAGCACAGAAGATGCGGCACATGGGCAAGGGTTGGATGGTCACTTTCAATCCAGTCAAGTAGCAGAGAGCAGACAAGAAGTGCAACCCATGTAAAACCAAGCGCAAACACATGAGCCCATGAAGGACATTTTATATTGAACCGAAAAAAAAAAGAGAGGTTTTTTTGAAGGTAACAGAGCCAAAGCTGGATCTTACTAGCTGAGACACATTGAACAAGTGACTTTACCTCTCTGGGACTTGGTTTGTCTATCTGCAAATGCCACAGTGGACATCACAGCTAGCAGGAGGGTGAGGATTCAATGGCACCCACTACTACTATTTAATTTCAAATGTATGACTTAGAAAGTATCCAGTGCCCTCTAAGTAAACAGGTCTGAACCGAAGAAGGCTGAAAGCAAGGCAAGAACACACCCCATCACCCCCTGGGGGTCAGAGGCACCCTGACTGCTATCAAATTGTACACCTACGTATTAACCAAGCACCCAAGCCTCTACCCAGAGGAAAGGTGACCACTTCACATAGCCTGTCAATGTATGCTCCACTCCCACAGCTATTAGGGTAACATTAACTAAGCCTGCTTCCTCAAAATACAAGACCTCCTCTTTTCTCTGAAGTCTTTAAGAGTAGACACCTTGTTTTGTCTGGCAGGACTAAAACTGTGGATGTCAGACTCCCACCATACCTCTTACCTCAGCGTTACTAAATTTCTTGCCTGAAGGACAATTCAACTCAGTCTATCTAGCAAGCTGGCTGTAATCCAGCAGAACTGGCTAGCTCAAAATTCCCCGGGTCTAATATTAAGGAGGCAAAAGTTTCTCATGCATTGGTACAAATATAAAAACAAAGACAGACAGTTGATTGATTTATATTGGGGAAACCATGTTATTTATTGCCTTCTGCAGCAAGAGAGACAGAGAAGAATACACAAACTCAGGGTTAAATTCTGTCCTTTCGTTTATTAGTTCTGTGACCTGGGACAGGCAGTTTTACCTCCTGCCTCAGTTCCTTATCAATGGAATGGGAGTGGTGATAATAATCCATACTTCATGGATTTGCTGGAAAGATGTATATGAATGACATTTAGGCCAGAGCCTGGATCATAGACACCACCAGAGAAAGGTTCACTGTGCCTGCTGTAGTTACTGCACAGGCTCTCAAAAGTAGTTCCCTGATATGCAGAGAGAACGCGGCCCTCCTTCAGAGTAGAAAAGCCCACAAACATATCTGTCTCTCCAAACTCCAGACCACAGAGTGCTGAACTGATATGCCCTTCAAAGCAGAGACGTAGCATTAGGAACCTTCCTGAAATCTAAGCTGCAAAGATAGAACCAAACTCCAGAAGACACTAAAGTCATCTTGGAAACAAACGCAAAGTTTTCTAGGCCCTTCAGATTTTCTTTTTCAAGGGATTGACATAAACTAAGCGACTGGAGATGAACACAAAAATACAGATTGAAAATATCTGTAACTGTCACAGCTTTTAAATGAGGAACTGGTGCTGTGGCTTCCAGGGTCGTGAGGAGGAAATGAACACCCTGGGTTCGATTCCTACAGACTCAGTACCCTAGAGGATTCTGATGTCCTGATTCTTCCATCTGTCACTCCCAGAGTGCCTCAAAGATTCCCAGAGTAGAGGCCACTTCATGGGGCACCAGACTAATGACTCTTGGCCAAAGTTCACTTATGTACAATCAACAGCTGAGCACAGTGGGAAAAAGTTTGCTGATGGTTCCATTGGAAGCTGGAACTCATTACTTAAGCATGCATGGCCCTGAAAACCCTTTGGGGAGGCAGTTCTCTGTGTCACTTTCTCTACTTCAGAGATTTCCAACAGCTTTGGAGAGCCTTCTCAGGCTAGGTCCAGGTCCTTCACCTCAGCACCTCAGGGAAACTGAAGTTCCCCCTCAGTAGCCCGTGCGCAGTTTCTCAATATTGTTTTTTCTTCTTTTGCAGCCCACCATCAGCTCAGATCTCATAGTTAGAAGTCTCAGGATCATGCCCTTCCTCTTGGATGCCAACCAAGAGTACACTGACTCACCCTGATGTTCCACATGAAGACATTGTGGGTGTCATTCATGAGATGTCATGGGTTCCTGGTGTGGCTGGAAGGTCCTAAGGAGCAGTGTTTAAACCCATTCTATTTTCATCAGGGACCTCTCTGAGGGAATAGAGAGTCCTTGAGGGGCAGTGGCAGAGTGGTTTTAATATCTAATTGTTCCAACAGGCCAAATTTCCTGTGTGGCTCCAAATGCACCAAGAAATTTCTTTCTTATGATTGCCTCACCTAATTGGTTGCTCTGTAAATAAAATTTCCACCTACTTTTCTCAAGAAAGGATTCCTCAGGAATCCACCAGCATTGGTGGGAGAGATGTTCTCAAGATGGTGGGAGATGTTGAGTCATCTGACCTTCATTCTAATCAAATTCCAGAATGATAACGATCTAAGAAAATTCAGAAACCCCCAAAATAATGTCTGCATGTCACTATCTTGGTTTCATATTTTAGTTTTAATGAACAAGAACATCAAATGGTATGACACTAAGTTTCCTACTTCAAACAGTTTGTAAAAGTTATGGTAGTTGGATAGTTAACATTAGTGATCTCTCTCAGCTACTAACCTACCTTTGCCCTTCAGCTTCTGTCTTCTCTCTCTGCCTCTCTCTGCCTTTCTCTAACCCGTGAGAATGTACTGATGCCACCAGACCCTTCTTTGCCGAAGTCAGATGGCCTTGTTGAAAATACATACATGGCATCATGTCCATCTTCCACTAAAAGGAGAACTTAGTGACAGAATATGTACATGAGACCCTTTGCAACATATTATGCAGATATGGATAGAAAAAGAGGCACCCCAAGGAGATGCATATTGCCAGAGCCACCTTTGGGGCAAAGACCCATGAGTGGGGCCCTTGAGACATTCATCAGGTAAAGACACTTGCAGCCTAGCCTACGTATTTAAGTTGGACCCCTAAGATGCTCATCATGGAAGAAGGGAACCAACTGTAGTCTTCCAGTTTCCACAGACATGCTGTCGAATGCACACACACAAACATACACACACATGAAAGAAATGTAATAAAATTTTAAACTTAAAAAAACTGCAGGAGTAGAAAATACACTTAAAATTATATATGCCCAAAATGTGATATCTCATAGTTATCCATCCGGTATTGGTACTTCAACAATAGCTGCTCTTACAGAAAAGGGATGGCTCTGGATGGGAGTGGTTGGTGGTAAGGAACTGGGAGGAGTAGAAGGAGAGAAAACTATAATCAAGATTTATTGTGTGAGAAAAGGATCCATTTTCAGTAAAAAGGAAAGAAACAATAGCAGCACCTTTTATTTCTTTTGCAAACTACACACACACACACACACACACACACACACACCATGTTTAGGCAGTTTGTGCATTCTAAGTGATTTCTTGAGTGATTGCTCTTCCTGCACACAGCGGTACCTATCAATTGCAAACACATTTACAGAGGACTACTCCCTTAAAACTAGAGTCTTTTCATAATTTCATTCATTTCTGTGTTATTCTCAAGAATGGGTGCTCCCAAATGTTTAGTGATCCCAGGAATACAGAAAGTATTAAGGCCTTGCAGATGGTTGAGCTCCATAAGCATGAGAGACACCCCTGACTCCAAAAGCAATAAATAGCATTGTCTCCTTCATCCCAGCTCTCTCTTCACCAAATTGCATTGTTCCTTTCTCTACTACTTACAAAGCTAACTTTTCTCCCATGCTCGTTTTAACTGCCAACATTCAAGCATTACAGTAAAAGGACCATCAGTGCACAGAGAACATGTGTTAAAAGTTCTGCCCTCCTTGAGATATCACTTCTTTGTAAAGCATTATTTTTGGCTAAGTGTGTGCTTCTCTATGATTCTTATAGCTTTCATTAAATCTTGGTTAAAATTATATGAGTCTATGATACATATTAAATTCATAGATTTAATTGTACTTTAAAAACTTAACTTTGGGGCTAGTAAAGTAAGATGTCTCAGAGAATAAAGGCATTTTGCCGTGCAATCTTGATAGCCAGGTTTGATCCCCAGAACTCATGCAAACTCAAAAAGAGAGAATAAACCCCACAAAGTTGTCTTCTGGCCTCAACATATGAACCATGGCATGTGCATAGCTCACCCAGAAGTCACATATTACATGCCATGGATACACCACACACACACACACACTGATAGTACATTTTTGAACCATCACCTTTCTTGTTGTTTTCTAATCTACGTCATCAGTGCATTATGGGAAACTGGAGATGGCTGTTATTATCCAGCATCTTAGAAAGGCTGAATTAGTCTACACGAGTCTCACTTCCCAAATGCTCTGACACCAGAGGCGAAAGGCAGAAGATCAGCAAATACTATCTGAGAGAATGCTGTGGTATACAGATTAGTTGACTGCTTAACTGGAATGGGAAGAGGGCCAGTGAAGATGAGGAGAAAGAGCAGGGGAAAAGGGGGAGGGGAAGGGAAGGAAGGATATGGCAAAAAAAAAAAAAAAAAGTAAGGAGAGGAGGAAAGGGGGGAAATTCTCTCTTGTGTGTACCTAGAGTTCTACCTTACAGCATAATTATCATTTATCCAACTCAAATTCCTATCTAAGTATCATTTCTTCCACAACAGAGACAGACAGACAGACAGACAGACAGACAGACAGAGAATTCTCTGAACCTCCAAGTCTTGGCTACCACAGTTATTGTCTTTGCAGTTATTGTTGTATACAATTTTCTTTTTATAATGAATGTTGTTAGTGTGTTTTTTCTTAAAAATTTTTTTTGTTCCTCCAAAATCCAGGTCAAAGATCTGTGAATTCTGAAGAATGCAAAGTCAAGAGGGCTGAAATCTGGCTCCAAGGTAACACTAGCCTAGCATATGTGGGGTCATGAGTTCTCACACTGTCAAAGGGGAGGTAAAACTCTAAGATCAAGGACTCTGGAGTAGGACACACTGCAAGGGTTCTTATCTCAGCATTATAGAAAATGATAGTGTTTTGCCCAAGCAAGCAAATGACCTCTCTCATTGGGACAGAGATCTGTACCTGTTTGAATTAACAATGTGGGCCATTTCCAAATCTTAGAATCTGCCAGGTAGCCGAGTTGCTGTCAAGGCAGGAAGTGGCTTAGGGTGAAGACTGTTCTCTGTGACAGGGTGCAGAAGAGGTGGCCTCTAACAGGCTCATTGGAGAAGACTTATGTAGGAAAGTCTTTTTTTTTTTTTCTTTCTTTCAAGAAAAAAAAATAACAATAGAAGAAATAATTCTGGATTACATTCTTAAATTTTCTCAGTTTAATTAATATTTAGTTTCCAAAATAGACAGCCTCTGCTTCTCTCTCTCCTTCTTTTATCTCCTCCCTTCTTGCTCTTCCTCTGGTTGCTTCCCAATCTGTTTATTTATCTATCTATTTTGAGATTGTGTTTCAAGTTACCCAGGCCAAAGATGACCTAGAACTTCTCATCCCCTTCCTGACTCCTCCTCTTCTTGAATGTGGGGTGATGGGCATGCATCCCCATAATCCAGTTTATGCAGCACAGAGGATAACTTCTCCAGGCTTCTGCATCCAAGGCAAGAATGCTACCAACCAAGCCATGTCCCCACCCCACCATACCCACTTCAATATCCTCCAAAGATTAGGAGTCATACCAAAGATACAAACGCTTCTGCTGACTGGACTCTCTTCCTATGGACCATCGAGTTTGAGGTTTTAGCTCACACCTAATGGACTCTTTGGGTCAAGGAAACCAGCCTGTACTACCACCCAATCATCAATCCAATGGGAGTTTCCCTTTAGACGTTATCCAATATTACTACATTTTCTCCGTGGGTCAATGAATAGAAGTTAGTGACTAGTTCCCAACTATGAGTTACTTTGTTTATACCTTCCCATTCTTCTCAATGGCGTCCCACATACTGAGTATAATGCCAAGACTCTGTCTTCAGGCTCTTCATGTACAATAGACAAGAGCACACAAAAATCACTCCTTTACAAGGGGATAGGGGGTTCATGTGCTGAGAAACGTATGCATGGGACAGTGGATTTCAAGAGGCTCTCTAGCAAAGATGAACAATCATAGCAAAATGCTTATCTTCCCTTGTGCTATTCAGCATGCTGCTGCTGCATTAGCCAAAGTTCTGAGTAGCTGCATGATCCTTTATGAGTCTTTTCTCCTATAAGCTTAGTTCAGGGGACCAGTATGTCTTTGGTGCCTGCTGTTTAGGGCAAACAAGAAAAGAGGAGAGGTCCTCGGTTATTAACAGTTTCTGAGGGGATTCTGACACATAGGAAGGAGTCTCCATCATCCACTCCTCACAAAAGTGGCTTAGCAGAGGGAGTTCCTCCTAGGCCTAAGGTAGATAAAGGCAGAAGAGACCAAAGTTCAAGTCTGAGCTCTGCTTTTCTGTCATAGTATTTCATCCTTCAACTCCAAAACCCTCATCTGCTGAGGGAATGAGATTAAATGGACAAGTTGGGAGTGGCCTAACCAGCTTGGTTCCTAACACACTGAGGACTAGCCATAACTACAACACAATGGGTGACAGCCATGGACAAAACTCAGAACTGAGCGCAGGGCTTCTTTCTAGCCACCTGGAAAAAGGAGTTGGGGCAATTTTATCTGGAGAATAAACAGAAGGTGCAATCCATCTACTCACTTCTGTTTAATTTACTTTTTGTTTTTATTATATGTGTTATATGTATTTAAGGTGAGGAAGAAGATAAGCTGAGTGGTGTGTAAATGACACATTTTACCAACCAGACAAGTCTGCACATATACTTCTTCTTCTTTCTCCAAATACAGATAGATAACTATTTTCAATAAAAGAGGACGCATGTTACATTGATGTTCTATATCCTGCTTTTTCTAGCCACTGAGACATAATCATCTTTTATTTTCCAAGTGATATAATATTAATGCCATTATTTAACTAATAACATGCAGATAAAACAAAATTCATTTAATCAATTCCATAAAATAGTTATTATTTGGGTTGTAAGAATGTAGCCAGGTCCTCTGGGCTCACCAATTTGCTTCTACCTAGGGAAATACACTATGACCCCAGGGCTTTGTTTTTGCCATCTCCAAAATGAGAAATATATTCTCTATAGATACATGAAAACATGTCTCTATATACTAATATACTACATAAATGCTTATATGCATCAAAGATGCTAAAGAGATACTATCCTCCATGGGATGAAAACAAGAATAAATCCATTTGACATGCTGTTTATTAAATTAAGTTCATGTATATTCCTGTGGGAAGCTCAGAAAAGAACAAGGACTAACTTAGCCTGGGTAAGTTGTCTTTTATCTGTCTATTCTTTCTAAGGGGAGAAAGCAATACACAGCTCTGATATAAATTTAGTCCATTTTTTTCTTAGAGGGATATGGATCCAGTAAAAACAATTTCTCTTGGAAAGCAGGTTAAGTCATTAGATCCGGTCTTAACCATCTGCTGTACCTGTGGTATGTTTGTAACTGGCCACACATTAAATGTCCAGCTCTTGAATGACCTTGCTAGGTTATGAAAGAAAAGAAATATGGCAGCCTTGACAGATACTAGCACACACTGCGCTTAATGTTAACATATTTAGAACCTTCTAGACTTTCAATGTCTCTAGTTCCTACCTTCCCAAGCTATGGAAACAAATCTACTTACTTCAAGCATTAGTGAACTGAAGCTTTCAAGTAGGGTCTCATCTCAGGAGTTTAATGGTTGAGATTGACAACAAAGATTTCTAAAATTCTTATATACCCCATAAATTAGCTCTATAACTTATTTACAGACTTAAAAAGAGACTTGCCTTCAATTGCGTCTTCTTATTTCTTCATTCATATTATTCTAAGTTACATGTAAGAGACTAAAAAGTATTTCAAACAGCTTATTTTTTTTAACTGACTATTCATTAATAGCAGACAAAAACAAACTAAAGACTGGTCAATACCGGGAAATCTGTTTTTGGTTATTTGAGGGGCTGTTTTCTAATCTCCTGAGATGAAGTGATTCTGACTGAGGTGCAGCCCAAGCTAAAACAAAACACCAATGAGTGCTCCAAAATGAATGGGTCCCAAGCACACAACCCTCCATGCATCCCCAGTGCACCTCTGAACCAAACCACTCAAGTACACCTCAGATATAATCTCTCTTCTAAAAGCAAGGCTTCTGAGTAGGAAAAAGTCTTACAGGCTAAGATGACCCAATCTATGCAAAATAGGGAAGAACCCATATGGCAAAATCTATATGCCAAAGGAGGGCAAATTTTAGTGCCTCGTACAGCAGTTTGCAATTACGAGTTCGCAGAATTCATGGCAGCGTGAATAAAACACACGCCTTAAAAGAAGAAATAAATACAAATGTGTTCTTAGTTTATATATGCAACTATGAAAGAAAGCTAAAATTATATGTACCCTAAAAGAAGGAAGGAAATACTCTCAACTGCCAATCAAGTCTATCAAGTCTTGTGGTGATCTTTCCTACATTCTACAATATTTTTGTACTTACTCCTCTTTTTTTAGTTTACCATATAATGTGGTAGAACAAACACTGATAGAACAAACAAACATGCCATTCCTCTAGGACCCACAGTTCTCAGTAACAAATTAACACAAGTGGAAACCTACCTGTGCCTCTGCCTTCAGCTGTCCTGGTGTTTGACTCTGCTCTGACTCCTAGCTTCTCCTCCCTAGAACGCAGCTTGTTTATTTAAAACAAAAGTGAAACAGCCGCTGTTTTATGAACAGTGTCAGCCAATAGCAAGACGAGAAGGAACTTGGGTCAACAGGACCTCAGCTTTATGGCACTGTCGTGGGAGTGGGTGCTGGATTCTTTTTTCAGAAGTCAGAGAACTTCCAGCTAGTGACTGTCAACCTCTTTCAAGTCATGTTGGAATTGCCCTCCCTATGATGATTGGTTTTTGTTGGGGTTTTTCTTTTCTTTCCTTTCTTTCTCCCTTTCTTGTTTTCTTTCCATTAGCACCTTTTGCGGGATGTGATGGACAGGGAGCTGGGGAGAGGTTTAAGTAGCTATTATTTCCCCAAAAGGGTTTCTGTTCCCACGCCAAGCCCATCAGTGCAGCCTTTCACGCCCAGCTCTGCAGCCTGCTTTAGAGCACTCTCACCACTCTCTGACTTTTTCAAGTTCTCAGTTACTCCGCTGAAAAGTCTCTGCAGAGGTCATCGATGCTCTCTTGGCTCCTGTAACAGGTTCTTTCTCTGTTTTCCTTTTCCTTTCTCCCTTGCTTGAATAGTTAACTGTAGAAACTTGTTTTCCATCTACCTGGCTCATTTTTTTCCAACTTTGAGAATGATTCTCCTTTGCCTCCTGGGATTGAATGACAATGTCCCCCACACACACAGGTTCAGGTACTTGAACACTGGCTCTCCAGTCACTGGTGCTATTCAGGGTATTCAGGGAATTGGTACAGCCTCACAGGAGGAGGCATGGCATGGGAAGTGGACTGTGAGAGTTTATCCCCTCACTCCACTTCTAATACGCTCTCTCTGCTTCACATTTTCAGAACCAGATGTGATCTCTCAACTTCCTGCTCTGGCCACTTGCCACCATGCCTTCCAGGTCATATGGACTCTCTGGAACCAAAACCCCAAACAAACTCCTTCCTTATGTTGCCTTTGGTCATGATATTTTACTATAGCAACAGAATAGTGCCCAATACACCCCCTTTTCAGATTGCTCTTTTCCTATTAGTTTTCCAGGTATAAGACTTTCCTACAGATTTCTGCCTTCTTTGTTTCTTCTTCTCTTGCTACATATAATTTATCCTCGGCCAAATGCATTTTAAAATCTATATACTATCAAAAATATTCAATATAATCTTGGATTCAATATCTGAATATTCAATATAATCTTGAAACAGAACAATCAACCTAGAATTCTCAAACTTCATAATTTCAAAACAACATACTACTATAGCTATTATAACAGTCTTGTTGATATAATAACAGACACGTGAACCAATGAAATAGAATATAGTGTCCCAAGTTAACCCTTCCATGCATAGTTAAATCATTTTAAATAAGGTGTCATGGTCATCTAATGGGGAGGATAGTATTTTCAATAAATTCTATAGAGGAAAAATCGAATCCATATACCAAACACTCAGCACTATATACCCATATGCAAAATATAACTGAAATTGAACAGAAGGCCTAAATGTGAGAACTAAAACTATAAAAATCTTAAAATGTATAATGAAACATTTATGACTTGGAATTTCACAATGATTTCTTGATAATGACACTTAAGTCATAATCAAAGAAATAAATACACAAATTCAATGAAAATCATGTGGATTAAGAATTTTTCTCTTTTGTAGATTGCCTTCTTTTATGTGTCATGGTCATCTAATGGGGAGGATAGTATTTTCAATAAATTCTATAGAGCATGTGGATTAAAAGCTGGCGGTGGGAAGCTTGTGGTACACTGCTTGTCACCAAGCATGTGAAAAGCTGTGAGTTCCACCTCACAACACACATGGGAAGACATTAACGCCATAAAAGAAGGCAATCTACAAAAGAGAAAAATTCTTTGCAGCTCATATTTGACAAGGGGATACTATACAGGGTGTATAGAAAACTCCAATGTTTTTCACACCTAAATGTAAAATGTGAAAACACTTGAATAGCTAATTCGCCACACAAAAATAGCCATATAAATATGGATAAATATGGTCTATAGAGAAGATACCATCCAGTCTGAGCAGGGAAGTTTGTAGGCTAACTGCAGATCTTCACAGCTCCCTACTTTCCTCCAAATCCAATTCCCCAGTCTCATCTCCAGCTCTGTACCACACCACCTGCTGTAGCCTCTCCCTCTTCTCTGTCCCTATCTCCAGCTGATTACAAAGCTCTTTTCCTCCAACCGCCAAACACACACACACACACACACACACACACACACACACACACACGAGCACACACACACACACACCCTGTTAGTTCAGCCTCCAACTTGAGCAGGCAATACCTGGGAACTTACCTTCATATATACAAATGACAAATGGACTGAAAAAGAAATTGGAAAAAAATAATTCCTTTCCCAATAGTCTCAAATAACATAAAATGTCTTGAGGTAACTCGAATCAAGCAAGTGAAGGATTGTACGATAAAAACTTGAAAACACTGAAGAAAGAAATTGAAGAAGATATTAGAAGATGGAAAGATCAACCTCTGGGTTAGTGTGATTAACATAGCAAAAATTCTACACCCCCCCCCCTAAAAAATCTATAGATTCAGTACAATCTCCATCAAAATTTCAACATGATTCTTTATAGATCTTGAACAGACATTTATCAGCTTCATAGGGAAATACAAAAAAACAAAAAAAAAAACAAAAAACAAAAAACAAGGATAGTTAAAAACAATCCTGAATAATGAAAGAACCACTGGAGCTATCTCCATCCCTGACCTCAAACTGTAGTACTGAATTATAGTAATAAAAGCATCATAGAACCAAAATTAAAATAGACAGTGGAATTGAATTAAAGACCCCATCATAAGTCCACACACTTATGGACACCTTATTTTTAATAAAGAAACCAGAAATAGACAGTGGACAAAAGAAAGCATCTTCAACAAATAGTCCTGATTAAATTGAGTGGCTGCAGGTAGAAGAACCAAATAGATCCATATTTATCACCCTGCACAAAAGTCAACTCTAAGTGGATCAAGAACCTTAACATAAATCCAGATACGCTGAACCTGACAGAAGAGAAAGGGGAAATAGCCTTGAACTCATTAGCACAGAAAAAGACTTTCTGAACAGAACACTGTTAGCATAGGCACTGAGGCCACAATTAACAAATGGGATCTCACGAAATTGAAAGGCTGTATAGCAAAAGCTACCATCATTCAGACAAAGTGGGAGGCTACAAAATGGGAAAAGATTCTTTTTTTTTTACCAACTATATATCCCATAGAGGGCTAATATCCAAAATATACAAATATCTCAAAAGACTAGATATCATGAAAACAAATAACCTGAAGTTGAAAATGGGATATATTTTTAAAAAGATAATTCTTGAAAGAGAAAACGAGGAATCCCTAAAGAAATGTTCAATATCTTTAGCCTTCAGGAAAGTACAAATCAAAACTACTTTGAGATTCCATCTTATACGGATCACAATTCCTAAGATCAATAAAATAAATGACAGCTCATGCTGGCAAGGATGTGGAGGGGAAGAAACACTCATCTGGTGCTGATAGGACTGTCAGTTTGTACAGCCACGTGGAAATCAGTGCCTCAAGAAGATGAAGATAATCTCCCTCAACACCTAGCATACACGCAAAGGATGCTTCAGCCCGCCACAGAGATACTTGCTCAACCATGTTCATTTCTTCTTTATTCATAATAACCGGAGACTGGAAACAACTTAGATGTCTGTCAAAAGATGACTGGATAAAGAAAATATGGTATATTTACACAATGGAATATTACTCAGCCATTAAAAAGAATAAAAATCAAAGGTAAATGAATGGATGTAACTACAACAAACCACCCTGAATGAGGTAACCCAGAAAGACAAATGTGGTATGTATTGGATATTAACTGTTGTTGGTAAGCAAGCTACAATCTGTAGAACCACAGAGGTTAGGTATAGAGTAAGAGGCTAGGGAGAAATAGAGATCCCTATAAAAGGGAAATAGAATAGACAGCTATGGATTGATGTGCGGTTGGAACAGGAGGATCAAGTGGGGAAGGGGAGGGAAGAAAGGAAACTGTAGGACCATGTAAGGCAGCCTGGTTTCTGGTTGAGCATAGGCTAGAAACCGTCAGAGACTCCAGGTCATCCTGAGGGGCCCCAGGTGGGACCAGGTGATCCTAAGGAATGGCATGAGTTTCACCATGCTCCCAGACTCCAGGCTTCTGACACGAGGCCGCAGCCCTCCATAGATTTGTGTCCTTTAGTCACTTAGGGCAACGCCCCTACTAGCCCCTCCAGAGGGTGTGACTACAGGTCACAGAGCCTCAAGACAGATCTTCATATTAATGCGGTACCTAAAGGCCAGAGGGGCATAGCCAATTAAGTTTTCCTTCCCAGACCCTCCTCTCTGCACTCAGGCCCGGCCTGAGAAAACTGTGGTACAGTTTCTCATCTACTTTCCGCCTTAACAATAAACATGTTAAAACTATGGTCGGCTTCTCTTTCATCAGGATCTGCCATGGGGAACAATGAAGACCTATCTGCGTTCCCAGCCACTGTGACCACCAACCCAAGCCAAGCCAGCCACCCGTGACCAAGCCAAGAACTCTCATGCCTGCGGGGACAGCCAGAGCTTCTTCCCCTTTCTCCCTCTTTGGCCGTGGGCCAATCCAGCCAGTATGCCCCCACTTTGTTCTCAGCTTTTCCGTGGACCCCAGCAGTGCCTGGAGGCCCAAGAGCCTGAGAACCAGCTTGTCACCCACCGCCTTTTGGCCCGAGGAACCCCCCAGCCAACTCTGGCAGTCCTCAGGACCTCAGACTACACTTCCCATCCCTGGTGCGGGGTCCTGCATTTCCCATAGTCCGATGCTCTCCAGGCGCTGGCATGGGGAGAGTGCAGTTAAACTTCCCACCTCTGTCTCCTCGAGTGTCTCTAGTCCCATGGCGGGGCAGACACGGGACACACATTAACCCAACAACAGTCTATCACAAAAGGCCATTACCAGTCAAGTAGCTTCTGCCTTTTTAGAAGAACACAACCCCTCTAAGCACTATATAGACAAAATCACTAACAAATACCAATTCTAATTTGCTTTCTGTTGCTGTGATAAACACCATGACCAAAAGCAACCTCTGGAGAAAAAGGTTTATTAGCCTTACACTGGCACATCACAGTCCATCACTGAGGAAAGTCTGGTCAGGAGCTGGAGGCAGGAACTGAAGCAGAGTCCTCTGGAGAGCACCATTTACCATCCTGTTCCCCAGAACTTGCCCAGCCTTCCACATTAAACCACCCAGGAGCTCCTACCCAGGCATGGTACCACCATAGCAGCTGGACCTCCCAAATCAATCATTAAACAAGAAAATGTCCCACAAACTTCCTACAGGCAATTTGATGGAGGCAACCCCTCAACTAAAGTTCCCTCTTCCCAGATGACTCTGGTTTGTGCTGAGTTGGCAAAAACAAAAACTATTCACCAACGCAGAAGCCATTACGCTCTTTCCTGCTCTGTACAATTTGGCCACAAGCCATTAGTTACTCTCTTCTACGAGACAGAGAGGCGTAGAAGAGAGTCTGAAAGAGAGGCTCTTCATTTTTTTCTGTCTTGTTTTGGTGGGACTGGGGATTGAACCTACATACGAGGCAAGCTGCCACCCACTCCACCAAGGATTCCAAAGGAGTCTCAAGTAACCCAAACAACATTCCTTGGAAGGAGGAGGCCCATGCCCAGGGCATGCCTTAAAAAGCTTAGGTGGAACATGGTTTGTGGAGGGCACATACTGAAGAGTCTCTCATGAATTCTCTAATGGAAATCCCTGCCTTGAACCTGTGAATCCAGTGAAAGAACTTTGTAGCACACAAATGTCTGAGGGGCACACAGAGCCTCAGCAGCAGTGTTCCAGAAAAGAACCACACAATTAGAACCTCATCAAAATGCACACTGTAGAAAACATTCTAAATGCCCTATTTCTGTTTCAAACCTGTGCTTGATCATCAGCCCCTCTGATTCCTTCCAGGTCCTGACTGTGAGGTCAGGAGACCCTGTAATCGGGATCTCAGGTCGGCTCCTGAGATTCTACGTCTGAAGTCTGAACAGCTGAGTCCTTCACTCCGACCTCTGTGACCCTCACCCCAGGTGCCACATAAGAACAAACAGAGCTGAGCTGAAACTCTGAGAGACACACAGAGACCCTTCCACAGCCTTCTGCCTACTGGGAACCTTCCATTCTCTGGAAATAAGGAGGAAAAATAGACACAAGGATAGTTAAAATCAATTCCTGAGGTCAAGGGATTTCTGGGACAAACCCCCTTTCTTTGCATGAAAACCAATCATAATAGCATCCCCCAAAAGACAGCATGTGAGTCTATGTCCCTGTAGACACTTTGATGTGCTGTCATTTGATCATTTATTGCTTCCTCTGTTTGACATAAATTTTCATGCAGCTTTTTCCCACCTACTTTGTAACACAAACATTTCCCATGTCATTATAAATATTTTAATGAATCACATATTCAAATAAGTATGCTTTCTCACGCATACATGAAGCTTACCCAGAATTTAGGGGCTGCTTTTAGTAATAGAAAGCAAGTTTGCAGTGATGCAGAACATGGCGGCTGAGGAAGAGATCAAGAAGAATAGCAAATATGTTGTACCCTAAACCCGGAAGTCACCTCTCATCACTATGACCAAGCACTCGACATAAACTTACAAGAGGAAAGCCGCCAATGGGTCAGGGTTCTCAGTTCCTCACCAAGGAGAGGGCAAGGCAGAACAGAGAGACAAGCGGATTGCAGATGATTTCTCTGGATTTCTCCCCCACCCCTATGTCCAAATCACAGCCCACGAGATGTGCCACCCACACACTGGCTGGGTCCTTCCTCCTGTAGACCCATCTGTACAACAAGAAACGTGCTTCAACCTAGGTGGCTCTAAATCCAGTCGAGCTGATGGTAAAGATGAACTACCCTGTATTCTCCATTCTCTGCTTTCTCTCTTAAAATCCATGCAGAATTGTCAGGGTGAGCACAGGTGACACAGGGAGAAGGCCCTTTCTAATAACACACCCAATATCCAGTCTTGGCCCCAAAGCTCTCTAGGTTTCTGAAGAAAGCCTTCCGGAGATTTCCTCCCTGCTATGTGCAGAGCACATGTGGACTGCATTGCCAACAAACTTCCCTCTGGATTTCACCCTGCCAGTGATGTCTAGAAGCAGTTATCGAAATGGCAGTAGGGGTGACTGGGTGACCAGGGCAGTGTGCTTGCTGTCTGTCATCCCCTGGCATCTATGCACAAGGTGAGCAGAAAATTTGGGGACTTGGAGACATAAAAATTTAGAAACATGGGCAAGAGGGTAAGTGGTGAACTAGAAACAAATGATCCCCCTAAATGAGGACTTTCCACATGAAAAGAAATTCATTTGGTATGACTCCCACGAAGAGGGGAGAGGCAGAGAGCCTGGGTCTGTTTTCTACCTAGTTCCCTCTCTGAGATAAGGTAGGGCACACCCCTAAAGCTCAGACCCTCCATGTTGACGCAGTTTCTAGTTATACTGGGCATAGGTGTGAGGGGAGAGGTAAAAGGGGAAAAATGAGCAAATCACAGAGCATTTCTCTCCATTGGCTCTGATGACAGTGTTTCTGGGGACATCTATGTGTGTCCTCTGTGGCTCCAAGTCCTGCCCAGATGGCCAGCCATGGTGCCATGATGAACAATCATCTCCTGAGGGGATAGCTACATCATCTTTCCGTCTCCCCATGGCCCAAGCATGGTAATGGCTTCTTCTTTGATAATCTCTGCCCGCTGGTTGCTCTCTCTATCATCTGTGTGAGCCATTGCAGTTTAAGTTTGCTGAATGAATCCAAGATCTGTGCAAGTCGAGGAGCAGGCTGCTCTGATGAGCCCCCCAGTCATGTTCATCACAGTCAAATACTCCAACCGCTACTGGGTGTCTTCCTGGGCCAGCCCCATGCTGATCGGTTCGTGCATACCTTGTTATATGTGATGTCATGCGGTGTGTACTACGTATTATCCCATCTGACAGTGTGTAAATGATGAAAAAACCTCCGTATGTAAAATGGCTTCTGTCATTAGAAAACACTAATGATACAAACTATAGGTCCCAGTGATGTTAGGACTCCACCTCACCACATATGGAAATTTCTCCTTACTGGAAAAGGAAAAACAAACAACAACAACAACAACAACAAAAACCCTGTGGCTCCTCTACAGCATTTCTGGGCATTTATATGATGTTTTGCCTTAACTTGACACTTTATGTTATGCCATAACATTAATCTCTAAAACAAAACTGTAGACCCCTCTTTAACTGGGTGCCCGGAATACACTACTCACCCCCAATTATCCAAGAAAACAATAACAGAAAACGTATCATGCATTTGATTTTAAACATATTTTTGTATTGGCCTTAATAGCCGGAGGCCTCACTGTTCATAGAGCTCAGGAAATTGAGTGAGTGCTCCCGTGTCACTAGGGAGGCCCAAGCCACTTAGGAGCTATGCAGACAAACCAATTCACTGTGCTCATCGCAGATGAACCACAAGACTCCTGCTGGTGCCACCTGCTCTGGAGGGGAGAGGCACAGGTGTGGTGGGTGAAGAGGGCTTTGCCCAGTAGGCCAGCCTGGGCTCTATTCTGCTGGGGTACAGCAAGTGCTACAGAAGCCCAACAGCGAGCGTCGTGCGTCAGCTAAGTCACTCTGACATCTTGGTTTCCCATACTCTGGGGATAACAGGGCTTATCACTTCCTTCCTCTGGTACATATCAAAACCCCCTTCTGTTTTGAGCACACTGACTCATTAGGAGCCTAGAAGCATGAAACCCCAGAGAACAAAAAGGTGTTTCAAGAAGCCAGCTCAGTGTGGATTTTATATAGTTTTTTTTTTTTTTAACTATATAGTCTTCCCTTTCTGTATAAAGTGACAGGAAAAAAAAAATGAGTTCTTCCTTGAGGGACTGAACTAGAACACCTTGTATGTCTTATATAATCAGTTTCTATACTGTGACGTATACACAGTATATGCCCTGTAAATATTTGTTGTGAATAAATAAAAGAATGAAGTAATTTTTTCAACTTCAAGAGATACACAGAAGGTCCTGTCATCTTTCCTTCTACACATTTGCTTACTAGACCAGTAAGCAGAGGTGTTGCCAGTACCACGCTAGGTGAATATAGACATTAACACTGAAGGTCCTTAGAAGGTCACTGCCTGTAGAAAATGACAGAAGCTGGCCCTTCCTGAAATCTTTTTACAGTGGGTCCTGGAGGAAGAATGGTCATTCTCAGGGCCCAGCAAACCGGCAGGTGCCTTGTGGGAAAAGTCCTTCCGGTCATGGGAATTACAGCCAAGTGACCCTTCCTCCTTGCAGCTTGATGTTGTTGTTGGATATTTAATAACTCCATTAGTTCTTAGTATAAGCTATAATAGATACAGAGCCCTATTGATTTATTTAATCAATTTTAGCACAATTACTGAGTGATTACCTTTAAACTATTTTTCTATGCTAAACTGGCTATTTCCCAGCTGCTCTCCCCAAGTCACTTGTCAATAGTGGTCCTGTCTGTGCTGGATTCACTCCATTGGACTGTTTCCTGGTTGTCCATCTTCTTTCCTCTCTCTCTCTCTCTCTCTCTCTCTCTCTCTCTCTCTCTCTCACTCTCTCTCTGTGTGTTTTTCTCTCTCCCCTTCTTCTTTTCTCCTTCTCTCCCTCCCCTTCCCTCCTCCTCTTCTTCCTCTTCCTCCTCCTCTTCCTCCTCCTCTTCCTTCCTCTTTTTCTTCTTCTCTCCATCTCTTCTCTCTCCCAGCCTTATGGTCCCTACTTGTGACGCCCCCCCCCCCCCCTCCAAGCCCAGGAATCAAAGGCTTGTCTACCTCTATTCTCTGAGTAATTGGCTATCAGTCACTTTTATTTAACCAGTCAGAGAAGACTGGCAAGAGAAGCTTCCAATCACTTGGTATACATGAGAATGTGCTCACTGCAACCAGATCTTGGGGACCAGTGTTTAGCATTTGAATACATAGCAACACTAGATCAACCCCAACAGCCTGAGGCAAGCCTCACTAGATGCCAGGAAACTAAGGATAATTTCCCATTTCTCCCCTGCCTTGGTCAAGAGCATACTTGACACACTGTCCAGATGACTCTGGTTAGCTCTTCCTGAGGGAGGCTGTATTGAAAAGGTATCATAGAGGCACAGAGGCAGTAGCTGGCTCTAGAAGAGAAGCAGGTACCCCAGGTGGACGGAAAGTCTTTCGTGATCAAAGGGAGCCACAGGAAGAAAATTCCAATCCTACCTCACCATGTCCAGCAAGACTTCCCCTCTCTACTATTGACAGTGTCTGTGGTTCACTTCACCACTACTCCAGAATTCAGATACCAACATCTTCACCTCCAAGATGGTGGTATTAGAAGATGAAGTTACGGAAGATGATGAGAGTCAAGTCTTAGTGCACAGAATAAGAGCCTTATAAAAGCTGTCCCGAATAAAATAGGAACCATATAAAAGGAGCTCCCGCGTCCCTCCTCAATGTGAGGACACAATGGGAAGTCCATTGTCTACAAACCAGAAAGCAAATCCTCAACCTAACACCAAAGCAACCACCTCAAGAGCTGTGAGGCTAAACTTCTGTTATGTTTAATCTACCAGTCTGTGGGTATTTTATGGTAATAGCCAAGACAGAATATGACTCTTTCTGGGCCCTTTGCTCTCTGTAAAATGGTGATAATAATCACACTCTGTGATAATAATTACAGCACAATGAGGTTGCTCTGAAGGACAAGTACATGCCCAGGTAGTGCACCAGCCTCAGAGTATGGTAAGTTCTAAGTGTGGAGGCAGAAGACAGAGAGAAATTCAAAACAAAGCTTCCCAACAAATCTATAATCCTTTTATAAAAAGAATTGTTGTTCCCATTTTACATCTAAAGAACTGTCAAATAGTTGTTTAAAGTTTTGAAGGGAGGGTCATGGTGGAGGTCAAGCTTAGTAAATAAGTCCTGAACACACATGCCCTGGCCTGCCTTTGCTCCACTCCAGTAAATAACGGCTTCTGTTAGTGGCCTGAAGCTGTATTGGGTGATTTACAGAAAGGAGAGTTCAGAAAACTTTAAAACACTGGAAATTGCTTAGAAGTTTGAGCAGAGAAATCTCAGGAGTCAAGACAGCAGAAGCAGAGAAAGTCACCTATGGCTTCAAGCATTCTGGTGGATGCCAATGGAGAGGTGACCTGCCCCATCAGCCTGGGGCTCCTGAAAGCATCGCTGAACACAGACTACAGGGGCAGCTCTTGCCGGGCCTTCACCACACTAGACTATGAATCCTGGCAAAGAAGGAGAGCAGCCACCCTGTGTCCCCACATCCCTTTCCAGTTTAAGAACTTGACACCTACCTGGTGTGTGGCCAACACAGTGGAGAGGCTCAAGGGGGCAACTGGAGCCCAGAGAAGAGGCAGGAAGTATGAGTGCACAAGCCTTGAAGAGAAAGGCCTGCTCCTCTGTAGAGAGACCAGAAGGCCGTGCTGACTTTCTGAACAGTCTCAGGTGCACTGTGGTTACCACAAGCTCCTCATGGAGGAAGGTGCCCAAGATGGACTCTAGCAGATATAAAAGCAAAGGCGCCTGCATTCTCTTAGGAGATGTGTTCCAATAAAAAGGAAATGGATCCTAATAGCAAGGAGCTTAAAGTCTACAGTTCAGGAAGACATGTATATAACTGTCATGATTCCGATATAGCCGAAATTACACAGGATTTTTAGATGTCAATTAGGGGATGGGGCCCAGCTGCTTGTCCCAACAGCAATAGCGGTCGTACTGAAAATACACATCAAATATATAAGCCAGAGGTTTGTAGCACAGCAGAGAACCCTCCATAAAGTGCATGAGCCTCACCCAGTTGGTTGAAGGTCTTTAGAACAATGGCTGAGGTTTTCCAAAGCAGGAGTTTCAAGATTGTAACGTGAAGTCTAGCACCTGTGGGATCTGAACTCAGGACAACAGTATCCGCTTTCACCAGAATGTTCAACTTGCCGCCAGTATGTCTTACATTTGTTTGTTTAACTTTCCGGTTTCCACACTGCATGAGCCATTCCTTAAAGAAATCTATCTGGAAGGTTCAGGGTGGAGACACTGAGAATAATTATCAAAAGTTCCAACTTCATAAGCATCAATGTGTACCCTCCTCTGTCTCAGTGCCATGTGATAATGAAGCATGCCTTCCTGAGACTATAATTTCCAAATACAGTTCCCAAGGAATGCCCCTACATGCCCGCCAAAGCAAGAGGCAGCCAGTTTTATTTACTGTGTGGCACTTTGAGCTGCCTAGGGTTATTATGCATGCTTTCCACCTTCTCTGCAGCCTGGTCATGTGCCTTCCCTCACCATGCTCGGCGCCTTCCCTCACCATTCGAGATACAGTAAGTGCTCCATAGTTAAATTGGCAGGACTTGAATATGTTCACACTGCTCCATTAGAAGACAAGTCCCACAAAAGGAGTGTCCTGGGCCAACCCCAGGGACAGAGATGATGGAAAGACTGCCCCCACTTTCAATTTTTTTTCCTTCCTCTCTTTCCATTAAATCTCAATCCTGCTCCTTGGTCCCTCTACAGCTGGCCTGGATTGACATTTACCAAGTATTATGAAGGAGCCACTGCATGGAGAGTGCTGTAAGGAGGAAAAGAAGGACTCCGAGTTATTGGTTCCTTGGACTCTTGCTCCAATGACCACTTTCTGCACCCACCTCAGACATCTGTCCTCACATCTGTCTTTACCAACACCTACACCACCTCTGAGGTTTCTGTTCCCATCAGCCACCACCTCCTCACTTGGAGGCCATCATCCTTTGTTCTAGCCCTCTCCCATTCCCCCTCTCCAGTCACTTCTCTGCGGCCATCTAATTCACCTGGGAAAACTCCAGCCCTCCCAAAGCCACATCTGCCTCCTTACTGCTCACTCTCCAGTCATTGAAACAAGATGAAAATCAAATGTTTCTCCCACTGGTTATTTTAAAGTCATGACATTTCCTAAACCAGAACTGCATTTGCCTGGGAAATCTAATCCTTCTTTCTAGGGTGACTGTTAGGCCACTTCCTCTTCTTCCTCAAGCCTCCAACAGTTTTCTTTCCTTGTTTTCAAAACCTCATGTCATAAATTACAGGAAAAAAAATACTTCTAAGTAGAGGTGCACTATCTCAGGACCAACAACAACCCCACCCCTGTGTGTAGACAGGACCTGAGAATAAAGGACCTCGCCATTTGCCAAAGCCAGCCTCTCTCCATCCAACCGTCTCTCCTGACTCAAGCCCTTGCACCCACAGCATAATGTCTCCCTTGCTGAGTCATCAATCAATATATTCATATGCCTGAGGATGGCATTTAAGTACACTCCCTGTCCCCATAGCCTTTTCCAGACAGTCCATTTCTCTGTCCCTTCAGAGACCAGAGCTTGACTCTCTTTTTCTAGTCTCTCACTTTTATTCTCTTCACAACACCTCTCCCTTGTCAAGCAAATGACCTTAGTAACATCACCAATGGCTCATCCCCAGCCCTGCAGCAGACTATCCATAAGGGTCTGCCTTTCTTCTCTGTCTCCACTCCCTGGAGATTCTGCAGACCCTAACAGGACTCAGCCTTCCTCCCTCTCCCCACAACTTTGTGTCAGCCATCAATAATTGGAGGCACTCTCGACCTGGGAAGCTGGTGGCCAGACACCTGGGAGTCAGGTGGGTCTTCTTCCCTCTCCTTCCTCTTCTCTGTCACAAACTCCTGAGTCTTATCCACAGTACTATAGCAGACCATCTGCAGGGGCTCTTCTCTCTCTCTCTCTCTCTCTCTCTCTCTCTCTCTCTCTCTCTCACACACACACACACACACACACACACACACCACTCCCTGACTGGAGAATCCACAGACCCTCGTGGCAAACCCAGCTTTCCACCTTCCTGTGGACCATCACATCCCTAGCCTTCTAGCCTGACTATGTTCTGTTCTATCATACCCCAATACCAAGAATCACATTCTTCTTGGGACCCCTAAGGACTACACCTTACAGATATCCAGAAGTACTTCCTCGAAGGAAACCTATACACACCTCACCCTTCTAAGATCCAGAAAAGACAATAAAAAACAAACAAACAAAAAAGAAGAAAACCCACCCAACAAAGACAAGACCAGACATAAACACCTAGAATTATAGTCTTCCCAAACTCAGATGCCTAGATGTCATCATACAAACACAATCAATAACAGCTAGAACAATATGTCTCCACTAGAGTCCAGAATCCTACTGTGGGATTCCCCTGAGAATTCCAACATAGCTGAGGAACAGGACAAAGACCTTAAAATAGCTTTTGTAAATATTATAGAGGTTTTTAAAAAGAAAATAAACAAATCTTTTAAAGAAACCTATCAGAACAAAAACAGCGGAATGAAATGAAGAAAATGGTTTAAAGCTTGAAAGTGAAAATAGAATCAATAAAAAAAAATCCTAACTAGGGGAAATTGGAAACGAAAAATTTAGGAACTTGAACAGAAACCTCAGAGGCAACGCTCACCAACAGAATACAAAAGATGGAAGACAGGATTTCAAACATTGAAGAAAAGATAGAAGAAATCAATACCTCAGTCAAAGAAAATGTTAAATCTAAAAATATCCAGGCAACCTGGGACACTATGAGAAGACCAAATCTATGAATAATAGGAATAGAGAAAGAAGAAGAATCCAGAAAATATTTTCAAAAAGAAAGTGTTCCTAACCTAAAGAAGGAGATGACTATCAAAGTACAAGAAGTAAGCAAAACACCAAATATACTGGACCAGAAAATAAATTCCATTCAGCAAGTCATCAAAACACTAAATATGCAGAACAAAGAAAGAATATTAAAAGTACAAGGGAAAAAGACCAAGTGACATATAAAGGCAGATCTATTGACCCAATACCTGACTTTTCAATGAAGACTCTGAAAGCAAAAAAAAAAAAAAAAAAACATTTACAGATGTTCCACAAACTCTTTTAGACCACAAATATCAGCCCCAACTACTATACCAGTAAAACTTTCAATCAAAATAGATGTGGAAAAAAATCAGTCCATGATAAAAAACCAAATTTAGCAGTATCTATCTACAAATCCATCTCTACAGAAAGTACTAGAAGAAAACCTTCAACCTAAAGAGGTTAACCACACACAAAAAAAGACAAGGAATAAATAATCTCAGACCAGTAAAACAAAATATGGACAGGAAAGCACACACTATAACAACAAAATAGCAGGAATCAACACTGTTCATTGATAACCTTCAACATCAATGGTCCTAATATCCCCCCCCCCAAAAAAAATACAGTCAACAGATTGAATTCAAAAATAGGATCCATCCTTTTTCTGCATTCAAGAAACACACTTTTAACATCCAGGATTAAATCACCTCAGGATAAAATTATGGAAAAAGATATTCTAAGCAAATGGACCCAAGAAGCAAGCCAGTGTAGCTATTTTAATATCTGACAAAGCAAACCAAAGTTAGGAAAGCACACTATATACTTATCAAGGGAAACGTTCATCAAGAGAATATTGCAATTCTAAACACATATGCACCAAACACAGAGGCACCCAAGTGCACAAAAGAAACATCAGCTTAAATCTCATATTGGCCCTCACCCAGTAATGTGGATGACTTCACTATCCCATGCTCTTCTATAGACACACCCAGACAAAATCTAAACAGAAATACTAGAACTAAACAACATTATAATTGAAATGGATCTAGCAAATATTTACAGAACATTTTACCCAACTAAAGGTGAATATTCTTTCCCATGGAACTTTGTCCAAAATTGGCCACATACTCAGAATCCTATCTGACCCCATGGATTAAAACTAAATATCAACAATGGAAACAATAGAAAGCTTACAAATCCATGGAAAATAAATCACTCACTACTGAGTGAAAAATTACTCCAGAAAAAAAATGTAAACTTTCTAGAACTGAATAAAAATGAAAACCCAGTGAAGGCAGTTCTAAGAGGAAAGCTCATAGCACTGAGTAATTAAAAAATTGAAGCAATCTCATATTAGTAATTTAATGGCACACCTGAAAGCTCTAGAAAAGAAAGAAGAAGTAACACCCAAAGGGTAGCAAGAAATAATCAAACTCAGGCCTGAAGTCAATAAAACAGAAACAAACAACAACAATAAAAACCATCCAAAGAATCGATGAGATTTTCTTTTAGAAAATCAGTAAGTAATAAACTCCCTGTAGTCCACAAACTGAAAAACATTAAAGAGATGGATAATTTCTTTCTTTGCTCTGTCCATTGATAACCTTCAACATCAATGGTCTTAATATCCTACCCCCGCCCCCCCCAAAAAAAAACACAGTCAACAGATTGAATTCAAAAATAAAATTCATCCTTAATATATACCACCTACCAAAGCTGAATCAAGATAAGATAAGCAATTTAAACAGACCTACACCCCCTAGTTAAATACAAGCATTCACTAAAAGTTTCCTAACCATAAAACACACAAGACCAGATGGTTTTAGTAGAGAATTTTACCAGACTTTCAGAAAGAAATTAATGACAATGCTTCCCAAATCATTCTACAAAACAAAAACAGAAAGAACTTTGTCTTTAGTTTTATAGATAGCAGTTACCCCAATACTCAACAGAAAAAGAGAGTTGCAGCCAAATTTCCACTTATGAATATAGATATAAAATTGTTCAATAAATACTTGAAAACTTTCGACTTTTAGATAGTGTTGAAAAACTATGGGGACTTTTGAAGTTGAAGTAAATGCACTTTGCATTATGATGTGACTATAAGTCTATCTGGAACAAGAAGTGAAATCTGGTGATTTCAATAAAAATGGCCCCCATAGGCTCATATATTTGAATTCTTAATCACCAGGGAGTGGTACTATTTGAGAAGGATTAGGAGGTGTGGCCTTGTTTGACAAAGTGGGTCAATGGATGGGCTTTGAGATTTTAAAAGTCCAGGTAAGGCCCAGTCCTCCCCCTCCCTCTCCCTCTCCCTCTCCCTCTCCCTCTCCCTCTCCCTCTCCCTCTCCCTCTCCCTCTCCCTCTCCCTCTCCCTCTCCCTCTCCCTCTCCCTCTCCCTCTCCCTCTCCCTCTCCCCCTCTCCCTCTCCCTCTCCCTCTCCCTCTCCCTCTCCCTCTCCCTCTCCCTCTCTCCCTCTCCCTCTCCCTCTCCCTCTCCCTCTCCCTCTCCCTCTCCCTCTCCCTCTCTCCCTCTCCCTCTCCCTCTCCCTCTCCCTCTCTCCCTCTCCCTCTCCCTCCCTCTCCCTCCCCCTATCCTTCTTTGTCTCTCTCCCTCTCCCTCTCCCCCTCTCCCTTCCTCTCCCTCTCTACCTCTCTCCCTCTCCCTCCCTCTCTCTCCCTCTCCCTCTCCCTCTCCCTCTCCCTTCCTCTCCCTCCCCCATCCCTCTTTGTCTCTCTCCCTCTCTACCTCTCCCTCTCCCTCCCTCTCCTTCACTCTCCCTCCTTCTCCCTCCCTCTCCCTCCCCCATCCCTCTTTGTCTTTCTCCCTCTCCCTCTCTACCTCTCCCTCTCCCTCCCTCTCCCTCTCCCTCTCCCTCTCCCTCTCCCTCTCCCTCTCCCTCTCCCTCCCCCTCCCCCTCTCCCTCCCCCTCCCCTCTCCCTCCCCCTCCCCCTCCCCCTCTCCCTCCCCCTCCCCCTCCCCCTCTCCCTCCCCCTCCCTCTCCCTCTCCCTCTCCCTCTCCCTTCTTCCCTCTCCCTGTCTTTCTCTGTCTCTCTCAGGATTTAGCTCTAAAATACTTCTCCATCTCCATGTTCATTGCTGTGATGATAATGGACTAACCCTCTGAAACTGTAAGCGAGCCCTAATTAATTTTTTTCCTTTATAATAGTTGTCTTGGTCGCAGTGTCTCTTCACAGTAATAGAATAGTAACTAAGATAGACAGCCACTGGAAAGCAGTGTGGTGGTTACTCGGGAAGCTTGGAATAGACCTCAAGATACACCTATACCACTCTTAAACATATACCCAAAGGACTCTCCATCCTACTACAGAGATACTTGTTCAGCCCTGTTCATTAGTTCATTGTAACCAGAAGTTGGAAACAGCCTAGATGTCCACCAACAGATGAATGGAAAAAGAAACTGTGCTTCATTTACACAATGGAATACTGCTCAGCTGTTAAAAAGAAAACAAAATCATGAAATTTTCAAGAATGGAACTAGAAAAAAATCATCCTTACTGAGGTAACCCAGACTCATAAAAGCAAATTTGGTATGTATTCATTTATATGTTGATTTATCTGTCAAGTCTTTAATAAGCAGGCTACAGTCCATATTACCCCAGAGGTTAAGTATAAAAGAAGGGACTAGAGGGAAAGGAAACAAGCCCCTATCACTAACCCTGAAGCTATCTCCAACTGATAACTACTCACAAAGGCAAAGTAAGTTTTCTCTAGGGGAGCCTCACTGAGTAGACAGAACACACTGAAGGGCAGGCCTCATGCCCAGCAGTACATGGCCAACACAAAATGAACTCAATCAGATTTTGGGAAGATTTTTTTGTTTTTATTTTTGATTTGTTGTTGTTGGGTTTTGTTTGTTTTGTTTTGTTTTTGTCTTACAGTGCTTTGTCTGGGCTTTTTTTTTTTTTTTACAGATGCTTTATTTATATATTATGGCTTAATATTTTATGCTTATGGAATGTCTGTGTGAGTGAATGTATTTGTGTGTCTCAGCATCTGCATGTGATTTTTTTTTGCCTTTTCTTTGTCTCTTTTCTGTTTGTTTTGTCTTATTCTGGTTCATTTGTTTTTATTTAATCTTATTTTATTATTTTTTAAATACCTGTTGTATTCTAATAAAAGAAATAAAGAAAAGGTATAGTTTCGGGTGTGTGGGGAAGTGGAGATGATCTGGGAGGAGTTGTGGGAGTGGAAACAATAATCAGAATATATTGTATGAAAAAAAATCTATTTTCAGTAAGGAAATAGTATCACTAATTACCAATGTTTTGTCAAACCAGAGGTCAATTCTCAGTTTCTATCTTTCTTTCCTTCAGCACACTGGACATTGGTCCCTGCCTCTTTCACCACAGATCCCAGTTGTCATTGCACTTGAGTGACTACTTATTCATTTTTTCTTTTTGATTATGGAAAGTCGGACTATATAAGAAAGTCTGCAGAGCCGGGCAGTGGTGGCACACGGCATGCCTTTAATCCCAGCACTTGGGAGGCAGAGGCAGGCAGATTTCTGAGTTCGAGGCCAGCCTGGTCTACAGAGTGAGTTCCAGGACAGCCAGGGCTATACAGAGAAACCCTGTCTCGAAAAAGAAAAAAAAAAAAAAAAAAAAAAAGTCTGCAGAATGGCATGAATATGACTTTGGGCTAGGACAGAGAAGTAGGCTCAGATATTTTGGTCATCCTGATAAGCCCTTAGAAACGGTGATCACAGGACTTTGTTTATTGCCTTGCTTGTTCTCTGACTATTTGTGTTTATTGTCTTGCTTGTTCCTTGACTATTTGCATCTATTGTATTGCTAGTTCCTCAGCCTAGAACTGACCTTAATACTTGCATGTAATTAAAGTGGTATAAAAGCAGATTGAAAAAAGATAAACCTGACTTCAGTCTCAAAAAAGGAAAGAAAGAAAGAAAGAAAGAAAGAAAGAAAGAAAAGAAAGAAAGAAAGTCAGTCTGTGGAATAGTAGAATGAACTTCTGTGTTCATCAACTTAACTCATAAACAATTTTGTTTCCTCTGTCACCTACCCAGTGCCCCCTCCCAAGTTATTTTCAAGTCTCAGACATATTATAACACTCATATTTTATGCATATTAAAATAAGGACCCTTTCATAAAATACTAACATAGTATTGTTACCAACCATCACCCCTTGATAACATTTTTTAATATGATCAAATACTAACAGTTGCTTTCTTTGCTAGCTCTCTGATTAGATCTGAGCCCCCTAAATGTTAGAATTCCAGGCTATACCCAAAGTTTTCCCCTCTTTTTGTATCCTTTCCACGTATGTATGCATCAAATCATAGACCTCTGAGTGTAATTACTGTATTGATGAGTCCTCTGGGTTTCTGTTTGCTATAATCAATGGTTAGGCTTGAATTTCTAATGCTAACTTAAAATTTAATATGGAAAACAAGATCCCTTGCTCTTTTCCCCACCTTATCTCAAAACCTGCTCCAGTCTTATTCATCCTAGGAAGCAGCGCCATCTCCACCTATACGTCTGCAAAACTGTTTTTTCCTGATTCCTTGATTTCCCTTCTAACACTCATGTGATGGCTGCTACATTCTCCACTGCTTAGTCTCCACTTTCTCCATAGTAACACAGTTTTTAACTGGACACACATTTGCTCAGAATTGAAGGTTCTATTTCTCAGACTCCCTTGCAGCTAAATTTGGACTACTATAGATCTTGGCTCTAAACAAAAGTGTCAGTGGTAGATGCAAAAGGCAGAACTGAGATCAGAATTTCTGTCTCCACACACCCACTCATGTTATCTTTGTATTTGTGATATACTGAAGTGGAAGTTTCTGGATATGTCAGGTGATACAAACTTACATGGTGTTTTTCTGAGGCAAGACCCATGGGAGGACACATGGTGTATGGAGAGAGTATAAATAGGACCCAACAGACAATGATGTTGTGTTTGTACAGCTACCTTTGCAATGCTTCTTTGGCCTCCAGTCTTTGTCTTTACTCATCTTCACTTCATTGAGAGAGGCACAGCAGAGAACTTCTCCTGGCATCCCTGCTGGTCCTGGTTGCTCCTTCTAATTTGGCGGAGGCCTGGTGGTTTCTGTTGGATCATGCCACCACTGCTGATTCCTGTTTGGGATCCTGACACTACTGAAGTGGAGTACTGGTATCCTTACGAATGGAGATTGGAATCACCCCAAGGAACTACTTCTAATATATCCCCTTGTCCTTTTCACCATCTTTGCTCTCCTACCTTTTGACAGTGGGCTAGAAGTGGAGAGGGCTGAAGCATTTGAGAATCCTTATTAATAGTAGGTTTTTAAATTCTAAGTCTACAAAGTGCCTTTTAAATTATTGGACTCAATTTTACATAACTAGTTCTGATGGATCTAAGAGTAAGTCCATGCTACTTGACAGAAATACATCCAGAAACGTGAACCCAAAACAATCCGCAGGCAGTGTTCAAGCAGTCACAGGTGATGACTATTCTTAGCTGTCCATTTAACTACACCTAAAATTAAACTCAAACTCAAAAATAGAGGACACACCTGTGAGGGATTCTTGCATAATCTGAAGTAGGATGATCCACTTCTATTCTGGATACTTGAGGTGAGAAGACAAAATACCTTTAATACAGATCATTTGTGCTGGAAAAACCTACCTCTAATCTGGCCACACCTTCTGCTGGAAGCCTATATAGGGACATGGAAAAAAACTTTTGCTCTTTGCCTGCTTGTTCTGTTTGCTTGCCTGCTAGCAAGTCCATTCCTTCACTGACATTAGAGCCTATTTTTTTGGAATTTCAGAATCTCAAATACTGAAAACCAGCTGTGACATCCAGCCTTGTGCACTAAGCAGATACTGAGTTCTAGAACTTGCCATTTAAAGCCTGCTGTTGGATTAGCTGGACTGCAGCCTATATGTAAGTCATTCTCATAAATGCCCTTTCTATATATAGTTAGAGATTCATTCTCTAAGTTCCATTACTCTTGGGAACTCTAACACAGTGCCTCTATCTGGTAGGTCCTAAAACCTCAAGTCTGTGAGATATGAGCAAAGTATGTCAAGTGCTTCTGAGAATGTTTTCTCCCTCCTCATAGAGTTTCATAGAGAAATATTAAATATCATGCCTCGCAACTACATAGGCCACAGTCTCATACATGTCTTGACACCAGTCTTCAGATGAAGCAAACACAAAAAAGAGAACAAAGTCAAGAAAATCTCAAAGAAATAGAGGAATACTACCTGGTCCCTATCAACCCCTAGACTTTTCCACAATACAAGATGCTAAATTCTATAGTGTTCTAACCACTTTGAATTTTTTTGTTACTTGAAGCTACTCAGTGTCAAATGCCTAGGACATAAAAATTCCAGATACTTCCAGTTCTTTTAGGACTGGCCACTAAGCACGGGAGGCTTTGGGTGCTGGGCTTCATGAAGTTTGGCAGAGAACTGGAGAATAATACATCTAAGTGTATAATCTATCAGAATGGTACCCCCAAAATTTTTTGTGCCTTAAGTTCTACAATAAAATCATTGTTTCTGGTAGTATTTAGAGTCCACTTCATTTCTACCTGTCACCGCTCCCTCTACCCCTATCCCTCTATCAGACCAGGACATGGAAGATTAATTCCCAGGATAGACAAACAGGATGACTCTTCATGTCTGTAGCAGCCCTACCTTGCCAGGCCCTTAGGGACAGGTCAACTCCCTGGGGTATAAAACTTTTAGTGGACCTGTCCTGTCAGGTAGAGCATTGTCTGCTCTGTCATCATAAACACTGAAACCAAGGCTTGGAAATTTTGAGACATTTGCTCAAAGATTCATAGCAATGCCTTTATCAACTTTAAATGTTCTTTAATTAATACATATGGTATTAATCATATATTAAAAGATTTCAAAACTGGTGACTCAGAGGTCAGTATGTCCTGCCACCATGGTTACTACTAGAGGGAGAGATAATGTCACATATTCCAATTGAGGGCCACATGGAAAAGGGACGGGGTTTTGATAAGACTGTATTTCTTTGCTTGCTTCTCTTCTACTTGTGCCCTGAATGAATAGGATAAAGTATCTACTGTCATATATGTCTGAGCCAGAGGAGGTTGCAGAAGATAGCCACAAAGCCAAGGTGGGGAACAGTGCAGACTCTGTCCACTGGGATGCATCTGAATTGGGGACTCTCCACAGTGAGAGAAAGCTCTGACTCTCTAGAAATAGCTTGTGTCCTATTTATCCAGAACCAACTATAATTTTAGGTTGTCAAGGAAATGACAAGGCCGATTCTCAAGGTCTCAGCCATCTTCCATGGAACTTTCAAGGCATGCCTCTTGTTTAGTTTGGTTGTTTATTTTGTTTTTTATTGCTTTCCTTGGAAACTTGCACTCGTGTCCAAACTGGGACAAAGTTCCCCATTTGGAAGACAAAGGGAACTGGGTCATTCAGTTGATGCTGCAGCAGTGATTCTACCAAAAGAGCAGCCATTCTCCCCTTCTGTTCTTTACTGATCTTGATGGTAGACAATAAGAGAGAGAAGTCAGGTTAAGAGTCACACTGGGACCCCTGGGGCCTGGAATGTTCTTTTCTCAACTCCTTGTAGACTGTGCTTTTCTTCACTCTTTATATCTCAAGCTAAAGTCACCTGTATGGGGCAGCCTT
The DNA here is from genome assembly GCF_011762505.2 of Arvicanthis niloticus. Classification (NCBI taxonomy): domain Eukaryota; kingdom Metazoa; phylum Chordata; class Mammalia; order Rodentia; family Muridae; genus Arvicanthis; species Arvicanthis niloticus. The sequence continues at coordinate 46,881,942 of NC_047660.1, read as the reverse complement.
TCCCATGTACTGTAGATACCCCATGACAGCTGATTCTCTGCCAACCCCTGCATGAGCCCAGATATTTGGCCAACTGTTACACTGGATCTTCCTGTGAGAATATTTGTGGGAAAGATTTACACTTAAACCTGTAGACTTTAAGTAATGCAGATCGCCTTCCTTCGTGTGCCCAAGCCTCATCCAGTCAGGTAGAAACACTAAATGAATGCCTGGCCTCCCCTGAGCAAGACAAAAATCCCCAAAAGATGGTCTTTAAGCTTCATCTGCAACACAGGCTTTTCCTTTTTCCACAATAAAGTGTCTTTGCCAGCTGTGCCTCTTCCCCAACTCTCAGCCTCCAGCCTTTCCCAGGAGACTGTGGGTCTCCAGAGCCTCCATAATCTCTGAACGAATTCAGATATGTGTTTGCAGGCCATTGAGCCTGTCTCTGGAAACACACACTAGCATCACTCTTTACCTTTGTCCTTGCTCTTGTCCTTCAGGGACTCAGTCATTCCTCTGCAGGACATTTCACTCACGTTACCTCTGTGAGATGTAGCTTGAGTAAGGCCAGGAGTTTGATTTGCTCTTCCTGCTTGTGTTCCTGCTGCTATAGTTTCCATCCTAAATGTTAAAAGCTTGCTCTCGGGCTCGGCATTAGTGATAGAATGAAGAGAACAACGTGGGCGCTGGCAGGATATCTCTAGGTCATCAGCAGTGTGTTCTCAAAGGGATTGGGAGGCCCCTGCCCTCTTCCACTGTCCCCCTTTACTGTGAGCAGCTTTGTTGTAAATTGTGAGCTGTGGATCCACCATGATATACTGCCGCACCAGAGGCATAACGGGCCACAGGGCCAACTGTGAACCAAAATATTTCTTTAATTATGTTGTTGTTATTGTTGTTGCTGTTGTTGTTGTTGCTGCTGAAGATATGGTCTCACTGTGTGTCTCAGGCTAGGCTTGGACTCACAATCCTCTCTTTTTAGCCATGCCCCACCCCAAACTTGGAGTATGTCCCCATGCTCAGCTAACCTTTTCTTTTAAAAAGCTGGTTACACTGGTTTGTAATGGTAATAAAAAGCCAGTTAGTACTAGCCCATCCTAGAAGTGTTGGGTACCTAGAAAAGCTGGTAGATCTTTGTTGAGTGGAGAGTGGCTAAAGTTCGCCAAGAGACTATGGACTGGGGAGCAGGGAGTTCCTATGTGCAAACTGGTGCTCTGATGTGTATGGGAACACAGTGTTAAGGGTTCACAGCCCAGTTGGTGAGATTGGTTCGTGGGTAAGCAAACTTGTAGCCAAGCCTGACAGCCTGAGTCCCATGTCCAGGATGGTAACAGGTGTGGTACAGATGTGATACAGATGTAGTAGAAGGAGTGAACCAACTATCTCAAGTTGCCCTCTGACCTCTACATGTACAATGTGGTGGGCATACACCTATACATACATGCATACATACATACATACATGCATACATACATACATACATACATACATACATACATGCATACATACATACATACATACATACATACATACATGCATACATACATGCATACATACATGCATACATACATACATACATACATACATGCATACATACATGCATGCATACATACATACATACATACATACATACATACATGCATACATACATGCATACATACATGCATACACAGTAAATAAATATAAACAATTTGTTTCTTCATAGCTATGATGAGATACCACTTACATCCAGTAAGAGAGCTGGAGTCACAAACAGAAACATACACTGGCACATATACAAAGAGAGAGAGAGAAATTAATGCACAAAACTAACAAGCGTTATCAATGAGGTGAAGAAGTTAGAATCCCACACATTGCTGATGAAAACATAAATTGCTATCATTACAATGAAAAACGAGTTCACAGTTTCTTTAAAAATACATTGTATAGTCAACCTATAATCCAGCAATTCTACCCCTAAATATGCACTTAAAATGAATATACATGTCCTCATGAAGCTATACTTGAATGTTCATAACAGCATCACTTATAGTGTCCAAAAGCTGGTCACAGTCTAAATGGCTTTGAACTGATGAACAAATAGGATTCCCATACAGTGGAGGGTATCCATTTGTTATCCAACAAACAAAGAGAAGAATATTGATATGAGTTATCTGTGGATAACCCTTAAAGTATTCATTAAGTGAAAGAAACCAAAACCAAATACACAAGGCCATGTGTTACATGATTCCATCTATACAAAACGTAAATCCATATAGATAGAAAGTAGACTGGTGGCTACCAGGAGCTGAGGGGATGCTCACAGATTATAGTCACTGGGTGGAGTAAAACAGGGTTCTAAAATTATATAAGCAATGATTATATAACTTTGTAAACGTGCTGAAGCCTTGGGACTGTATACTCCTTTGAAGAGACTCCTCCAGAGTGCGGAGTGTGGTTGTTGTCACAGGTTTGTGGTGTGCTTTTGGGCATGTAGACACACTTAGGTAATACACCATTCTTAAGACTAGAGCCACTGAAGGTTTTATGATTTTATGGAACTTGCCCTTTCCATATGTCATAGACTTCAACTGAGACCGCTCAGTCCCGAACTACCCAGGCTTCCCTCCACTTCTTTGTGAAAGTTTTTACCCAGGGAACCACAGCAGGGAGCAAACATCACACATGGCTGCTACAAAAGCATACACCTTCCACTCTTTGGTTTCCTGGAGAAACACTAAAGACAGTCCTTAACCACAAAAGCCCCTCCAGTCTCCACCCTCACAGACATGTGCACCCGCTGATAGTCTCACTTCCCTCTCTGACACCTGCTCCAGGCATCTATCAAAGGCAGCTAACATTCCTAGATATCTTGAGAACTCACAAGAGAAGCAGTTGTGTATCTCTTTCCAAGGACACCCCTCTACACTTGAGGAAGAGAAAATAGCAATACCTTAGGAAGTTTTTCCCATGTACTACACTCACATGAGACTGTGTTTTATTTCCCCAGGCCAAGAGACTCTGGCATCAACCTTGATCTCTGAGACCTGTGTGGAGTCTATGTGGGTCTGAACTGCTACAAGCACTTAGCCCACCTGGAGGATGATGGACCCTGATATGACAGGAGGAAGGTGTCTACTCCTTCAAATAAGAAGTTTAAGAACAAGAGGAGTTGAAGCTTGCCTGGCTTCTATCTCACAGACCCTATGTGAGCTCAGTAGGAGCCATGGGAGCCCCCTTCTCACAGAGGAAGGTTGCAGAAGCATGGTATAGGTAAAGTCTTCAAGTTGACACAGGACTATTAAAGCCCACCACAGAAATAGGGTCATAGAGTCTCAGATATCTGTGGTGAGAAGAATAGCTATTCTTTTCAAATGACTTTAAAAAAAAAAAAACAGTAACAACAGTTTCCATTCCTTAGGAAAAAATGGTGAAGGGGGGGATAAAGGGAGGGACTGTGTGAGAGGGGATCGGGAGTGGGGGGGGGCAGCAACAGGGATGTAAAGTGAATGAATGAATGAATGAATGAATGAATGAATGAATAGGAAAAAAGAGAAAAGAATGGTGAGTCCTAAATTCCTATTCTGTATGTTATTTGGAAAGAGCAATAGAAGCCCAGGATTCTGTGAGGGAATTAATCTTGCATCATCTTCTGAGGTATGAATGAGACTGTGGAGTACCAGAACAGTGTGCAAGAGGATGGCCAAATTTATCAGAAATATTCCTGAAAAGCAAGGGAAGAGAAATAACACCAGATGCTGTTAGCAGCTTCCTGTACAAAGAGACAGGAGAGGGAAAGACTGGGGAACAATTAATACAAACACAAATTAAGAGAGATTCTAAGCAGTCACCAAGTAGCAGAGACAAGGAGAAGGTGCAGCGAGTGGTGGCTAGTGATCTCCGCCATAGATATCCCCCTGTCGATGTGGCTGATATGCAGGTGCCTCCTGATGGGAAGAGCATTTTCACATTGACTCACTCACCCTCATAACTAGAATCTAATCATCAGGAATGATCAGCCAAACTCAGACAGAGGGACAGTCAAACTCACTGTCCTATACACATAATTAAAACAAATGAACATGCGAATAGGTCTGTATCACAAAATACAAAAACAAATTCAGCAGAGACTGTGGATTAGGGGCCAAAGAGGCAACAACAGAGCATAACACAAAGTCTTGATTTCCTTTTGCTATAAAATTTACTACTGTGTCCACTACCAATACACATATATAAGATTCTTGTAGGTTAGAAAAGAATGTGATATGTGGATTCCCTGGCTGGGGTAATTGTGTAAGAAAATTCCTTGTTTTTAGAAAGCACGTGCTGAAATATTTTGAAGAAAGGATAGCATACCTTTGCCTAACTCTAAGAGGATGGAGTCAATGGTGAACAAAATTAAGATTCTGCTATTGAGAAGAAAGGAATGAATGCTAGACCACAAAGCGAGCACACAGACATTCATACAACGTATCAGTAAGCATTCCTTTCTCAACATAAGATGAGTTAAAGTCACTCATGGGAAATGTTGATCTGTTTGCAGAAATGAGGGTTTGAGGGGCACTGAAGTTTTAAGTATAACAAACAGATCTATATGGGTTGGACCTAACACAAGGCTGGACAAATCTGGGGGTGACTTGAGCAATGCCCCCTCTTGAATGAGAAATATTTATCTTGGACAGAAGACACAATGAATAAGGACGTTTATGAAGTTAGGTCACACGCTGGTCAACATCTCCAATCCTGCTGCCAGAGAAACACTCCACTGTAGAAAATCTCCACTGTAGAAGTTGGATGTTTCCAGGTGAATCACCTGGCTGCTTCAAAATTAGGTTTTGCTCTTTGTTATGTCAGGCCAACCATAGTCCCAATCTCAAAGGGCTTTCATAAGTAGTAAGAGAAAGAATGCATTTAAAAAGACTAGCAGACAGCTAGCTGTTGGCTGTTGTCCTGGCGGACCAGGTCTCATTATCAAGTCTGTTTCCTGTATAAAAGGAAGGTGACTTGGGGGCTTATGCTAAGAAAACTGATGGATTCTTTATTTTACAGTCTTTTTCAAGGTCAAAATCCTTTCCAGGTGTCCATGTGTTCATGTAAACATGTTTGTGATGATGTACTTATAGCAAAACCAGACAAGATCTTTACCATTTATATACTTGGGACTCCTAGTTGTATAATCAAAGAACCCTGCCTTAGTTACTCAGACATCAGAGCAGGGTAGAGCTAAACTCTTCTATCTATCCATCTATCTATCTATCTATCTATCTATCTATCTCTATCATCTATCTATCATCTACCTATCTGCCATGTATATATCTATCATCTACCTACATATCTTTTTCTGTTTCCTCTCTCCTCTCTCCCTTCATTGATGGATAAATCCTAAACAAACTCTAACTTCGCTTGTCCTCAGTTGACTTAAGATCAGAAATTTGCAGGTCACACACTGGTCAGTCCATTACTAATTTCCCATGAACTCTACAGAGTCCACATGGGTTGGAATGTCAATTGCCAAGATTGCTTTTTAGGGCCCTGAAAGCTGCTTTTGCTAAAACCCTGATTTTTACCCTGGGCCTACAGATGTCTCATGGGTAACTGCGAAGAGAAGAAAAGACTTCACGTCTCTACCTTGAAGTCATGTCTGCTCTCTTTGATCTCAACCCTTGAGTCAGATTCTATTTAGCTGTGCATGTAGACATATTGAACATAATAAGACAGTTAGCTTGATCCAAACTTGCTCAACTTCTCTCCCTACGTCAAGGTTAAAAACACAAGAATATGTCTCTGCCTTGTCACTCTTCTTTTTTCTTTCTTATTCCTACCCTGTATCAGTAAGCCCTCCATCTGCCTGACTGAAGGTAAAGATACTGATTATAAGAATATATATGTATCCTTTTTTTCATCATTTGGCCTCTGGATAAAGCTTTTTCTTCTTCTCTGCACTCATTTCTTGGAAGTTAGTTTTTTCTAGAGGGTGAAAATATCTTCCCCCACCAGGATATAACCAGCAATATAACACCTATAGCCCGGACCTCTCCCTTGAGGTCACACTTGACATCACCATTTAAAAAAAAAAAAATGCCTAAAACATCTTCAAATTCAAACCTCTAAATAACTCCTGGGCATGATCTTTCTGCAGCTTCCCCAATCAATGGCATCTGTAACCTTCTAATGCCCAGGTGACAGCATTGGGATGTCTGTGATGTCTCCCTTCATCTCATACACTCAATCTGATGGGAGCTGTTACTGATGCAGATCTGAAAACAGACACAGAGCTAAACTACATCCCATTACTCTTCAGCTCCAATCTCTCTCATCTGACATCCCTGCTTCTACAGTTGCCCCTCATTCTTGGCTGGAATGTGTTCTTCCGAAATAAATGTTGAAGACCTAGAAAATGAGATCTCATTTGAGAATAGAGTATCTGTGGTTATAATCAAGATGAGATGGGTAACTGAAGCACAAACCTCTCTAGTCAGTGACTAGCATCTTTACATAGAAAAAGAGGGTCAGGGACTTGGGAGAAAGTCTATATCAGGATGGAGACTTATCTAGCCACAAACCAGGAAATGCCAGAAGCTGAAAGTGGCCAGTGGAGTCTCTCCCAGAGTCTTCAGAAAGAGCACAGCTCTACTAACATAGAGATTTTAAAAATTATAACCCCAGACTAGAGAACACATTTCTAATGTTTTAAGCTCCTTATTTGTGATCATTTGTTACAATCGCTATAGACAATTATGATACCATTCTATAATCTACATCATCAAGCCAAGAGTAATCTTTGGGTTTTTTTTTTTTTTTTTAGACAAATTCACATATTTCAGACCACCTCAAACTATATGTAGCTGAGAGTGGCCTTGAGCTCTTGATTTTCTTATTCCCACCTCTCAAATGCCATTACAGGCATGCACTGCCACACCCAGTTAGTGCAATGCTAATAATCAAATCCAGGGCTTTGTGTACTAGACAAGCCCTCTACTAAATCAAGCACACCCTGGCCTCAGAAGAGTAATCTATTTAAAATGTAATGCTGGTCTTGTTTATAATCTAAACACCACCAAATCTATTTATATCAAAGTCTTTACAGCTGCTAATAAACTGCCTTTGATCTGTTTTCCCCTCACCTGTTCCACAGCAGTCACCCTGTCTCCTTGCTGTCCCTTGAGCAAGCACAGCAGTCTCCTACCATGGAGCTTTGCCTCTACCTGGAAGGCTTTTCCTCTGCTTTTCATGTGACCCCTCCCTCAGCTTCTTCAGGCTTTGTTTGCTATCACCTCTGGGTGAGGCACACTTTGATGAGCTTCCTAAAATCACAATCAACCTCTCTTCACTATCAAAATTCCTTACTTGGATCTAGTCTTCACACACATTAATGCCCAGACATAAAACAAACGGCTCACCTATAACTCATAAGCTCTTTACAAAGCTGAAACATAACCTATACAAAATAGAAATTCCTTTCTTGACCATTAAAGAGAGACAATAGAAAGCACACAGTAAATATCTGTTGACTGAATGGATGAGAATGAACGGAAAGGGTTTTGTCCAGGCAAAAGTAGATTCTTAACAATAGGCATCTTTTAAGGGAAAAACAATTCTCCTCCCAATGGCTTCTGAAGTTTGAATTCCATGGTCAATCTATTTCCAGGCCATCAATTAGATGAGGTTTAAATTAGAAAGGGTACATAAATTCAGCTGACACTGCCATTGGCACAGCCCACATGCCTGATAAATTATTTCTCCTCGTCTTTGCAATAACTAGAGGATTTGAGTATCCTGAAGGAGTGGGTTGCAGACTTCACTCATATGAGTTATATGAATATGTATATTGACAGAGACAAATGGTCTGGGACCCCCACTCACTGTATCCGGAGCTGCCCTTCCAGACTTGTGAATAAGTAATGATGTAGCAAAGCGGCGACCTTATGGAATGACAGTGATACAACAATGAGTGATAAATTTCTGCCTTCTGCAGCCAACAATCCTCTCTCCGTTTGTAACTATGTGTTACAATTTGTAACGTTGTAACTACTGATGTCCTTTTCTTGCCTCTCAGTAGCCTCTGGAAATCTGTGTCATTGCACCACACAAGCATAAGAAGACCTGGAGGAAATAAAAGCTAGGTTGTGTTCATCACCACATACCGAACTCACAGGTTGGTTCAATCTTATCATAGCCACTTAGTTTTCTAGATGCCAATGAAGTCACTTGGCAGTGTCTACCCGTAGTGCAGAGGCACATGTATTTCTTAAAGCAGAACCTGGGTGCTGACATTTGCACCCACTCAGCTTTCTCTTTTCTTTTGACTTTGCATTGAGATCATAACACGTTTTTCTGCAGGGCATCTTCCAGTAAGTTTGTGGCTATAATGTCAGTGAAATACAAACCACATCCTGGAGTCTCTAAAGGAAGTTAGAACACGTTTGAAAATGTCTAGAGAGGAGGCTGGAGATGGCTCAGTGGGCAAACTGCTTGCAGAGCAAGCATGAGGATCTGAGTGTGAATTGTCAGTGTCCCTGTAAAAGCTGACAGCAGCAGGTTCCAGAGACTCACTGGCCAGCCAGTCTCGCCAAAACGGTGAGCTTCAGGTTCGGTGAGAGACCCCATCTCTTTGTCAGGTGTAGAAGAAATTGAGGAAAACACCCAAACATCAAGCTCTGGTTTCCAAGCACCTGTGTGGGCAAGCATACTGGCATGCACATAAGTGTGCACACATACATGAACACACACACACACATGCACGCACACACACACATGCTTGCATGCACATGCACATGCATACATTTAAAAAAAAACTCCTAAAGAGACAAAAATTGCAAGTGATAAGGCCTCTTACGCTTCTGTACACAGTATCTCATTTTATTCCCTCAAGAGATGAGTGTCACAATGATATAGATTAGAAAACTACGAACAACTTATTTTCAGAAAGTGAAACTAGGTCACTGTGTCTAGCATGGCAAATTCCCACAGACCTGGCTTAAAGAGACAGAAGCTCATCCTCTTGAACTTCTGGAAACCAGAAGTCTGAGTCGTAGCATCAGAGTTTTGTCTCAACAGAATCATTCATTCACTTTCGTTCATTCATTTAATGAGTGTCTTCCATGCTTTATGAGGACTGGAAGTTTCTGGGAGCTCCTGAAAAAGTCCTTCCTTGCATCTGTCCTAGTCACTAGCCAGCAATCCCCAGTGTCTGTGTTTCAATCTCAGCCTTACTGTATATCACAGCCTCCCTTCTATTAGCTTATAAAGATGGAACCCATTGAGCTTACAACTTAAATAAAACTCTAGGCCGATCACATCTGTGCTGATGGTTTTTATCAACTTAGCATAAGCTAGTATCATTTGGGAAGAAGGACCTCAATTGAAAAACTGCCTCCATCAGATTGACCTGTGGGCATGTCCATGGGTCATTTCTTTTCTTGATTAATGATTGATGTCAGTAATGCTATTCCTGGGCCGATGGTCCTGGATTCTATAAAGAAAGCAGGCTGTACAAGCCATGTAGAGCAAGCCAGTAAGCAGCATCCCTCTGTGGTCTCTGTTTCAGTTCCTGCCTCCAGGTTTTTGCCCTGACTTCCCTCAGAGTTGAAGTGTGACTTAGTTTTTAAAATGAAATAATCCCTTTCCACCCCTAAACTGCTTCTGGTCAGTGTTTTACCACATCAACAGAAAACAAATGAAGACAACCCTCTGACTCCTTGACTTACTTATATTTCCAAAGACCCTATTTCCTAATAAGGTCATATTCTCAGGGTAAGGATTCTGACATGTCATAGGACCATACAACCCACAGTAGTCACTAGAAAGGTGGGAAACCCAGAGCTCAAACCCAGCTCTGAGTACAACATTCTAAATACATGTAGCCTCCCCTGGTTGTCCCAGGAGAGTAAGACAAGTCACTCTGGAGTGTCACTGGCATGGAGGCAAGTGCTTCTTCCCGTGTCATCTTTCCCTGAAAGAAAAGTCTGGTTTTCCTTAATTGACCTAGATTCAAATGGAATATAAAATTCTCTCTCATAGACGCTCCATTATAAACTTCCTAGGAAAGTATGTGGGTGGCTGTCCTAATGCACTCTAAGTTGAAGATGTCCTGAGAATTGTCACACCCTGCATCAGAGCTTCCAGGAACAGCACCCAGGAACGCATTGCATTTATAAGGATAGTGTTTAGAAGCAGTGTGCTAGACCCACCCATAAAGTCAAAATCTTCTTTAACTGTAAGAATGTTATTGAGTGTTATACAGTAGGAAGTAATTAATTAAGTCTGGGTTGTCAGGCCCTGGATATCTCAGAGATAACAATAAAACCTTTGGTATACTGTGCCTGGAGAGTATCTGTTTATCTGGGAGCCTAGGGCCCACAGATACTTGATGCTAACAATGTGTTGATGCTTAGAGCCTTGGATCATGAAGTTCACTGTGATGTCTGCAGGGGCTGAGTAAGGGCAATCACATTAGCAGTGTGCCATGCCCGAATACTCCCTACCTTAAAAACAAAATCTGTATGCTAGAGAAATGGTTCAGTGGTTAAGAGCACTTACTGCTCATACAGAGAGAGGACCCAAGTTCAGTTCCCAGCACCCACATCGAGCAGCACACAAGCACGTGTAACTCCAGCTCCATGAGATGTGATGCCCTCTTCTGGCTTCCAGGGGTACTGTGCTCATGCATATATACTCACACATAGATGCACAATTAAAAATAAAACATCCTTTTAAAGACAATCTGGAGACCATGGCTCAAGTGAGCTTCCCTCTTGGCAACACTTTCCATGTCATTTACACATTGTTGCAGGGAGAATTAAGCCCCGCCCACATTTCTTTACTAAAGAAAGAACAGGAGGGTAGTGGCCCATCCCTCTTTTCTGCTACTGATATAAAGTGGTATTTTTCTGCTCTAATAAACCAGAACCACTGCTATGAGGATAACCAACTCCATTCTGATGGGATCTGAGATCTGATCCCCAGGAGATAATTTGGATCTAGTTCTGTAAACCTGGTCAAAATCCCCTGGCTGGGGAAGTCATAGAACCCAAGAAAGAATCTATTCATGCTGTTTCACAAAATAGTCATGTTGTCAAAACACCTTCTATACATTTATGTGTATACCCACCGATTTGTGCTACTCTCAACCTTGGTCAGAGAAGCATCTTTTTGTAGTGGGCATCGCTTAATACAGTAATGGTTTGAATGAAAATGACCCTCATAGACTCATAGGAAGTATCATTATTAGAGGTGTGGCCTTGTTGGAGAAAATGCGTCACAGGAGATGGGCTTTGAGGCTTCAGAAGCTCAAGCCAAGCCCAGTGTCACTCTCTCTTCCTGCTTCCTGTGGATCCAGATGTAGAACTCTCAGCTTCCTCTCCAGCACCCTGTCTGCCTGCATGCTGCCATGCTTCCTGCCATGAGGATAATGGACTAAACCTCTAAACCTGTAACCCAGCCCTAATTAAATGTTTTCCTTTATGAGAGTTGCTGTGGTCATGGTGTCTCCTCGCAGCAATAGGACACCGACTAAGACACTCATACCTGGTCAAAATGCAAGGAAAACAAGAGGTGGCGGAGTGCTCAGACCTAAGTGGGACTCTACATCAATCCTCCCTCCTCTCCTGGGCTCAGAAACCGTCACAGAAGAGGGATCACAAAGAACATTCGATAGCCAGAAGATAAAATGACATAATCTACTCATAGATCAGAACTAATATAGTTCAACTGTCATCAGAGGAACTTCATTCTGCAGCAGATGGAATCAAATAGAGACCCACGGCCAGGCATTCTGCAGTGTGAGAGAGATCTTGAACACTCAGCCCTAAACACAATGTCTCCATCCAGTCCCTCCCCTCAGAGCTCAGAGAACCCTGTAGAAGAAAAGACAGGCAGCTCACAACTGTCTGTAACTCCAGGATCGGACAACTTCACACAGGCATCCATATAGACAAAACACCAATCCACATAAAATAAGAATGAGTAAATTTATAAAAGACAACTATGGGTAGAAGATGAGTGGGACTGGAGAAAGTGGGAACAGGGGAAGATGTGGGCAAAGTATAATAATGTATAAAAACAAAACCCACTAATTTGTAATATCCAACTAAAAAATTTTAAAATAATTTTAAAAGTATACTACCCAGGGACATCAAAACAACTCAGTCTTAACAACCTGCATTTAGTTCCTGGTATGAACATGCTGAAAGGAGAGGACAGATTCCCACAAGTTGTCCTCTGACTCTAACATGCACACTGCGATGTGCATACACAAACAAATAAAATGTAATAAAAATTAGAAAAAACAGAATGGGAAAAGTAACAAGAAATTAATACATTCCTAGACACATGTGAACTACCAACATTAAATCAAAAGAATATCAACTACTTTAAAATATGCATAAATGTTAACAAGGTTGTATAATAAAGTTTCCTAACAAAGAAAAAAAAAAAAAAACAGGACCAATGGGATCAATGCTGTGTTCTACCAAACCTTCAGACAAAATCTAACAGCAATGCCCCTTACAATGGTCAACAACATAGAAAGGAAAAGGGCATCACCAAACCCAACCCGCAGAACCAACATTGCCCTGAAACCACAAGTGGATAAGGTCAGAGACAAAGACAATAATAGGACAATTTCCCTAATGAACATAGACATAGACTTCCCCATAATACACCTGCAAACTAAATTTAAGAGCACACTAGAGAGTACTTGCTGTGCACATATGAGGACCTGAGTTTGAATCCCCAGCACCCACATAAAAGTCAGGTGTGGATGATTTATGAATCACTACAAGATATGCTGCTCTTGTCTGTTGTTTACTACAGATGCCCCACAGAACAGGACCTGGCCCTTAGCAGGGTCTTAGCTCATTAAATATGTGAACAAGCAAAGCACTGCATTGGCTATTAAGGTGTTTTGAATAAGTATGGCCCTCATAGACTCATGTGTTTCAATGCTTGGCACTATTAGGAGGTGTGGCCTTGTTGGAATAGGTGTGGCCTTGTCAGAGGAAATATGTCACTGTGGAGATGGGCTTTGAGGTCTTAAATGTTCAAGCTATGTCCAGTATGGCACACAGTCTTCTTCTGCTGCCTGCAAACTGAAATGTAGAACCCTCAGCTCCTCCAGCAGTATGTCTGCCTGCATGCCACCATGTTTCCCACCGTGATAATGGACCGAACCTCTGAAAGGGTAAGCCATCCCCAATGAAATGCTTGCCTTTATAAGAGTTGCCATAGTCATGGTGACTCTTCACAGCAATGAAACCCAAACCAAGATAGCTATAATCCTGGAGGACACAGCAGTACAGAAAGAGGGCCTATCTCAGGAAGTCACACTCAGGAAAAAGGCTCCTCATCCACTGCACAGCCTTTGGGAAAGTGGAACTTCAAGGGAGCAGTGAATAGAGAGATAGATGCTGTCTGTGAAGAGGAAGTTTTTCTTTTGCACCCAGATGCCAAGAATGCGATTCTAGCCTCAGGACGAGAGAGGAAGGGGTTCACAGGACACTGACTCGGGTTCTTTTCTGCCTACGGTTCTTCTGCTGAGTTCGTGATGCACCTTGGGAAATGAAAGGTCTTAGCTACCATAGAGCACATAGAGAGAGATTGTTCCTTGAAGCCATGAGATTTATTTAAGACTGTAGACAGACAGACAGACAACAGCATGGTGAAGGCTCTGAGGAGAGGAATCAGGGTCCACACATCAGTAGTAGGAGTCTCTTCCTATACCTTTCTGAGAATGAGGAAGGTTTCACAATGCAAGCCTGAAGCCAGACTCCCTGACTCCCAAACAGAAAGCAGGATGTGCTTTCAGCCACCCATACCTACTTTGATGTAAACTCACTTCCCAGTAAGAGGGCCTGGCACCTGGAAGTTATTCCCTAGGGACTCAAGTATCTCAATAGGTGCACGTTGGTATCCATGTAAGGTATTGTGGCCCGAGCAGCAGCTAGATTCTGACATCACATTTTCACAGAAACTTCAGGCTTTAAAGGCCGTGCTTGCTTTACCTGATTTACCTTTCTCTTGTTCAGGCACCGCTGACAAAAAACAGGCACTCCTTGACAGGCCTCCTGCACAGTGGCTCACTGTGCTGTTGGGAAAGACAAGAAAGGTCCCATGCATGCATCCATTTCCCGAATTCCTTTACATGCCCGATACCCTTACTCCGTCTCTCTGCCAACTCCAGACTCTTCTTCCTCAAGCCAAGGGCCCTACCACACATACCCTGCCACAGAAGAACCAGCCACTTGCCAGCAGACTGAGGGGAGGAAGCTGCCATGTTTTTCTCATGGCGACAGAATCCTGTATTGAAGTCTGAAGAAGTATTCGAACCCAGCATTGCCCTGCGTTTAGCAAGCTGAGGCAGAAGGATCACAAGTTCAAAGCCAGCCAGAGCACACATAGGAAGATCATGTTTAGAAACAAATTAAGAAATGAATATATAAATTGCTTCCTCTAGTACGCACGCTGTGTAAGAGTGTGATTGTGGATGGCTAACAAATATCTCTGTTGAGGTTAGAAAGAAAGAAGCACTTAATATAAGAGTTGAAGGGGGATGTTTGGGGCTGACGTGACTAAGGAAAATTAAATTCAGTACTTTGTAGGGTCTAGTCAGGTCGACCCAGTCTTCACAATACACCCGGCTAAATGTTGGAATGACCTCAAGCTAACCAAACTCATGAGGGACCAGAGTTCAGTTAATTAATCTACAGTATGCCAAAGGGACTGGGTATTTGAATTTTGCTCATTAGCCATTTTCCTTTCTGGAATAATCTAATTGGAAAACCACCTGAATTAGCTGTGTATCTCTAGAGAGGCATTCCAACCCTTGTGACTATCACACCGGTCTCTCCCATGGTGGATTATTACTAGGAAGACAGGCTCCATGAGGGCAAGTGGTTTTGTTTCTCTTATTCACTGCTGTATCCTTGGCAAGTTAAAAGACGTTGGTGAAGGGATGTCTGTGTGAAACACTGGTGCACACATGTGTTCACACACCCATGTCTGTGTTCACATGTACAGAGGCCAGAGAACAGCCTTAGGTGTCATTCCTCAGACAGTGTCCACACTGGTTTGTTTTTTTCTTCTTCTTGCTTGACTATGTTTTCTTTGTGAGACAGGTACTTTCCTTGGCACGGAGTTCACCAAGTAGACAAGACTGACTGACCAGTGAGTCCCTGTGTTCTGCCTGACTCCACTTCCCCAGTCTTGGGATTACATCATATGCCACCATACCCAGTGGGTCCAAGGAATCAAACCCGGGCTCTCATGATTACAAGGCAAGTATGTTTCCTACTGAGCCCTCTTCCCAGCTTGAAGCATTTTTAAATCAACATAATTTTAGAGTGACGAAATTTTTCTTGCCCTTGGATTGGGTAGGCTTTTGTGAACTTACACACCCGTCACTTAAGAGAATGCAGCTGCCTCCCAGAGGTAATTGGTACATCACCATCCTACCACTGGCATCCTCTTCCCTTGGTGGTTCTGAAGACACCACCATCCAGCTGAAAACTGGCAAGTTTTTAAGTCCACTGAAAGATGGTTACAGGGGCTTTCTTAAGCTCCCCTCTGTTATTCTACCAGCTCTCTCCTCTGTCAGCACATGGAGGCTGAGGCAGGAGGATCACAACTTCCAGGCCAGTCTTGACTATGCAGAGAGATCCTGTCTCAATAAACCAAGAAAGGAACTAAAAAGAAAGAAAAACACAGAAAAAAAAAAGGCAAGAGGAGCCAATGCTGAACAAAGTTGGCCCAGTTAGAGACGAGAATGACATTGTCAAATTGTCTAAGTTATTTGAGAACTTAGAAGGTAACGGTCATCTGTAATTCAAACCACAGAACAAGAAGACAGACAGGTGCATAGCTAGAGTTGGTAAGAAAATGAGAATATCAAGCCCAGAGGCAGAGTGAGGGAAAGTGGGGAAGGACTTTTCTTTAATTGAAAATAATGTTTTCATACAGCATATTCAGATCATGGCTTCCCCTCCCTCAGCTACCAGATTCTGCCTGCCTTCCACCCATCCATCTCCACCACATCCTTCTCTCTCTCTTTAGAAAATAATCAGGCAAAAAGAAAGAGAGAGAGAGAGAGAGAGAGAGAGAGAGAGAGAGAGAGAGAGAGAGAGAAAAGAAAGAGAAAAAGAAAGAGAGAAAGAAAAAGAAAGAGAGAAAGAGAGAAAGAGAAAAAGAAAGAAAGAAAGAGAAAAAGAAAGAGAGAAAGAGAGAAAGAGAAAGAAAGAGAAAAAGAAAGAAAGAGAAAGAAAGAAAGAAAAAAGAAAGAAAGAAAGAAAAAAGAAAGAAAGAGCAAGCACAGGAGACACACTCATACATACAAAAATAAAACCTATAAAATCACAAAAGTCAGAAACCATAATATACAAACAAAACACCAGTCAGATTAAAAAAGAAAGCCCAAACAAAGCATTATGAGAAATTACCATTGAGATTTTGTCTTGGCCATCTACTGCTGGGTATGGGGCCTGCCCTTAAGTGTGGCTATACACCCAGTGGGACTCCATTAAAGAAAGCTGCCTTTCCCTTTACAGGAGGTTGTCAATTGGAGGTAGCTCCTGGGTTAGAGATGGGGGCTCGTGTCCAAAGAACATTAAAAAACTAGAAGAATAGAAGAACCTTTGGGAGCATCTGAGCCAGCTGACAATATAGTGAAGAATAAGAACCCACCCACTTCTCCTAAAAAAATAAAGCCCCAGAACTCCTGTGATTATCCTATAAGCTTCCACCAAGGAAACACAATCACATTGAAGAAATTAAAAATAACTCTGACTGTGGGAACCTTGACCAAAGCAACTTGGGGAGGAAATGGTTTGCTTGGTTTGTGTTTCTACATCATTGTTCATCATTAAAGGAAGCCAGGACAGGAACTTAAACAGGGCAGGAACCTGGAGGCCGGAGCTAACACAGAGGCCATGGAAGAGTGCTGCTTCCCGGCTTGCTCCTCATGACTTGCATAGCCTGCTTTCTTAGAAAACCCAGGACCACCAGCCCGGGGTGGCACCACCCACAGTAGGCTGGACCCTCCCCTACCAATCACTAATTAAGAAAACGTCATACCACTGCACCTCATGGAGGCATTTTCTCAACTGAGGCTCCCTCCTTTTAAATAACTCCAGCTTTTTTCAAGTTGGCGTAAAACTAGCCAGCCCATAAGCCAAGTCCAACTTACGATATCCATACACTCATGAACCACACAGAATAATGACTCTCCTCCCAGAAACTATCAATTGTCCAAAGCTTCCCAATTAGGGGTAGAGTACTCAAAATAAAATTTGACAGGCCTGGCCTTGTGCAGGCCACCACAGCTGCTCTGAGCGCAGGGGAACAGCTGTCCTGCTTCTGTGCCATCATCCCTGGCCTCTGGTTCTTACAACCTTCCCAGCCCCTCCTCTATAATGGTTCTTGATCCTTCGGAGAAACAGGTGTAATACAGATGTCCCATTGTAACACAAACTGTTTCTGCCAACACTCACCAAATTAACCACTAAGCTATTAAAAAGGCATAAACCTTCATGTACAACAAAACACAAAAGCTGGGTGTAGCGGTACTCACAACCAGCACACGATGAAGAAGTGCTTCTAAATGTATCTCCGGTAGGAAGAGAATCTGCCAGTAAAACACATGGAATTAAGACATTTTCCGAAGCACGAAGACTAAAGAAAGATTGTTTCCTGTGTGTGTTTTCTCAGGAAGCCACCACGGGATGCAATTAGTCCAAATTATAAATAAACAAAGGAAAACAGTGTACAGGAAGAAACATCAGCACAATAAACATAAAAATGGAGTCCCAGGAGGCTGGAAGACACATAGGTCAGGGTAGCAGTGGCGTCCACCTGTGGAGGGCAGGGCACCCACAGCGCTCAGCGGGATGGATGAGAATACAAATAGAAAGTTTCAGAGATTCAGGTTTTATTACAGATTAAATTTATAACAAACAACATCAGGTATTTAGGAAAGGAAAAGGGGTTGCTACAAAAATAAGTACATTTTTAAAGTAAGACAAGCGTCACCTCTGGGCAGGTGAAATATGATATAAAAAAGGAGTGCACTTGATAGTGTGTGGCTCCACACTGGTGTTTCTGGAGCAAGGGGGAAACTGAGTAAGCTCTCTAGTTTCTATTACGCTTAGTAGTTTGCTTCAGGTGGTGTATGTAAGCCACGTGCCCCACACAGCTTTGCTGTAGATAACGCCGAGAGCTACAATTTCCAGGAGACAAAAAGCCAAACCTACATTAACTATTCCACAAGTCTGATTAACTGGTCAGAACATCTACAATTGTAGAGAACTATTCTCTTAGGCTATTGTCAGTCCCCTTGATGGCTGTCCATTGTCCATAGCTGTGTCTAGCCTACTGTCTTTGTGATTTATTAAGTTAATCCCTTTGGCCACCATAAAGTGTTGTGGTCAACGACACCTACAAGCCAAAAGACAGGTTAACACTAGAGGAAAATATAGCACTGTTTTTCCTACATGTTTTACATAATATGAGAGCCTAGAGGATGAAGATCCAAAGATCCTGAGGAGACTTCCTGATTCTCTGCTCAGCATGGAGACAGGAACAGCCAAACGGAATCATGCTGAGCGAAAGCGTAGGAATTCATAGAAATAAGCGGGATGAAGGAAACCAACCTCCAAGGCCTATTTGCTCCCTCGGGTGCTCACTCCATGGTCCTTTGGTTACCACATGTCTCCGTCCTAGGTCTGAAGCCGGACCCCTGTAAACTTGGAATCTAACCCTTCCCAAGGGTTCTAGTTATTCGTGGGTATCAAGGGGGATCTCACCTGAAAGGAACATGGGTGAGAGAAAGGACGAGACCAAGGGAATACAAACTCGTCAAGGTCTCATTTAATGTGAAAGCAACTCTTAACTTATACAGGGAAATGGGGAGGGAGTTACAATACGAGGAAGAAGAGCAGTCCATATCAAAGTCAGCCATCTGGGGAGACATCCTGATGGGACATCCTTGTGGTCCTTCTCATATCGAAGTCAGTCACCAGAGAGACGTCCTGTGGTTTTATCTCGTTCCGGTAAGCTGCTGTTCTGATATCAGGAGCAGACAAGCTGCACTTCCTTGTGGAAGCTGCACTTCCTCAAGCTTAGGCAAATCGTGGGAAGATTTCAACTGGTCTCCAGCAGGAATTCATCTCACTGTGGCCAGATCCTAAGTGGCAAAGCTGGGGCAAGTTAAAAGTATGATTCTCACCTTGATGGCTGGCTTTAGGGAAGGCGGCCCACTGGTTTCTCTCACTTGCTTTGAGATGGAGTAAAGAGTGAGAGGTGGGGGCAGGGGGACAGGAGAAAGCCAGAGGACTGCTTGTTCTGAGCAAACTTACTATGTTTCCCTTTGGTGTGTCATGTCCTCATTTTAAACGTAATTTAAGATGGAAGTCCCAGCTTCCCATCTGCCTGATGCGGTCACCTTTACGCTATCTGAACCCAGGGCAAGTGGCAACCCAGGCTGCCAAGCCATTCTTCAAAGTCCAGTGCAGAACCTTCCTGGAAAACTGTCCCTTTCATAAATATAAGGCGGGCTTGCCTTCATGACCCCTTCTCTTATTTAAAAAAAAAAAAAAAAAAAAGAAAGAAAGAAATAAATCAAAAAATATATATACCTGACAACTAGATTGCTACAAAGATTAATATAAAACAGACTGGGTTCATTGTTGTGTATTTACTTATTAATACTGTATGGGTCTTTCTGATTTTAAAAGAAATTAAGACCCACCCAAGGGCTGGGCTCTGAGCACTGTGCAACAGGTAAAAAGGTTCATTGTTGTGTATTTACTTATTAATACTGTATGGGTCTTTCTGATTTTAAAAGAAATTAAGACCCACCCAAGGGCTGGGCTCTGAGCACTGTGCAACAGGTAAAAAGGGAACTAGATCCTGAGAAACTGAAGCAGGAGAAAGGGACCGGGAAAGGATGTGCTCTGCTGCCCCCTCCTGGTCTTTGTGGAAATTTCACAAAGCAGGAAATTACAAAGTCTCTAGACTGCCTATTTCCAGAACTTGCTGCTCTTTGTCACGAACATTTTTAGTACTTTAGAAACACTTCAGAAACCTCACTGAGTTTCAACAAGCTGTCTAAATCTTTCCGATTTCTTGGGAGGCCAGGCTTATGTCCACTGATGTCCAGTAGTTCCAGGGATTAGGTTTTGTACCCAAGTTCACCCAAGGTAACGTTGGTAGCCCCGGGAATCCATGACCTCTGAGCCTGCGCTTATTTCCCTGCCCTATCGACAGACGAGACCCACGGCCATTGTAGGCTAGGTAGGAATGGCGCCTGCTTCTTGTCACCCTGGCCTTGCCTCTTTCACCTTCTACCTTGCCTGGAAAGTAAACATCAGTTGCCAAAACAGTGCGACACTAGGATTCAGTGTGCTTCCGAACCCCGCAAATACATGCTGTTCTACAGCACAGACACCTGAGTTTGTACGGCTTCTTTTTCTACCCATTGTAGTTTATTCAGGCTGCTGTAACTGGAAACACTATGAAAAGGGTGGTTTGTAAGTATCAGAAACATATTACACCCAGCTCAGGAGGCAAGGGGCCTGCAGATTTAGTGTCTGGTTCATAGGTAGTGACTTGGTGATCTATCCAGAGGCAGCAGAGGGGCGAAACTGCTCTGGAGTCTGAATTCCATCATGAATGATCTAATGACCTAGTCATCTCCCAAACGCTCCACCTCTGTTGTGAATTAATTAGCCCACTGCTAAGGGACAGTTCCCCAGAGCACTCACTGGGCTGCCGAGGACACAAACCTTAGGAGGTAGGGCTTACTTGAAAGACCCGAACTTTCTGCCTCCCCTTCCCACCGACACTGACACCGACACCGGGTTGTTACCAGTGAACACACATGGTCCCCTTCTGCAAATCTTTAGCCTTGGAGATAAGAGAATTGTAAAATGACACCAGAGGAAACTCAAGAACAATTTTGTTACAGTTGGAGAGAAAAGGCAGGCACGCTTAGCAACAGAGTGGCGTGGAGACATAGGGGTTCTGAGACAAACAGACACGGAGACAAAGAGACACGGAGCCTC
Source organism: Arvicanthis niloticus (assembly GCF_011762505.2). Taxonomy (NCBI): domain Eukaryota; kingdom Metazoa; phylum Chordata; class Mammalia; order Rodentia; family Muridae; genus Arvicanthis; species Arvicanthis niloticus. The sequence continues at coordinate 46,860,931 of NC_047660.1, read as the reverse complement.
TGAGAGGTCCAGGAGAGCAGGTTTAGGGTTTTAGTTGGTATATAAAAAGAGAGGGAGGGAGGGGAAAGCAAAGTTATGTTTTGTGAGCTGGAACTCAGAAAGCAGAAGTTTTGCAGTGATTCAGGGAGGGAAGGATTTCTTGTGTTTGTGAGCCTGCCTCTTATCCAGGGATAGGTATCTTTCCATCCTTTTAACAGGTGTTCAGCTGCATCAGCTTTTTCTGGAGTGTGGTCTCCTGGCCAGGTGACTGACAACTCTTAAAGGATGGACCAATGGACCTTATAATCTTTGGGGCAGCTTCCAATGTCATGTCTCTCCCTAGGGACAGAAGTTCAGCTTGGATCTTTTTCTTTTGCTAAAACCTCATGAAAAAAAAAAAAAAGAGTAGATTAAAAAGAACTAAAGGGGAGCTGAAAAAAATGGCTCAGCTGTTAAGGACACTGACTGCTCTTCCAGAGGTCCTGAGTTCAATTCCCAGCAACCACATGGTGGCTCCCAACCATCTGTAATGGCGTCTGATGCCCTCTTCTGGTGTGTCTGAAGCTACAGTGTACTCATATACATAAAATAAATAAATAAATCTTTAAAAAAAAAATAAAATAAAAAGGACTAAAGAAAGAAAAACAAAATCTATGAAATAAATACGTTTTACCAGGAGGAAGTAGCCTTCCTCTGATGGGCTTCCACACGCCCCGCTGCCTCCGTCTTCTTCCCTTTGTAAGTTGTTTTAAGTCTTGAGATGGTACAGTTATGCCATCCCTCTCTCCTTTCACATGGCGTTCTAAATCTTAAGGAGGGTAATTGTGATATTTCCCCTTTGCTTAAGGTTAGTGTGCTAGCAGTGGAGGCCAAAGGCAATTCAGAGAGGAAAGAACCACTCCTGACCTTCCAACCTGCAAGGTGGACGGCTGTGCTTGACCAAGGGCCTTCCTGCCACAACACTCTGCCCCACCCCAGGTCCAGAACTGATGGGACCAAGTGACCCTGGGCAGCTCTGAACCCTGCGACAAAATAAGTCTTTTTCAGTTACCTTATCACAGCCCCCAGAAAGGTGTGGAAAGATTCTCTACTCTCTGTCACTTAGGGGTTAGGATTACAATATATTCAGTTCATTATCCCTTTCTGCCCAAAACATTCTTCTCTGTGCTACCAGCCTCAGCTCCAAAGGCCAGGGCTCCACCCCCAGAAGTTCCATCTGCTGCAGCAAGGCTGAACTTTGAGTGTGACATTCACGAAGAGCTTTCTTCAGCCCTGCATCCCAGGATCCAAATTCAGATAAAGCCACAGCCCTGAATTCTAGCTCCTTTTCCTCAAGCTGCGCATGAGAGGGATTTGATAGGAGATGGAAAGTGACATTTGCATTTATATAGAATCCCAGATTTTCATTAATTAATCACAGCGCTAAGCCACCTAGACAAATCCTTCAGGGAAAGCTTGCAAGCTTAGCCCTGGTGCACCTTGTTTGAAAGGATGATTTCAGATAACTTCAGATGAGGCCAAATCTGGCATCAGGCCGTCTACAGCTCCGCCACCTTTTATCTCTGTGATCGGATACATTCTGCACAGAAAGGCTCTGTCCTTTTGTTCAAACATGGAGATTCCCCTTCCCACTTTCCTACCCTCCTTCCCACCTTTCTATTCACTCTGCGAGCAGAGCACTCTATGATTAAAAGGAAAAAGAACGTCTCGGGGGGCAGGAGGATGCTTTCTGAAGTAAATGAGGAAATAAAAAACAGCCCATAAAGTATGGTTTGAATACCCACCCCATTGACCGACTGGGACAGGCATCACTCCAAGGCAGTGAACTGAGTTAAGTGTCTGAGACACTTGGAATCCCAACTGCACCTCTGGGTTCCTCAGGACATACACTAGAACACACTGAGGAAACCTCCTTGGTAACGGACAGGAAGGCTAGTTGTGAAAAGGTATGGAAGAAAGAATCAAGAGATTGATATATAATATAAATGGGAGTGGGCCCCAAACTGTCCACCTAATAGAGAAGTTATCTCAGGGAGGAAGGTGTAGGCTTGGCAGAAAGATAGGCAGAGGACAGAGGGAGAGATGGGGGGTAGACTGAGTTGAATACACTTCAAGCAAGCAACATGGAGAGCATCTTAATGAGTAAACATATATATATATGTATATATACATATATGTGTGTATAATTCATACATGTTTATATGTCTATAATCTATCATATTACATATATATTATTACATATAGTATATATTATATAATATGATATATTATTACAACAATGTAGTATACATTATATATTTATTATGTTATATAATATGTAATACATAATATGTGATATATAATGTATTAATTACATATTAATTATCTTATATAATTACATTGCATATTATATAATATATATGTGACATATAATATATCAATAAGAATTCTCCAGGGACAGAAAAGTGGTAAGAACAAAAAAGCCAGAGTCAAAGAACTTTTTTTAAAAATTGGATATTTTATTTATTTACATTTCAATTGTTATCCCTTTTCCCGGTTTCCCCTCTGCAAACCTCCCATCCTATCCCCCCTTACACTGCTTCTATGAGGGCGTTTCCCCACCCACCCACCCACCCACTTCTGCCTCACTGCCCTAGGATTCCCCTACACTGGGGCATCAAGCCTTCACGGGATCAAGGGCCTCCCTTCCAATTGATGCCAGATAAAGCCCCTTCAGCTCCTTCAGTCCTTCCCCTAACTCCTCCATTGGGGTCCCTGTGCTCAGTCTGATGGTTGGCTGTGAGCATCCACATCTGTATTGGTCAGGATCTGGCAAAGCCTCTCAGGAGACAACTGTATCAGTCTCCTGTCAGCAAGCACTTCTTGGCATCTGCAATAGTGCCTGGGTTTGGTGTCTGCATGTGAGTTGGATCTCCAGGTGGGGCAGTTTCTGGATGGCCTTTCCTTCAGACTCTGCTCCACTCTTTGTACCTGTATTTCTTTTAGACAGGAGCAATTCTGGGTTAAAATTTGGAGATGAGTGGGTGTCCCCAACCCTCAGCCAGGAGGCCATGCCTAACCTCTGGATATGGTCTCAGCAGGTTCTCCCTCCCCTTTGTTGGGCATTTCAGCTAATGTCATCCTCGTGGTGTCCTGGGAGGCTCTTGCTTTCCTGGCATCTGAGACTTTCTGGTTGCTACCCCATTGCTACACACCTCTGTTCAATTTCCTGACCCTCTGTACATCTCCTACATCTCCTCCCATACCTGATTCTTCCCCCTCTTTTCCCCCTCCCTCTCTTCTCTTCCTTCCAAGTCCCTCCCACCCTCTACTTCTCTTGATTATTTTTGTTCCCCCTTCTAAGTAGGACTGAAGCATCCACTCCTTGGTCTTCCCTCCTCTTGAGCTTCATGTGCTCCGTGAGTTGTATTGTGGGTATTCCGTGCTCTTTGCCTAATATATCATATATCAGTATAATATATCAATGAAAACTCTCCAGGGAGAGAAAAGTGGTAAGAACAGAAAAGCCAGAGTCAAAGAACTTAATTCTCCACTCGGCTTTCAAAGCCTCAGATTCTTAAAGGAAAACTGGAAGGAAATGTACTCACCTGCTGTGGCCACCGGTTCCCCGAGAGATTAAATGAAACGCCCACTACCTATCACTAACCCCTAGCTTTATGCGGTTACAGAAGTTTGGGTATCACCATTCCAAACAATTTGCCACAGAACTTTCTACCACACTGTCTCCTAGACAGCTTCAGGACTGTGAGAAATGGTTGTTGTTGAAGTCTCCCTGTCCTTAGTATTTCTGGCCAACACTAAGGCAGACACCACCCTAACCCACTCCATATGCATGTCCTCTGTCCCCTTGCCCACCAGAGCTGAGCTTTTTAAGGTTTATGCTATGGCTGCTAGTCTGTGTCTGTCAGGTTGGGTGGGAAGGGGCTTGCATACTCACCCATATGCCATTCGGAGCCACAAAGAAAGAAGACTTGGGCTGGGCCAGACTAGTAGAGGGGGGTTCCATGCAGATAGAACTGGAAAAGAAGGGACCTTCACCTGGGGCTGAGAAAACCTGAAGGGTGAAAAGATAAAGTACTCCAGGTCTGGATGGGGTCTACAGCAGAAGGCTGGGGCTGGTAACGAGGGGCTATCCTAACTGGAGACCTTAGATAGTGGGTGGTTGGGATTGAACTGTGTCTATGGTTTGCTCTTCTGGGTCAGAGTTACAGGTTAAAAAGTCATTAAATTTGGGCCATTTGTACAACTGATAGCCTGTTTCTGAAAGGTCAATTCAGAGTCATTTATAGAATTGGTATTGTGTTTCTAGAGTGTTCTTGTTTAGCCTGTCTGTACGACTGCCTGACCAATTCTTCCCCCCTCATCTTTTAGATCTGGTGCCCCTGTGTCTACCAATTGCCGCCAACTAGCTGGTTTCTGGTTGTTTTTAATACTTGGTATACACCCAAGTAATTAGCACTTTATTTCATTAAAAAGCCTAAGTTGCCACCCTCATTGCCCAATCAATATGCTCCTCTCTGGTGGCACAGATGCCTGTGTTTAGACCTTCTGTGCCTGCTCACATAGTTCAGCAGAAATACATTTATCTGTTGACCCCCCCCCCCCATCAGTGAGGCACCAGTTTGGCTTAAGTGACCCAGAGCTCTGCAGCAGCTTCCACTAAAGAATGAACACTGACCCAACTCCAAGTAAATGGCTCTGTGGACCTAAGAGCAGAGAGGAAGACATCTGTGACAGCAGTCAAGGTGGAAGTGAGGGCTGAAGCCTCTACTGCTGTGCTGAAGGGAGCCCCCAAACCACACAGGTCACCATGGCAACCCAAATGACGCATCTTAAAAGTGAGGGTCATTTTTAATTTACAGAAGTGACACTTTCCGACAGTAGGGCGGGGCAGCTGTTCTATTGTCCGATTGCAAACTCAGGGCACTCAGTCTGCAAGCCTCAGAGCTAAAGGATTCGGGCACAGCTGTTCTTCCCTCACGTTCAAATAAAGGGTTCCTTCTGCTACTGAGCAATGTGAGACCAGGGGAACAGGTGGCCCTGATGAGGTAGAGACAGAAAGACAATGGCTACAGTAATCAGACACACAGGACGGTGGCTCATGAAAAGTGCATTTTGTATATATTATTGATAACTTTCATAGAGGAAAAATAGGTGTTCCTTTTAGAGTAGGGAGATGGTTTCAAACAGGGCCATGATTCCTGAGCTAAGGGATAAATAGAAAGATCAAACCTCCCCCTTGTAGGAGAATTAGGACATTTGCATCCCTGTGGTGTGGTGTTGCCTGGCAACACACAGGACACATCATTCTACTTCATTTCAGAAATAAAACTATCTGATGGCATAAATAAGTCCCATGTGTTGTATATTTCTAAAAATCATTTGTTTTATATCTGAGATTCACATGGACTCAGACTTCTAATTTTATTTGTTAAACCTAACATCCCAATTATTTTTGTTAGGAGAACAGGAGATGAACATTCACATAGAGTTGGGGTCAAGATGGAGTCCAGGACATAAGGAGAGGTTAGTGGGAAGCCATCCAGTGAGCAGCACCGAGGATGTTTCTAGAGAATAGATCTGTGATGCTTTAACGCACAGAACATACAAGAGAGAGTTGGCATTTCACTTAAAGCTATGGCACAAACCAAAGGTTAACCAGGAGACCTGCAAAGGGGGACATGCTTACTCAAAAGTATTTTAGCTAGTAGGGAGCAAAACTTGAAGAACATTGAACTTTCTGATTCTTTTTTTTACTCATCAGCCTTGTCTTTGAACGGCTAAGGTTGAGATTCTAGTTTTGGTCCGCAGGGGGCAGCATTGCCAAAAATGTTGTCAAGCCTAAAAAAAAAAAAAAAAAAAACCCACACATACACAAAAGGGTCCCTGCAAAGGGATCATCAACTTTCCTCCTTCAACCTCCAAGGAAATTTAAGCATGAATAAAAACAAACTTCAGCACTTGTGACCTGAGAAGGGGGGAGCCACGAAAGGAGAGCAGAAATTGTCTGCACAACACAGCAACAGGTTTGTCCAAGGCAAAAACGACTATTTTCCCCCAACTGCCCAATCGGTTTTGTTTTGTTTCATTTTTTGAAACTAACTTTGCTTTCTACCTGCTAAAACAAGATTCAGCACCAATAGATTGTTCAAAAACTGTCTAATGGATAAATAACTATGTTATTTTGAGCTCTGGGCCGATTCTGGTTAAATACACAAGAAAAAAAAATGCATGTCTGTAAGACTCCCGAGACACAGATCGCCCACCTCCCTGAGGCCCTGCTGCCTAGCTGGCTCAGATGGCACTGGGCTCAGCTCTCCCCAGCAGGCACCACCTACAACTGAAAAGGACTTTAGCACAGTTGGCACAAAATGCCAGAGTAGCATTGGGGACTCACACCTGATTACAGCTTTTTTACAGGGCTTATAGGGTTCAGAGACTATCTGGTGACAACGCCATTAAGAAAATCACGTGGTTTCCTCATGGTTAATGATTGCCAGGCTCTGAATAAGTGGCCCAACCCTTGTATTTAAAGAGCAGGTGATCCACTAGACAGATAATCCCTGGCTCACACAGAGAGCTGCAGAAAGCCTCTGTCAAAGAAAGACGGAGCAGGGGGCTCTGGTTTAAAGAAAAGGTGCCCAATCAGTCTTGTCAACAGCTGCCCAGTTCCTCTTTTCCAAGACACCGGTTTCCTCTTTCCCTGAAAGGCACCTGCTGCTCCCCAGCGCCCAAATGTCTGCTCACTTCTTCAGGCAAAAGCTATCTTCAGGCGAGTTTAAACTTGAAGGTGTTAATTGCCTACACCAGGGCGTAGTTCTTGTCTAATTTGCTCTGGAAAACGGGCGTTGCCTCACTTAAAGGAATCTCACTGTGAGCAGGTGTGTCAGGCCGATCCGGAGGGCAACTCCGGGGCTGTTGCTGAGCTGGGCCAGACAGGCAAGGAGTGTCTGGCCTCAGTGCCATTTCTTCACACAGGGTGGGCTGAAGCCTTATCCCTGATATGCTTTGATGGAACCAATCTAAATCTGTTGAACAAGAGCCCTGGGTTCTTTTCTCCCTCCTCCCGGGACTATCCCAGAGTAGTGGTCCTATAAGTGAGTATTGAGCTTTAAAAGAAAATAAATAAATAAATAAATAAATAAATAAATAAATAAATAAATATCAATCCCTTAGCCAAGCATATTGGCATATTCTTGGAATCTCAGCACTTGGGAGTCTGAGACAGAAGGATGACTAGTTCCAAGCCAGTCTGGAATCCATAGTGGGGTTCTCGTTCAAATCATCATTGTCATTATCATCCAATGAGGAGTTCTTAACAACAAATAAAGATGTTGCTTCCTCTTGCTGTCTACTTCATAACTAGGAATACCAGTAAGCACAGTATCTATGGCTGTGGCTGACTCTTCCATTTGGATATCAGAGAAAGGAAAGGAAGAGTGAAGAAAAGAACAGAGAAGACACTAGCTTTTAAAAGGCCTTTTTATCTTTGGCATATGCGCACCTCTCTCTCTGCCAAGCAAATGGAGAACTCTTCCTCCTCAGGGAGGAGGTCAAGCCAGTCTCCATCTTCTCTACTAAGGGCAAGTAGCTACTTCCCTCAGAGGGCATCATGTCATCTCTGGTAGCAGAGGCGACAACCCAACTGTAGATAGTATTAGAAATTCAGAGATGTTACACACCTCATTCTGCAAGGTAGGGATTGGTCCACAGACCCTGATACCTCCATCACTGGCCAGAAGGACACTGAGAAATGTCCTCTTTCTGTCCCTCTAAAAATTCTGGCTGGGAGGCTTCCTGGCTAAGCTTCTCGTCCTCATTCTGTGGCCCCAGAAAGTCCACATTCGAGGTGGGACAATGATGTCTTCCATAGCGTGATGTGTACAAGTGGAGCAAGGCGGGGCCTTCTTCACTTTGTGGTAAGTAGGAATGGTCTCCACATTGGTCTGGTCTCTTTCCTGCCCTCACAAACCCCTTACAAGGAAGGCCCGGGTGTTGCAAGGAGCTACCATTGCCCCTCAAGGAGAGGAGGCCCTTAGAGACAAGCCTATACGCCCTAAAAAGCCCTCCCTCCTGGCATACTAATTTACTCTGTATCTCTTGACGGACTGTATCCATTGACTCAGTATTCTTCAAATATTTGAGAAAAACATAACATATCCCAAGCACTTTTCAAGGCCTAGGAAATACACTATCCCTTCCTTCCCAGAGCATTTAGCCTGCTGGAGAATATAAAATCAAATGCACGATTGTGAAGGGTGCTCACCGTTGAGACAGAGGAGGTGCAATTAATGTTGCCCGTGCTGCCCCATAAGATTTAGGGTCCCATTTAACCCTACTTGCTGATAAGCTAACACTTGCCAAGGCTTTCAGCCTCCTCTTCTACACCTTCGAAAGAACCAACCAACTCTCCTCACCTTTGGCCTCTCACTCTCAGCAACTAAGAGCTGTCAATCTTCCTGGGACCCCAGTTTCACACCTTAGCTTGTCATCGTTTCCTGGAAGGTCAGAGAACACGAGAGTCCTGGTCCTAGATCAGAAGCAAGGTAGTTTAGCTCTTATCCCCTCTAAGTAGTTAGTATGCAGAGTGGCCCTTCCCTCAAGCTCCAGCAGGCCAGGCAAATGCTGTCAGGCCTGGAGGAGCATGAAAGCTCAGGAGGCTTCCTCGGATAGTCTACCCAGTCACTAGCACATGGGAAGGAAGTCTCTGGAAGGTCATCCTTCTCAAAGACCCTACCTTATTCTTTAAGGTCATTCACAGCAAACACAGCCCAGAAAAAGGGCCCAGGGGAAAGCACACGCGGGACTTAGCATTCTTGGAAGTCCCCGAAAGAAGTTTTGGGGTCTCGGAATGAGTCCTATCTCTAGAGAAACTCTGCTGGGACACTTCCCAGATGCAGCGCTGACTCCTCGACCATGTTCTTCCTTTTTGTTTGTTTTTTACATTCTGTTCTGATGCTTAACCTGGTAGGCCTGGGTAGCTACCAACAGAAGGAAAGGAGGCAGGAACTGTGCTCCCTCCCTCCTGCTGGCAAGTGCTTTGAGGTGGCCTTGGGTAAAGGGCTTAATTTCTTCTTTCTGGGATTCCTCACCTGTAAATGAAAGATAATGATATTTTCCTACCTCCTCTTCAGAATTAATTAATGGTTGTGCTGACCTCTGGGTCTACAGATGAAAGGCTGTCATTGCAAGCCACATGCATCAACATTACCTCATTACCAACGTCATATCATCATTAACATCATTTCATCACCATCATCGTTATCACCATTGCCACGAGTCCAGAAGATAAAAGTTCCAGGATTCCCACTCGAAGCTCCTGAAAGCCTCCCCTTGCCAAGGCTTTCAGCCTCCTCTTCTACACCTTCGAAAGAACCAACCAACTCTCCTCACCTTTGGCCTCTCACTCTCAGCAACTAAGAGCTGTCAATCTTCCTGGGACCCCAGTTTCACACACCCTCACTTTACTGTGCCTTTCTCCCAACAACTGAGCCTGAACACTTAAGACAAACTCCAAAGGAAGACTCTTAAACAGTTGGACTGGGAGCAGGTGAGGGCAACCTTGAGACACTTTCAGAAGGTCTCAAGAAAGAAAAAAAGGCCTCACCCCCAGAATTTTCCACTGAATGATTAAATTATTATACCTTTTCTACTTCCTGAATGGAATTATACAGAACAGTATTTCCTTTCAATGCAATGTAATGATATAGAACACTATACCAGAGGTTCTCAACCTATGGGTCTCAACCCCCAAAGGGATCAAATATTGGATATCCCACTATAAAATATTTACATTACAATTCCTAACAGTAGTAAAATTACATGTTATAAAATAGGAACAAAATAATTTTATGGCTGGGGGTCACCACAACATGAAGAACTGCATTAAAGGATCACAGCATCAAGAAGGTTGAGAACCACTGCTCTGTATGACCTCTCCATCCCTGGAAACTCATCACTCTTTAAACTCAGTAAGAAGTTGGATTCTGGTGGAAAATTGTGATCCTCTTGGTGTATTCGTGTGCTTTCCGCTGCTATTGCTTGACTGCTAGAGGCTAGATACGTTTTGAAGAGTTAAAGTTTCTTTAATCCATGATTGTAGAGTGTTGAAGGTCCTTAAGGAGTCTGTGTTTGGGGCATCTTCTTGCTGATGGGATCCCTGCAGAATCCATACAAGAGACAAACTGGTTTGTAACAGAGCCACTCTTGGGGATAAAACATTAATCTATTTTAGTAGACCAATCCATCAGAAAGACCTAACCATTATGATGTAATCATTTCTTAAAGGTCCCACCCGGTCCTACGTCCTCACAAAGAGGACCAAATCTTGACAGGGGTTTGGTAGGCTCTAAACCATAGCACCTGGGACTTTGACTAAGCCAGCTGCTTGCACTGAAATGAATTGGTAAGTGGTGGTTTGCTGTCCCTCTCCGTTAGCCTGCATCTTGGTTTCCTTGGGAATCCACCAAAATGAATGGCTTGCTAAGCCTTGCTGATTATGATTCAAGTACCTCTTGGCTGTAGGTTAGCATTCAAATGTGAAAGTTGCTGAAAGACAAAAGAGTTACTGATTCAGCCACTCAGGTCAGTGATGCCTAGCCCCAGTGTGTAATAATGGCAAGTTGCATAAGGACACTAAAATTGTGCTTTAAGCTTTTGGGGATTCAGATATTACCTGATGGTGATCATTTGTACTTCCTCCTGTGTGCTGGGCATTGTTCTATTCCTTTTGTATAACAAGAGTTATAATCCTCAAACAAGGAAGCAAATTCTATTATTGCCTCTGCTTTACAGGAAACAAAACAGAGAGACAAGGAGCTTAAATGCCCAGTTCCCTGTGGGTGGTGCCTCCCTGGGAAGGGGCTCCTTCCAGCTAGAGCTAGAAGAAAGCCAGTTGAGCAAGTCATGGAGAACAAAACAGTAAGCAGCACCTCTCCCTGGTCTCTGCCTCAGTTCCTGTCTCCAGGTTCCTGCTTGAATTCTTGACTTCCTTCAGTGGTGGACTGAGATGTGGAAGTGTATGCCAAATAAATCTTTTTCTCCCCAGGTTTGTTTTGGTGAGTGTTTTATCATAGCAACAAGAACTAGGGCACTGAGTCTTGGGCTAAAAAAAGTTCAACATGAGACTTTAGAACAGTGGTTCTCAACTTGTGGGTCGTGACCCCTTTGGGGGTCAAACAATCCTTTTACAGGGGTTGCAATCAGATATTCTGTATATCATATCATACCATATTATGACTCATAACTAGCAAAATTATAGTTATGAAATAGCAACAAAATAACTTTATGGTTGGAGTCACCACAACATGAGGGTATTAAAGGGTCACAGCATTAAGAAGGTTAAGAACACTGGTTTATAACATAGAGATAGCTGCATGCAAAATGAACAAAAGAAAACTTAGGCACAGTTTGTCACAAAAGTTAAGTTAATGTAGGTCTCAGGAGTACATAGAAAAGACATACTACAAGATTCCAAGGAGATAATATTTTTAAAAATCTTAATTATTAGAGATTTGGTAAACTTATTTTTAAGCCCAAAAATAATTTTATTAAAGATCCAAAAACCTCCCCAGGGCAGATGAGCTGCAAATCTCAGCAGGTGCCTAGAAAAAGCAGAGATATCTTTTAAAAATACACCAACAAAGGCAGAATCCAAATCATTGATTTAAACTTTACTAAGTTTAAAACTCCTCCTGAGACAGACACTAAGAAGATAAGAAGTCCTTGGGAGAAACTATTTACAGAGCACACACCAAATAAAGAACTCAGGTCCAAACTATGCAAAGAACTCTTGAACCTCAACAGGCCATCCAATTCAAAGCCAGTAAGATAGGACTTGACAGTTTGCCAACCAAGATACACAGATAGCAAAGAGCACAGGAAAAGATGCTTAACACCAGGCTATTAAGGAACTGCAAATTAAAAGCTCTGCCAGGTGCGACTGCTCTCCTGTTAGAATGGCTAAAATCCAAAATCACCTTACAACTGTAACTGCTGGCAAAGACACAAAGGTGAAGCATTCGTTCATTGTCAGTGACAGTGTAGAACAGGTCTGCTCCCTTAAGAGACAGAGACATGAGCTATAGTGGTTAAAAGTTGCAGCACAAACTTGGGGAGCGAGGAACAGAGTTCAGATCCCAGCACCTATGTGAAAACTGGGTGTGGTCCTCCACAGACCTGTATCCCCAGTACTGAGAAGGTAGGGCTTCCTGACAGGCAGCCTAGCTAAAACACTCCAGCCCCGGGTTTGGTAAGAAACTCTGCCTCAAAGGAACTAAAATATAGAGTGATAAGACACCTGACAGCTTCCTCTGGCATTTGCACAGAAGCACAGGCTTACATATGCCTGTGTATACACCAGGTGTGCACAAGCTCTCTGTCTCTCTCTCTCATCCTCTCTCTCTCTCTCTCTCTCTCTCTCTCTCTCTCTCTCTCTCTCTCTCTCTCTCACACACACACACACACACACACTAAACATTCACTCCATGAAGCCAATATTCTTCTGATACTAAAAACAGATAAGTATATAACAAAAAGGAAAACTACAGATCTCTAATGAAAGTAGACACAAAATTTTTCAGCAAAAGTATTTGCAAACATAGTCAAAGAATACATGAAGAGGATCGAATAACACAACCAAGGTGGTTTCCTCCCAAGGATGCAAAGGTGGTGGTTGGTTCAATGTACAACAAATACAAATCAGTAAGTATAATGTGCCATATAAATAGATGTAGGTACAGAATTCATATGGATATCTCAATACATGTAGAAAATACAGTTCAACGTAGCTTCACAACAGAAGTCATGGAGAAATTAGGACTAGAGAGACATACCTCAAAATAATAAAACTATGTATAACAAATCTGTAGCCAGCGCATGAAATGGAAAAAAACGAGAGAATTTTCTCTAAAATCTGGAATTAAACAATTAAGCCCTCTTTTCCACACTTACTCTTTTGTTATTCATTTAGGGCTCAGTCTTAGCCAGCAGCAAAACAAGCAGAACATATAAAAGGCTTACAAATAAAAAAAGAAGTCAAGTTATTCCTACTTGTAGCCAGAATGATGCCACACTTAAAAGATGCTACAGACTCTAACAAACAGGTCCAGAAAAGTTGGGGGGACATGAAAACAATTTACAAAAAAATCAACAGTTTTTTATATACCAATAACAAACTTGCTCAGCAAAAAAAAAAAAAAAAAAAATTGGAAAACTATTTTATTCTCAACAGCTTCCTTTAACAGTACCCAGGAACAAAGCATAGGAAATAAAAGACTTTTGTCAGGTAAGCTTTTAAGATCTATTTTTGGGCTGTGAGAAGGCTCAGGAAGTAAAAATGTATAAATACACACACACATGCATGCACGCACACACCACGTGTGTGTGTGCACACACACACACTGTAAATACCTTTGGAGGTCCCAAGGACAACCTCGGATTTCAACCATTGCCTTACTTGTTTATAACAGGATCATTGTTGTTCAGTACTATCTATACAGCAGGCTAGCTGGCCTACAAGCCTCCAGGGCTTCTCCGTGTGTCTGCTTCTATCTTGCCATAGAGGCACTTGGGATTACAGACACATTTTTCTGTGTCTAGTTTACACGTGTTCTAAGGATTTGAACTCATGTCCTCAAGCATGAGTAGCAAGGGCTTTACCCCTGTGCTGGCTAGCTTCATATCAACTTGGCACAAATTAGAGTTAACTGAACGAAGAGAACCTCAATTGAAAAATGCCTCCAGAAGATAGGTGTGGCCACCCCTGGGCTAGTGGACCTGGGTTCTATAAGAAAGCAGGCTGAACAAGCCATGGGGAGCAAGCCAATGATCAGCACCCCTCCATGGCCTCTGCATCAGCTCCTGCCTCCAGAATCCTGACCTGTCTGAGTTCCTGCCCTAACTTCCTTCAGTGATAGAGTACCATGTAGAATGAAAGCAAAATGAGCCCTTTCCTCCTCAGCTTGGTTTTAGTCATGGTGTTTCATCACAGCAATAGAAATCCTAACTAGGACTCCCGCTGAGCCAGCCATCTCTCAGCTTGATGGCTATATCTTGCTAAGTATAGCCACCTCTTTTGTATTTGTGTCTAAGCACAATCCTGCCATTTACAACATGATTGGATTGCAACAATTTGCATTTTGTAACCCTCTCCTGTCACTGGGCGTATGTAAAAGAAATAAAAGTCAACATTCCTGGCAGATAAACAAAATATAGAGTAATAGGCAAGCCAATATGCAGCAGAAGCACGACATAATACGTCTCACAGTCATAGAGGCTAGTTATGAAAATCGTGTTTGTTCTATTTCTTGGAAGAAGGAACATTTTAGGGGCTTTCTTTGTGTCCATTGAGCTATTACTTGCAGTCCTCACAGGAAAAATGAGAGTGGAGATGTTTATTCAGATTTTACAGACAGGGACAGAATGATGTGGTGTAGAAGCTCAGAAGTACAGGGTCCTGAACATGGTTGCACAATCAGCAAAGGCTATCTCAAGCCCAAGCTGTGGTTTTTCACCCTCCCAGACTGATTACAAAAAACTACCCACAATGTTAACTAAGTTCCTCCACCATCCGCAGCCCTCGAGCCAAATGCTCCAGCATTCAGACATGGCCACTGAATCTTGACTGGGAACAACAGGAAAATTTTCTGCAGAAACTAGTGCAATACTTTCTTTGTCCTTTCTAAGGTTCCCCAGTGCTTGCAGCTAAGTGATCCAGAGAGCTCATCCACCTGTTGTCTTCCAACAGAAGCATCATGACATTTACAGGCAAACCCCAGAGCTGAGTGTGTTTGCAGAAAAACTTATCTTAGAAATGCTTTAGGGCTGTGAAGATAGTTCCGTTGATAAAGTGCTTGCCTTTATCAGAATCTGAGTTCACCCACCCCACCCCCAATCATGTAAAACTGCAGAACGTAATAGTGTGGTTTTAATCACAGCCCTGGGAAGGAAGAAATGGACAAATTCCAGGGGTTTGTTGGCCAGCCTGGAGGACTTGTTAAGTTCCAGGCCAGTGAGAGAGCTTATGTCACTAAAAAACAAAACAAAAGCAAAACAAAAACAAGACGAAGCTGGGTATGGTGGCATATGCCTTTAATCCCAGGACTTGGGAGGCAGAGGTAGGTAGCCAAGCCAGGCTGAGCTACAGAGTGAGTTTCAGGACAACCAGAGCTATACAGAGAAATTGGTCTCAAAAACAAAACAATAACATAAACAGCAAAAGAAAAAAAGAACAAAAAACAAAACAAAACAAAAACCTAAGGTGAGCGGCTGCCTGAGAACTACTGGAAAAATGACATGTTTTCTGGCCTCCATATGCATGCACACACACACACACACACCTATGCATACACATAAAGAAAAGTACTTTAAAATCCCTTCTAGGTAAATACTGTTGGGGCTGTCAGGGGTGGAGGGGACCATATTTGAGCCACTATAATAGACACATAACTAGCTGTATTCGTGGGAACAAATGCCTGTAATCTCAGCACTTAGAAGGCTGAGGCAGGAGGATAGAAAGCTTAAGGCCAGTCTGCATCACAAAGGGAACCCTGTCTAAAATTAAATTGAGAGAGATGAGAAGAGGAGGGAGAGGAGGGAGGGAAGATGAAGGAAGTAGACAGAGGGAGGGGTGGGCGTGAAGAAGAGCTCTTACAAGGTAGAATCAGAGACAACAAGCCAACATTTGCTTCCTTTCTGCGTTCATATGTTTGGTACTTTTTACTTGTGTGCTAGGGAGTTGCTTCAAAATGAAACCAGAACATTCTTAGCCTGCAGGTGGCGCTGGTAGCCAGAAACAGCTGTAAGTCATAAACAACCATGAGGTAGGACAGCATTTTCTTTCTTTCTTTCTTTTTTTTTTTTTTCCAAAACAAAGACTCAGAAAACCACAGCTACCGGTGGTTGGAAAGCAGCATCCTGGTTCTGAGTTTGCAGCACTAAGAAGGCCTTTGAGGCCAGAGGAGAGGAGGGGTTACCCAGTAACCCCTGCATTGTCAAGATTTCAGAGACGTTTCTCAAAGATAAGCACATTATTATTTTTTTTTTCTAAAAGGAAATACATGAAATTTAGGGCTAAAATTAAAGACTAGTGTTTTCTCCCACAATCACATATAGGTCTATGGCAGAAAGATTATCTGCTGCTTCAGTGCTTACAGCCAACTCTAGAGTCCCCAGTGCAGGCTCTCAAAGCCATGTAAAGATGGAAGGGAGAGCTGACTCCACTGAATGAATTTTCCTCAACAACCCACACATGGCCTCTCTCTCTCTCTCTCTCTCTCTCTCTCTCTCTCTCTCTCTCTCTTTCTGTGTGTGTGTGTGTCTGTCTGTCTGTCTCTGTCTGTGTGTGTGTGTGTGTGTGTGTGTGTGTGAACAGTTAAAAATAAAGAACCATGTTTTTTTTATCTCTGTGCTGTATGTAATGGCAGACACATGCTGGCAAGTTTAAGATGTCTTTTCAGTTACAAATATTAATCATGTGGCTGGCCATGATGGTGCAGGTCTGTCATTCCATAGCATGGGAAGCTGAAACAGCAGGAATATAAGTTCCAGGCCACCTGGGCTACATAGCAGGTTACAGGACAGCCTGAAGCACCAAGAAACCTATCACATTTCAGTGATACCTGCCTCACAGGAAGCATAGAGAAATATGCTTTTATTATCTTGCCTTACCCTATGAGACAATACATCCCATTCTCCAAAGACTTATTATGTACATTGGATCCCTAGTGCCTCCTTGCAGAATCCCACCGATTGTCAGATCACAGGATGGAATCAGGAATCACTACCACAGCCCTGGGCTCTAGGCCTTGTCTGTCAGCACACTGAAAAAGCAGGGACCCAGATCCCAGCCCAGACTTCCCAAATCCGAACTCTGCATTTATGAGCCCCTGGTCTCCACTGTCCTGATGGATTTGAGATATGTCACCAATTTGTATGAATTAGGGCAGAGCCAGAGTGAGTTCTCAGGCTCTTGTTGTCCCCTCTTGTGAAATGAGGGCATATTGAGGTTTGTTGGCTAAAATCAAGGTGTCTGCAGGGCCAGGAAGCCCTGGAGGACAGTTTGTTTCTTGCCTGCATCTCAAAATCAGCAAAGGCCATTCATGGCCACACCCCATGTCATTCCACCCTAACCTCCCGATTTAGACTGTTTTCTGTTGTTATGAACACCCATGACTTTGATTTGTAAATAATAGATTTATTTAGGTTCTCAGTTCTGGGCGCTGCAAATCAAAGATCAGGGATCCACATCTGGAGAGGCCTGTGCCTTTCTGGTAAGCCAGCCATGATGACACTCATCTCTAGCTGAAAGACCTTTGTGTATAAATTCATCATAGTTGCTAAATCACAGCCTCATTATATAGTTCTAGAATCCACCAAAACCATGTATCTCAATTCTGTCTTATGGATCATCTCATATGAACATCTATCGTTTGTTCGTTCATTCATTCATTCATTCATTCATTCATCCATCCATCCACTCTGTGGTGATTAATCTTCATTGTTAATTCGGCTGGACTTAGAACTACCTACCTCAGGGCATGTCTATGAGGATGCTTGCAGAAAGGTTTAACTAAAGAGGGAGAACCCATCCTTAGTGAGTGGTACTGTTTAATTGGCTCAGGTCCTAGATTGAATAAAAAGGAGAAGACGGTCTGAGAGCCAAGGAATTCACTCCTCTTTGCTTTCTAACTGCAGACGCAATGTGGGAGGAGCTGCCTCATGCTCCTCCCAGCACTTGTTGTGATGGACGGTACCCTCAAACCGTGAGCCGTGGTAAACCCTTACTTCCTTAAGTAGCTTCTGCCAGTTATTTTGTCACAGCAACAGGAAGCGTGCACACTCCTTCAGTGAATACTGAACTTCTGCCTTGTACAAGGTGCTGGCGATGCAGTAAGGACTGTAGCCCTGCGTTGCAGCAGACCCCTGTGCAAGCTGAGATGCTGTGGCTCTCTGTGACAGTCACAGAGAAGCTGACTGGCCTTGGGTCTCAGGAGCTTTGCTTCCATCCAGCTGCATCACCTTTTCTTGTTTCACGCTTTGGCAGTTGGTGCCTTTCTAGTGCCATTCACACCGAAAACCCGTAGACAAGAGAACACAACAGCCTATATAAATGTCTGAAAACTAGGACAAGCCCTTCTCCAGCTAATTCTCCAGACTTGGCCTCCCTCTTTCCTCTCTTGTGCCCTAAACAGATGCCCCTCCTCCACCCCTTATCAGACAACTGCCTCTGCTTTTTCTCCTTTTCCAAGCCTTGTCTGTTGCTCTGTTTGTACTATTTCTGTAACCTCTTTGGCCTCTCTCTTCTGCCGTTTTTCTTTTACCTGATCACAGTAGTTGTATTCTTCAAACCACTGTGGGACTCCCTCACCCGGAAAACACTGTTTGCCCTGGGGAGATGAGAAAGTACCACTTGCACACTGTACCCTCTTCCCCGCGCCCCGCACTTCCCCCTCCATCCTTCCCCCATCCCCCCATCTCAGGACAATATCAACACCTAGCCCCCTCATGCAGCTCTGCAGAGGTACTTGAAGCTGCTTAAATTAGCTGTCTCTGCACTCACTTTCAACTTCTAACAACACCTGGCGTTTACAGAGCAGTTCACAAACCACTTTGACAGGGCTGCATTTAATTTGAGCACCAACGCCCTTCTGAGGTAAACAGGACAATGAATCCTGCTCTGCCTTTGCCTGAGAGGAGCTGGACTTAGAGGGAGCCAGGACCTCCCCGGAAGCCAGGGGGACTAAAGCAGCAAAAGAAGCCCCATATGAATCTAACACTTTCCACACATGTGGTCTGTTTCACCTCCAACACAATTACCGAGGTTTCAGGATCGGGTCAGTGTTGCAGATAAATGTGTCAATGAAAACAAAGTAATAGGATTAATCCTGGCTTTGAGGGGAAAAATGGTTACACCCTCCACGTTTGTTAGCCTCTGGTTCTGTTTGGAAGCAGAAACAAAGCTAGCAGAGAGAAGACAAAGCTTCTACTTGTATTTCATTTTGGGTCCTCCTTTGAGCTGAAAGAAAAAGAACGGAGGAAAGCCACGTTTCTGTCTTGTTACATTATGCAATGCCACAGGGAAGTTAAGCCGGCTTGACTAGGTGATGCTTTCCCTTTGATGAAGTTGTGCAGCTAATTTCAGACAATGAAGACACTCAGTAAAATCCACAGCAGACCACTGACCTGAGAGACAATTTTCCACACCAACAAGCTTGATCTGGGGCGTGTGTGCGCACACACACACACACACACACACATACATGCTGCCATTAACACATCCACACTCACAGATTCATGTTGCCATTAACACACACACACATTCAGAGACTCATGCTACCAGTAACACACACAAACACACCATACACACACATACGTTAGCACTCACACTTTGCCCTCTGCTCTGGCTGATCAAGTTACAGGCGCACAGACCATTTATTACAGGGACTACCACTTGTCTTCTCGTTTGTGTCTTTGTTAACTTGAGGAGTACCATGACTTCCTGTAGGTGGATATGGGAAAGAGCTTGGAGTCGTCCTATGACATGAATGTTTCTTACAGTCTATCCAAGCTAGGTGAAATCCTTCAGTGTTCCCTGTTCAGGGAGAGGTGACTTTCCCTGTGGAACAGCATACTAATTGGTTTTCCAGTGCCAAGTGGTCAGCCCTGAATACATGTATACAGGTAACATTGTGTAAACTAAACAGGCTTTTTTGGGGGGTGGGGGAGGTGTATGTATATGTGTATGTGATGTGTATGTGTATACATATATAGTGGCAATCATTTTAAACATGTTTTGAAGGTCATGAATTTGAAGGAGAGTGAAGGTTTGGAGTGGGGAAAGGGAAGGGGGAAATGCTCTAATTTCATTATATTCTCATAAAAATAAATAAATAAAGATTCTCCTGTTCAAGGAGTTAGCTGTTAGCTCTTCCATACACATTGGGCCAAGTATTAAATGAGCCAGATGTGAGCGCCAGGAGTTCCTTGACACAAGGCCTGGAGACTGGGAGATCTTAGCCCATCTGGTCAACCTTCTAACTCTCTAGTAACACAGTCATTCCATCCCCAAACAGGCACGCTACAGAAGCCATGACACCATAACCAGGTATCTTTACACTATCCAACATAATTTCTCAACCTCAGTACCACAGGCATTCATGGCAACATAACTCTTCACCATGAGAGCTGTCCTGTTCTGTGCACCATAAATTGTTTAGCAAAGTGTTCCTCGTCTCTACTTGCTGGGTGCTCTGGTTTAGATCTTGAATATTTTGTTGTTGCTGTTTGAGACAGAGTTTCTCTGTGTAACCCTGGCTGTCTTGGAACTTGCTCTGTAGATCAGGCTGACCTCACACTCAAGAGATCAGCCTGTCTCTGCCTCCAGTACTGGGATTAAATGCATATACTGCCATGCTCAGCTTGTGTTTTTATGAAATAAACAGGCTTCTTCTGTCACATTTTCCCACTCAGATACTCTACCATTTCATAGAACCAGAGTAATAAGCCAACTGACCATGGCTTATTACTTTCAGAAACTTCCAGAACTGTGAGCCAAATAACTTTTTTTTTTTTTTTTTTTTTTTTTTTTTTTGAGACAGTCTCACTATGTAGCTTTGATTATCCTGGAACTCACTACGCAGACCAGATTGGCCTAGAGCTGCCTGCGTCTACCTCTGAGTGCTAGGATTAAGGGCACGCACCACATTGCCCGTTGACCTTTCCTTTTTTTTAAAACTAAACAAATTAAGTTACTTTTATTTTATGTGTATTTGTCTTTTGCCTGCATTGATGCCTGTGTGAGGGTGTCAGATCCTCTGGAACTGGAGTTACAGACAGTTGTGAGCTGCCATGTGAGTGCTGGGAACCCAGATCCTTTAGAAGAGCAGTCGGTGTGCTTCTAACCATTGAACCATCTTTCCAGACCAGCCCCCCCCTTTCCTTTTTTTTTTTTTTTTTTTTTTTTATTACATCTTTTGTTACAGTGATGAAAAGCTGACTAAGACACCAGTAGATCCTACAAAGTTGCAACAAGCAATAGTCTCCTGGGACATGTATATTCCTAGTGGAGCTGCAATATGTACACAAATACATTGTTACTTTCTCTAAGTCCCTTGGTTCTCCTTGTTCTCTTACAGTGCACACTTATAAGCTTGCATTGCACAATTTGTTTTCAGTTTCTTTCACCTAAATGGGGGTTGGGGTAAAGTAACCGGTAAATTCGAGCTGCGGAGTCAGTATTTGTAAAGCATCCCAAGGGCCTCTTGTCATAATAGAGCAGGTCAGGAACCCAAAGAGGAAGTAAAACAAAAGACAAGGAAAGATGATCTTTTAAATTTGGGGTATGCAATTTTCCATGGTCTCATTATCATTCTTTGCTGGGATAGCAGGATTTTTTTTTTTCTTCAAGAGTTGTTACTGCCAGTGACCCAAGTAAAGGGAAAACATTCATTTATCAATCTTTATTTCTGAATAAAATACTTTCCGCCTTTCCGCCTTTGCAGCAGTGAGTTAATTTTTCAGTTTCTGTCCAGGACTGGCAACTGTGTATCAGAGCTCTCCTCCAGCACCTTTGTTTCAGGAGACCCAAAAGCAAACAGCATTTATCGCTCAGCTTCCTGAGTGAGTCACGCAGCTTATTAAAAGGGTAGCAAGGCAAGCAAGGATGACTAATGAAACAAATACAAGAAGGTTTCTTGTTTTGTTTTGTTTTAATTAAAGAAAGTTTACTTGGCCTGATGTTAAGGTTCCTTTGCCCACAGTTTCTACCAGTTTAAACACTTGTACTTAAATGTGATAATTACCTTTAAGCAATTAAAGCAATTCAAGTTTGGATACAAAGCAATCTGATACAAAGCTGAAGAGACAGCTCAGTCAAAGTACAAAAGGGAACGCTGACTCAGATCCCCCAGAACCCACATTTAAGAAGGGGAAAACATTGGAGGTGGACTGGCAGATCCCTGGGGCTCACTGGCCAGGAAGCCCAGACTACTTAATGAGTTCCAAGCTATTCAGAGACCCTCTCTCAAATAAAAAGGAGGACAGAACCAATGTCCGCTGGCCATCTCTGTTCATGCGCGTGCATACACACACACACCTTGAAGAATAGAACTGATAAATGGCTGTAGACTAGAATAAAGGCAGGAATACTTCTTGCTTATCTGTGGATCTGGACCTGGGGATTGTTAGAACAGATAGGAATTTCAGAAATTTCATAGCAAAACGGAAACCACACCTGAAATCTCTTGGGCCACCTGAACAGGAAGCCACATGTACGAATAAGTACTTCTGTTCCTACATCCTCTTCTCACATCTCTAGGGTGAGGCGTCTGAGGTTTCCTCCTCGGCGCTCACTGCTTCCTGCAGATAATGTGCTAGATCTCACATCAGCACACACTGCTTTTTCTATGTGGATGACACTCAGCAAGAAGATGCCAATTAATCCAAACTCTGCTTGCAGTGGACTAACTTTCTAGCTTATCATTATCATAGTGGGTCTGCTTAGAACAGCACAGTTTGTCCCAGAGGTCTGAGGCCATTTCCACGAACATTTGCTTGCTAAGCACTTGAGGTCAGTATCTGTCTAGATGCATTTCCTGCAAGTTCCCTAACTCTGTCTCTTGATGTCAAAGACATCAGAGTAGCAGTGGTCCAATTGCTGCTTAAAAAGAATTTGTAAATCCGTAGAGTTGGATGTTAATCTGGTTCGAGATCTGAGACACACAGTAACAATAACCTAAAAATAAAATTATAAACGTGTATTTATAGTGATTTTACATATTATTAGGTTTAATATTACCAATAAGCAATGGAATCTACAAAAACAAAACAGAAAGCCAATAATTGCACTACTTAAGGTTGGATTTCAAAGTCTTCAAGAGAGGAATAAATCAGGGCAGTCATCATTATTCTTTCAAAATTAAGATGCTTAAAATTTGAGACAATTTGCCAAGTGAATCCTGGCTGATGCGGTGACTGCCTTACCTTGTGAAGGCTCCTGCATCCACTTGAAGAGAACAACGTCAAAAGGGGAACAGCCTTTATGGAGGAGCCACCACTCCATATGCTCCAGACACTGGAAAGGAACCCAGGGAGAAAGTCTTCCCATCTAATTTCAGAGGCAATAACAGGCAGGGTATTTCAGGGAACAAATAATAAGTAGAAATAACAAGATAACATTGAACCAAGAGACATTTCAGGATACATGAAGGAAAATAAAGCCCATTAAACTTCTCAGGCTAATCGCCGCAGCATCACGCCATGTAATGTTGTTGGGGCTATTAGTATTAATAATAGCAATCGTCATTTATTATGAGGCAGTGTAGAGGGCAGTTCTGCAGCAGTGGGGAGATGAACAGATAGACTTGAAAGCAAATCTCCACCAAGTCCTTGGATGCCGAGTAGACCAGCTCCAGGAACAAAGCTTTTAACTACTTCATTATTGTAAAATTGCCACCTGACCACATGAAGGCAAGTGTTTTCTTCCCAACTCGGTTCCTGCAATTGAAGGAGATGACACTGATATATATAGCTGACTCTGGTGACTAGAACCACGAGTGTGTGCCGGCTGGGAGCTCAGACATACTAATATCTTTTTCTTTTTCAGAAGTAATCCTCCCAAACAAGTTTACCTTGTCATTGTGCTAGTCAACAAACAAACAAAAACAAGGTAAGAATATAAAATAGAATGTTAGGAGACAATAACAAGCCCCGTCAATAATAATTGTAAGACAGTATATTAATTCAAACTTTTACTGATGTAATTGTAGATTCCTGTGCAGCTATAAAAAAATAATATAGATGATGCTTCCTATCAGTTTTCCCATGTTGCTAAACAGTCTACTACCATAAGCAAAAATTAGCATTGATTCAATTCAACTCGCATGCCTTATACATATTTCTCTAGTTCAACATGTATTAATGTTTGTGTGCTTCACTCTGTACACTTTTGCTACATATGTGTATCTTAAAAAATTCACTTCTAAGCCTAAATTATCAACAGCATACAGACTACATTGACCAATGTACATAAAAAAACTAAAATTTAAGATGAGCCTGAAATGGAGGAATAAAAACATATTTTGAGATATTCTAAACCTGAATGGGATTACATTAACTTACCATTGTAAAATTCATGAGCTTTATAGATGTTAATATAGAAAATTTTTTAGTTTTAAATGCCTACATTTGGACTAAACACATTTATTTCTTGGGATTCTCATAGATACGGTGACAAACTGGCTCACTCAGTCACAGAAGTGGCCAAGTCCCAATATCAGCCATATTCATGCAAGCTGAAGTTCCAGAGAGGGGCTGAGCACTGTGGTTTCAGTGCAGCCCAGAAGCCTGGAAACTGACTGGGCAAGTCCCACACTGAACGCGTATGCCTTAGGATTAAGAGCACTGATGTCTAACATAACAAGAAAACAGTCACCCCAGCTCAAGTAGAAAGCATAAACCTGCCAGCCCTCCACCATTTTCATTTTATTCAGCCCTGAGCTAATTGAATTCTTCCTTGGCTTGGTGATGGCAAATATTTACTCAGTCTACTGACTGAAATGTGAATGTCTTCCAGGAATATACCCCCAACCATAACTAGAAATCATAGGTACCCATCAGTGCCGTCGAGTAAAACATGCAGGCCTCCCAAGAGCACAGAAGCAGAAGCCCTCAGGCTTATTTGCCACTTTTATGTGGAGATGTCACATAGTGGTACTTCTTTCTTATCTTTTAATTTTTACTTTTCCTTAAAAAATTAATTCAGTCACTGAATCCCTTGGGATTCTTCTTAGCACTGGAGTATACCAGCTGGAGACTCCCTCTGCCCCGCTCCCACTCCTCCTCCTGTGGATTTTATAGAATCCCTTGCTGGCCTTCCTCCCTCCAATTGTTGCTGTGTCTGAGCTCCTCCATTGAACAGACTACAGGCCCTGCCTGCCAGAAGACCATGTAGGATAACCATAGACCTCTGCTCTCTCTGTTTCCCCAGCAGACCCAATCCCTCGGGATCCTGGCTGCAGTCTCCCTTCCCTCCTCTCCATACTTCCTGTGGATCTCACAAATCCCAGCACCTAGACTGATAATCACCCCAAACCCAGATTCCTAGATGCAGGATAAAAAGACAATAACAGCCAGGACATTATGTCTCCATTAGAGCCCAGCTGTCCTCCTACAGCAGCCCCTGAATATTCTAACTCAGCTAAAGCACAAGAAGACCTTAAAATCACCTCTATGAGGATAATACAGATCCGTAAAGAGGAAATGTAAAAATTCCTTAAAGAAATCCAGGAAAATACCAACAAACAATTGCAGGAAATGAATAAATCCCTTTTAAAAATCCAGGAAAAAACAAAAACAGTTGGGGAAACAAACTGTTAGAAGACCTGACAATGAAAATAAAAAGCAACAAAGAAAACATAAACTGAAGGAATTGTGGAAATAAAAATGTTGGAAATTCAAATAGGAACTACAGAGGCAGATTACAAGAGATGGAAGAGAGAAACTCAGGCTTTGGAGATAGATAGAAAAAAAGGATACATTAGTCAAAGAAAATGTTAAATCTAAAAACCTCCTGACACAATGTATCCAGAAAATCTGGGACACTATGAAAAGACCAAACCAAAGAACAATAGGAATAGAGGAAGGAGAGGAACACCAAATCAAAGGCCCAGAAAAACATTTTTAACAAAACAACCATAGAAGAAAATTTCCTGACAAAAAAGAAAAAAAAAGAAAAGATGCCTATAAAGGTACAAGAAGGATACAAAATCCCAAATAGATTGGACCAGAAAAGAAAACCCCCTTAGTACATAATAATTAAAACACTAAACATACAGAACAAAGAAAGAATATTAAAATCTGCAAGGGAGACCTACCAAGTACACATGACTTCTCAATGGAGACTCAAAAGCTGGAAGGGCCTCAGTGAATGTGCTACAGACCACAGAAGCCAGCCCAGACTATTG
This sequence comes from Arvicanthis niloticus, assembly GCF_011762505.2. NCBI lineage: Eukaryota > Metazoa > Chordata > Mammalia > Rodentia > Muridae > Arvicanthis > Arvicanthis niloticus. Next base: position 46,834,991 of record NC_047660.1, on the reverse strand, counting down.
AGACCCACCCTGCCCCATGTTGGGGGTCAAAATGTTGAGACCCGTGCTGAAGCCTCACTTTGGGCGCCAAAATGTTGAGGACCACTCTGCCACGCTGAGGATCAGAATGTCCCGGACTGCTCTACTGTTCAGGTCTGAGGGTCAGGGTCTAGCAAGTGGGGGAAAGAAGGGGAAGAGACACAAAGAATAGAGACAAGCCAGAAGGTCTGTAGTCAAGTCTCGTTTACTGTCTCCCACAGACTATGTTCACACCTCCTATTGACCATATTGACACTCTTACAAGGAAATCCTGGGTATTTATAAGCACAAGCAGGAGAACACAGGTGAAGACATTCCACCACGTGCACCATGCAGCTGGGGTCACTAAACAGCAAAACAAGCTATGTGGGATAAACAAGATGTTTGTCAGAGTGTGCTCAGCTGTTGTAGGCTGTTGAAAAACAAGTGTCTATCAGGGTATATAGTTCGAGATGGCTGCAAAGTTGATAGCTGCTTTCTAGCTGCCTTCTGCTTAAAGTTGGCTCCCAACACCAGACTACTATACCCAGCAAAACAGTCAATTACCAAACATGGAGAAAATAAGATAATCCATGATAAAGTCAAACAAACACCTACAAATCCCGCCTATAGAAGATGCTAGAAAGAAAACTCCAATGAAAGGAGGTTAACTACACCCATGAAAACACAGGAAATAAATAATCTCACACCATCAAAACCAAAAGAGAACACACATTCTCTATTACACACACTGCACACACACACACACACACACACACACACACACCACCACCACCACCACCACCATCACCACCCTCAATAATAATAACAAAATAAAAATCAACAATCATTGATCATTAATATCTTTCAGCATCAATGGTCTCAATTCCCTAACAGAGACACAGAAAAAAGAATGGATATGAAAACAGGATCCATCCTTCTGCTGCATCCAAGAAACACACCTCAACACCAACGATAGATATTACCTTAGGATAATAGATTAGTAAACATTGTTCCAAGCAAATAGATCTAAGAAACAAGCTGATGTAGCCTTCTTAATGTCTAACAAAATCGTCTTCAGACCAAAACAAATCAAAAGTGACAGGGAAAGACACTTCATACTCATCAAAGGAAAAATACTCCAAGATGACCTTTCAATTTTTAACATCTATGCCCCACAAGACCAATCACTTTTGTAAAAGAAACACTATTCACAACTTGTATCACATATTGACCCTCAAACCCTGAAATGGAAGGCTTCAGTACCCCACTGTACCAATACAGGTCACTCAGACAACAACTAAACAGAAAAATACTGGAGCTAACAGATGCTATAAACCAAATGGACCTAACAGATATTTGAAGAACATTTCACCCAAACACAAAAGAATGTACCTTCTTCTCAGCACCTCATGAAACTTTTTCCAAAATTGAATAGGACATAAAGCAAATTCTCAAGAGATACAAGAAAATTGAAATAATTCCTTGCATCCCATCAACCCACCATGGATTAAAGCCGGATTTCTATAGAATCAACCTAATAAAAATTACCATTTCATTAAAAGCAATCTACAGATTCAGTGCAGTCCCTATCAAAATTCCAACACAATTCTTTACAGACCTTCAAAGGACAATTTTCAATTTCATATAGAGAAACAAAAATCCCTCAATAGCTAAAAAAAATAAAAGAAAAAAATCCTATACAATAAAAGAACTTCCCCAGAAGTATCAGCATCCCTATTTAAAGCTGTACTACAGAACTATAGTAATAAAACAAACAAACAAACAAAAACCTCATAGTATTGGCATAAAAACAGACAGATTGAAAGACCCAGATATAAATTCATATGCATAAGGACACCTGATTTTTGACAAAGAAGTCAGAAATATACAATGGAAAAAAGAAAACATCTTTCACAAATGGTGTTGATCTAACTGGATGTTGGCATGTAGACAAATGCAAATAGATCTATATCACTCTCCACAAAACTCAAGTCCATGTGGATCAAAGACCTCCACATAAAACCAGATACACTGAACCTGATAGAATCAAAAGTGGGGAATAGCCTTGAACACATTGATACAGAAGAGGATTTTTTTTTTTTAACAAAACACCGATAGCCCAGATGGTTAGGTCAACAATTAATAAATGGGACCTCATGAAACTGAAAAGCTTCCACTAGGCAAAGGACACTGCCGATAGGACAAAACAGCAGCCTACAAAATCGGAAAAGATCTTCACCAACTCCAAATCTGACAGAGGGATAATTTCCAAAATATATAAAGAACTATAGAACTTCGATATCAAAAACCCAAATAATCAAATTTTAAAAATTGGGAATAGATCTAAATAGAGAATTCTCAATACAGGGATCCCAAATGTCTAAAAAATATTTAAACACATGTTCAACATACTTAGCCATAAAGTCAAAACTACTTTGAGATTCCATCTTACACCTGTCAGAATGGCTAAGATCAATAACACAGGTGACATCTCATGCTGGCAAGGATGTGGAACAAAGGGGGAACTTCTCTACTGCTGGTGGTAGAGCAAACTCGTACAGCCACTATGGAAATCAATATGGCAATTCCTTAGAAAACTGAAACTCCATCTACCTCAAGACCCAGCTATACTACTCTCAGGCATACATCCAAAAGGAAGTTCCACCCTATAACAAGGACACTTGCTCAACCATGTTCACTGCTGCTTTATACTTAATAACCAGAAACTGGAAATAACCTAAATGTCCTTCAACAGAAGGATAAAGAAAATGTGGTACAATGGACTATTACTTAGCTGTTAAAACAAAACAAAAATAAAAAAACAAAAAACAAAAATGGAGGCCATGAAATTACTAGACAAATGGGTAGAACTAAAAAAAAAAAAAAAAAAAAAAATCCTGAGTGAGGTTACCCAGACCCAGAAATACAAATATGATATTTTTCACTGATGAGTGATTATTAACCATTAAGTAAATGATTAGCTACAATTCATAGACCCAGAGAGTAAATAAAGAAGAGGGCTATAGGGTGGAAGCCTGGATCTCCTGGGAAGAGGAAACAGAAGAGATCTTAAGGATACACTTGGAGCAGATGAATGGGAGCCAGAGGGATCAGGTATGTGGAGGATAACGGGATAGAAGAACAGAGTGCAGGGGAGATGGCTAGAATGGGGGAGGGGAGGAACCTAGTGCAGTGGAAACTTCTTGGCATCTATAAGGGTGATCCTAGTGATGACTCCTACTAACGAGGGATACAGAGTCTGAACTGGCCATCTTTTGTAACCAGGCAAAGCTCCCTGCCAGTGGCAATACTGGGTTGTGTTCAGTTGAGTTGTTGGCCGAGAGGGTTCCATGGTAATCTTCAAACAACCCAGGGTGACACTAGGACAGAGGGTTGCTCTCTGAAAACTGAAAACTGAAAGCAGGGCCCCATTGCTGAGGACAACTTCCACACAGCCCATTGACCATGGAGAGGTCAAGCTGGTGCGTGCATGGAGTCTTTATCCCTAAATCTGTTTGCTCAAGCAAGGTACACAGCTGACTACTGAAAGAGAAACTTGACACCAAGCCAGCCACAAAACCTTTGACCTACAATCTTTCCTGGCTGCAAGAAGTGCTGGGACAATGATGGTGTAAAACTTCTGGGAGTGGCCAGCCAATGGCCCATTTAACTTGAGGCCAAGCACTGCTTGGATGGCCAGGAACCAGAAACTCAGATAGACCAGACAACCTAGGGTCAGTGCCTTGTCCAGATGCTATCAGAGAGGCTTCTCCCTGCAGCAGATGGGAGCAGACACAGAGACCCACAGCCAGATATTATGTGGACACAGGAGTCTAAATTGGAGGCCTCCATTGAGACCCTCTTCTCAAAGCTTGGAAAATCCGGTGGAAGAGTGGGCATAAAGATTGTAGGAGTGAGAGGAGGTGGTGGAGACCAGGAGGATAACATGGCTCACTGAATTAACTAAACAGGGCTCACATGGGCTCACAGAGACTGAAGATGCCAGCCTAGGGACTGCTAGGGTCTGTACCGAGTCCTCTGTATGTATGTCGTGGCTGTTAGCTTGGTAGTTTTGCAGGACACATATGGCTAGAATGGGTGTCTCTTTGACTCAGTTGGCTGCCATTGAGACTCCTTCCCTCCTGTTGGGTTGCCTTGTCCAGCCTAGGCATAAGGGCTTTCACTTTGTTTGTTACTGTATTTTGTTTTGTTGTGTTTAGTTATTGTCTCTTAGAGGCCTGTTCTTTTCAGAAAGGAGATGGATGGGGTGTGGATCTGGGGGAGAGGGGAGAGATGGGAGAGCTGGCATGATCAGAGGCAAGGGAAACTGATCAGAATATACTATATGAGGGAAGAATTTATTTTCAAATTTTTTATAAAAAAAAAAAGAGACTCAGTACAAAACTTAATTCATTCAGGCAGTAATTTTTATAATTAATTTTGATCATATACATCCCATAACTTCTACTGAACTCCTTCTTCTTCCCAAATAGTTTCCTCCTACTTTCATGTCTTTGGGTGTTTGTGTGTGTTAACTCAAAATGTTACTCTGCCATATGCATTAAGACAAGCCCAAATCTACACAGAGTGTTCTATAAATGGCTAAAACATAAATCAGCATAACAAAATTCACAATTCATTTAGAGATTGTTAGCTTCAAAATATACTTTAAATATTAGATATATAAAATTTACCCTTATAAACAACATGCCTGATTAAAAAGGACAGTTCACTGAGCATTGTCAGGGGAAGATAAAATGAACTCTGGCTAATGTTTGCATCTTCCTCTTGCTTAAGATTCAGAAACAAGAAGTCCTAATTGCAGAATTCGGGTTCTATGTGCCTATGGTCAGTAACCAGGGTGGAGAGAGGGGTCCTGAGTGTGTCTGTAGAAATCTTTTTCTTCAGAGCTTTGATTTTCAGCTAAAACTGAAAGTGGTGATCAGAACACCCGGCCTCAGGACAGCTGCAGATGACCCCAGACCACCCGCTTCACTGCCTTACTTCAGTTCAGTTCTTACCAGGCAGCCTGCTACAGGCTGTTGGCGCGAAGAGAAGTCAGGGACAGGAAGTAAACATTTTTAAGCAAAACAACCAATAAATCTGCAGATCTGGAAACAAAACCAGTGTTAGTCATTTAAAACATGTATTGCAAACTTCTCAGTCATCTCTCAGAAATTCCTTTATGTAGTAGCAATTCCAAACTTATTTCAAATGGAGATTGAGATTGGAAAATTCACACTCTATTGCTTCTTCTCTTTATTCGTGTGTTTAGTAACCTGTGCATGAGTTGTTTAAAACTGTGCTCTTGCCCTTTCTGACTCCATGGGAAAGTGCCACAGCACCATGGAATAGGCGAATTTTATTTCTCCGTTACTTCCCTTCATCACTAAAAAACCAACCAACCAAAACAACAACAATAAAAAACACATAAGACGGAGTTCTGTACCTCTTGATTCCCACTTCAGTATAATAAACAGTGTGCCCACTGGATATCCATTAAAATAAGCCCAGCTACAATGTATATGAAATCCATAAAAGCAGTGGCTTGAAGTGGGCAGATGGCAACTCTGTAATCACTAGAGACTAGGTTCTTTCTAGAATGTCACTGTCCTTTTTGACATACATCTCCCACCTCCTGGTTCAGGAGGCTACTCTAGATCTAGCCTCTGCATCCAGAGTCTCACCAAAGAGGAGGAAAAGGGGAGGAGACATATCCTCAGCTCTAAGGACAGCTTCCAGAAGTTGCTTATACCACCTCATGCTTACAGCTCCTTTCCCAGACATGACCAGATGTCTTATCTAGTTACAGGGGCAGCTGGGAAATAGAGCTTTTATTTTAGGTGGCTGGTACCAAGGCCAAGACTACAAGGATTGATGCTGCATTAGAACCAATTACTCCTGTGATACCGCTTTCCTTGTTTTCCTTGAGAGAGTATCAATGTGATTCCAAAACAATGTCTGAGTCAGGCTTACTCTTGGGAGGAACCACTGTACGGGAAAAGGTTTCATACGTGGATATACGTATGCAACCCTCTTCAAGGTTTCAGCTTCCTGTCGTCCTCCCATGTCACTGTATTGGTAAAGTATTCAGGCTTGGTCTAAAACTCCCACCAGAAAAACCTTCTATAACCTTACCAAGCCATTAAACACACCCTTCCAAAACCACCCTCCAATGCTGCTGAATTGGGATTCACTTTCCAATGGACTCGCATGGATACATTTTTGGTTTATGACACAGCCTTACCCAGACTATATGGAATTGAGAAAGACTTCTTTAATGGAAAAAAATTCTGAGATGCTGTGGCCAAAAGTGCCAGTTGTTATTGTCTGAATGTATATTGTTGCAGATCAGTTTGTGTGGAAGACTTCAGCCAGTGGTGCTACTGGGGGAGGTGGGGATTGTTTGGAGAAAGACCATTGAGGTCACGCTCCTGAAAGGTAAATTGGAACCCAGGTCCCTTTCTCTCTCTGAGGAAGCTTCCTGGCTGCCTCTAGGTAAGCAGCTTTCTCTGCTATTCCTCGACCTCCTTTATAGCTTCCCTTGCTGCAGGCTCATTATCCAGCCAACATTAGATCCAAACCTCCAAAACCATGAGCAAAAATATAATGTTTTCCACATTTTAAGTTGTTTTTCCAGGTATTTGTCACAATAACAAAAACAGACTAACATGTTAGGCGATAGCAAAACAAAGCGAAAGCCTAACTCAATCCATTCTAGTTTGTTTCCTATGTTTTAGGATGAGGTCACTACTCCAGAACTAAGCAATCAATACACTCCAGTCACTGCTAAGTGGAGAATGGATAGTGTGGAGAAGTAGAAACTGACCTATCATACGTAGAAGGCCTCTCAGGGCTGGAGAGATGGCTTTCTCATCCAGTGTGAGCAAGTTCGGTTCCCAGTACCCATGTCAAGTGTCTCACCATCACCTCTCACTAGGAGATCTGATGCCATCTTCTGGATTTCATGGAACTTGTATTCACAAGTGCACATATATCTTTCACACACAAACTCATACATACACACACACACACACACACACACACAATTCAAAATAAAATGAATATTTGAGAAGTTATATTTACAATTAAGCTTATCTATGTTTTAAGGCATAATTCATTATGTTAGCCTTCTGATGCTGGAGAGACAAGCTCAAATTGAATGAATGGAATTTTTGTATCCTCATGAAATAATCTCTTGAGTTCCATTAAAATTTGTATTCATAGCCTAAATATAGTGAGAGATTAAAGAAAGTGAACACTCTCAATAAAAATCCATTTTTTTCAGAATTCATTTTATATCATTACTATCTGACTATATCATGTCCAAGTTATGCCATATGACTCAGTTTCTCATTTCTGTAATATATTGTAGAAAGTGTTGAATTTAAAGAGACTTAGATTTGAATCTCAGTTCAATTTGAACAAGTCAAGTCACTTACCTTGCTCAAGCTTAAGATTATCATGTATAAACTGAGGGCTGTATCACAGTGCTTATTTCCTTGGAGTCACTGTTGGGATTGAAACAGGTCACATGTGGTGTCTTGTACCTTAGCACAATGCCTGACACACAGGTAAACACTACAGATATGACCCTTATTATTGTGATTAATTGTGCCTGTACTGGATATACAGTAGATACCCAATGGATATCTTTTTTTTTTTTAAAAAAAAAAAAAACAGGAATTCTTTTTGTCATGGTTCCCATATATTAGATCATTTTCTGTGTACAGGTCAGAGCTGACTTCTGTTTCAAGGCCAAAGTAGTTCAGGGGAGAGGAAATACAGAGAGATGGTTTTGAAGATTAGACACTGAAAACACCAATCTTTTGCCTGAAACCTAGTGTTGTCCTATAATCACAGTCTCTGTGTTCAGAAAAGAGTCATGAAATTACTTGTGGTGGCTTCCTAGCTTTAGCATCAAAATATGACCCTTCATCCTGCAGGACACATAGCCAAAGGGATGCCCAGACCCAAGTTTTCCAAGGAGGCAGGAAAGACAGTCGTGGGTATAGGGAAAAGCATCTCCCAGGCTCAAGCACTGAATGAGAAGGGGTTGGTGGAGTTCTTGAGCTCAGGAATTCCTCTGAAGTTTTAGGCAGATATGGAAGACTTATCTGAACTATGAACTAGTTCAAGGTGCCTCACTAGAGGAGGAAAATAAGGGATCATGTGAGCTAATGGCGACCAGAAAGACTGGTTAAACTGGGTCCTGGACTTTTTGATCAGAATGGAAGAACTTTGGCCATAAATGCTAAGGGAAGAGAAAGAATTTCAAGACATTCAACACTGGGTGTCACTGCCAAATTCTAATCAAGGAGAACTCCAAAAGAAATACCCATCAAATTCTTAGAAAAGTAGACTGGGACCAGAGAGCCTAGAAGAACATTGGACAAAACCATAGGGTCAAGTGACATTTTGTCACACCTTCCTAGTTTTTAGTTGCGGTTGTTATTTTAAAAGACACGTTTTATTATGTAGCCCTGGCTGGCCCAAAGCACAATATGTTCCTCAGACTGGCCTTGAACTTAGAGTGATCCTCCTGCCTCTGCACCTACCCTCTCAATCTTCTTGGTTGCTTGATAATAAAGGTCCTGCCAGTTTGTCAGTGCCACTGTGACCTGTGGACTGGTAACTGATTCTAAGGTACTTAGTTTTGCTCCTCATTTCTTCTCTATGTTTCTCTAATGGCCCCTGGTAGAGAGTCAGCAACCCTGTCACTGATGATGCTGACACAGAAGTCAGTCTGCACATCAGCTAGGCAGATCCAGAAGACAAAGCTGGAAACTTTCTGTAGTCTTTCTCCCAATTTTAATTTTGGAGCTCAGACCTATCACACAAAAATTTATTATTTATTTACGTATTTATTTACTTATTTACTTGTGTCAAGGCTGTCTTATGGCCCAGGGATCCTTGGCTTGCCTTTTCTCTACTGAGGTCAAGGCCACATGTTTATTTGTAAGTAGGGATGTAATTCCCAGTGTCATTCATCAGGTGAATGGGTGGATTTATCTAACTAAAGCACAGACCAGCAAATGACCTGGCTGGGAGTTTTGCCACATCCATATTGACTGCTGAGAGTGAACTATTTCTCCAGAGAGCTCTGACTTGGCAGTGGACAGAGAAAAGCTTGTTCTCAGTTTTCCTGCCCGGCTGAGATACCACAGCTCTGTGAAGAATCTAGTCAGGCTCTGAGAGAACAAGAGGCAAAGGCTGGAGACTACATAAGTAAGCATCTGCTTGATCAGTACTCTGTCTTTTCTGTCTCAAAGCTATTATCTGGGTTCGCCTGGACTCCTCCAACCCTTTCTTGGTTCACTTTCCTACAGTCACCCACTCTCCTCTGTTGCTCTCCAGACCCTCTAGGGACTGTCTTTATATACCCATGTCATGTCCTTCTGGCATTTTTCAATTTCAGTACCAAATCCAGGAGAGCAAAGTAACCTCCTTCATCAAATCTTCCACAGAAGCTGTTCTAATGCTATTAGGATGTGGGACATGCAATGCTGGCTCCGTGTCCTTTGTCACTGTGTAATGGACTGGCAAGATCTGTCATGCAGAGTCATACTATAGAAAGAAAAGTTTTATTCTGGAAGCCTTGCATTTATATGTGGGGGACAGAGTATGCATGGGTATGCGTAAGTATGTGCATTCAGATGTGCTTGCCCACTGATGGATGTATGGAAGCCAGAGATAAACACATGGTATCTTGTCAGTCTATACTTATTATTACTTGAGATGAGTCTCTCTCTCTCTCTCTGATCCTGGAGTTGGCTTTTTGGCTAGATTCTGGAAGTAAAACATTTTCTGCTTGATGATCATGTCATGAGAAAATCCTGTATGCCAGAAAACAAAGGACTTACTTTTAAAAAGTCCTTATTTATTTTTGATCAGGGTCTTACTATGTGGACCAAACTGACCTCGAATTCATAGAAATCCACTGCTTTCTGCCCTATGACTGCTGGCATAAAAGGCATGTACTACCATGCCTGGCAAAGGGGAACTTTTACAGTGAGACTATGTATTGGGGGAAACATCGTAAGTAACATAAAATAAATAGGAATTACTTGGAATCATCCCTTTAAAAAATTTATCACATCACGAATATTTCAACTTTATAGAAAAATTATGGAAAAGTAGAGGTTAGCCGGCATCTCACCAGCGAGAGAACTGCTTGACATTAAAGTGACTATTTCCAAGCAGGTTTTAGTGTAAACTTGTGAACTTGTGTTTGGCTGCATGTGTGTGTTTCTCATGGTCTGTATTAAACCTGTCAATAAATCTAAGTCTCAGTACTAGTATCACATGCACCACCTGGCTGTTCCATCCTTCCATGTTCCCACACATGTTCTCTTGTGATAGAGGGAAACTTGGCAAGTGGCTGATGAGCCTGTCTACAGAAGCCTCCTGTGAACTTTCTGGTACTCTAGGTCTATGGCCTGCACCATAGACATGCCTGCCTTAGACACTGTCAAGAATGGCCTGGTGTGATCAACTCAGAAGCTATGAACTCTTCTGTATGGCCAGCTACATTACCGTGTAAGTAGAAATCAGGGATCTTCAAAGGGGACTTGGGATGAAATATTTGAATTCACAGTTACATCAAACACCTATGAACCTGGCTACTGGTACTTGGGGAATGTTAGTGGATAGACTCATTATCTTGAAAACTGGAAATTAAGAGAAAGAACCAGAAGCTTCTTCTGCTTTTTCTGTGTGATTGGTAGTCATCAAGGAAGGACATCTCGATGAACATATTCCAGCTAGTAAGTTAACAAGAAGCAATATGATATTTACCGTTACCGACATCTACTGAGTGTGTGGATGTAGGTAGGCACTGAGCATCAACAACTACCAATGTCAGAGGAAGAAAGGACCCTACTTACATGCCGCAGCGGAAGGAGTCACTGCTGCCTCAGAAATGAGCTTGCCAAAACAAAGAAAGAAAGAAACAAACACTAAACAGTCAAGACTCCATGGTGAGTATGGAAGGTGTATTCAGGGAAATTAAATTTTGGAGAAAACAGAAGGCAAGTAACTTGATTTCTTCAATTAATAAACTGCATGAAACAGAAGAGGCGGGAGATGGAATTTATAAATTAAAAGGGAGATGTGAGGATTATGATCTGATCAGGTGTCTGAGTTCCTTCCAGTTCCAAGTCAACCTGCTAAGGAATCGTGGTACGGTTCGTGAGGACTTAGACCACCACAGAGTGCTGGATAGCCAGGGAACCAGTGTTAGTTTTTGTGGGCATGATAATATTTTGATTAGAATTTTTAAGATTCTTTACCTTTTAGAGATATTCACTGAAATATTGGTAGATGAATAAAGTGTTTCAATATAACATGGTGATGTGGAGAAGAAAATACTAATAAGACAAGGTGGGTCACATAGTACTGACTGTTAAATGAATCTCAATTTTATTTTCCTGGTTCATTATTCTAACATATTTTCACTTTTTCCTAAAATTAATAAGGAAAGGTGTGGCTTTTGAACTGCTGTGCTGCTGGGCGGTGGTGGCGCACGCCTTTAATCCCAGCACTTGGGAGGCAGAGGCAGGTGGATTTCTGATTTACAAAGTGAGTTCCAGGACAGCCAGGACTACACAGAGAAACCCTGTCTCAAAAAAACAAAAACAAAACAAAAGTGAACTGCTGTGCTTTAATTTACTCAAATATGCTATATATTTATAGGAAAAATATATAGGTTATTTTCCGAGTGTATTATCAGAATGGCGGTGTCCTTTTTTATTCATGTGTTAGAACCTGGTAGCCATTACAGAGTGGACCTGTCAGATGTGCTTAAATCATAGGGAAGGGATGAGACTCCTGGGAGCTCCCACCCCCTTTAGCTACATCAGGACAAGGTTAGCCTTTCCACAGTGTGGGGACAAGTGTGGTCTATCAAGCAGAGAGCAAGCCGTTAGGGGACACCAGGTCTTCTGATGGCATCACCTTGGGCTTCTTGACTCCCAGAAATGTGACACTGAGGTTCTGGTGTCCACAGCCTGAATGGACAAATGCCATGTTCTCCAGTTATAACCAACGCTGCAGTGACTATCCTTCATGGGTTTGTGGATTAATTTTAGAATAGACTCATTCCTAAGGACAAGGTCTTCACTTTGTCTTGCCCTTGGGTAGTTTTAGTTCTCCTTGCTGATTATACGTTGACTTCGTAACTGGACATCAGTTCATAGAGATGAACTTCGCCAGCTCAGTGACAACTCTGCTTTCTAGGACAGACATCCACAAATGCCTTTGAGTTTAACTCATCAAAAACTGAAAAGGGGTTAACCATGGTGGTGCATGCCCACAACCACAGCTGAGGGACTGGTTGGCACCAAGAGTTCAAGGACATCTTTAGCCATTTGGTCTCAGAAAACTTTTGGAAAGTTTTCTGTGTGTATGATTGCATCACCTAAAGCATCTGCTCCAATTTCAGGTCACATGGTCCATCGTCATCATACTCCATCACGGTACTATGGGGAAGCAGCAACCGTATCCATGTACTTCTTATACTCGTAAGAGGTTTATTATTGAGTGAATGTATCCATTTACTGAACATTTCGTTGATCAGAAGGACCGTTGAATTCTTTATCACTTTAAATAGTCAATCAAAACTTGCCTACTTCTTTGGCTTATTTACAAGAATAACTTTCTTACCCTTGTAACATATTTATACCGCTGAAATAATTCCTGCATTGATCATGGTATTTATTGTTGGATCCTATTTGATGGCATTTTATTTAGGATTAAAAGAATATGTCATCTTTGTCAGGTTTTGTTATCAGCCTGTTTTGTGAGATATTAAACAGTCAAATGCTCCATTTTAAAGGCAAAGATTTTGGTCCCATAAACTATTACATGACACTCCAATCTCACATTCTTTCTAGCCTTCCACATCTAGTCCTCATTTCATTCTCTCTTCTCTTTAAGCCCAGCCCATTGCTACACTAAGTTCACAGACTGTTGTTTAGCCTAAGCTGAACTTTCAGCCTCCAGATAGTGAACTTGCTCAAGACAAAGGATCATGCCCGCCTCTTCCAAAAAGCCCGTTGTGGATCCTGTGACCCAGCTTGCTTACACTGCTAAGGCCTTTATTATCTGACCCACTTTTTAAAGTCATTTGGAAAGAAACCACATGGTCAAGAGGTAAAAGAGGCCCTGTGGAATGATGAGATGGATTTGAGTCACTTCTAATCTATGGCCCACGATTAGCCAAATCTCCATTGTCTTCCCCTAAACTATATATAATATATATACTGCATATACACAAACTGTATATATACATATATACAGTATATACTGCATATATACAAACAATATATGTAAATATACAGTATATACTGCATATACACAAACAATATATATATATATATATATATCACAATGTTTTAATATATGTACACATTGTGATGGCAAAATTAAGCAGGAGAGGAGGGAGGCAGGTTACGGAGTTTGAGGCTAACTTGGGCTAATACAGAGACCCTGTTCCAAAACCTATTTTGTTAGCAATTTCTAGTGTACACTGTTCATAGCTGTAACCACTATGTAGCTAGCATAGCAGCTTTCTTTCGGAGCTTGCTCCTCCTAACTGAAATTTGATCACTAGCCCCACAGGCTCCTTTTTCCCCTAGTCCCAGTAACCACCTCTCTACTCTCTGTTGGCGCGACTTGACTTTTTCAGTGCTACTTAAATGAGATCTGTAAGTATTTTGTGCTGTGTGCCTACTTTGCTTAACATCTTCCAGGTTCCATATCGTCCCAGGTGACAGAATTTCCTTCATTTTAAAACGGATAGCTCTCTGAGCCCTCAAACAGACAATGAGGTGGGCCTCCTGGATGGAGTTGGTAAGACTGGACTAGCGGGCGCAGAATGCAATTAGCCTCTTATTTCGCAGCAAGCAGGAAACCCCAACGACTTTGAGTGTAAAACTAGAGAGACACTGGTTCCCCGAAATCTGGGCACTAAGCTAGAAAGTGGGATAAGGGCACAGGGTCCCCAGAAAGGCCAGGGTCGCTGGTGCGGGCAGAGGAGGGAGGAGGGGTGCAGCGCGCAGCCCACTCCCTTCTCTTTGTCCCCCTCCCCTTCCCTCACTCCCCTGAACTCTCCTCCCCTCCCCTGGTTTCTCTTCCCGCTCCCGCGGCCCCCTCCTCCCCGCACAGCTGAACTCGAGCTCAGCCCGCCGAGCCGGGCCGCTTCAGGGGGAGGCGCCAAGTCTCGGCTGGCCTTGGCCCGGGGCGAGCAGTCCCCGCTGCCCGGAGCGGAGAGGACGCGGCGCGGAGGTAAGCCTGCGTGTGGGCGGCAGGCGCGGGCGGGCCCCGGGGCCGAAGGCAAGGCAGAGGCCTCACCCTGCGCCCGGCCCGGTGCGCAGCCGCTGCGGGGGCAGGGCGCAGCGCCAACCCACCCGGGCCGGGGCCCGGCGCGCACGCGCGAGCCCGTGGGCGAGGTCGCTGCGGTTCTAGGTTCACGTCCCTTCTCGGGCCCTGGAACCGCGTAGCGTTGCGCATGCGTGAAGGCCCAGCCTGGGGTCCGTTTTTTTTTTTTTTTTTGCGTCGCCCCAGGGTTCCCGCTTCCAGCCGGGGGCCCCAGCCCTCGGTGTTTCCAACCCTTTCATGCACCCGGCGCGGGCTAGCGGTGCCGTTTCCAGGTCTTTCTGCCCTTTCCCGCCCGGAACCGTCTCGCTGACTCCATGGCGGCACATGCTTTAGGCCTTTGGTCCGGAAGTGGAGGGATGGCGCGGGTGGGAAGGCCCGGCGGTCCTAAGGTTTTTCAGCCTGTCTCGGCTTAGGCCGGAAGTGGAGGGGTTTAGAGGTGAAAAACTTTCCCAGTGCCTCTGGGCGGAGATGGAAGTTCCGCCTGAGTTCAAGACAGGTTTACAGCCCAAGGTAAAGATTTAAGTCGGACTGTAACAAAGGACACAAAGATGTTTTCTGGCACACCCGGCGGTGGTTGTCCTGTTGTCCTGGCTGCCCGAGCTAAGCTTGGCCACATTGGGCCACTTGACGAGATTGTAGTGAAAATCAAGAGACTTAATAAATGTGGCCACGTTGGGAAAGGGAACAAAGAGAGGTTCAGTGACCCAGGACTTCTTAGAGGTCCTAACTTGAAGTTAAGGTTTACATCGTGAGCAAGGGAGGCATGTGCAGAGTTGGCCTGGTCCAGGTGTGGTCCGGCCTATCACTGACCCGTCATGTCTCAGCTTCAGTCACAATTCCTTGGAGTCCAAAGCCTGATAACCTGAAGGAAGAGGTGAACGTGTTTCTCTTTAGAATATCTTCCATCCTGACAGAACGGTTTTGGCGACGTAATGTCTATTAAAGCCGAATAAAAGAGATGCGAGTTCACAGTCCTGTGGAACTTGGTTCTTGAGTGCATTCCTGTGATACTCACTGTTTAACGGTCATTGAGTCCGCTCTGTATTTGTACCTTCCCAGTCAAGTCTGTCACCTTACTGGGCAATGGCATGTAGGTAAGTCAGTTTGCAGGGCTACTATGGAGAGTGTCTAACAATGCCATAACGTCTGTGCTGTGTAGTCACGGGGTTTTGAGTTAAACGGAAAAATCCTTATACTTTCAACTCTTACCTATACACTAGAAGGAGCAGTGACATCTGTCACAGAGGCGGTGCTGTAGGCCTCAGGACAGAGCATTGAAGTATTTCCTCCTAAAAGAACTTCTCATTCACCACAAAAAGGGAAGAAGTCAGAATCTTTCATATAGGAGAAACTAACCAAAGTAACCTCTACAGATGTGCTCAGAAAAACTACATAGCCTACTTTCCATATCTTAATATTCTACAACCATGGATTCAACAAATCTTGAAGTGGAAATATCAAGAAAGAACCTTTACTGACTTTTGGGGAGGGGGATTATTATTATTAACAATAAAATATATCAATATTTTAAAATTATTTTTTTTTCTTTTAAGACATATACTTCACTAACTCAGACCGGCCTGAACAACATATTAGGTTAGCCTATGGTCGGCTTGGAATTCAAGAGTCTCCTGCTTCAGCTTCTTCAGTACTGAGATTACAGGCACCCTGGAGGGATAACAACCACCTACACCACATTTACATTGGGTGTTACTTCTAGGGCTAGCTGAGAGTGCACAGGAGGGAGGTGTGCCTGGCTGTATGCACATTACAGTTTCTGTAAGTGACTTGAACATTGACAGTATAGTACTGATGGGGTTTGGGTCCTGCAACAGTCTTACTCTGACTTACTGTACCTTAATGTCCCCTGACATTAAGTCATGGAGATGACCAGGGTGATACTGTGTCATGATTTCAGTAATCCCTAGAGGAGGTTTTGTATGAGCCAAACAAATTCAAGCAGCCACTGGCTCTCGACTATAGAGGGCTTAGAGAAGACATGGATGGAGAGGGACTGTTTTAGGACCTGAAGTGTGGTTCCCTTGAGGTCTTTCATTTAAGTGAAGTAGATTGCAGAAAATCCATAGTCAAGCCTTAAAAACTATTACTCTATAGTGTAGCTGCAGGGAACTCTATTATTTCCCTTTGTCCATTGGAGAGTTGTCATATTTAATTTCAGTTTTAACAGTATCTGAAGTAAACTTAAAATGCCTACTAGATATTGCTGTTTTCAAAGTTTATCTGACATTATTACAAGTCAAAATTGTTCAGGAAAGGATGGGGAAAGAATCTTTATCGTGGAAGAGAGGCATTAAAATCTCTGTCCAAGGCTGAAAACAAGTAGGTCCATGTGGGAATACCCTCTTAGGCAGATCAACTGCCCATCTGTAAAGACTGTTTATCTAGAGAGAACGTGTGTCTCTTTCACGTGGTGACCTCATTTTGAAAACATGATCTGAAGGAAGTTGAAAGTATAATAGATTATTAAACATCAACCTGACACTCAAGTGTGTGTTTTTAATATCTTCAACTGTGCTAACCTGAGCTAATATGCATTGTTCTCCCCACCCCAATACATTTTGAGCTAACAAGTGCTAGAGAATGACAGCTAAACTTTGGTGTTTTCTGTATTGTGCCAAGTGTATATAAAAGGATTCCCAAGAGGAAACAAGTGGAGGTCAAGAGGATCCACTGTGTTCAAGAATTATGTTGTAGAGCCAAGTCTTTAATAGGATAGTAGTTACCACATCTGTTAATACCTATTTAAGCATTGTAAGTATACGAAATTAAATCACAAATGGACTTACAAATAAATGTCAGCTCATGTCATTCATGTAGCAATGTAAAATATATTTTCCCACTACGTGACATTTTGTTATCAGTGTTGAGCTCAGTAATCTGAAGAGGACCTCAGCATTGCTGTAGGCTGATTTACCCCAAGCCTTACCATGAAATTTGGAAATCAGACACACAGAACTGACAGTGCCACAGTCAGTGCACCCCTTTCCATGTGCACTGGGTGGCACTTCCTTTGACAGTGCACTCGCTGGCTTTCCCGCAGCTCCTTTGCAGTTCGGTCCTCCTGGTTATACACCCAGTGCACCTAGCAGCTGGCTAGGGGTAAAAGCATTTTGTGAAAAACCCCATTGGCATTTACTTTTATTCGCCTGATGTAATTGTCATCTTGGAGGCTTAACTGCCTCTGCTGGTAAGCTAGGCCTAGTCCTGGAAGCTTCTAGCTCCATACAATTTTATCTAGGCCTAGAATGTTTTCAGCCTCTGAAACTTAATGATGAATAAACTCACCCTTCCTGGTTCTTTCTGATTGCTAGCTGGCTGATTCAACTCAGCTGTTCTGGCTCAAACTCCCCTCAAAGCTGACTGTTTCAATCTGACTTCTCTCTTGGCCACTGACTGAATTGTTCTGCTTGGCCTCATATGCTTGGCAATATGTTCTACTCTTTTGACTCCTTCTCATTCTCTGTCTTGTTCTGTCTTCACCTATCTCCAGCTTGTTCTCTCTCTGCAAACTGTAACTGCCCTGGTAGAGCTGCCTCTTTCTCTCTCTTTGCTGTTGCCTCTCTTTCATGAGTTGGGTGTATTGTCTCTGACTCATTCTGTCAAATCTTTCTCTGACTCATCATTTTGTCTGCTACTCAATTAGAAGTCATTTTCAAACATGAGTGCTTCTTCTAGAAACTAACTTTACCTTCATTGTTTGGGATTAAAGGTGTATACTAAGAGTGTGTTTGTATTCCAGCCAGAGGGATTAGATGTGGATGCTAAGGACTGAGCCACACCACAACTAGAAATGTTTTGGGTGTTTTGTTTTGTTTTGAGTAAATAACACAATTTCAGGGCTCACAATGTGATCAAATATCTTGGAGCAGTTAGGTGTCTTACTGTTACCATTTGTGACAGCCAGCATCTCATTCAAGAGGAGCTGAATTATAAACAATGCAATTGACCAACTTAGGCTATGTTTTATTAGTTTACTGAATCTGTAAACCCTGCTCTCCTCCACTGCCTTTCTTTGACTCACTAAGGAGTTACTCAGATGGGAGAACTTGCCAGTAGCATTGAGTTCTGTATCACAAGGAAAATAGATTATGTCTTTCAAGCGTGGCTTTAGAGGTGATCTCATGAATTTAAAAGCAAATCTTAGATTTCTCTGAAGAAATCCTCTTTTTTATTTTCTTCTGAGATAACTTCTAATAGATAACTATCAGCATTTAGAAGCTTCTGGTTAACCTAGCTCTTCAGGCTATCTGCAGCACTTGACAGGTAGCTCTTCCTGTCTTCACAGTTCTATGTTCTTTTACACATTTGTTTCCACTCCCTGGAAATGCAGGCAGTAAGACAGTATTAGTCATATGAATTAGGCAAATGAACATGTGTTCTACCGTCACCTTAACTCCACTATGTGTCCCTTGTTTGTGAGTAATGTGCCGTGCCATGTGGTGCTGCAGACACACTCATTAGTAATGGTCGTTTCACTAGCAGCCTGTGCTTTGTAGTGATGTGAAGTACCCATGCTGTTCTCTTCGAGGATTAGGAAGGAAGATGTTGGTCATATTATACTCTTTTTGTCTGCCAGTCTTCAGCTGTGTTGTTACTAACAGTGTAGAAAAACTTACAAAATATAATATATTCAAATGAGTTGTCTGTCTCAAACATTGATAATTTAGAAACAAGCCATCAAACTAAACAAGTTTAAGAAACAGCTAGAATAAAAACAAATAGTAAAACAGATGACCCTAGTTGATACTCATTTGGCTTTGCAGAATTACTAGTGAATCATTGAAACACTGTCTCCTGGGTTTCCAGCTATGAGCCTTGGAAAGTGGACACGGGCAGGAGCTTCCTCTGGTAGAAGACCATCCTTTCTCAATTTTGTTTTTTATCTCAAGGATCAAACAGTGAGATTGCATAGTGTTATTTTATTACTTTAAACAAAATGAGGAGAGATAGAGGAAACTGTTTGCAGAGTGTACTATGGAGTATGTATATAAGCCAGATCATATAGACTGCTATGGAGTATGTAAGTGGGCCAAGTCATATAGCGTGCTATGCAATATATATATATATATATATGCCAAGTCGTATAGCCTGTAGGAGCTAGAGGACGCAGAAGTGGTGAAGTTCCATGCAGTAGAATAATAAGGGCACACACTTTGGTCCTCACTACTGGGTCCAACTTACTGTTGGTGTGACACTGTTACTCTGAAGAGTTGTCCCAATATGGATGTCAGCCTCTACTCTGGTCCTCCAGAAACACTGCCTTTCTTTACTGAAAGGGAGGACACCTGGAAGACAATGTAGAGCAGAAATAGAAAACATTTGTGTTATTCTACCATTACTGTTATTAAACACTTTTTTTCTAGCTGAGATTCTCCTTGCCAGGCATTTAGGATGTTGTGTTGTTCTATAGTATAGTATGTATATATAGTATAGTATGTTATATAGTATTAATTTATTTTTAAAATAGCAGGATAGCAGGGCAGTGGTGGCGCACGCCTTTAATCCCAGCATTTGGGAGGCAGAGGCAGGTGGATTTCTGAGTTCGAGGACAGCCTGGTCTACAGAGTGAGTTCCAGGACAGCCAGGGTTATTCAGAGAAACCCTGTCTCAAACAAACAAACAAACAAACAAACAAACAAACATTAAAAAAATAAAATAAAATGGCAGAAGAAATCTTGGTTTATAAGTCATCATTATCAATATTCTATTAAATGTTTGTGTTCCTGGTAAAGGCAAAGTCAAAATGGTGGTACTCTGATTTTAATATTGGTTAACATTATCCCACTTACAGACTAGCTTCGAACTGGTAATGTAACTAGCTAAGGATAGCCTTGAACTCCTGATCCTCCTAAGGACAGGGATTATATGTGTGTACTAGCATAGTGACTCTGGCTGATTGAAAAAGTGGTAGTATACAAATTCATTGTTATAATTACAAGGGATCTTTTAACTTTGGCATCACCTTCATCAAAACTTTTCTGTGAGAATTCTCATCAAAGCCCCACCATGAATTACGTTGTCATGCGCAGTACATTAACTGACAATTGTTTTCTCTGTATCAAGTGGTTTGTTACACCATTTGTGTTCTTTTATGGCATAGTGATTTGCTCAGCATTGCTAAATCTAGAAAATTATTTTTAGAGATTTACTTTTCAGTGTGTGTATGTGTGTGTAGGTTTGTACGTGTGTGTGAGGGTGCTTGTAGAGATGGAAAGAGGCCATAGGATCCCTTGCAGCTGGCGTACAGGCAGTTGTGAGCTGCCTACTGTGGTACTGAGAACCAAGCTCTGATCCTCTGGGAGAGCAGGAAGCCAAACTCTTACTGCTTGAGCCATCTCCCCAGCCCCTAGAGAATCTAGGTTAGTTGATATATGGTATGTCTGTCCTACAGGTTGTCAGTCCTGTTGGTAGATTCTGTTCATCCTGGGTTTGTTTGTGTGTGTGTTTGTTTGTTTTTATTCCTTAGGAGTTTTTCTCTTGTTTGCTGCTGCAGGGTTCATGTAGGTCATTTTTTTAGAATGGTGAAGTCATGTTAACCACATGCTCCTTTACATTGAAATAGTATAGAATGACATTGGATCATGATAGGCAGAAAAGTAGAGCAGCATAAACAAAGAGATTCACGATCTCATGTAGGAGGTGTAGGAATTATTTAATGAAATGATGCATTAGTCACCTTTCTGTTGCTATGACAAAGGTTTACTTTAGCTCACAGTTTCAGGCCTGTTGTTTTGGCTAGTGGTCAGGAAGCACATTTGAGTTGTAGCATCATGGTAGAGCTAAACTGCTTACTTCATGGCAGCCTGGAAGTGGGGAGAAGAAAAGACCCAGGATAAGATATGTCCTATGGCTGGAGAGGTGGCCCAGTGGTTAAGAGCATTGGCTGTTTTCCCAAGGGACCTAGGTTCAATTCCCAGCACCCACATGGCTGCCTAAACCATCTCTAACTCCAGTCTCCCAAGATCTAGCACCCTCTCCTGGCCTCTGTGGGCACCAGACAAATATATGTTTCAAAACCAAACATACACATAAAACCTATTCATGTAAAATTAAACACACACAGACACACACACACACACACACACACACACACACACACACACACACACACT
The DNA here is from genome assembly GCF_011762505.2 of Arvicanthis niloticus. Lineage (NCBI taxonomy): Eukaryota > Metazoa > Chordata > Mammalia > Rodentia > Muridae > Arvicanthis > Arvicanthis niloticus. Next base: position 46,813,479 of record NC_047660.1, on the reverse strand, counting down.
TATCCATCCAGGGCATGTCTTTAGTGCCTGCTTTCTCCAACTAGCCCTACCTCATAAAGGTTTCCACCACCTTCCAGGAGCCCATGAAGCTAAGATTCCAGCAATTAATCTGTAGATGAAGTTGGAGCCTTCACAATCCAGTTGCCTCCCAAAGCCTACCTCCAAACACTGATTCACTTGGGACCAAACTGAACACATGAGTTTTGGGGGAAATGTGTGAAATCCATCCCATAACAGTGTCCATATAGGCATCAGATGAATGAATGAATGAATGAATGAATGAATAAATGATGTTGTGGTGATCCACACTGTGGAGCTGTTCTTCAGAGTGCAGACTGACTGAACTAACTAATTTGTGTGTCTTTTACCCCTATACAAGTATGTATTTGTCTCCACTGTCCTCAGGTGCTGTGCCTTGTTAGTTTCTGAGGGGTTAAGGTTGAGCTCACTGTCTTTGCTGTCTCTGATGCATCCTGTGATGACTGTGAGCATCTTTAGCCCCTTGGCAGCAGTCAGTTCTGGATGCTGCAGTCATCTTCTCCTGTGCTGTGTCTGCTATAGCTTACATTCCCCCACAAATCTACTACTCTTCGTAGTCTGTGCATCCATGTCTTATTTAAGAAAGCTCCTTCTTGGTGAGAGGCATAGACCATTTAAGAAAGCTCCTTCTGGGTGAGAGGCATAGACCTATAAACATAGCAATGGGGATGTTGATTCAGAAAGATTCCAAGTTTGAAGCCAACCTGGGCTATATAATGAGTTAGTTGTTGGCCAGCCTGGGCTATACAAAAGGACCCTGTCTCAAAAACAAATAAACAAAAATCTTCCTGTACATTTAAAAATGTGAAGTTTGGCTTTTTTATATTTCATGTGGCTTCTTTTCTGTTGATGTGTACAATTGGAGTTTATTTTGTGCCTGGACACATGGCTTATGCACTCAGGGGCAGAGGCAGGGGATCTAGAGTTCGATTTACATAGTGAATTCCAGATCAGTCAGGGCTACATAGTGAGACCCTGTCTCAAAAACCAAAACCCAATTTTCTTTAATATATGTCTTTGCATTTGTTTCTTTGTTTATACTGTTAAAGTCCTGTCTTGAAGCTTATAAAAAGTATAATATCTAAAAATTGCATTTTAAATTTTTAATATTTTATATTTATATACCTCTTCTGCTATTTTTTTTAATAAGAGAGATGATACAATTTAAGAAACATTTCCCTTAATAAATAATGGGTTGTTAACTTTGGAAAATTGCATATTTTCTTTTTTCAAGTTCTCTAATAGAATTTATGTGTTTATATTTTTTAGTCACGTTAACTTTTTTCTGGAAGACAGCTTTACAAGAATCTAGACGGACCAAATTTCGGGCTCCAGAACATTCCACCAACCAGGTACAGACACGTGTGAGGGAATGTTCCTAGCCATTCTGTGTAAGCTATCTGTGGGGGGAATGTTCCTAGCCATTCTGTGTAAGCTATCTGGAATGTACACAGGAAGACTCTGATCTCGAAGTAGGAGCGGGCAGACCAGCTGTGGCCTTGAGAAATGATGTCATCATTTACAAGGCTCTTGCTCGAGGACCACTCAAGTTACAAAAATGTCGAAAATCTCAGAATGTTTTCGGTAATTTTGCATTTCTGGTAAGGCCACACTTGTGACTGTCCTCTGGCCCATGTTTGTGGCTCATGGGTGGCAGGTTGGACATGCCGCTGAGAGTGCTCAAGAGCTTTGGAAGCACTCCTGGGTTTCATTCCAAGTTCTGATCTGACTGGGTAGTTGCTATTGGTCAGGTTCCCAGAACACCCTAAACTAAAGACACTGATTGTGCTTTCTTTCTATGATTGTGATCTGGATATTGCAGAGAATATATGAAGGGCTGTCCCGCACTCTAAATGTCAGTGTTCCTCACACCATACATGTGATTTACAGGGCTGCTAGTCACAGTAGAAGAGTCATGCAGGTGACAGAGACAGCTATACTTACACACACACACACACACACACACACACACGCTGTAGACCAAATGGTGCAAATTGGGGAAATCAGTTTTCTGTTATAGTTGTTGCTTTGACATGGTGGAAAACAAGTCTACCATCTTTTTTAAAACAAAACATTATCTTATATAGTCATTTCTCATGAGTTATTTTTGAATTTTGACTAACTGAATAACATGAAATTATGTTAACATTACAGTTAATTCTGACTGGCTCTTTTGACTACTTCCTCTTTGAATATGTAATTTCCTTTTGCCATGCCTACAGTTACATTTTAACCTGACCAATTTAATAAACAGAATGGACTATTTTTACCGACAGTCTTAAGGAGTTGATTCAAAGAAAGATATAGCAAAGAATCAGGTTTTTTCTATGTAAAAATCTCAGGATTCCTAGTCACTGACCTTAGCACACATGGAGGTTCTTCTTGCCACTAATAGTGGGAGACCTAAGGGGTGGTGAGGGCAGCCTACCTCTGTTTGCTCCTTCTTCTCTCCATTACCCTCCTCCCAACTGGGAATTCTTTTCCTCTACTCTTTCTCAACATTGCCTTCCTTTGTCTCTTCTTTCTTATGTTTATTTCTGTGATACTGACATTGAACCTGGAACCTCACCCATGTGCTCTGATTGAGTTTTACCCCTAAGCCCAAATCTCTGTTCTTTTTAAAATTTTCTTATTCTAGTAAATTTGGTGTTAAATGTGGAAAAGGTATTTCCATTTAGGTTGAGGCTGCGAGAGAAGGTAGGGGGACCCTTAAATGCTTAGGCCAGGGATTGTTGCTCAGTGGTAGGGATTGTTGCTCAGTGGTAGCAATGCTTGTTCTGCATGTATAAGATCTTAGGTCTGACCCCAGCACTGAGGTGTGGGAGGAGCCTCCATAGGCATGCCAACTTCTATATAAAGGCCCTATTCTCCAGAACGTGGAACATAATGTATATGCGTCATGTCCTTGTGGTTCTAGTAAGAAAGGACTGTGGTATCCTTTCTGAACAAGCTTGCCAGTTAATAGAGACAATAAGTCACACAGTGTGAGGCAGAACATATGGAGACTGCCATTCTTGAAGTTGCAGAGGGAGAAGTGCTGCGGAAATACAAAGGCAGCCTATTGGGCGAGTCTGGAGCCACAGCAGTAATGGTTACAGTAGGCTTTAGAGAAAATTAGGATTTCAGTAGATTTGCTGAAGTGCTGTAATATATTATGTTCATTAATTATAGCAAAAATATTTTCCCAGGTCAAATCATTTAAGTTTATAAGAGAAAAACTTCAAGTGATCTCTCTCTTGGTTTTGGTTTTAGATATGCAAATGATCTGCCCCTGAATTTCACTTTCAGCCCCTCAGTGAGCTTATAAATGTAAGCAGGCCTTTTAAAAACTGACTTCAAAACATTAGAAAGAATTTATTGTCATTGTCTTAAATTCAGATTTTCTGAATGCATTATTCTTTATAAGACCTATTTATAGTTGAGAAAAACTACAAATTTTATCAAAATCATATAAAACACTGATAAGGGGCATGGTGACATTTGACCCCAGCTTGATTACCTTTAATCTGTCTTTTGACTTTTAGCTTGCTTGACTGAAGCAAATACCACATAAGACGCTGTGCTTGCAATATGCATTGCATTGAAGTAATCAGAGCAAATGTAACTCATTAGAAAATAGAGTCCATTACTAAATATAGTTTTGTTTGTTTGTTTTCGGAGACAAGGTTTCTCTGTGTAGCTGTCCTGCAACTCATCTTATAGATCAGGCTGGCCTCAAACTCACAGAGGTCCACCTGCCTGTGCCTCCTGGGTGTTGGGACTAAATACAGTTTTATTAAATTGACTTTCAGAGGGAAATACTACTTCATTTGTATTGTGGTTGGACCACAGTGAAGAGTCTGCATGTCTTCCTTAGGGCTGCCCTGCTTCACCTCAGCTCCTGTTGTCACTTTGATACAACAGTGGGAAGTTACTAAGCAAAGAATATTCAGTGATCTTGCTACATACTGGATAGCTTTTGTTTCAGAGTTTTTGTTGCTGTTGTTGTTGTTAACGTCCGGGCTGACAGGCTGACAAAGCTGAATTCATTCATTCAGCTGTTCATTCACTCATTTCATTCATTTCTCCTTTGTTTTCTTCCAGCTTAGCAGATCATACATTCTTCAGGAGCTGAGAGCTGATAAGCCTCTTCTTCACCGTGATTTGAAACTTTCCAGTCTCAGAAAAGTTGACCAAGGTGTAGATTTTTTTTCTCTATCAATAGAAGAGTCATCTGTGAGATGGGAATTCCTGTGCATGTCCTGTAGACAGAAGGATCTCTGTTTCTGCAGGATGACCTTTCCAGACTTCAGGAGGATGATTCCCTTAGGAGTTCTGAACACTGAAAATCACTTGTAGAGCTTATAGCTGTTGACTCCCATGCTGAAGGCTTAATTTCTCTATCACCACTCATCATATTGGGACTTATTTTCTCTGTTAATTAGAAGTAATGTAATTTTGTTTGTCTGGCACAAGGTTTTGTTGCCCAGGTGTCTCTAATTCCTTAGCCTCCCAAATGCTGAGGACACAGGAACCTGCTTAATACAGCAATTTTCTGTGTGCCATCATCTGGCGTGGGCTCCTGATTTTATCACATACTTTTTCCTCAGGGACTGCACAGGACTGAGTCCATATGGAAGAAGAACTGCCTGGTTTCTATGGAGAAAGTGGCAAGGTTAGAGAAAAAGCATGCCTTATAGCTTTTCTGTTGCATGAAACATAACTATTGCTCACCTGGTGAGGAGGGCAGTGAGATCAGAGGAGTCTTCCTAGGAGATACTGGCAATGTGGCACCTGACATACCAATACATAATTGTATGAGGACATAGGATGTGGATGGGGCCAACAAGCAACTGATGTCATCTAGGAGGTTGAGAAAGGGCTTCCTAGGATGGTGGCATTTGATCTTGAGAAGGACATGAGCTTCTCTTCACAGATGACTAGTAAAAGACTTTGTTTATATAATGTTTATAATGTTTATTCCTTTCCTAAATATTAAAAAACAAATAAAAATAGTCATAGAAGATATGCTTCCAACTCACCGTGCTCTTTTATTCTTTCCCATCACATCTGAACATTACAGTCAACCAGCATAAGTCCATGCAGTATCCAGTGATACTTTATCCCATGCAGTATCCAGTGATACTGTTTCCCACCCAGTATTCAGTGGATACTGTTGTCCACCCAGTATTCAGTGGCTACTGTTTCCCACCCACTATTCAGTGGATACTGTTGCCCATGCAGTATCCAGTGATACTGTTGTCCACCCAGTATTCAGTGGCTACTGTTTCCCACCCACTATTCAGTGGATACTGTTGCCCATGCAGTATCCAGTGATACTGTTGCCCACCCAGTATTCAGTGATACTGTTTCCCACAGTAATCAGTGGATACTGTTTCCCACCCAGTGTTCAGTGGATACTGTTTCCTACCCAGTATTCAGTGGATACTGTTGTCCACCCACTATTCAGTGGATACTGTTGCCCATGCAGTATCCAGTGATACTGTTGCCCACCCAGTATTCAGCGGATACTGTTTCCCACCCACTATGCAGTGAATACTGTTGCCCATGCAGCCATGGATATTGCTTCCCATCCAGCATCCAACGATACTGTTTCCCATCCAGTGTCCAGCGTATATTATTTCTCATTCCATATCCAGTAGATATTGTTTTGCATCCTGTATCTTATAGGTACTTTTTGACATCCTGTATCTAGTAGATACTGTTTCACATATTTCAACCTGCCTGTTGATTGCTATCTTGTGCCTTATGCTAAGTTTACAAACTATATGCTCACCTCCACGAAACGGTTTAATATTGACTGTTAGTTTCTTTGTCATTTTTCTACTTGAGAAAATAAAAGGTAAAATTCAATAAATTATACTAATTAAATAAAGCTAGCATAGTGTACAGAATAGCCAAACTTTTGAAATTCAAACACATGTTGACATGAATATTATGGGTGAATCCATGTAGGAATTTATAAAAATAGCTTACAAACTACTGGTGGAGATTGAGAAACTTACAAAATGTAGTAGAGGACTGACTGGAAAGATGGCACAGCAGTCAGGAGTTCCTGTCCTCTTGCCGAGGACCAGAACTTGATTTTTAAACCCTTGGCTCACAACTGTCTATAACTCCGGCTTCAGAGGACCTAAGGTCTCTGCTGGTCTCCATGGCCATATGTGACCCCCTACACACACACACACACACACACACACACACACACGCACGCACACTTAAAATTCCTAATTCCTTCTGGGAACAGATTTCTTTCTTTCTTTTTTTTTTACTTTCTTTTTTTTCCATTTTTTTATTGGATATTATATTTACATTTCAGCTTTCATAAAATTAAATGAATTCATAGGAATAGTAGTGAAATTATCTTATTATATACAAAATGTTACACCTAGGAAATCTTCAAAAGGTCAGGTATTACATTTATTTTTTAAAGACATTGTTTTACTAGGCATGCCCAACATGTTTTGATTCTTCTATATAGGCTGTAGTTTAAATTGAATTGTGACAGCTTGCAGTATTGCTGTGTTCATACAGCAGATTTCTCAGTAGATACAGAGCCTGTTTGTTCCAGACCATACACCCAAACTAATAGGATGTATCTAATTCATAGCTGGTGAATTCCTGTATTATGTTTTCCTTGTCATAGTTAACATCTCATTACTTGCATTTTGCAAAGAGATGCGAGCTATAGGTAGGGGCAGTGGATAAGAGGTGAATTAAGTAGTATAAATCACTTCCAAAGGAAGTGATTGTGTAGTCAAGAGGTACCTGGACCACCCAGGAACTAAATTCCAGAGATACTATCTTAATGATGAATATCGCGAGGCTCTTATTTCCTTGAAGAGTTCAGTTCTCTATATTTTCTTGCTCATGACCAGTTGTCCTAGTTAGAGTTTCTGTTCTGTGAAACAGTATCATGACCATAAGCAAGTTAAGGAGAAAGGGGTTTATTTTTGCTTAGATTTTCACATCACAGAGCTTCACTGAGGGAAGCCAGGCCAGGTACTCAGTACAAGAGCTTGAAGGTGGGAGTTGATATAGAGGCCATGTAGGGGTATGGTCTACTGGCTTGGTACTGGCTTGCTTCTGGCTTGCCCAATTTGTTTTCTTATATACCCCAGGCCCAATGGTGACACCATCCACAATGGACTGGCCCTATCACATCAGTCATATATAAGTAGGAAAATGTCCTACAGACTTGCTCATAGGCCAATCCTCTGGAGACAAGTTCTTGCTTAAGATTCCCTCTTCACAGATGACACTAGCTATTGTATTAAGTTGATATAAATACTGGCCAGCACACCTGTTCTTCAGACAGTCTCTCACCTGACAGTGGTAGACTAAAATGTAGATATTTCTGGCACACAGAATGGTTGACACGTGATCAAGGCTGCTGCATGTGCTGTGCAGTAAATTTTTGTACATTGTGTCTCATGAGCGTCCTGGAACAAAATGCTATAATTCCATTCAGCTACGATTAACTGCTGTCTCCAAAAAACATATGCATTTATAAATTAAGCTATCAGTCCCCTATATAATGGTTCCCTCACAGACTTAAAAGATGGATTTGTATGACTGTTGCCAAGCATCTAGTTGTCGGACAGATTTCAAATGCTATAATGTACTCATATGTCTAAGTGCTTAGACTACTTGTGGCTACTTTGAGTTAGATTGTGACCTCCTGGGAAGGAATGATAGTGTCTTCTGTGTCTTTAATTCAGTAATTCTCTCATACCTGATATTCTCCTGCTTAGTAGTGGTAACTGTAGGGCTGCAGATTGCATGAACCTCATTCACACATTGGAATCTTAGTGTTCAGGGAAGCGTGAGCTCAGTACTGTGCATGTTTGTACCAATCGATCAAGGAGATGGTTCAAATTAGTAACTTTGTAGACAAGTGTTTAGGAAGTGGTTAGAATTTACAACTTGATTCTTGGTGTCCAGAACACCACTTAACTTTGTAGCAAGGGCCAGGATAAAATCTCAAAGCATGCTTGAAAGGAAACAGCTGAGATAGTAAGTAACCAGTTACTGCATCTTGGCAATGCATGTCAAGCAGCGAAGAACTCTGTGAAGGTGGTGCACTGCACCCTGAGGGGAACTTTTTACTCAGCACTCAGGTGTACACGCATGGGCCTCTTTTCTCATGAGCTTTGAAGGTACCGATCTTATGAGATTATGTAGTGAAATCTATGTCCTGATTACTGTGAAGACTAGAGATAATATATAAAAGCCATAGAAGACCACTAAGAACATCTCCATTAGATTCTTTATGCCAAGTTTCAAATTTTACTCTTCTTAAAATTTACAGAAGGAAAACAAATTAAGCAGACCTCATAGGAAATAAGATTCCTTCATGCTATGAGGAGGTAGGTACTTTACAATAGAATCTTAGATTAGAATCTCACAGCATAGGTTTGTTGTTTGTGAACCAGCTTTCAACAAATCATTCTTCTTCCAGGAGACAAAATACATAGAAAGAATTCTGGTTTTACATTAAAGCTCTTTGATTTCCAAGTTAATATAACATCATCATATAAAGTCTTCAGTTTCCTGAAATACCCATAATGAGCATAGGGACTTAGCCTATATAATTGCAGCTCCTTGTACATGTAAGATTTAAAAACAATGCCAGATTCCAAACTGAGGTTTCTTTTTGCATGCCCACTGATACTGTTTGGCAAAATGTTCCGGTATTTAAAGTGACTGAAGAAGCAGTAATTACTGCTTCAGAATTGAACAGAGGGAGACAGCCATTGCTGTTGTCCCAGATATGAAAGTAGAAGGTGTCAATCTTGGCATAGGTATTGCAACCAGCCTGAGGAAACATGGGGCAGAGAGCTGGAAATAGGACTTGCAGCCAATCATCAGACATTTTTTTTCTTCGTTTAATCAGTACTGATTTTATACAAACCTTCATTCAAGGCACCAATGGTGGGTGCTGTGATGCTAGAGAATTTATATATGTACATTTTTAAAATGTAAAAGTTAGGTATATAAGTAAAAGTGTCTCCAGTGTGCAGACAGCTAACAGCTGTCTTTAAAGACCACTTTATGACATATATATGGTCCTAGGAGAAAGGGCATTTGCTCATGAAGTTATCATGCACTGTTAGGGTGTTTTGTGGTCCTTTAAGATTATGTGCCAAAGTCCAATACCCAGGACTTTAGTACAGTCAATTTATGTGGGCATGAGGTCATTGAAGTAATGAGCTTAGTTAAGATGAGGTTATTAAGGTTAGTAGTAATCCAGTCTAACTTGTGTGTTTCTCAGAAGGGGAATATTGGACACAAAGATCCACATATGAGGCAGGCAGTGCATACAGACAAAGGGAAGAAAGCCCTTTGCAAGCCAAGAAGTGGAGCTGGAATAGATCTTTCCTGAGGGCTCTTTAGGGGCAAGCTCGTTGACACCTGGATTTGGAACTTCTTAGTCTCCAAAACTGTTAGTACATTTGTTATTTTTGCCCGAGGTATGGGTGCCTGTGCTGAGGAGCACATAAGGTGTCTGGATGACTCTTGATGGTGGTTGCTTTGTATGTCAACTTAACACAAAGTAGAATCACTTGAGTAGGGAGCCGTACCTGAAGAAGTGTCCTGATGGTCTTGATTGGTGTAAGAAGGTCCACCTTGACTGGGTGGCATCTTCAGGTAACAGACCAGATAAAAAGGAAGATTACACTCCTTCCCACTCCTTGGCTTTTCCTCTTGACACCAACCTGGTTTGTCCTGTCACTGCTGCTGATTCCTTCCCTGCCAGTAGATCCAGTGTGTCCAAGCATCTGCTGTGGACTAGGGACCACTGGTTCTCCAGGAACTTTCTGTGCTTCCTGTACCAGATTGGGACTACTAGGTTCACAGCTTGTGGACTGAGTATTTACTGGTTGTCACCTGCCAGTGAGTGAGTGGGAAGCAGCAAGTGTGGTCCAGGAGGACGTGCATTGTACCAAATAAGTTTGATGATTTATTCAAGCAGAAGTCTAGGGAGCATGTGTGACCATGGACTTTGAGAGTGTGGGATAGTGGTAGAAGGAACATAACGTTGAATCAGTTTGAGTTTGTCAATATGAGCCCACTGAACAGAGATTCTAGGTTTAATATTAAACCTTGCATAGCTCAGGGAAAAAGACAAAGGTACCAAGAGTTTATTTGATTGGTTCGATAAATTATTTGGAAAAAAGATGGTCTAATGGGATTGGGCTTGGTAGTCCTTGTTTTACTGTTGCTAAAGGGATGTTAAGGCTTAGGGAAACTGGAATACTGGAGCAGATTTGTTGCTTAAAACCTAATCCTTCAGAATGGCAGGTCCAGAAGACCCGCCCTTCACTAATTCTATAAGATGCACAATGGTGCGAGGGGTGCCAGCACATTTGAAGAGCTTTGTTGTCACCCTTGTCCTTGTGCCAGACCTTAGGTTAGTGATGCTGCTGCACAGTTGGATGTATTAGATTTGATGGGCTTAATTGGACCCCAGAGCAGCAGGCCAGGAAGTAGCATAGAGTTACCAAAGGCGAGGTGAGCCTTCATGTCACCATAATGGGCACCACCGGCAAAACAATGCCCAGGAAGGCCCGTGTCTTAGTTCATCATTGGAGGAAGTTAGGACAGGAACTCAAGCAGGGCTGGAACCTGGAGGCAGGTACTGATGCAGAAGCTATGGAGGGGTGCTGCTTACTGGCTTGCTCCTCATGGTTGGCTCAGCTTGCTTTCTTATAAAACCTGGGACTACTAGTCCAAGGATAACACCACCCACAATGGGCTGGGCCCTCCCGCATTGATCACTAATTGAGAAAATGCCTTAACAGCTGGGTCTCACGAGACAATTTCTCGAGTGAGGCTTTTATCATGACTCTTGTGTCAAGTTGACGCTCAAAACCAGCCAGTACAGCCTAACCTGTAAGGGCACTGTAAGGAAAGTGATTTTTAGATGGCATGCCTCAACATGGACCATTGGGACTGGCAAGTCAATAATTGTGTTTCCTGGGATGAAATAGATATGTTTCAACTTTTGTTTGTTATATTCATGTAGAAACATCTAGAACAAAGGAAAGAAATGTTACACTGGGTTGCAGTAATGGGAATTCATGGCCCATTAGTCAGTTTTCAGAGTTGAGGCAGTTTACAGATCCAAAACCCCTTGAGTGAAGGGAAGGCTAGGTCTAGGGGCCGGGGGCGGGGGAGGTTGCTAGAAGAACTAAGAAATATGCTTTTAGTCAGAATGTATAAGACTTACACTGTATGAAGGGACAGCAGGTGTAGCAGTTACCCTCCTCCCTCCAGCCTGTCTGTTTCACTAGCCTGTGTCTACAGCTGCATTTAAACCATAGCCACGGTTTAGTGTGCTGCTAGCATTCAGCTGGCCACGCTCCACGCTTGGGTGAGTGGTTGGCTGTGAGGATCTGATTTTGCCCAGGCCACTGGCACCTGGTTTGGAGCAGTACAGGGAAGGGCTATGCATCTCTGCAGCTGTGAGCGGCTCTCAGCAATGGACAGCACCACATACGGGTTACTTCTCTTCAGTCAGGCCGGGTTAACTCTCCTCTGGAGAAGCAAGAGTCAAAGAATGTTTTTGTTTGTATGCTTCTTTAATTGGTTGTCTCTGTACATAAGTCTGGTTCCTTTCAGTCAGTACAGGCTACCCTGTCATCGTTGAAGATGTTAGATGTGGGGAAGTGGCCAATTTTTTCCCTTTGTTCTGAGGAAGAGCTGCAGTTGATCCGTCAGGCGTGTGTCTTCGGCAGTGCTGGCAATGAGGTTTTGTACACTACAGTCAACGATGAGGTAATTTAGAAAAAAGAAAGTCAACCACCCATATTTTTAGTAATGGGTTTGTAAATTGAAGACATTAGGGGTTACTAAGGAATCAAGCCTTTAAACAAGTATGGAAAGTCAATTTTTATTTATTCTGCGATGAGGCAGTTTGCTTTAGGAAGGCTGCCTGAGGTAATTTATACAATTTTCAGAAATGTAGCTCCTTGAACTGACTGTTTTTTTCCCACAGATTTTTGTGCTTGGCACAAACTGCAGTGGCTGTCTAGGGGTAGGTGACATTCAGAGCACTATTGAGCCTCGGAAACTGGATTCTTTAACTGGCAAAAAAATAGCCAGCCTCAGCTATGGGAGTGGCCCTCATATCGTCCTTGCAACAACAGGTAATAGGAACTTAATGGACAGGTTTGAGGCATTGCTTATTTGTTAAGAAATAAGACCAGGATGCCCTGAAATTGAGAGCAAACCTGACTGAGCAAGAGTTGCTGGCTCTGCCCTGTGAGGGCAGCCATGCATTGGGCAGCGTGAAGTATGACTGTACTGGAATAGCAGGGCAAGGTAGTATATATATAACACGCAGGGTCTAAACGGGTGAAACACAAGGCACTCAGCCCAGCTGTTCTCTCAGTAAGTGTAATTATTGTGTGACAACTCTACTTACTTTGGACCTTAGGAAGCCTACATTTTGAACTTAGATTCCTGGACTGTGACTTGAGAGACCAAATATTGATCTTTGCCATCTCTCTAAATCTTAGCAGTCTGTGATTCTTTCATTAAGTAGTGGCTAATAGGACGTTTGCCTTAATAAAGAAAGAAAACAGTCTCTTGGCTATATCACTGGAATTAAATTATGCCGACAAGGTATACATTCCAGGAATTTGGGAGGGGATTCCAGTGTAGAACAGATTATTCAGGCCATTTCTTAGTTAAAAAAAGAACTAAAGCCTGGGACTGGAGTGATGGCCTAGCAGTTAAGGAAAGGTAAAGTCAGGTAAGGGTAGAGTCAAGTAAGGGCAGAGGTGACCGATAAGCCATTCTAGCTGTTGAGGCACCTACCTGCCTAGCTGATGCTGAGCTGTGGTTTGTACTTTTGAGGCAGAGCGTTACAGATCAAGGTCCTGTGTAGCTGAAGTGTAACAGGAGACTTCCTATACTCTGGGACTGCAAAGGCTACACTCTCAGCAGAGGATTTGCCTATTCCTAATGATTGAACAGGAGACTTTCTTACTTGGCGAATTCCGGAGAAGGAAAAGGAGAAAATGAATTAAACCCTCCCTGAGTTTGCAGCTATAGATGTGTGTCACGTTAGACTGATTGGGCTGGTAAGTCTCAGGTTTTTAGTTAGAGGTTTGGACTTGAAGTATATTAAGGGTGTGATAGATATTCATGCAGATCCTTTCTAGAATGAGTTACCTCAACTAGAAGTCTGGAAGAATCACCAGAAACTGCCTTTCAGTGTCAGTAAGCCACACATGATCTAAGATAAGAAGCTGTGTGGGGCCCTAAGGCAAAAGACACATCCTTGTGACCTTTCTTGCTGTTTTAGAGTCAGCCAGTGCTTCACTCCATTAAGTGCCTGCTACTGTCAGTGGAGCGGAGAGGTTGGTTTTGGATGGAAAGGACTGAAGTCAGTGGACGGAGCTGGGTATTTACAGGCAGAAGCTGTTCTGTTTGGGAACATGGCTCCTGGCTTGTCCCCTTCTTGGTCTCTCCGGTCAGATAACAGCGTAGTCTTGCTTGCTCATGTGGAAAGTGAGCACGAGTGAGCACTGCCACACTTTGGTTGGGGACAGCACCAGAGCTCAGTCCAACCTACAACTTCCTGTAGAGTCTTAACACGTGAGACGCAGGAGAAGCAGAAGACAGGTGATTACTAACATGAGCTGTTGGAATATCAGACAAGATGACTGAAAAGAAAATATCTGCAGAGGAAAAAAGATCTATATCATAGATTTGGAAAAGACCCAGTGAACAATTATTGTCAAGTGGCCCTTGATTGGACAAGTTCAAAAGTTTGTATACCACAAAAGAAGAAAATCAACTCAGGCAATCAGATAGTCATTCAGAATACAACCTAGGCAGTGAGTGTGGTAGAAAACACAGATGACATGAAGCATACATGTGACTCATTTATTCAAAGTGCAGAATCAGAAAACTAAATTCTTACATGCAAGGTACACTTAGGTAGGACTTTGGGAAAGACATGCTATGTTTCGGCCTGAGTAATGTGTGGGTGTACGATTTTTTATCTGTAAAATTGCACATGTGTTATGAATTTTTATAATTGTATGAGTAATATAATAAACTTTAAAATTTGGTCATCTTATCTAAAGGAAGTGAGGATCCAGAAAAGTTAAGGAACACCTTACACTGTTTTAGCACATTTTATTCAGAAACCAACATCTAGCTATATTAACTTTATGTATTTCAATTCCATCATGTTGCTTTGATGTGGAAAGCAGTTTGTGTTTCCAAGTGGATTCTCTCAGGAGGGGAATTTGGAAGGGGAGTCAAGCATCCTTTGCAGCTGAGTGGTGGATTTCATCTGTGGTGGTCAAGGTGTGTGGCGTACTGTTCTGTAGAGAAGCATGTGCTGGGAAGGCTGCTTACCTTCTTCTGTTTGCAGATGGAGAAGTCTTTACCTGGGGTCACAATGCTTATAGCCAGCTGGGCAATGGGACAACAAATCATGGTTTAGTGCCCTGCCATATCTCTACGAATTTGTCAAACAAACAAGTCATTGAGGTCGCCTGTGGGTCTTACCATTCTTTGGTTTTAACATCTGATGGAGAGGTGAGGATGACCGGCGTAAGCTCACTGGCTTCTTTCTTTCTTTCTTTCTTTCTTTCTTTCTTTCTTTCTTTCTTTCTTTCTTTCTTTCTTCCTTCCTTCCTTCCTTCCTTCCTTTCTTTCTTTCTTTCTTTTTTTCTCAATATGATCTATAGATTCCTTTACCTGCCCCCAAAATGTGATTAGGCAATCAAATTGAATTAGATTAAATCAAATTGAATCAAATTGTCTTAGATTGCCTTGTACTGCTAAGATAAAACACCATGACCAGCCAGGCAGTGGTGGCTCACGCCTTTAATCCCAGCACTTGGGAGGCAGAGGCAGGCGGATTTCTGAGTTCAAGGCCAGCCTAGTCTACAGAGTGAGTTCCAGGACAGCCAGGGCTACACAGAGAAACCCTGTCTCGAAAAACCAAAACCAACCAAACAAACAAAAACAAACAAAAAAAACACTATGACCAAAAGCAACTTGGGGAAGAAAGGGTTTATTTGGCTTTCAGGCTACTGTCCATCATCCAGGAAGTCAGGTTAGGAACTCAAGACAGGAACCTAGAAGCAAGAACTGAACCAGAGGCAATGGAGGAACGTGGCTTGCTCAGCTTGCTTTCTTATCCCTCCCAGGACTCAGGGATGCTCAGGGGTGGCACTACTGCCAGTGGGGTGGGCCATGCCACATCGATCATTAATCAAGAAAATACCTTATACACTTGCCTGCCAACCATCTGATGGAGGCCTTTTTTCTCTTGAGTTTCTCTCTTCTCAGATAACTCTAGTGTATTAGTCAAGGTTCTCTGGAGAAACAGAACTTATAAATATATATGTGTGTGTGTGTGTGTGTGTGTGTGTGTGTGTGTGTGTGTATACATATACATAATCTATCTTATCATCCATGCATATATATTACACACACATACTCACACAAAATGGGGTTTATAGGCCATGTAGGTGATAGCTAGTACAGCAATGGCTATCCACCAGTGGAAGGTCCAAGAATCTAGTAGTTATTCAGTTCATGAGGTTGCATATCTCAGATGGGCTTCAGTATACGCTGGAATCTGAAAGAAGTAGACTCTTACATGCCAGTGAAGGAATGGCCTTGGTAGTGAGGCAAGAGCAAGTAGGGGAAGAAGTAAGCTTTCTTCTTTTATCTCCTTTATATGGGCTGCCAGCAGAGACTGTGGTCCAGATCAAAGGTAAATCTTCCCAACTCAAGAGATCTGGGTAAAAGGTGGAACTTCTCACTTCAAATGATTTCATTAAGAAAGAATCTCTCACAGGTGTGTCCAACCATTTGTTTTAGTTAATTCTAGATTAGTCAAGTTAACAATCAAGATCCATCACACCTAGCTTGTGCCAGGATGTCAAAAGCTAACCAGTTATGCTGAGCTAAGCAGAGATGTTTAACTACCCACCTCCCTCAAATTCAGCCTTATTCTTGGTAGCAATTTATTGTCGTGGTGATTTTATTATGAACTTTCCCTATATGTAGCAAGGACTTCAATCACTACAAATCTTAAAAGGACCCATTACTACTTTTATATTGCTGTTACAAATGTATTATTGGCAAAATACCAAGTTCGAAAATGTTGAAAAGTATGGCTGAGGTGAAGTAGGTATTTTTGTATTACCTGATAATTTTTCAAGTGTAATAACATAAAATGTCCTCTGTCTGTATTGGAGACAAGTGGGGAAGCTTCCTGAGAGGGTGCTGAGATGCCCTGAGTGCTGGTCAATGTCCAGTAGAGACAGTTTATGAGTCGTGTGCTTTGTCCATCAATCTTTCCTTTCATGCAGGTCTTTGCCTGGGGTTATAATAACTCTGGGCAAGTAGGATCTGGGTCGACAGCTAACCAGCCCATTCCTCGAAGAGTCACTGGATGCTTGCAGAACAAAGTAGTTATGAACATAGCATGTGGCCAGATGTGCTCCATGGCTGTTGTGGACACTGGAGAGGTAGGAAAGTTGTTTCATACTTATTTTAAAAAGTTTTCTTTGAGCCAGGAAGTGGTGGTGAGTTCCAGGACAGCCAGGGCTACACAGAGAAACCCTGTCTCGAAAAACCAAAAAAAAAAAAAAAAAAAAAAAGTTTTCTTTGCCTCCCTCGTGTCACATGATCATGGCATGCTTCTCACAGCAGAACTGAGCTGCTGAGTGCTGAGTTTCCTCTCTTTCCCCAGGTCTACGTCTGGGGTTACAATGGGAATGGGCAGCTGGGCCTGGGCAGCAGTGGCAACCAGCCAACCCCATGCAGAGTGGCCGCCCTGCAAGGCATCCGTGTGCAGCGGGTACGTCTCCCAGGGTTTGTGTGCAGCACACTAGATCGCAGCTTCCTTATGCACATGCAAGTTCAGCTGCTTTGATATTTCTGTTGAAGTAAAGGTTAAAGCCTTCCCCTGAACTAAGGTGCAGATCTTCAGAGAGATGCTGTTTCTATGGTACTTGTGGGAGCTGTCCTGGGAAGGTAGGCTTCAGACCTTCTCCTGAAGTGTCTTGGACAGCACATATACCAACAGTTTAAAAACATCTTCATGCCTTTGGCCTGTAATTCTACTCTTAGAGAAGTGCCCTAAGGAACCGAAGAAAAAGTCTCATAAAATTAATTAAGTCACAATGAAATTCATTAATATATATAATTAATATGCATTAATAGCTATAATTTTAACAAAGGAATTTGGGGGAGGGAGTAAACAAAAATGGGTAAGATGAATGTAAGAAAAAATAATGTATTAATGTAATGGCAGATGGGCAATTAGACGATGCTGTTCGTGAGGCAGTCTCGTGTTAGCTCAGGCTGTCTCATACTTGTGCCTCTTGCCGCAGCCTTCTAACTACAGAGACTAACAGGGAGAAAGCAACGTAATAAAAATGTTAGGTTAAAAAGATACAAGGTAGCTACTACATATGTATGCTACCACTTAGAGACGTGTAAGTGCACGTTTCTGTATCTGAATAAGTAGGAAAACATGAGCCCTGACCTTGAAAGATTTTCATGTTTACACATTTCTCCATTTCCCACATTGAACATGTTTTCCTTCAATAACTAGAAGAAAGTGTTCATCTGTCTTTCTTACGCTGGGCTGCTTGCCGCCCCTGGTTTCCACCACGACTGAGTACTGAGGACTGCTGGGGAGCTGGCTGCGGTAGGTGAGCCAGCTGAAGAACTGGGGCCGGGATCTGCAGCGCTGGCCACTCGGCGGGGTCTGCGCTAGGTGGAGAGTATTGGTTAATGTACCGTTGGCCTTTATGGCAGACTGCCTGCTCTTGGTCGTCAGTTTAGCTTTTAACCTACTTTGTCGCAGTGATGAAACATTTTCTGTTACTTGCAGATCTGAGATTTGCCTTTTTTTGTTTTTTTTGTTTCTGTTTTTTGTCCTTTCAGGTTGCCTGTGGCTATGCACACACATTAGTATTAACAGATGAAGGTCAAATATATGCTTGGGGCGCAAATTCTTATGGCCAGTTGGGGACTGGCAATAAAAGTAACCAGTCCTATCCTACCCCTGTTGTTGTGGAAAAGGACAGGTAATGTGTACATTTCCAAATCACCTCAGGGTCTTTAGTAAACAGCACTTAGAATTCATGGACTAGGGTTGTGGAAAATTACTCTTATCACTAGACTTGTCCTTCCAGACTGCTCATTCCTTTTTAAAAGTTGGCGTGTTGCCTGGCAGTGGCTCGCGCCTTTAATCCCAGCACTCGGGAGGCAGAGGCGGGCGGATCTCTGAGTTTGAGGCCAGCCTGGTCTACAGAGTGAGTTCCAGGACAGCCAGGGCGGCACCGGCCTCCCGCTGTCAGCTTCTATATGTCATTGTACCTCGAGTGCTGGCCATGCAAACTACAGTGACTGAACTGTCAGCAGCACTTCTGTGTGTTCCTATCTGCTAAGTGCTCCCTCCCTTGTTTTTTATTTTTATCTTTAAACAGAAGCTGGCAGTGTTTGAGGTCTGCCTTCTATGGCTCGGGAAAACGATGGTACTTTGTGGGGCTAATCTCCTAGCTACTTATAAAAGCTGCCAGTTGGAAGGCAGGGTGATTTCATCGAACTTCCAAACTGTCGCCATGCAGAGGAGTGAAGGGCTAGAAAATGAGGACGCAGTTGTTTGCACTGAAGTTATTTCCAGATGTTCCTAAGGCTTTTGAAAGCTTCTGGCTTTCTCGGGCAGTCAGTCACATAGCTGTCTTTCCTTCTGTCGTCTGACTCAGTGTTTGGCACAGAAACATCCCACTCCTTCCCCTTCAATCCAGTGATGCTGGAGCTCTAAAGATTACTGTGCTCTTCTTATTTTTATCCCACATAGTATTTTTTTAATTTTGATTTTAAATGACTATATGGATAAATAGAGTGCTGGTGCCAGGCACTTCTTTTATCTTTTTTTCCATTGGGATTCTTAATAAATTGTCATTTTTATTTACATGCTGTAAACATGGTCAATTTTATATAACCTATATAGATCTGTAAAAAGGAATTTTTTAAGCTAACAGTTTGTAAATAGGACCTTTGACTCTTTAAATGGGGAACAGGAGAGATAGTGGAGGCTGAAATTGGTACATAAATGTCTGTAGTTCCATCAGTTGCTGAACTGGTAAAGTTTCCAAAGAGATCAATGAGAACAGAAGGGATGGCTTAAGGCTGTAACTACAACAATGCTTAGACCACCAGTCAGTAGAACCACTTAGTGCCCAGCCTGAGCAGCAGTGCTAAAGGCCACACGAGGCAGCAAGGACAGAAAGATGACTCACAGGCCCTTCCCTGAGGTGCTTCTCACCCACCTTAGCATCTCATCATCCACTGGCTTGGGTTGCCCTGCTTTCTCTGATGAAGAATCAGGTCACATCTTCCCACTGGTCCACTCTGGAGCAGACTGTGGGCCACTGAAGTGGGGGAGAGAACAGGAAGCAGAGAAGCAACGAGGGGGAGTGGTGGAGGTGCCTGTGGCTTCGAAGGGCTCAGAGTGCCTGCCCAGTATCCTTGACTGAAACCCTGGGGTTTCTCCTGTGCACGTGTGTACTTGCTGGTGTCCACACCACTGCTGTCTGGTGATGCAGGATGGATATTCTGAAAGGATCTTCCTGCTCTCCTTGGTTTCCCAGCGTTGTCATTCTGAGCTTGCACAGTGTCAGGTCTCAGTTGCAGGCATGTGATGTGGCAAGAGAGAAACGTGTAATCTGCTAGGACTTGTTCCATGCCTCCCTGCCCTTCCCAGTGGCTAAGGCTCAGTCATGGGTCATGACTTTCTTCTTACTCTTCTGGGGCTCCTTCCAGGGAAGCCTAATTAGGAAGAGATTGTATTTTGGGTGGGGCAGGGGTGAGTCTACAGTTGTTAGTGCCTGTTCATAGAGGAAGAAAAAGTAAAATCTATGTACATTGGATTCTCTGCTCAACCAAAGGAAAAGCTTTTAAAAGGTTTGGCACGTGTGTTCTTAAGCTTATCCCATAAAGGCATATTATAACCAATTATAACTAAAATTAGCTGAGCCTTGACTTTTTGATAATTCTGTGGCCTCTTGAGGTCTTTAGTAGTGCACTGGGTGGTTACAAAACCATGACCCGGAACTGGATTCTTAGACTTTTTGTCTCATAGAATGATAGTGATAGTTAAAATGTCTGAGTGCTTAACAAAACAAAACAGCAACAACAAAAAACCCTTTTATTAGCTGCTTAGCTGTCTGTATATGAGAGTCCACTACCGTGCTGCTTCAGCCCTGCAGGGCTCTCATTCCAGGGCCATCTCTGACTCCTTCTTGTGTGTTCATCACACTACCCTGAAGATGGGGCTTGGCTGTAGTAGTGCCCTGCCTGTGTCCTCCCAGCTAGCTTCCAAGCTGTGTGCTGTGCACATCATCCTCAGGACACTGTCTTTGTACCTCACCTTGTGCAGAGCTCTCTTCCACTCACCCGTCACGTTAGCACAAGACTGAGCTCGTGGGCCTTTGTTGGAGGACACCGTGGCTCCTAGCAAACCCCAGAGCTCACTGACCCCCACACTGAGTTGTCTGTTCCAATTAGAAGCTCCTATCAGTGCCTTTCTCTTGTCTTACTCTGCCTCCCTCTGCTCGTAGCTCGGCTACAGGTTTTTCTCTGCCTCTCAGGCTCTTTGTTTGTCTGACAAATCCAAAGTCAGCCTGGCCTAGTAGCTCTCAGGTCTGCTGTCTTACCTAGCAGAGGTGGTAGACTGTCATACTCTCATTTGCTGCTTCTCTCCAGGTGGAAGCCGAGCTTGCAGTCTGCCCCTGCAGCAGCTGTCTGGATGACTTTAGTTGTAGAAGAAGCTGCTCCTGATGCCCCAGTCTTTGGGACTGCCTCATTTCATGTCTTCTGTATCTCAATGCCTCTGGGACAATGGCTGCATGGTAGCCTGTACCCTACCTACACGCTGTGCATTTTGCTCTCCCACTTTGAGTTTTTTTTTTCTTAAAAGTACAATAAAACTAATAATAGGAGTATAAATGATATGGCTTCTGCCAACTGCTGGTGCCTCAGCTAGTGTTGCACCTAGACCAGGATGCTCTGATGACTGGCATTGAGGCCCTTATGTCTTCTGTGAGGTGAGAGCCTACCAGTAAACCGATGGGAGCAGTAGGCACGTTTTTGTTGTAGTAGATGAATTTCACTGGCTGACTTCTCCTATTTTCCATATCTGTTGAAAAGCACATACGCAGTAGAAAGCCAGATCGTTTGGACCATTTTCCCACTGCACAGGGCCATTCTGCAGAGCACCAGATGTGGGAGTCAGTTCCTTGATCCAGCCGTGCAAATGTTAGAAGAGATTAGGCAAGGTCTACCAACCCAAGTGATGGCTCAGATACAGTCTCTACACAAGACACACTCCACTTAAAGCTGTGCAGTGATGAGTTAACTAAACTGCTGGAGGGCCTGGATTTGTCCTGCACAAGCCCTGACCGATGAGACTAAAAGTCAAAATGGAATCTCTTATGCTAAATGTCCAGGTATGGATATGAAAACAAGTTATTTATTCAACCTAAGGGATCAGGATTAGTCCAGTAGCCACATTTCCCAAACAGTCCCATTGAAGTCTCATGACACTGAAGTTCCTTGTTTTAATCCTTACACAGAAAGGGTCACTCAGCTGGTCACTCATTTCCCTGTGGTTTTGTTGAACTGATTGACTGTCTCTATTTGTTTCGGTTTATTTCTTTCATCCCTTCTGTTTATACCCTCCTTTGGCTTAGCCTACTTTATCTTGTGGAGTGAGATTGCCCAATTGTAGAAGTGAAGAGAGAGGGAAGGAGGTTATGGCAGCAGCAGTATAAAGGCCCTGCTCTGCTGATTGCTGTACCAGACACTGTGCCCAGCACATATGGGGATCCAGTCAGTATATCACATCCTTTTAGTGTGCAGAAGGCCAGGAGCCATCAGTATAAAGGCATCCTCTTGGCATTCAGAGGGCCCAGGATCCATTTAGTATATTGTATCCTCTTAGCATACAGAAGTCCCAGGGTTGATCTCTGGCATTAAAACAAAAAACTACTGAGTTCATTGTACAGAGCAGAAGCCAGGGTGACTCTTCATCCCTTTCCTTTTAAAGTAACTGATGGTTTGGATTTGGTGATAGGGACGAGCCCAGGGCAGTTTTCCTGCTGAGCTAGTGCTTATGTGTAGAAGCCATCCCACCTTGAGGTTTTATTCACTGACCCAGGTTAAATGATCCATGTCTTCATTATCTAGTTAGTAATGCTTTTAAGGATAAAACATTGAATTTTTAACTCAAAATAAGATGGCGTATATTTTTAAGGCCTATTGGTAATCAATAGATCCTTGTGTCATAAATGCCACTAAATTATGGCTCCAGAATTTGGTGGCTGAAAGTTTAGGAAGTGAGGTGTCCAGGTCTTTCTTTGTTCTTTCTGTTCCTTGGGCCCACCCGCTTCTGTCAGCTAGGTGGTTGGCACAGTCTGAGTCAAGTGTTCCTGGGGAAGGGGAGGCCAGCTCTTGGCCTCCTGTTCATATATCTCTGTGGTGTTTGCTTGTCAATTTAGAATCATAGAGATTGCAGCCTGTCACTCTGCCCACACGTCTGCTGCCAAGAGCCAGGGCGGGCATGTGTACATGTGGGGCCAGTGCCGGGGCCAGTCAGTGATCCTTCCACACCTCACCCACTTCTGCTGCACTGATGACGTGTTTGCCTGCTTCGCCACCCCTGCTGTCACCTGGCGCCTTCTCTCTGTGGGTAAGCTCGTCTGTCTGTGTCCTCTTGGGACAGTTCTGAGAAGGAGGAAGAGCACTGGTGCTTTTGCTTGTGACCTTAGGACTTCTTTGGGTACAGGATCTGATGAACTTCTTTCTGGAGGCACTGGGGGAAGGGTACTAAACCTACTGGGAACCAACACCAACACTAATTAGAGATAACTTAATTTGATTGCTTTTTAACTGAAAACCATGTTTTAGCTAGAAACAGTCTAGACATTCAGACATCTTAAATCTGATTCATTTAGTGAAGTAGTTCAAAACATTTTTGGTTTTGCAAATTTACAATGAATGTTCAAAGATGTGAATCCATACCTTGTGTAGCTGTCACTTGTTTGGGGGAGTCAGCATTTCCCCAGTGCCCAGTGAGTAGGGGCTTCCTCTTTGCCTTCATGTCCAACTGTCCAACTGGCTGTATCTGAACCTAGAAGCATTGTATTGCTCTCCCTTAGAACCTGATGACCACCTCACTGTGGCTGAGTCTCTGAAGAGGGAATTTGACAACCCTGACACTGCAGACCTCAAGTTTCTGGTTGATGGAAAATACATTTATGCTCACAAAGTCCTTCTTAAAATTAGGTAAGAGTGGGCCTCTGTGGACAACAGTGCCCAATGATCCCTGGGACCCAGACGGTGGGCAGACAGAGCTGGCTCCATTCATGTCCTCTACATGCATACTGTTGTGGGTGTTTGTCACACTAAATAAATGTTTAAAATAATTAGTAAGTGCTTATCTCTTTTGAGGAGTGAAATTCATTCATTTATCAATCACTTCAGGTATCCAAGGGAACTGGGCCAGATACTTGAGTAATTAAGAGGCAGCTTGTTGAGGCTGTTTGTGACCTTAAAGCACACAGTGCCAATGGGGGTAGGCTTGGGGGTGGGGATGCGACAAGATGTAGAAAGAAGGTGGGTCACCCATACTGGTTTGTGTTCAGGGAATAAGCCATGGAAGCTCTGGCTGTAGCTTGTTGCTGAGTGTGTTTTGTCCTTGGAACAGGGCCAAATGCTCTGATTTACTTTACTGCCTGAGGCTTGAATACAGCCCTGAATAGAGCCCTGCAGACAACCCGGAATACAGCCCTACTGGAGAAAAAAAAAAAATTGAGGTGGGGCAAGGTTTTTCCAGACCAAGGAGAACTGGGTGATTGCCAACACAAAAAGTGTTTTAAATGACATTTACTTATTTGAGCAGTGAATTCACCTCACCTTTGTTCCATTGTGCAGTCTGTGAAGCCACCACCCTACCTTCAGATAGAAAAGTCTGTCCTTCCTCAAAGATCCCAAGCCCCATCCTGAGCAGCCATTGATTTTTTTCCTGTCATCATACACACTAAGCATTTTCTAGAAGCTCATATATATGAAATTCTATAGCATCTCTTCTTTGCTGCCTGCCTTTTCCTCCTCGAATAATGATTCGGGATCGTGTTGCCACTGTGTAAAAGATAACTGAAATCCTCTTTCAGTGACTCATACACCCACTGTGGTATTTCGGACTCAGGTCCCCATTCTGTAAGGTCACATAGTGCCACCTGGTTCACTGTCACCATGGAGCATATACCGTTTCAAAGGAAGGGGGGCTAGTTTACTGTGACAGAGCACTAGACACACTCGGCTTAAGCTGTGGCAACTTAATCATGGTAGCAGTATCAGGTTTTCTCTGAGGCTGGGAGAAGAACCAGGCCTAACTTGAGCTTGTGGTGGTTTGTGGCAATCTTTGTCTTTCTGAGGCACACCACATAGCATTCTCTGAGTCTGCCTGTGTCACAGTCTTCCCCTTTGTCTGATTGCCTTGGGGTCTACCACAGTGACTCAGCTTAACTTGATGACTTCTGTAAAGAGCCTGTCCATGTTGTCAGTTACTAGGGTTAGATCCTCACACAGAAACTTTTAGGGACATAATTCAGACAGAATGGAGTAAAGAAACATAATTATTCAGTGATAAAACCATGCTGATGAGTAAAGGTAGGGTGAGAAGGAGGCCAGAGGTCCCACCATGTCTCCCTCAGTCCAGTTGTAGTCAGCTGCCTGGGCTCCCCACAGCAGCAGCAGGCCGAATTTGCAGTCTTGCTGATTAAGCAATTGAAAAGCAAGGAGCCAAGGCAAAGACTAGGTTTTTGGCAGTGTTCTGTGCCTGTGCGAAAATGCCTGAGGTCATTAACTGACACAAAGGTTATTTGCTTACTTAGTACTTGGTTTGGCCGACCTGTAACTCCAGCTTGAAAGCTTACCTTGGCTTGGGGTTGATTTGGAGGTCTTGTTTGGGGCCTCCTGAGAGGCAGCATAGCATGGTGGGAAGTGCCCACTGGAACCAGCCTGCTTCTGTCAAAAGGTGGGGTCAAAAAGGAGCTTGGTCTCCACAAGTCCCTTTCAGTGCATGGCCTGGCTGATAGATGTCACACTAAGTTCCTTTCTCTAGCTCTACCTCTTAAAGGTTCTACCACCTCCTAGTATTGCTACCCTGGGACCAAGCTTGATTGACCAGCAAACAGGAAGGTTTACAGCTTCAAGAGGAAGTCCTCGGTTAGCCCTTTGACTCCAGTCCAGAACCTGGGATATGATCTTTCTTTCTTCTCTCAGGTGTGAACATTTTCGTTCTTCATTAGAAGACAGTGAAGACGATATTGTAGAAATGAGTGAGTTTTCGTATCCTGTGTTCCGAGCTTTCCTGGAATATCTATACACGGATAACATCAGCCTATCTCCTGAGGAGGCAGTAGGTAATCATCACAGACTTTACCAAGACATTGACAAATGTTGAGTAATTAGGAAGGCAGCTTCTTTCCAGGCTGGAAGACAGACACTGACACTTGCAGGAGCTCTGCTGGTGATGTTGAGCCTGAGCGCTTCTCTGTTTGGTACTTGGATGCAACATTTGGCTTTTCTCAGACTCTACCACTGAGCTACACTCTCAGGCCCAGAACCAAACCTTCCCTTGTCACTCACTACTGCAAATGAAGGCTGGGTGGGTAGGTCCAGTAAGACGTCACTGGAGCACCAGTCGCCACTGGAGCAGCACAAGCAGGCGTGGAGGGAAGGGCAGGTGGTGGATTTTGTCTGTGAAGGCGGAGCCCAACAAGGTCATGTCTGATACACACTGGTTGTGAAAGTGGGCAATCCACTTTTTCAGTGACTCAGTTAAACATTTCACAATCTGGGAAAAAATATATATATATTCCCATTCATTTGGAAAAATCAATGAATAAGAATGTGAGGGTTGAACACCAGGTTATGCACAAGGAAAATAGCCCAGCCAAGAGAACAAAAGAAGTCACCAATTAAAGAGAAAAAAAAAAAAA
The DNA here is from genome assembly GCF_011762505.2 of Arvicanthis niloticus. Classification (NCBI taxonomy): domain Eukaryota; kingdom Metazoa; phylum Chordata; class Mammalia; order Rodentia; family Muridae; genus Arvicanthis; species Arvicanthis niloticus. The sequence goes on along the minus strand of NC_047660.1, from coordinate 46,787,377 downwards.
CATTAGCAAGTAACAGTGTCCCACAGTTAACTCTGGGTGAGTGTTGAGTAAGAGGAAACAGATCAGTCTTTGAATTTGGCACGGAAAAGACCATTTATGTGTGGGGAGATTCACCATAGGGCAGCTTCAGACAGTGGGAAGTGAGAAAGATAGCTAATGAGACTGCTCTCTAAGAGATGCTCTCCGAGTGTTGCTGCAGAGGAGCAGAAAGATGGGTTGGAGGACGGGGAGGCAGATGTGCCCACGAAAGGGGATTCCTTTGTGTAGTTTGTACTAGAATTGAAGGTAGGCCTCGGGCCTGCTAAGCTTGTGTACTGCATCACTGACCCACTCCCATCCCAGGCCTCCTCTGCTTGCTTTTTTATTTTATGACAACACATGTGCTGGTGGGCATGGCCTCAGAGAAGATTCTGCTAACTCAGGAGAGGCTAATTCAGAGAAACACAAACCTGTTTCATTTCTAGGACAAATTATTCAAGCCATTCTGATGTTAACTCCTAGCTTTTGTCAGTGTCCACTCAGTTCAGCTGTCTCCCCAGGATGCTGTGATGGTGCTCAGAGCTCATTTTGCCTGATGGAAGGAAGCCCTTTGAACACTGGTTGAGGTCAGGTGCTCAGAGCACACCCACAATAAATTCTTCTTTCCAACAGGATTGCTAGATCTGGCTACATTTTACAGTGAGACACGGTTGAAAAAGCTCTGTCAACAAACTATCAAGCAAGGGATCTGTGAGGAGAACGCTATTGCTCTGCTTTCTGCTGCTGTCAAGTACGACGCACAGGTAAGAAAAGCATCTTCCAGTGAGCCACTAAAAGGAACATCTAGATAGATGAAAATAGAACATACAGAAATAAACAAAAGTCCTAGAGAAATTATGTCACTATGATGGCATAAAAATGTGCGTCACGAACATTAGAGGAAGACACTATAAAAGACTGGTAGAACTAATTTCCAGTGATTAAAATCTTTATACATCAAGTGTGAAATGACTCACAGGTAAAGGAGCTTTCGGCCAAGCCTAACAGTGTGAGTTCAGGACCCACATATGGAAGGAGAGCACTGTCCCCAAGCTGTCCTCTGATCACACATGTGCTATATATGACATGCACCATATACAAGCACATAAATCAATTCACAAGTAAATGACACACTGAGAGAATGTTTTCATAACATACAATAAAGCAAGTTCTTCATAGTAAAAAAAAATTGAAAAGAAACTATGGGCAGTTTGACTGGAAAAAAAAGATGAACCAAAGAACAAATGGAAAATATAAATATACATGAAAGAACCAGGAGATGACTCTGTCATTAAAGTGCATATAATGCATGGGGAGATTAGATGTGGTTGTATTTCCTTCTTTGCTTTCTTCCTGGACTTTGTACAGTGGCTGTGTACTGTTCAGATAAAGAAAGGAAAGAAACTTATTTTAGTGCTAAATCTGTAGGAAACAGGCCATAACTTCTTACAGTCAGTTTCCTCTTGGTATAAGGATATCCTCCCCAGTGACTTTTTAAAAAAATAAGGAGAGAGGGAGACTGGTAAAGACAGAATGCCCTTTTCCTCTTTGGTAAACAGTAATATGCTTATGTAGGGAATTCTGAGTCTGAGGGAGGAAACAATGCATGGAACAGACTTTCTGACTGTCCTGCTTCATAGGCCATGGCTGCCCCCAACTCCCCAGGTCAGAGCTCAATCCTCCTTCCTTGACTTTCTATTAAAAACTTTGTCTACGCATTGAATTTTAGAGCTTTGTACTAGCCAGGCAAGAGCTGACCTCTGAGCTATATCCCCAGGTCTCCTGTTTATTTTGAAGCAGATCTCACTACTAGTCCAGGTTTAACCTTGAACACTTTGTAGCCCAGACAGATTTCCAACTTGCTATCTTCTTGGCCTTGGGCTCCTAAGAATAGGCCTGAGCCATGAGGCCTACCTTGTATGTGTGTGTGTATGTATGTATGTATGTATGTATGTATGTATATGTATATGTATATATTGTTTTTTGTTTTTTATATGTTTTTTAAATACTTGAAACTTGTATATATTTTTAAATACTTGAGGTTTCATTTTTCATTCAATATTTAAAACCCATGCAACTATATCGACATGAAGTAGGTTGGTGGCAGGGAATGTCCAATGAAGAGGCTGTGTCCACCAGTGAGTAGTAAGGGTAGCCTTGCCCAAGTGGCTGGCTATAGGAACGGTGAAAAGTGCTTGGATTGTAACTATACTTAAAAGGCAGACACTGCCATTGTTGGTGTCTTGGATGTGGGGTGGGAATGAGGAAGGGCAGTTTCAGGTTCATGTCAAGATGTTTGGCTGGGTAACTGAAAAGGTGAACTGTCTTACTATGTGACGGATGGAGTATGGCAAGAAGCACCCAGTTGGATAGTATAAAAGCAGCATTTTAGGAGAAACACTAGGAATCTGGTCTCAAGGATCTCTGAAGCATCCAGAAAAGACATGCAGTGAGCCAGTCTGCAGTGCAGAGACATGTGTCCAGAGAGCGGTAAGCTGAGTTATGAGACAGACAGAAGCCAAGATTCCATAAGGGGACACTAGCAAAGGACTTACAGAAGTACTATGTATGGGAAAGCCGGTCCACACGAGGAACAAGTACCCGGTAAAACCATTCCACACCAATACTTTAAAAAAAAAATTAATGTTGAGTGGAAAGTGAAATTTCAAATATTTAGAAACACACAATTCAAGACAGGTGTTTCAGGAGGTGATAAAAATCCTTAAATAATTTGCTGAAGTCCTAGTGAGTCAAGTTGCACGCTCCAGGATATGAAAGCTACATTGTTGCAGTAGAGCCCAGCTGGAAGGCCTGAGAGAATGGAAGCAGAGGAACTGGCAGTTGGGGAAGCCAGAAACAGCTTTTCCCAGTCATTTTACTTACAAATTTATTGGGAAACAGATCGAAGGGCCAGTTGAGATAAATCAAGAATGTTTGTGTAAAAAGGAGAATAGCTTGAAAAACAAGCTGATCCTTAAATAGGTGGGGCAGTGTGGCCTAATGGTAGAGTGAGGAGGTGGGCCTTACAGCAATCATGGACCATTCATTAGGAAGCCCAAAGAGGAATGCCCACAGGCTGTAGCAAGAGGCTGGACAAGTGAGGGGAAGGGCATTATGGAGCCTCTTCTGAGTAAAGCAGGAAGTCCCATTAGTTAGACTGAGTAAGAGGAAGCACTGGATAAAGTATGAGTCATGTACCAGAGGAATAACAGGGAACTGGTGGAGTCTGTATTTGCCTGACAGAACTAAGAGCTTTTATTAAAATGTGGCTGTGTAAAGCAATAGCATTTAAGTAGAGAAAGTGTTTGAAAAATAATGAAGAGCATGTCTTATACCAACAGAATTCTCTGATAGGTCAGTTCTACTATATATCAATTTATTTAATCCCAGGAACTCTTTCTGAATCCTATTTTTAGAATTATTATGGGAAATTCCCAGTCCAAAAGTCAAAGGAAGATGACCTAAGTGGTAGTTTCTTAGGGACATTTTGGTTTCCCAGTAATTAGCAACTATCCTGACTCTTCAGATCTCGAAGACTGGAGTGCTCAGCTACCTACGTCCATAGCATCAGTGCTGGTGTGAGTAGGCATCCCTCCATCCTTCTGTAAACTCAGCCTACGAAGGGCCACTTTGTCATGTATGTTTTCCTATGCTGTCTGCTATTGAATGGCTCTCAGGGTATTTGGCATCTATCCAGACAGCACACAAAATGTGTAGGGACACGACTATTCCATTTTGTCTTCAAGAGCTCACCATCACTGAGACTCCAGCACTGAGACTCCAGCACCCTGGCAGTCTGTTGTGGCATGATTACATTTTCCTTGTGTAGCTGGTTTTCTTTCTCACAAGGGAAATGTCCTATGGGTTTGTGTGCATGATGGCATAGCTATTTATTTTTTTTACATTCATCTTCAGCATTTGCTAGAGTTTACATATATTTAGAGAAAAGACTATAATAGGCAATGGACATATATAATTTTTTGGGAACTGTTGGGAGCATTATATTTTATAAAATAGCTTCAACAACACAGAGACAGAAGTTTAAACTTTGAATATGAAAAGTGGTTCCCTTGTGCTAAGTCAGATCATACCTGCGTGTACAACACTTCCTTAGAAAGCCTAGTCTGCCTGAGGATTGAAGCTCATTCCTCAACACTGATTTTATATAAATACATGTATTTGTATCGACACATATGTAATTCTATAAAAATTATTTTGGCTCTGGAGACTGAACCTTTTTCTGAGAGGAATTCTCTTGCTTTGTTGGGTTGCACTGGGAATACAAATTCATCAAACTGTTGTTGTTCCTAGGACTTAGAAGAGTTCTGTTTCAGATTTTGCATCAACCATCTGACTGTAGTAACACAAACGTCAGGCTTTGCAGAAATGGACCACGATCTTCTGAAGAACTTCATCAGCAAAGCCAGCAGAGTTGGAGCCTTTAAGAACTGATCCCCAATGTGGAAATGAATGCTTAAGCCTTCCCATTTCACTCCACAAAGATAAATAAATACGTGAATAAATCATAATTACAAAAAAAAAAAAAAAAGCCATTGATGAACAACTTCTCTGTAATTAACAGTGTTGATGAAAACTACATCTGGCCAGATTCTTGTGTCCTGTCAAAAGGCTGCAGTCAGTTCTCTCCATCTGCCTAGCCAAAGGTTTACAGTAGCAGGATATGACACACCACATAGAAACTGAATGTCTACCAGTGGCATTCGACTGGGGAATCTCCCTATCCCAGCAGGTGTCGACTGTAAATAGCTTTTTGGGTGGGTGGGTGGATGGGGACTGTGTTCACCTCCCTTTTCTGACCAAGGATCTGTCTGGTATGAGCTTGTACAGGTCTCATAATTCTGTCATTCTCTGATTTCATACATGTGTGTCCTGTTCTTTGAAGGCAGGCCCCATGCTTAGGAGTAACTAACAGATTCCATGGGTCCATGGTATTTGTGTGTAGTTTTTTGTTTTGTTGTCATTTTGGATGGCTGGTTGTCTTTTTTGGAAAGTTGGGAGGTTCTGGAAGAGGTTGAGGTAGAGAAAGAATATAATGAAGATATATAAAAAATAAAAAGGTATCACATAAAAATGAAAATTATAGTTACCATTTCTTCCTTTGAGTCACCTATGGTGGATATCTTTGGGGCATTGAAAGTTTGCTAATCTGGAGAAATGGTCCAATATTCAACGGGTTGATACAAGGAATGCTGTCATGCCCACATTTTTAGCCTCTAACACAGTGCCTTATATATAAAAGGCACTCAGTTAATTCACTGTCCATCTTAAGGGTACACTGAGAATAGCGAACGTTGGGAAGGGAATAAACAAACTTAGAAGTTTGTAATTACTGATATAGTTTATAGTTCTGAGAAATAGTAGCTAACTTAGACCATTATCAGCATTCAGAAAATGCCTTAGCAACTAAGTTGTCAAAGGCCCAAGGGCTACTTTTAATTTTCTACTTCCCACATTAACTTCTCATAATGGCATTGTTGAAAATGAAACATTAACTTTGAAATGTTACTTCTGGAATCCTATGCCTTATGTATTTGCATAAAGCCCTTTGCTTTTCTTTATATTAAGGAGAGTTTCCCTCTATAAGATTGATTATAGTTTTTTCTTGTAGCTAGCTTTTATGTCACTATAAAATAGGTTTCTTAACCAAACACTAGTAAATACTATATAGAAAGGAACTAACACATTTCATGGGTAGCATTGTGTTGGAGAAAGTCTTGAGTTTTTTGACCAAAACAAGCCACTGTGTAGCAAAAGAGAAACTAACTGAACAAAATGTAGCATTGGATTCCTCTAAGTGTCTCACAATATATTATGTAAAGGAAATCTTTTTGGAAATAGAAATCTTATTCTCATGTATAATTGTTTGATAATAAAGAACTTGATAGAACAAACTGTCTTCTTAAATTGTTGAATAACAAAATCAAGCTATCAAACTGTTGTCTCATAGGTAGATAAAAATCCCTTTTATGGTCTGTACTTATTAAAAGCAGATATTCAGATGTCTTCTTATAGCAAAGTTGACCCTAAAATATAAATGGTTCCTAATTTTTTAAAAGCCAGTTATTCATTTTATTGCCTTGGTGTTTATTGGTAAACCCTCCCTTCCTCTCCATAGATATAAACTGATTTATTGATTGATTGAAGTTGAAATTTAAGGGTTCTTTGGAAAGTCAGTTGGTGTTCTGCTAAAGCAAACATGTGAAAGGACATGTGAAGGGTTCTTCACTAACAAGCATGCATTGGTCTGCCTTACATTTCGAAGTTGAACTGCATGTCAGGACTCCATAAGAGAGAAACGCACCAAAAAATCATCAGGTGGTGTGCCGTTACTTTTCTTGCCACTTCCTTGGATTTGGGTTGATTGGCAGAGTGATGTCAGCTGAGACAGATGAATGTGCTGAGGCAAGATGTGGAGGACACGAGATACTTGGAGGGACTATAAAAGGACTTCACAGACAGTGGAGGAAGCTGAGCTTGGCTTTCTGAAGTAACTCAAACTTGTATCAGGTTGATATTTAAAGCCATAAAATTTTTGCAGTTTATAATTTTACATAAAAATTGAGATGGTATAGATACTTTCCTGTCCCCTACTTCACCAACGTGGGGCAACCTGATACGTTCAGCATCTCCCCCAGAGTGGTACACTTGTTCCAGTTGATGAAAACCTTCACCCATCTGTATCCCATGAGGGTCAGTTTGTCTTGGTACTGTACCTTCTCTGGGTTTGGACAAATACACTGGCTCATGTCCATTGTTTCAGTACCACATGGAATAGCTGTGGTCTCCCTACCTATTCTCCTCCCTCCTCAACCCCTGGTAACCACTGGTCTTTTTAAAAAACTTAATGTGTAGAAATATTTTTCTTGCATAACTGTGTGTGCAACACATATGTGCCTATTACCTGCAGAGGGCAGACGATAGGGCTGGAGTCCCTGGAACTAGAGTTCTGGATGGTTGTGAACCATATGGGTGCAGGAATTGAACCCAGGTCCCCCACAAGAGCAACAAGTCCTCTTGGCTGCTGAGCCCTCTCCATGCCCTCACTGTTCTTTTTCTGTCTTCGGTTTCACCTGTTCCAAAACACCACTGAAATCTCAGCATGTAGATTCTTCATGTTAGCACCATTTATGTAGGGACAGACGTTAAAGACTGCTCCACTCTCTTTCCATGGCTTAATAGCTTTTTTCAGTGCTGAGTAAAGTTCTACTCTCTGGATGTACAAGTTTACCCATTCACCTCCAGGTTTTGGCAATTGTAAGGAAGTGGTCAAACAACTTTTTGTGTAGACATATTCTCAGTTCCTTTTAGTAAATAAATCACAAGATGTGTGATTGTGTGATCTTAGGGTAAGGTTGTGTTTAGTTTTGTAAGACACTGCTGAGAAGTCTTCCCACTAGCAATGAGGGAGAGTTCTGTTGTCACCAGCTTTTGGTAGTGTTGGCAGTCCAAATTCTGACCACTCTAGCCGGTGTGTAGCACTGCCATTGACTTCCTGTGTATCCCTGGATTATGTATGACACAGATCGTCACTGCACGCACTTGACATCTGCTTCTTTGGTGTTCTATCTGGACAGGTCTTTGGCTCATTTTTAAATTAACTTGTCATTGTGTTGAACTTTAAGAATTCTTTGTGTATTTTAGTCCTTTCTCAGATTATCTTTTGTAAACATTTCTCCCTAGTCTGCCACTCTATCTCCTGTCCACCTCTTTAAAAATTATGTTTTACATCTTCTGTGTAACCCAAGCTGGCTTCCCACACATACTCTCCTGCCTCAGCTGCTGAGAGCTGTGATTACAACATCTGCACTACAGTTAGGCTTGTGTGGTCCTGTCTGATCTTCTGTTTTTGTATCCCTGTCTGGTGGAAGCCCCACAGACAGCTCTTGTCCTGAAGCTCAGTCCATGTCTGAAGCCAACCAGTCCTCACTAACTCACTACTTACTACTGTACATGAGCCTCCTGTCATTTGCTTTCATTTTTGGTTAGATTTGCTGTTTATCAACAAAGTAATCTTAAAATGTGAGAAGGTTCTGCAGACACCAGCTGGTAGCTAAGCACCCACCTACTGTCTCAGCCCTACTGTATGAGCTGCTCTTAAGTCTTCCGTGTCTCCCTTTTCCTGTTTCAGGCAGGGTCTCACAAAGCATACAACTTTTTAAACAAATTCCTTTCATAAAAAAGAAGGCAAAAGGGAACAGAATTTATATATATTACTATATAATACATACCATATGCATGCATAAAAAGCACATTTCTGTAAATCTGAGGGTCATCAGAATGGATAAGATGTGAGGAGAAAGCTGGGACAGAGAAAACACCCAACTCAGAGACCATATCACACCAGTAAGGCTCTTAACAACTAGTTTATTTTAAAATAGACAAACTATTATAGAAAATAGGAACATAGCAATTTGAATGTATAGTTTTAACCGGTACAAAAACAAAACCAATAGTGCAGTGTCTGCAGCTTTAAGAAATCTCAATGCAGGATCTCTGAAAATTCCTATGATTCTGTCACTAATTCTAACTTGAACTTACTAGCAAAAGACCTAGAAGTATGGTAAGCCCTTGACCTAAAACCTAACTCATCTGTGTGATGATCATGCAGAACTCAATGAAGAAACGGGGAAGCTGTCTATTGCTTTTGTTAGCGAGATAACTATCAAACTAGTAAAACTGAAACTAAATTGAGGACAAAATAGAAATTTGTTTTCTAACAAGACCAGATTTCTTTCCCAAAAGTATGGAGTTTAGAAAAAGTGATTTTCTTAAATGCTAGCTGATGCTACCTTAAATATCACCTATTTTAAATTATACCATCTCTAAATAAGTTAATCCCACAAGATAATTTAAATACACCTTTAGGTGGAGGGGTGAAGGGAGTGCCTCTTTTTCAATGCAGCGATTTGAATCTGAAGCTTCTGCACAGCTGGACTAGCAATGGTATGGCTCTGAAGAAGCCAGAGTTATTAGACCAGATTGGCTTAAAAAAAAATAGATACCTGCCAGTACAGAAGACCCTGGAAGATGTGTACCATTCCAGAGAGAACACAAACATCCCCAGATGGAGAAGAGCAGAGTAAACTGTTGAGATGTAATTAGATGCTTCTACAAGGAAAACAACTGAAGGCTCCTATAGTTAACAGTCTGCTTGTAGAACACAATTAATTTGTATCTTGATTCTTCAGGACCCAGAAACATTAGAAAGTGCACTTGGGTTGTACTGTACTAGGGTCCTCTGAAGCACAGTTGTGGCCAGACTTGACTTTCAAGTACTACATGGGTACTTATAAATTCAGTGATCTGAATGATTAAAAGAAAAAAAAACCTGGAGTATTATCACTAGTCTTCAGTTTAAAGTATGGGTTGGATGAATAAAAGGATCGGTTCTTAGAGGGTCTGAGGTATGAAATCTGTGTCAGTAGTAAGACAGTATCATATGTTCATACTTTTTTTGCTTGTATTTCAAAGGTAAAATATGTGAAACAAACACACGGCACATTAGATTCTAATATTAAAATAAGTCCAATGTGTAGAAATTAGTACTTTTCCCCAGTTTGTAACAATCTGTTTCAGTAGAAGATTCAAGATAATTTGGTTGAGTGTGGACAGTCAATCAACTTGCATTTGGAAGACAAGACACATTTTCTAAGGGTATTCACGTTAAATTAAAAAAATACATATAAATTAATAAAACCAAGAGCAAACATCACACATGTGCCACGAGGAAAGGCAAAGTAGTCAGCCAGACGTAAGGGAGTCATTAGGACCCCCTCCAGAGGCAGCCTCACTTGAGGGCAGCAGGCTCATGTTGGAAATGCAAACAATCTGCTTTCATATTTTAAATGGCATGATCTGCACAAGATTCTCAATCCTGTGTACCATCAATTCTATACCATTGATTACACTGAAGTGGCTTACGAATCACCCACACAAATATTCAGCTTGTACCTGCACATTTTATATCTAGAACATGAGCAGAACCTGGGGACTAGAGTCACATCCAGGAGACACAAGTCAGGTGCCCCAGGGTCTACAGTGTCCAGGGTCCTGAGATCCTCACTTTTCCTCCTTGTTTGAGATATCCATGCTGTCATTCATTTTCTGCTTTTGCATTCGTGTTCGAGTAGAAGCTGGAAAAGTAACAGGGAATATTAACAGTGCTGAGGATGCTGGGTAAGTGGACCAGGGGTAACCTACCATGCCTGCCATGCTCAGTTTTTTTGGTCTGCACATGGGATCTTGTGGGTTAGGGTGTGGGGGGGGTGCACATAAAACCTTAAAAGTTAACATATAAATGTATTAATTCATATTAAGTGGTTAGCATATTTAATTTTGGTTCAAACAACACACTTAAGGGAAAAGGGCGTTAAAAATTAGCCAGAAGTACAGTTCTGCTGTGTGCTTTCTATGGCAGCTGACATACATGTCCAGTGCCTGCTTGTAAGTCCTCGTCATCCTCACTGGCACTGCCTCCCACCAGCTCCTAATACTTGCACTTTTCCTAAGCCCTTTCTTTGCCTATTTTTAAACCCTGCAGCAGCCACGCTTGCTACCACAGCCATGTGCCTAGGACACCAGAACACTCAGCAAATACCGCTTCCGTATGGCTACTTAATTTTTTATAGTCTCGTAATAGCTTGGAGTGAAATTTAATTTGTCATAATATTCTAAAACTAACATTTATTTTATTGATTTATTGTGTATATAAGTTTCTGTCTGTTGCAGTGCTGAGAACTTAACTCAAGACCTTGTGCACACGAGGCAGCAAACACGGCCACTCAGTGACAACCCCTCACCCCACCATTCCAAATTGCTGTCATACTGACAGACCTGATCCTAATTTCCAAAAATCTGATTTCCAGTAATGAAAACCTCTGTTTGAAACTGTCTCAAAGCCTGGAGATTAGGAAGTTTATCAAGTCCCTGGTGGTTTGTGTGTGCTCTGTGGGTGGCCCTAGAGTTGTCTGCATACCATCAGCACTGACTGGACTCGGTGGATGTGGAAAAGGAAGAGGAGATAAAGCTGGGAGTGCAGTGAGGGGAGGAGCCTGGGAGGAGTAGGAAGATGGGCAGTGAGGGGAGGGCATCATCAGATTATACTGCACACAGTATGAAATTTCCAAAGACAGTATGTTAAAGAACAGGTCAACATCAGTTTCGGACTATTCCAAGTGTCCTGACCTGCACTTTGTAGAAAACACTTAGTCTATCAATGTGTGAGGTAAATTGTCTACTCTTGTTTGAACTACTTTTTAAATGCATAAATAATTCTACCACTTGAGGGAATAATGTGTGGATTCCTTCAGAGTACAAAGGCTTTCTTCAGTGAAATCAATGTTTCTTCCCTGTGTGCACAGTGAGAGCGTGAGCACTTACTCATTTCTGCCAGTTTCTGCTGGAATTTGGACTCCGCTGGGAGATGTTTACTGCAGAGTAGGGGGAAAAAACACATTTCAAAAGCATGCATGCAACTTCCTAGTAACTCTGTTGCTTTCAATGACATTTTATGATATTATTTTGGTTTAATTTCAAAATATTCTAAGTGATCTAAAGAAATATGTCACAAATATATGGTCTTATACATTTTAATGGTTCTTATAAAGCACAATTTAATATTTTCTAAGAGTAAGAATTTTTTTAATTTAATGTTAAAACAAATTTATATCAATAGCTGTGTAAATCCATGTTTAGACTTCTAATATCTAAGTTTTCATGAATCACAGACTTGCATGGTGCTTTCTACTGTACCACTTTACACTTAGTATGTTGTTTTCTCTTGTTTTTCCATACAAGGTCTCACTATGTAGCTCTGGCTGTCTTTGACCTCCCAGAGATTAGCCTCCTCTACCTCCCGAGTGTGGGGAGGAAAGGTATGGGTCACCTTGGTCCACATCCACATCTATTCTCTTTAGTTGTTCTCACAAAGTGGAAAACTGGCAGGACAAGGCCCGAGGGGGACTCAGGACAGCGCTGACACTGGCTCTGTGCCCTGCTCAGCTACCTGGAGCAAGCATCTTCACGGTGCCTACCTCCCGTCTGCTTCATCGGATCCCTCGATGTCAAAGCGCAGCTTTTTCAGTGGTTTGGGGGGGTTGCCACCTTCAGCACTTCTTTTGAGCACTCTGTCACTATTACACACCATCTGGTTTATTTTCTGGAACTTCTCAGATGTCTACAAATCACAGAGTTCTTACTTTAAACCATTAAATAGCAACATTTTGAAGTTAGCAGCTGAAAATTTTATTTTAAGATATATTAACGTTAGGCAGAAGTAATCACTTCATTTTAATTCTCTGCCTTACTCAACTAAGTGATAGGTTTTAAAACAATTAGCATAACGATGCCAATTCTGCTTTCATTAAACACCCATTCCTCCTGAATTCTCCCTTTTTCCCAAGCAGCTCTGACTCTCTATCACCCGGTGCTGCCAAGCACTGGCTAAGCATATGGCCTTGCTGGGACTCAACACGTGAAACCTAGGCTCTTCACAGGAGCAGTAAAGGTGGACCAGATTTCTAGAACTGAAATTAAAAAGAAGAACGCCTTTTTAAAAAAGGTTTTGATTTAGAGGATTACATAGCAAGAGGGAAGGCCACAAGGAGCTGTGCTTTACTTCCTGAGTGGTGTATTGACACGTCAGATGTTGATATATTACAAATCATCACTAATAATGACATTTGTTGAAATATTGCTAATTTATAAAGATTTTTGGTTTTTCGAGACAGGGTTTCTCTTTGTAACCCTGGCTGTCCTGGAACTCACTCTGTAGACCAGGCTGGCCTCGAACTCAGAAATCCTCCTGCCTCTGCCTCCCAAGTGCTGGGATTAAAGGCGTGCGCTACCACTGCCCAGCTATTTATAAAGACTTTTAACTTGAATATTCAAAGACTTCACAATTTTAGTCCAGGCAATATTACTAGACATGTGACCTTGGTAAGACATGCCACAAGAGGCACAGCACCTGATCTCACCCAGTAGATAAGCATGTGGAACCGGTCTGTCTCTTAGCTTCCATTTCAAGACTATTTCAGGCACGCATATTACATGTTACTTGAGCCAACAAATGCAGTCAGGTGTTCAGATAGAGGTTAAATATGATCTGACTGGTGCCATCAGACAGGACCAGCTTCATTTAATGAAAATATATTTAGAATACATATTCAACATGACAAAAGCTAAGTCCCATGGCCTTAGGAATATGTGGATGACTAGATATTTTCTCCATTGTTTTACAAGCTGTAGTTTGATGACCTGTCACACATCTGCCTTGAGGTGTACCATAGCTCCTTTGTGAAGCCCAGCAGCTATAGCCCATCTTGAATCAGATGTCACAGCACTGAGTATTTATAAAATGAACTTTTACATTTCATTTAGCATACAAACTTCAACCAACAGCTAGAGCAGTGGTTTTCAACCTGTGGGTCAATACCCCTTTGGCAAACCTCTATCTCCAAAATTATTTATTACAATTCATAACAGTATCAAAATTACAGTATGATGTAGCAACAAAAATAATGTTATGGTCGGGTCACCACAGAGGAACTGTAGAAGGGCTGCAGTAGTAGGAGGGTTCAGAACCACTAGAGTATGCTTGCATGTGTCCACACAGATGTTCTTTCTTTCTCCTCTCTTCCTGTTTCCCTTTTCTTTCTCCCTTTTGCTTTCCCCTAAAACAAGATTTATGCTCTACAGCCCATGCTGGTCTACAAATCACCATGTTGCCACAAACGCCTTTTAAGTTTTTTCTCTTTTTGAAACTAGCTATTATTCATACAATATATTTTGATCAGTTCCCCTCCCCCAACTTCTGAGATTCCCTCCATTTTCTCTCCCTCTGGAATTTATACCCTTTCTGTGTCTTGTTAGAAAACAAACAGCCATCTAAAGAATAATAATAAATAAAATAAAACAAACTAAAATATAAGACAAGACAACTAAACAGAAGAAAAAGAGTCAAGGAAAAAGCACAAGGTGCACATACAGATGCAGGGACACAGGTTTGTACACATAAGAATCCTTTAAACACACAAGACCAAAAGCTGTAATATATACACAAAGAAAAAGAAAAGCCCTATGAGACAAAAGGAACTTCCAAAGATGCCCTTGAGTTTGTGTTGTGTAAATTATCTACTGCTGGGCACGGGGCCCACCCTTAAGTATAGTTTGTATCATCAGAGACTCCATTAGAGAGAACTGATTTTTTATTTTCAAGTAGTCACAAATTCTTGATCTTCCTGCCTCAGTCTCCTGAGATTACAGATATAAACCACTGTGCTTGGCACATCATGAAGCCAATTATTTAAAAACAAAACTATATTTATTACTGTCATATATGTGTGCATACAATGTGTGTGAGTGTAAGCATGTGTACTGTGGTGCACATGCCAATGTCAGAGGACACACTTCAGGAGTCGGTTTTCTCCTGCCACTGTCCATGTGGGATCTCAGGACCAAACTGGGGCCACTGGGCTTCTGCAGCAAGTGCCTTTACCCTCTACACCGTCACACACTATCTCAGTTCCTTATTGATCAGAGAAAGACTAGCACTGAGAGGAAGCAGAAGGGAGTGGGCGGTGGGGGTGAGTAACATGAAGAGTGTTAGAGCGTGCTACGTGTGGAAGGAGGCCAGTGCTAGAGCCATGCTGCTGAGGCTGTGATGCTTCACTTCAGAGGACCTTCATCTCAAACCTTAGGTTACTGGTTTTCAGAACTTTTGTAAACATTTATATGAGATTATGTACATACATGTGGTATCACAGAAAGATATGTGGCCTTTGTCTTCTGTTCCTGCTCCTAAAACCCTTGGAACTTCCCAAGCAATAAGGAAGATAGGGCCATCTTTTGTTCTAATATAGAGACTCCAGATAGGCCCTTAGATAATATCAGTATGGGGTCAGAAAGACAAGCCCTGGTTAGAAGCTGGGAATTTTCAACCACAGTTCCTAACCTTCAGGGTGGGGAAAGTGAGCAGACACTGAGTCAATCAACTATTTGTATAAAATGCAATCCTTTACTACTAGGTTTAGAAGAGCTCTGGAGTTGCTGACTCCACAGGAGCAGGTTAGGAACCCCAGTGGACATCACTCTGTGTCTCTTCACCCACCTGCTCATCTGTATGTTTTGTAATAAACTGCTAATGGTCAGTAAACCATTTTCCAGACTTTTTTGTGAACATTCTAGCAAAAGGTCAAAGTGGAAAGGAAAGATATTACAGGGATTTCCTGTTGGCCAATTTGGTTAGAAAACTGGTGCAACCCAGGAACTTGCCACTTATGAGTGGTACTTGGGAGACGTTAATGACCTGAGCCCTGGAACCTTGTGGGATCCAAAGACTATTGGGTAATCAATCAAACTGGACTGAACTGGATGACACCAGCTATTCATACAGAGTTAAATACATGGTTCACTTTGGGAGTACTGTGCGCATAGATAACTTTGTGCATGTATATAAATGACTATTTACATGTATACTACATAATCTCAGAGAAATGTTTAGAAAAATCTTGCAAGTCTCCCAATTATGAATATTACTCAAAGTTAAACCTGATTTGAAAATAAACCTGAGACAACCTAAAGGACCTATCTTAGGTAATAACGCCTTTAAGTTCTATTATGAAAATCTTCTATTTCTTTTTTAGCTGCAATATAAGTGACTGATGCCCATATACGATGTTCAACAACAGAACACTAAATAAAGGATGATGCAGGAGCACACAGCTCTTGCATCATTCCATCAAGTATATTTTATATAACATTCCATGACACCGTTGTTCATATAAAGAAATACTCACCCCAAATGATTCACCAATTGAGACCAAGATTCTGTCAAGTTAAGATAAAATGTGAGTTAGTTGTGAGAACAGACACAGACTGTGTAGATGTGCCTAGATGAACATAGGTACATCACTCTCAAACACCACAAATCAAAGCTCCCTGTCCCCAGAACCACTGACACCTGATACCCATCAGCAGATTGTTGTACTAGTGCTAGTGTGATTAAGACATAACCAGTAAGAGGGTTTTTTTGTTTGTTTGTTTTGGTGCTGAGAATCAACCAAAGCCTCAAATATGCTAGTCATGCATTCTACTACTGAGCTACACCCCAGCTCTCTTAGATTTGCAACAAGAACTGTGTATTTGCAGAGCATAACTCTGCCATGGCCCACATTTAAAGAGGAGTTAGAAAAATTTAAGATTATCTTTACTTAGTTCTTCATAAATCAACAAATGTAACTTCATCATAATTTAAGTTACATTTGATACAAACTTACAGGTTAATATATAAAATGTAAAAGACCAGGAAGATGGCCCAGCAGCAGGTAAAGGCACTTGTGGCCGAGCCTGATGACATGGGTTCGGTCCTTGAAACTCACGGCAGGAGAGAATGACCCCAGCAAGTTGTGCTCTAACCCCACACGTTCACAGTAGCATGCACGGCACACATAGATACAATAAATATAAAACAAAACAACACAAAAACTGTCTGGTGGGGTGGCTCAGCAGATATAGGCAACTGCTGCACACACCTGGCAACCTGGGTTCCATCAACAAACCCCACATAAGGTGTACTGAGAACAGACTCCAAAGCTGCCTTCTGACCTTCCCATGTGTGTATGGCATGCAAGTCCTACTCACCCTAGTAAACATAATTTTATAATATATGCTTATAAAGGAATCATCAGATTTTAATTAGGATTTATATTGGTATATAGTAAATGCTATTGTTATGTATTCTATAATCAGAGATACTTATTCCATTTGTCTTCATTTCAACCACGTTACGGGGGTTGAAACTAGGCTTTGTGTGTGTTGGGCTGGGGCTCTATCACTAAGCTACATCCCAAACCTTTTTTGACTTTTTAGTTTAAGACAGGGAGGGTCTCACTGAGTTGCCCAGCAGGCCTTGAATGTGTGATTCTCTGGCTTTAGCCTCCTAAGCAGCTGAGATTACAGGTCTATGTTACCAGACTCAGTTATAATTTATACTTTTGATAATTAAGTTGAAAAAGTATTTCTATATGTGGCTCAATAATGAACTAGTAGCTATGAAGATTGTATTGTCTTCAATTTCTTTGGTAAATGAGATCCTTCCATGTATATTTGATTAATCAGAATACCTAAACATGCTGCGTGAACAGAATGCTATGGTTCTCTAAAGCCTTCTCAGTGATATGCCAATTAGGATGTTCATGATGTGACTTTTCCCCCAGCTAAAATGAGCACCAATACATGCTGCACATGTTGTCTCACCCCTGGACTTGGGAGACTGAAACAGTGAATTTGAAGCTACCCTGGGCTACATACTGAAAGATATAGTTTCAAAGAGAAAAAAAATGTAAGAACAGCAATCAGGGGGATAGAAACTGGGAAGAGGGGAGGGTAGCAATTGGGATGTAAAGGGAATAAATTAATAAATTAATGAAAAAAAGAATAGCAATACAGAACTGATTTTGATTAAGATCAGCAAACAGCCATCATTATAATCCTAATACATATTACTTATCACCATCAGAAACGTCCTAAATATATACTGCCATGTCATGTGGCAGCATGGGGCTCTAAATTTACTTAAGAAGACGTGGTGTGACATCATAGCATGTCACACAGTGAGCTGAGGACACCTGTACACAGATAATCAGATACAAAGAACATCATTCAAATAGAGAGGGTTCTGGACACACAGGAGCCTCCATCATGTTTCCACTTATGTTTTACTTCATAGTTTTCTACAAAGTCTGAAAATTCAATCACAAGTGTGCATCCTCGTGTAATTAAATGTACTATGCAGATATTTTCTAAAAAGCTAATAAAATGCTTCTTCTCATTTGCTTTTCTTGCCTACCAGGTACAAACTATTTGTACTGAAAACTGCTGCTGAGACAGCATTAATTACACTAGTTAACTGGACTTCTACTTCATAAACACTCAGCCAGTTTCAAGTAGCCCATGATAACATACAATAGTCCAGTGAAAGACTTCAAAGCCAGAAATATGATTTGTCATTGTACAGAATCCTTCATCTGAGAATTTAAAATAGCTACAGGTTCATTTTGCTTAAGCCACAGTGTCATTCTGAAACTGTAATGTCCAATGAGATAGAAGGAATCCACCAGCAGAAATAAGAAAGGTGGATTTTCTTAATGGACAGTAATCTATGCTTAGTAAGATATCTTCATTTAAAAAACGTATTAACTTATTATTATTACTGTATAATCTGTGTGTGTGAGTGTGAGCAAGCACCTCAAAGTCAGAGAACTTTTGGAAGCTGGTTCTCTACGTCTATCCAGGAATCAAACTCAAGTCATTAGTTTTGTGTACAAGTACGTTTATAGGTGGTACATGTTGCCAGTCCTGATGTCTCCATTTTCATAATAAGCAAAATACTAAGAGCCATAGAGTTTACAGTAAATTTTGAATAAAGATTCTGGGTGTGATTGCACACACCTTTAACCCCAGCAATCAGGAGGTAGAGGCAGGTGGATCTTTGAATATGTACCCTGCCTGGTCTACTTAGTAAGTTCTAGGCCAGGCAAGGGCTACATAGTGAGACCCTGTTTAAAACAAACAAACAAACAAACAAACATGTTAGCCCAAAGTGTTCTACTCTGATGGCTTATAAAACTATTAGTGTTTTGAGGCACATGTTAATATTGGCTCTCAAGCTATACACAGCAGCGAGCTCAGCAAGGAAGCAAGCACAAGTGATACCCAAGCCTACCCAGGCACACACCTTTTCTTTGCCCCCAATTCTTTTCACACATTCACTTAATGCACATAAAGAAATCAGACATCCAACAGCCTATCCCGTCTTGAACGTTAAGAAAGCTTTACATTTTCATGTTTAAATTGTTAAGTTCAGCATTACTGTTTCCAGCATTCCCTTAAAAAGGAAACACCAACCTTGATCTTGGAGTCATTTTTGTGGGTGTTGGCAGACCTTCTGACATTTTATAAGGACTCTTTAGGGGTGATATATAGATGTTACCTCCAGGAATCCGTAAGGGTGAACTAGAAAACTTGTAAGGGCTTCGAGGAATGTGAGGTATTGGTGACAAGGTAGGAGGCTAGACCCAAAACAAAAGGAAAAAAGATAACTGATGTAAAGTTTTGGTGGGATCCATTACTTGTCATTAGATTTTTCCAATTAAAGAATGTTTTCAACATACCCTGGTGGAGGCATACTGTAAAATATTTGTTTTTAGTCTCTGCATAAAAACTGAGTTATAGAATACTATAATGGAATCAAACTCCTCTTCTCTGATCAAAACACGTTTAAAGGTCTGAGAAAAAAAAACATGTAAAATAAATGTTAAGAACTCTTTAACTTTTTTTTAAAAAATAATTGTACATAGTTTTATTTTTAAAAAACCCCACATTTTATATAGAAAACAATAGTCCCTTAGACTGAAATTATAGATACCCTATTTAAAGTGAAATGTTACCAAGGTAATCCAGAGAAGGGGCCTGGCAGCTGCAGACAGAATGCTGACCATTCTACAAGGGAGTTAGGCTGTGCTAACCAAACCCTGCACCATCACCACTACTCTACAGACAACATTCACTGGCCTGGAGCAGCCTTCAACCCCTCATCTCTTGGTTTAGAACATGTACATCACTCTCTTGCAGGAAACAGACATTTCATAAGTAGATTTTACAAACACTTTTTATTTTTATAAGCAGGGTCTGGTATCTTCTTCCCACTTATTCTGAATAGGAATTATAGGTTTGTGGTATCATCTTCTCACTTATTCTGAATAGGAATTATAGGTCTGGGATACCAGGTCTAACCTGTGTAAATGTTAAGTATGTAAAACTAAAGAAATTTTATGGAGTGCCTCTGCTACAATCTATATAACTAATTTAGAAAATAACTCCAAATATATGAGTAAAACCAAACTGGTTTGTATCACTTTCCAAAAATACAATGACAGATTAAAACAATAACCCAGGATTCACTGCTGCACTCCAGGAAAGTGTGAAATGTGTGTCAGACTAAGTGTGTTTTACCATAATAGCATCTCTGTAGGAGAGGAACTAGAGACACAAAATGGGTTTGCAGTGGGAAATTTTATTATGTCTTTATAAGGATTCACTTACAGTATATTTCAAATATCCCAGGTATTATTATATACAAATATAGTATTAATTATGAATATCAACTATGGATTTGGATTTCATAGTTTGTCATAGTTTTATAATTATACTTCAGTTACAAATAATTAACCAACATTATAAAAGTAAGTAAGAATATATGATCTCTATTTAACAACTGAAGAAAATTATGAATACTGACTTGTTTTTCAAAGTCTTACCATGAGAGACTACCTACCTCCTGGACAGCATGAGGAAGATCCTTGTATGCAGTTACGATGATTTTGAATTTAAGGTCGATGTTCTTCACTTTGCAGATGCCGTACATAGAGCACATCATAATCTAACAAGTAAGTGTGACAGAGGCAGAAAGAACTTATTATGTTACCTTGCTTTTTAAAGTATTATTAAAAGAAGGAAGTTTAATTTCTTCTGAGTTTTCCCCTTATTCTGAGCTGTTCGAAAGTCTATAAAAGGTGTTTAATCAAAAAATTTGTCTTTACAGAACAAAATGCAAGCAACTAACTCAATTACTCATGACTGACTACCAAGTTTGTAAAGTACCCTGACTTTGGCTCCAGTTCTTTAGTTTGTATCAAAAGTGTTGAAAGTAGAACTAGCTAATTGTATGATTTATACTGTTTTAAGCTTGTGTGAAAAATTTCAAGCTATCAAATGATGTGACATGTAATATTCTGGGGAGTAAGGCAGTGCTGCTGACAGAGACTTACATTGCTGACGGTGTTGTGATCTGTGATCTCAATGTAGAGTGGGTCTGTTGTGTTACTCTATTTTTATTAAAATGTTTCCTTATGACAAATGGATTTTCTATATGGTATCTTTCAATAAAACAATGTTTAAAATGCAAAACTAAGATTTGAAAATGATTCTCTGGGGCCTTAAATACCAACTTTTAAAACGTGTATGAACTGTTTTGGCCTGATTCAAGTATTCATCATTTCTATAACATTTTTGCCCCATCTGTCAAGACTTCTACTCCCCATCCCCTGCCCAGTGCCTGATGACCGCGCTTCACACTGAGAGTGCCACTGAGGACGCATTATACCAATTGATAGTTTTCTTCTACTGTAAAATCTTAAAGTTTTACTTATAACTCTGAATTGCAATATATATATATATTATTTATTTATTTCTAGGAATCTAGACTTCTCTTTTATAGAAAGTGGTAAGAACATAAAATAATAAGTATCTATTTAAAACATAGTATACTGAAATTTATATATCCAAATTTATGTAAGTTATAATAATTTTTTGCTTAATATATCATTCTTGTTGGGAACATTACCAATCTCACTGAAATAAGAGAATTATATGAGAATATTATGAAAAGTTATGCACCACTAAAATAAGTAAGATGAAACATAAAAGTTCTTCAAGCTATGCAGAATGCCAACATTGACTGAAAAACAAGCCAATTTTGAATTATTAAACAGTAAGTGTTTACAAACAAAAGCCCATACTCATGGGACCTCATTGGTGAATTCAGCAAAATTTCAAAAAGAAAGAAAAGACTCAATATTAATACCAATTCTTCAAAAATTCTCCTGAAATTAGAAGTTCCCAACTAACTGTATGAAAGCCAATCTGTGTGATACCAAAATCACACAGATCAACAAAACAATAAAATAAAAATAATTTCCTTTATTATTAAAGAGACTAGAATACATAGAAATATAGTTAATGAAATAAATATAAGACTTGTATTCTGAAACTATAAAACACTATTGGAAGAAGTTTAAACCTAGAAGGCTGGAAGGGCACCGCGTATCTATGAACTGAAGACTTCACGGTAAATGGCAACATTTCCCAAACTGATATAGTATTACTCAATGCAATTTCTTTCAAAATCTTCAGAGAAAATGACAAACCCGTCCTAAAACTCATATGGAAATTGAAGTTTCAGGACAGATTAAACTGATCTTGCAAAAAGAACAAGTACAATTGTGTCCCTTTATTCCAAAAAATTAGAATGCTATAGTAACTAAGACAGTGTATTCTCACCAAAATAGCTACATAGATGAACAGAATAGAAATGAGTCTCAGGAATAAACATGTGTACATGTAAAAATCAACAGACTTTCAATAACTGTCAACAGAGAATAAGAAGGAAAAAAACCCACACATTTCAAGAGCTGGTGTGGGGATGGGTATAGGTCTGTGAGTGTTTGCCGCAAAGTAAGAGGCCCTAGATTAATACCAAGGAGAAAAAGAGAAAACATAGAAAGGGGGGAGTGGTGCTGGAATAATAATTACTCCAATACCAAAATGAAGCAGATGCCCTCCCCTGCACTCTTGCAAAACCAAGTCAAAGTGGATTGAAACTTAAACAGAAAACTAAGAGGACAAAGCTCTTGGGAAAAAAGAGGTCTTGATACCTTCAAACTTGACAATATTTTTGTTTATACATCAAGATAGCAGTAACCAAAACAACAACAACAACAAACCCACCAAAGATGACCTGAAGTTTCTCAGAGGATAAAACATTTTCAGAACATGTATCTCATAGAAAAATATATATGGATTAAATCTACAGAAATCTACAGAAAAAGAAAGTAGATTTGTGTTGTTGAGGGCTCTTAGAGACAAAAGTTTCTCTTTGGTGTGATAAAATGGTTTAAAATAAAATAGATTGTGTTAGTAGCTTTACAACTCTATAAATATACTAAACCACTGAATTACACATTTACAATGTAAGCTTTGAATGGTCTATGAATTACATCAGCAAACTGTTACACACTCTACATGTTGTTTGTTATCCCCTTAAGAAGAGAAAGGGAGCTAGCAGGGATTGCTCTGTTTATAAGCCCCACTTTCTTTCCCTTCCCCCCTTCCTGTTTTGGAGTCTATGATTCTTTTTCAATCTTTTTTTGTTACTAGGATTAGACACCAGTCCTTTGTGTGTGATGGGCAAATGCTTCACCACTGAGCTACAGCACCAGCTTTCTTACTGTTTTATTTTGAGACAGGGTCTTACTAAGTGACCAGGGTGTCTTGAACTTATCATGTAGTGCTGGCGAGTCCTCAAATTTATGAGTCTTTAGCCTCAGCCTCTCAAGAATGGTTGTGATTACAGGCATATACCATCACTCATGGTTAGATAGCTGGCTGGTCCCTGGCTCATGTCATTTCCACAGTAAAATGAAATCTAACTTATCACAATACAGAAAAGGTCAATGCTAAATGGGTTATTTGGTGATTTTTTTAAATATAAATAATGTTTGTGTCATTAGTTATTAAAATTTATAACTAATTTGTAAGATCTATAGCAAAAATATAAATGGTACCCAACAAGTAACAATTCGTATATTATATAATGTATGTGAAATATACTACTAAGCTAATGTAGCTGTTCACTTGAATCTAGTCCTTACATCAGTTAACACTGAGCAGGAAGAAACGATGGCAAAGTGACTGATTTTCTTACCTGGTCCAAATGCCGGTCTCTCATGAGCTCATACTCATTTTGCAATGTGTGCTGAAACAGAGTCCAGATGATGTGCTCTAGCTCTGGGTGGTCAGACAGAAGGCGCGCACACAGTGTATTTAGTCGGAGATACGCTAGACGGTACACTGCAGATGGAAGGGCAATGGAGCATGTTTACTGTTCATTCTCAATTATGAGTGGATTTTTTTTGAAACATTAAATTCCTTTATAATGTAAGTAGCATTTAAACAATTGCCTAACCTCTAAGGCTATTTTCCTTAAATAAATGATTCCTAGTATTAGCAGTGTTATATACACAAGGCTCAGTAATACTTGCTGAAATAGCTATTACATTATGAAACCAAGGCAGAAGGGAAAGGTCATATGAGCTTGTGAAATTAGGCAAACAAAAAATTTGCTTTGGTTCTGTTGGTAATTGTTCAGCATAGATGCTGGAAATTTCCATTAATAATATTAGAGACAGTATTTTTTTAAATAATGGAATTGCAAGTTGCTTTTGTCTTGTTTTAAATTTTCTGCAAACTGATGCTAAAGGTCAGTCTGCATGGATTGCTACTAGCATCCAGTTACTTCTAGCTCATTTGCCAGGTCTTGTGGAAAGATCCCTTAATTTGGTACTTGGTGTGGTCCTGATCCTGTTTTAATATGGGGTCGTGGGGTCAGTCTAAATTTTTTCAGACAAAGAGAATGGAGCCCGATGGCTACCTAAAAGATTGGTCCGTCAAGTGGACACAGATCTTGAGCCTAATAATTATGATTCTAATGATAAAGATGGCTCAAAATCTTTATCAACCAGCTGATTTAACAGTCTCCACTCTTACTGGAGAGTAAGTAATTTTTACTAAGCTACCCACCTGGTGGCCAGACTTTGTGTCTGATCCCTGCTAATTAGCAGTTGGATTAGATACTGAAACACTTCCACTTCCAACCTTATTTTCTACATTGCTTGAATAATCATGTTGCTTTTAGCCTTTGAACCTCATATTTTAAGCAGATTGGTTGCCCTCACACAGGACTGCTCTCAGCAAGCTCAGCTATTCATCATGGCAGTTACACATAGCTGTGAAGAACTGCATCTAGTACATGCCCACAGGTCCTTTGGTCTGAACGTGGTCTTGGTCTAAAGAGTGTGCCAATGATGGCCGGTTAATCAATGACGGGTAAGAGTGTTTTTAGCTCCTATAAACCTAAGACAGAGGCATACATCATTATGCTATGTATGTTTTCCTCAATGACGGTTAATTATAGGAGTAATTTTTAGCTCCCATAAACCTAAGACAGAGGCATACATCAATATGCTATGTATGATTTCCTCAATGACAGGTAATATAGGAGTAATATAAATGCCAACCTAAGCCAGACACGGTCGCCCAGCCACTCGAGACCCTAGACAGGATGAAATTGTGCCCCGTCCAGATATTGGCACTGCCATTTTCAAAAATTAAGGGGGGAATTGTGCCCTTCCACCAGGCCTGAGCAGGCCTGCAAAGTCATTTACCACAATAGACCAAGCAACAGTAGGACCTAGGAGATGCATTGCATTACCAGCCTTGGAGCCTGCTACCTGAGCTAAGAAGAATGGACTGCCTGCTGAGCTAGCCTTGACACCTTCCGGACTGCTATCTCCTTGCCCAGCCCCTGGGCTGAACTGAGAAGAGACTCTGAGGGGTGGGGCTTCCCCTTTATATGTGAAAGCAAATTATTAAACTTCGAGCCTTGATCAGAGAACTTTGTCTTGGCTTCATCTCTTCCTGCCCGTTTCTCAGCCTCTCTTACAGGTGAACCCTGTTCAATTGTTGCTGCTGGCGGCAACAGCAAGTGATTATTCTTTTTCCCAATCCTAAAAGAAAAAATTCATACCATGTATTTCTCTATAAATACCAATAAACTTGTTTTTATTTTTTGGTTTTTCAAGACAGGGTTTCTCTGTGTAGCCCTGGCTGTCCTGGAACTCACTCTGTAGACCAGGCTGGCCTCGAACTCAGAAATCCGCCTGCCTCTGCCTCCCAAGTGCTGGGATTAAAAGTGTGCGCCACCACTGCCCAGTGAAACATAAACTTGAAAATTGTAAACTGTACTGGTACAAAATGACTGTGACAGAAAGTTTGAGACTACCACTACAAATACAACTTCTGAGATAAGGAATCAGCATTTTATACAGTTACTTTACGTTTACTCATGGTTCAAGTTGTTCCTTTAAAGACTTGCATAAATGGAACTCTTCAAAGCTAACAATTTATCCCCAAAAGCCATACTTAAGAAGGGATTGTTAAAGCATCTATGGCCCTACTGTAGATTTCTGAATGAAGCAATCTAGGTGGTATCCCTAATTTCCTCACTTACACAACCACAGAATGTTGTGAGACTTGATTAGTCAACTTCTTAAATGCCCTGAACATCCAAGAAATATGTCTATACTTGGCAATATCACATTGTATTATCTAAACTCTAGAAATGCACTTGAAAAGCAAAGTAATATTAGTGAATTTCCAAACACTAATTTGAAGACAAAACAATGGAAGCAAGAACACTAAGGTCAAAATTTTTCTAGTGCTTACTATATGCTATCCCCTGTTTAAAGCATTTTATATGCACTAATTATTCCCTAATTCCCATAAATTAGTATTATTGGAGGGTATATTATTACCATTTTTTTCATTTATAAACAAAGAAACCAAGACACGGAGATATCAAGTGATATGCTCAGTGTCACATATCCTAAGTATTGGAGCTACAACTCAACCTACTCCATGAGTCTGTGCTCTTGAAAGAAATCTTCTACTGACCTTTTTTGTAAAACAGGGAAAGGGAGGTAGATTTCAATGGCCTCTGAGTATGGAAGGCTGAGGCTGCTTGTGTCTCTGTATTTGCAGCAGAATTTACACGTGTAGTAGAAGTTCTTTTCTTTGGAGATCTTAGAGGAGAAAGATACCTAGATATATACAAGGATAAGTGTTCATTTCACACCCACACATATACACACACACATGAATTATGTTCAATTATACTAATGTATTAAGACACATTTTACCTATTTGATTTAATATTCTATATCAAATACAAGCTGGAAAAGCTAGCTTAACCGGAAAGATATGTTACCTTTCCAAACTCCAATGTCCCTGACTTTCCTTTACTTACATAACTGACAACTGTAAAATTACTTAACTTGTACAAAAACAGGCCTCCCTTGAGCTCTAGATGCAAATATCCAACTATGTAATGGATAGTACTACTTGATCCTCAAACCTTCTATGGCTAAAGGAGAATGCTGGATTCCTTCACCTAGTCTTCCTCATCTCAAACAAATGTCACTATATCACATCTAGTGTGTTAAAGTAAAAAAACCTAGGAATGAAATTTTAAAATTTCTCAATTTTTCCAGTTCCTCAAATGTGCTGCAAATCAAGTCAATATAAAACCTGTTATACAGAATACCCACAACACAACCCACAGGATTCAAGAAGGTTAACAAGCTGAAGGACCCAAGTGAGGATGCCTCAATCTCACTTGGGAGGAAGAAGAAAGCAGTCATGAGGGGAGGACAGGGAGGGACCTTGGTAGAAGAGGGGACAGGGTGGGGAAGTGGGAAACATGATCAGGTAGTGGGGGAAAACAGGAAAACAGCAGAAAGACGGAAACAGGTAACCTCGGAAGGCAGGAGGTGGGGGGACCCTCTAGAATGTACCAGAGTCCTGGGAGATTCTCAGGACTCAAAGGGAGGGACCTTGGATGAAAGGCCAACAGTGGGGAGAGAGAACTTGTAGAGTCCAACTCCAGTAGAAAGATAGGGCATCAAGTGGAGGGATGGGGTTGCCATCCCACAGTCAAAAACTCTGACCCAGAATTGTTCCTGTCTGAAGAAACTGCAAGGACAAAATTGGAGAAGAGCATGAGAGAAAGGAGGTCCTGTGACAGGTCCAAAGTAGGATCCAGGGCAAGGGGAGGCCCTGGGCCCTGACACTGTTACTGATGCTGTACTGTGCTTGCAGACAGGAGCTTATTGTGGCTGCCCTCTGAGAGGACCAACAAGCAGCTGAAAGAGTCAGCTGCAGACATTAGCACCGACCAATCGATAGATGCTAGGGACCCCATTAGGGAAAAGCTGGAAGAAACTGAGGAGGAGGGTGGCCCCATGGGAAGACCAGTCGTCTCAACTGACCTGGACCCCCAAGATCTCTCAGACACTGAGCCATCAACCAGCTGATGTGAGGCCCCCAACACATATACAGCAGAGTTCTGCCAGGTCTAGCCTCAGTGAGAGAAGATGCACCTAACCCTCAAGAGACTTGAGGCTCCAGGGAGTGGGGAGGCCTAGTGGGGTGGGGTGGGGTGGGGTGGGGGGATATCTTTTTGGAGATGGGGGTGGGGGGAGAAGATATGGAATGAAGAGTGGTGGCATGGGGGTGGGGGCAGACTAGGAAAGGGGATGAAGTCTGGACTGTAAAAAAAAGGATTAAAGAAGAAAAATAAATACATTTTAAAAATTCTCAATTTGTCCAGTTCCTCAAATATGTTGAAAACCAAGTTAATATAAAACCTGTTATTTCTATCTCAAAATACATTCCAGACCCTTCATTTCTACCTTTAATGTTTATGATAGACCAGGATACCAATATCCCTTATTTAAAATATTCAGTCTTTGAACTTTTCTTTCCATTTTCTTGACATTTCCTAGCCCTCAAGCCCACCTGTATTTCAAATAGCAACTAGATAGTCTCAATACAAATTATACAAAATTGCATTTGTGTTTAAGTGGTTTCTTACTACCTTTATAAAATCTAGGAATTTAGAGAAGCTAGCCACAGTGTGCTTATATTTACAGCTCTTACTGTGACTCTGGGCTTCTTTCTAGTCCATAATACAGGCATTCTCCCAGAAGAGAAAAACGTTTGTCTGTCAGCATTCAGTTGCCTTTCAGGTCTCCAGTCAAAAGTCTCACTTTCAAGTCGTTTCATTTGTTTCATTGCTGCACGAGTACACTAAACTAAACTCATACAAGTTGTTTGTGCTTCCTTCCTCCAAGATGCAAAGCCCTACAAGGGAGAAGAACCAGGCCATCTAACCTTACCAGTGACTGGCACTGTTGACCTAGCTTAACAAATAACCATTTCCTGAATTACAGAAAAATATAAAGCTGACTTATGTGAAAATACTACCTAACAAATTCATGCATGAATACACAGTCTCTGTGAGCTAAAAATACTTTGGGTGGAAGTTACCATGAAAATGATATCACAGGAAAATGGTTTATCACAGAATGCTGGATTTCTACACAGAATCAGGCAGAAACATGAAGCACATGTCTATGAAAGGAAGTAGCCAGAGGGCTGGAAGAGCATGGTATTGTGATCAGAATACTTGGATTCATCTGTGTGCATCTTAAGCAAGTTCCCTTGTGTCCCTCATTGCTATTTTACAGATAACTGGTGCTGATACAGTATCTTCTACCCAACAGGGCAGGTATGAACATTTAGTGAAAACAGTGAATCTGAAGTATTAATGTAAATGCCTTCACTAGATGTTAGCTGTCTTTTCCCTCAGCATCACCACTCCACACTAGTGATGTGTAATCATCCACACTACTCCACACCTATGCTCAGCCTCACAAGTTCTGGCTCTTGAGCTATTTCCTCTTGCTCTTCCAATTTTCATGTTGAAATCCTGTCTGATCATTGAGACCTATGTAAAGTGGCACTAACTCTGTCATGAGCAATTCCCCATTAGACCAACACCACGTGGTGCAGCAGCTTTGTACTTCTTTATTTGACCTTGTTAGGCCATGCATCCTATATTCCTAACTCTTAAAGCAAAAACAGTATCTTAGGCAAAACTGCAGTCCTACAATTTCTATATAGTGCTTTAAGTTTCCCTTATGGTCAAAGTGTCTTTGCAGTTTTAAATGAAGACGTAATGCATTTTTACTTACATATCTGCTGCAGTGTGGTTACTCTGGAGAGGGAGGCTCAGAGGACAAGCAGACTCAAGGTGATCAGGTCCTTCTCCATCCTTGGACTGCTTAATGAGATCAAACAAAGGTGAATCCTGGATAAAAGAAAATAGCATTGTAACAACATCAGCAGGTATGGTTTTTGTGAGTACATATAAAAACTATGCTTTGTTGTTGCAGGATTTGATCACACTGTGAACCTGTGATTGTGTTATTTACTGAAAACACTTGTTTCTACTTGTGGTGTGGCTCAGACCTTCACACACACCTTTAGTCTCTCTGGTTGGAATACACACATGTCCTTGTACACACCTTTAATCCCAAACAATGAAGGTAAAGTTAGTTTGTAGAACAGAAGCAGCCATATTTGAAACTGATGTCTAATTGAGTGGCAGACAAAGTAATGAATCAGAGAAAGATTGACAGAATAGGATATGCCTAACTCTCAAGAGAAGAGGGAGGAAAAGGAAAGCTACATAAGAAAGCATTGGGGAGGGGGGAAAGGAAGGAAGGGAAGGAGGGAGATTGAGATGGCAGAGAAAGAAGACAGACACAGGTGAAGACAGAATGAGCCAGAGAAGGAGAAGGAGCAGGAGCCAGAGTTTAGAACACACTGCCAAAGATAGTATGAGGCCACACAAGAGCAATGCAGTCAGAGATGTCAGACTGAAACAGTCAGCTTGGAGGAAAGTTTGAGCAAGAACAGCCAATTTGAACCAGGCATCTAGAGTTTAGAAAAAACAAGAAAAGCTGAGCTTATTTAGCAGTAAGTCTAAGAGCCTGAAAACATTCTAGGCCTGGATTAAAATGTATGGAGGCTAGAAGCTTCCAGGACTAGGCCCAGGTTAGCAGACAGAAGCAGTAAGCCTCAGAGACAACAATTACTCAGAGGAATAAAAAGTACTTTTACACTATGTGACATGGTTAAGTACTACTAACTTTAGGCAGAATGAGATCCTTTACTCCATTTTGAAAATCTTACTTGCCAACTTTGATACTGTGTGCATGCACACACAAATAGAAAAATCTTATGAACTTAAATATTCCTGCAACATGCATCTTGGCTTTTGATTTTTTTTGAATATTCATGTACATATAATATGATGTATTGGTGATAAAACCAAAGTTTAAAGTTTAAATACACAATTCATTTATGCTTCAAATATAACATACACATAGTGGACTATAATCTTACCAATATTTTAGTTGCATTTTTTTTTTGTCTATGATTTACCACATGAAGTAGCAACATGTTTGAATGTAGAAAGTTTTGGATTTAGACTGAAAAACAGCCCAGATGTAAAATGCTTTCTTAGCCTGAATAAAACTTTATATTCTACTCCCAAAAAAACAATAAAAGTTTTGGATTTTGAAGCATTTCAAATTTCAGAGCTTAGCCTAGTGATATGAAATATTATTATAAAAGAAGGTAAAATTTAGGCAAAAGATACACAAAATATTCAAAGAAAATAGAGAGAAACAAAGAAGTTTATGGGCAGAATGTACTAAGCCTGAAACAACTAACGCTTAAAATACCAGACAGACCTCCAGTAAATTGGATAAAAAGAGAAAGCAGAGCTGATTAGTGTTAGGAACTGAGAGTAGAACAGAATATAAAAGATATGAAAGGTAACAGGGGACTTTAAAATTTTATGTTAATAAGTTAGAAACTTTAACTACATGAAAAAACTGTAAATATTATCAAAGTTCAATGAAAAATAATTTGAGTGATCTTGTCATTACTAAAAATTTGAATCAGAGCCAGGCAATGGTGGTGCACACTTTTAATCCTAGTCAAAGGCAGGCAGATCTCTGAATTCAAGGCTACCCTGGTCTACAGAGTTAGTTCTGGGATAGACAGGGCTACACAAAGAAAACTTATCTTGAAAAAAATAATAAAATAAAATAAAAATAAAAAATCGAATCATAATTTAAAATTGCTCCATAAAGAAAAGCCCTTTTTGTTTTACCAGAAAAGTTTTAGCAAAACTTCAAAGGAAAGATACTTTGCTTTTAGTTGAACTCTTTCTAAATTGAGAAAATGGAAACATTTTCATATCTCCTTTTATGAGTTAGTATATCACAAGAAATTACAATGATCCCTTTTGTTGTTAAGAGGAGACTTTGAAACTGACAGAAACCAGAAGCCTGAAGTTGGAGAAATGGCTCAGTGGTTATAAGTAGGTGTTGTCTTACAGAGCAGAGGTACCCAGTCAGATCCCAGCACCCTGATAAAGCAGCTCACAACCTGTAACTTCAGCTCCAGGGGACCCAACAGCCTTTTCTTGCCTCTGTGGGCATTTACCCATGCACATATATACATGCATGCATGCACATACACACATGCATGCAGATACACACATGTATATGCATAAATAAAAATAAATCTTAAGAAATAGAAATTACAATGAAAATGACAAATTCTGAACACATACATAATAAAAAGCCAATTACATTAAATCTACTCTTTAAAAAATAAGCAATGCCAGTAAAAGACAGTCAACATAAGAAGCCATAAACTACTGAGTAAAGAGAATGAACAGGGGATATGAGATAGAAAAACCTGAATGTGGAAGACATAAGGTAAGTGCTAACCTACTTACTATATGATAAAATGGTAAATGGAAGCCCAACAGTGAGGAAAAGCAACATTTTTTTTAATTATTTGATTTTATGTGTATGGCTGCTTTATCTGCATATGTATGCACAATGTGCATGAAGTACCTGTAGAAGCCAGAAAGGGTATCATATGTCCTTGGGCAGTGAGCAAAAGGGGAATTAGCAACAGAAAGACTGGCAGAAGTCTACCTAAGGCTAAGCTAACAAAGACATTTGTCTCCTCTTCTCCTTCCTACAGTGATTTTAAAAAAAGTATAGAGATTTGGTGAGCATAAAACATAACTGGCTGTTCTGAAGTCTTCAGACAGTATCTACGAAGGAGCTACTACACTAAAGAAGGGAGCAGAAGGGAATACTGCGTATCCCAGACTGCTTCCTGCATCCACAGCCTAGGGAGTATTCAACCTATGACCATACCCTCCAGGTATGAAAACATAAGCATCAAGCTATGCTAAGAGAAAAGAACTATGGTATTAACAAACCGAAGGCTCTATAAGGGAATTCAATTCATGCAAATCACCACACGAAATCTCCCCTATGTAAACACAGCCTCCAGCTAATTTTTAGTGATTTACACATAAATGCAACCAAGTATTTCTAGTCAAGTTTCTACTATGAAAACACCAAAGCAAAACAAACAAAAAGTATCTTGAAAGAAACATTTCAGAAAAAAAAAATATATATATAAAGAAAGAAAACCTGTTGGAGTGATGTTTTTATATACTTGATGTGTCTCTGTCCTTCCTTGCCTGACTAAAGTACCTTCTGATTGATTAAAATAAAAAGCCTATGACCTATAGGAAAGGCAGAATAGTAAGGTGGGCCATGAGGGCAAAGAGAGGAATTCAGGGAGAGTTAGGTGCCACCAGGACACAGGGGGACAATCAGGCCAGGAAAAAATGAGAGGTAACTACCCACCCATGTGGCAGAACTTAGGTTATTATAAATGGGATGATTAGTTACGAGCTAGTTGGGAAGCAAAACTACTTTAAGGTCTAAAGCTTTAATAAAAAAATATGTCTCCATGTAATGACATGGAGAACAAGAATGGGTATAGAAAGGACCATGATTTGATTACAAAACCCCAGTGCATTAAGCTACTGAATAGTCCTTTTGATTAGGAAGTTACTCAAGTCAAGTAAGACATTCCTAAACGGTGTGTTCTCTTACCCATCTTCATTTCATTCACCTCATTTCAAAAAACATAAGGAACTAGGTTTTCTTGTTTTGTTTAAAAGTTTTATAAAATTTTGTGTATGCATATTTTTGCCTACAAGTATCCTATATACTACATGTACATAATGCCTGTGAAGGCCAGAAGACGTTATTGGATCTTCAGAAACTGGAGTTACTGATGGTTATTAGCTACAATAGGTGCCGAGAACCAAAGTCAGGTTTTCTGCAAGAGCAGTAAATGTTCTTCATGGCCGAGCCACTCTCCAGTTCTTTTGCTTTTGAGGCAGTGTCTCACTATACAACCTGGCCTGGCCTGAAACTTGCTTTATAGACCAAGTTGGCCTCCAATTCAGGTATCTTTCTGTCTCTGCCTCTTGGATGCTGGGATTAATGGTGTGTACCACCACACTCAGCAAGGGTCATTTTTCTTAATTGTAAAGATATTTGGTTAAGATTATTTAAATCACAGTATTGTGAATTCAGATGATGCAATGATAAGAATTTAGACATTTAGTGTTAAACACAAAGTATCATATAAGTATTTGATGATACTATGATTATAGTCTTATAAATGCCATTTACAGAGGATAATATATCTTTCAAATGTAAACATAAGCCAAGTTATCTATCCATCCACCAAGTGCATTTTGTTCTTCACTCAGCATCTTCACTTTTACATCTATGTACAATGTGAACTAACCATTCTCAATCATCAAACAACAAAACCAAACACCCCTTTCCCCTGCCCTTCTGTGCTTGCTCCTTCCTTGTCTTGGATATTCTTTGCCTAGAGCATTCCAAGACTCAACCCATATTATTATTCACATTTGTTCAAACCTCCAGAGTGAAGATTTCTCCAAACTTTTTGTTAAGAGGGTTTAACTCCCACTCTGTTCCAATCTTACAGCCAGCATTGGTCATTACTTGTCACTATATTTGTTTCCTTGCTTATTAACTATCTCTATTAAAATTCAAGATTCAGAAAGGCATGGGTTTTGCCAGTTCACAACAGTTATTTCTAATGTTTAAAGCTGCTTTGCAAATAGTAGGGGTTGAATAAACATTTACTGAATAAATTAACAGAGTGAGAAGATTAAAGTCCTCCAAATTCCTTGATATTAATTCTACTTTAAAGTAAGAATACAGTTTAAAATGAAAGTTTCTTAGTTATATACTCTTCTAAATTCCTTAAACATACGTTCAGACCAGGTGTGGTGGTGCACTCCTTTAATCCCAACAGAGGGAGATGAATCTCTGTGAGTTCTAGGCCAGCTGGGTGTATACCATGAGTTCCAGATTAGTTACACCTATACAGTGAAACACTGCCTAAAAAAACAAAAACAAAATCTTTTTCCTTATAATCCTCCCCCCCCACAATACTAATAATAATGTGCATCATATCCACAAAATATGAGCATATCAACTGTTTCAGAGTGACTTTCAAAATGCTTTCTTTAGAGTAAAGCACCAAGAAATACAATGAAGTATTCTGTATAACCTAGAGTAAAAAGAAATTCTTTTCAACAGCAAACCATTAGGCTCTGAACTAAGAACAAGCATGTGTGAAGCATGTAGGACAATGGCCAGCAAACAGACATGTTTCCTACCTATCAGCTTTGTGTAGAGTCTAGTGGGATGAGACAGATGGTAATCTTGCAAGAACTAACCTTGTGATTACAAATTCAGAAAGTGCTATGAAATAACAGCAAATATCTGCAAAATGAGTAAATGCTCATAGTATAGGGAATTAATACTTTAAGAGGAACTGACAGTGTGAGAAGCAGACATTAAAAAGGGAACAAAGCATCAACAGTCTTGAAAGGAAGTTAGAATGTGATGAAAGCAAAGGATGCTTTGCCAAATTTTGTAGAAAGGGAAGAGAAAGTTGTAAGTGAATGAGGAAGCATAAGAAGGGCAGTTCAAAAGTCAGGAATAAATATGCTTGCACTGCTGAAATGAGGAGACATGAACTGTCTATCAATAATGCTATGATTAAGATTTACAAGTAGGTTAAGACAAACATCTGTTGATTAAGTGACCACAGTTAGAGAAATTGCCTCAAATAATCCCTGCCTCTTAACTGTAATCTGTAGGCCAGAAAATAAAAAAAATCACCAGATTTTTGCCTTGGGAATCTACTAAGTACCCTACACACACACACACACACACACACACACACACACACACACACACGTTTCCTTCTAGTACAGTATTATTACTAAACAAAAGTAGAGCAAGCTAGGTGTGGCAGCACCCATCTGTAATCCAAGCACTCAGGAGGGTAAAGGACAAAATCTGAACTGTTCTGGGCTAAGAAGTTCCAGGTTGGCCCAGGTTATATGGTGAAGTAAGACCCAATCACAGTAAATAAATAAACTTAAAAACTTGAGCTATGAACTATAGGTGTGACTCAACGAAAGCCCTTGCCTAGCACGTGAGACCACAGAGACTCTAGTTAGCACACGTGAAACCACAGACTCTAGTTAGCACACAGGAACATTTATCTCATTGGCCTTGGTATATGTTGCTTCACTTTCTAGATACATGGAATTCACAGGATTTTATAAACCATGTAGTTTCTCTGAAATTAAATTACTGTTAAAATCTATTTGCCTGTGGTTTGTAAGACACCCAGTCTCCAGTGTTTTATGTGCAGCACTAACAGACTGACATTTTAACAGGAATTCAGACAACTGAATCATTACTTCTAAGGCCATACCTTGAAAGTTAGATTATGCTTAGAATGACTGTAAGATTGTTCTTCACCACTTATTTTGGGGGGTGGGGGGGTGGGGGTGGGCGGAGAAGGTTCAAGACAGGGTTTCTTTATGGCTGTCCTGGAACTTGCTCTGCAGATCAGGCTGTCTTTGAACTCAGAGATCCACCTGCCTCTGTCTCCTGAGTGCTAGCATTAAAGTTGTATACCACCACAGCTCAGAGTCTTTCCCTCTTTATAATTACAAACTTTGACTATTTCACTGAAATATTACAAATATTTTTTATAACACAGATTAGTTTAAAGTTATATACAATTTCTTTCTATAATAATTATGTTGAAGTTCCTTTTTCAGATTTCATTTTTCTGTTTATTAAGAATAGAATAGGGATGGCTCAGATGTTAAGAGCACTGGCTGCTCTTCCAGAGGTGTTGAGTTCAATTCTCAGCACCCACATGGTGGCTCACGATTGTCTATGGGATCCAATGCCCTCTTCTGAGGAGCAAATGTACATGTAAACAAGACAGCTTGAGAGATGTCTCTACTTCCCCTTGACAAAAAACCAAAACAATTACGTACCTACATATCATTAATTTGAAATGATGTTTCTTTTTTGTTAAAACAAAGCATAGAATTAATATTAAATCTGGCCATTGATCATAAATTCTTTTACATAGTCAAAAAAGGTGAAGCAGATCATCTTAATTCACAAAATACTTTGATGACTATGGTTAATAACACAAAGGAATTAGTCTTATTTCTTTCATTACCAGAAATCTACCTTCATAATTCTCTTATATTTAATAAGAATACTGGTTAATGTTTACTGAACATCTACTAAATGTGCTACTAACATCTACTTCATGCTATTTTATATACATCCTTCATTTAATCCTTATATGTTTATAACATAAATACTATTACTCTATGCATTTTACAGATAAAAAATCAGAGGCATGAAAGTTAACATTCATGCATATGACTAGTAAACGGGGTTTGAACCCAAGGCTACAGGCTTCTAAAGCCTGTGCTCTTAGTGACTATACTAGACTAAAAGCTATGCTTGTCTGTCTTCTCTGTTCTTTCTTTGCCTCTTGTTGAGCTTTTAAACCATGTTTCCACCCTATTATCTGCACCTACCAGCAGTTCCACCTCTCAGAATCTCATTAATCATTCATCTGAAAATGCTAAGACAAATAACACATGAATGATAGTACCTACCACATAAGTTATTAATACTCTAAACAAAAGCTTTGGTACTGTTACATTTGGATCTGGGTTATGTTGCAAATGTTCATGTTCAAAGCTTAGTCTCCAGCCTGTGGCACTATTGGGAGATGATAAAACATTTAGGAGGTGTGGCCTAGTGGGAGGAAGTGAGGTCACTAAAGGTGTGGTCTTGAAAGGGCTACTGCAATCCTGGCCCCTTCTTCCCTCTGCTTCCTGGTCAGCATAATATAGAAGCTTCCTGTGTTATATACTCATGGCTTCAATACTCTGTCCAGCAATAAGACTCAAAATAATATAGAAGCAACCTTTGAAACCATGAGTCAAAGTAAACTTTACTCCTTTTAAGTTGATTTTCTCTGGTACTTTGTCAGAGTTATAAAAACAACTAACATAGGTACAGAATGTTGCACATAATAAACCATCAGTAATTCTGCCTCAATGCTATAGTAAGGCACCAATTGCTTTACTTACATTGTTCTATTCCCATATAAAACTCTAAGAGAAGATACTATTTCTTTTACTGTTCTTTTACAAAAGATGAAAATTAGCTAAGAGTAAACTGCTAGGCATAGTAAGAGACAGAGCTTCTATCACCTCAAAGGAGAGGGAGTCATGAAAGAGGGAGTAATTCCACGGTAAGACAGGAAGCCGGAGCACTAGGAGAGGCCAGGCCAGGCTCACCTGTACCAAACTTCTAGCTAAAAGGTCTCATGCCAACTACGTTGAACCAAGATTCTAACTTATGAACCTGTGGGGATAAAGCACAGCTATGACAAATGAGATGATATGTATAAAGTGCTTAAAATGGCACCCAGTTTGGTATCAGAACTGGCTTGGGAGATCGCCTCTGAACCCAGTGACGTCAACCATAGGTGACAGGGATCCCCCTCCCCAGTCTGTTGTCATGGCAATTGCATACACTCCCAGAGTCCACTTCCCACCTCTACCTGTGAGCGGTTACATCACAACCTAAATAAAAGGCAGATCCTTCCTGACCTTAATCCCTTTTTCTTTTCTCTCTTTTCTCCTTTGTCTCCATTACCCCCTTTTTGCCCCTGACTCCACAGTAAAAGCTCTGCTATGTGGAACTGCACTGGCCTGGTGCGGTCTGTCTAGACGCAAGCCTTGACTCCAACACAGCACCGGGCACGTAGCCCTGAAGAGAGAAATGATCAGTTCCACAAAACTAAAACACAGATTGCACAATACGGTAACAAGAGACAAGAAACTCACTTAAGGATATCTGAGGAGGCAATGACTGAGGCCTACATAAGACTTTGAAAGGATCTTCAAAATAAAATCCCAGGATCTGATATATGATGAATATTCAGTAGTATTTTTAGAACATTAACAAGTAACATAGCTACATTGTAGAATAAGTTAAATACAGCAAGGAACAAATAAGAAACCTGATAACAGAATTTGCTGTCTAGCTGACAAAGCCTACAACCTTCACAGCTGGCTTCCAGTGTTAACAAATAACTTCTAA
The DNA here is from genome assembly GCF_011762505.2 of Arvicanthis niloticus. Lineage (NCBI taxonomy): Eukaryota > Metazoa > Chordata > Mammalia > Rodentia > Muridae > Arvicanthis > Arvicanthis niloticus. Next base: position 46,748,600 of record NC_047660.1, on the reverse strand, counting down.
CCGTGATTCTTTACATGCTTTTATATTGTACAGATCACTTACCCTAAACTGTGCCAGCATTAGTCTATGTAACTATGGCATATGGGAAAAGTGACAGTATGTGATGTCTAAAGTTAGCTTATTAGAAACTGACAGTTTCCATCTTCACATATCTTGCTTCTGGAGTAGGGAGAACAAGCTGCCATGTAACAAGCAGCTATGGAGAGGCCCACAAGGCAAAGCAGTAAAGCCTCTGGCCATCAGCCAATGCCAACAGCCACGGGAGCACACCTCAATGCCAATTCTCCAATACCAGTAAAGCAATAAGCTAGCTGACTGTGAAGCTGGCTAGCAATAGCTATGGCACTTCCTGACCTTCAGAAATTCATACGATAATAAATGTTTGCTGTTTTAATTGCTAACAGGTAACTAATACCTCAGCCAATAACTAATACAGCTAAAATTTGATTCTTAAAAACACTATGAAGAAAGATGTAAAACACTGGTATTTTTCTCTGTACCACTGTTGCTACCCAGCACCTCAGGGAGCAGCTTTCTCCAGATCAGGCAAGCTGCATCTTGACATTACTTACCTGCTTAAACTAACTGTCAGCATAATTGTTCTCTACACACTTGTTGCTTTGGTACCTAATCCTGTGAAGGAAACCAGATTCTCACTGTCAGTAAAGTTAGTGTGAATCTCATCAAATAAACAATACTGTCAGAAAAATGGAAGCTCTAAGTGCACTCTAAATGACCTTCCATAATTAGCATGCATTTCTAAAGCAAGCACAAACTCCTCCTGAGATTAAAGGATGTCAATGTTGGGGCCCAAGCTCGGGTCCCTGTTCGGGCGCCAAAATAATGTTGGGGTCCACACTAGCCCCACGTTCGGGCGCCAAAATAATGTTGGGGACCGCACTAGCCCCAAGTTGGGGCGGCCAAAATAAATGTTGCAGCCCAGGCAAAATGTTGAGGCCCGGGCCGACCCACGTTTGGGCGGCCACTGTATCCCAGCCCAAGCTGCTGCTCTGATCTGCAGGTCGGGTTTCAGCAAGAGCGAGAGTGAGGGCAGATTCTACGTAATGTCTAATGTGTATGAATCTCTCTCTCTGGTCTGATGTCTGGTTCTGTCTTCTATAGTCTCATTCTAAGCCACGCCTCTAAGTTACACCTTTAATCATGCCCTTAGGTCTTGTCTCTAACTCTGATCTCTATACTTCTAAGTCACACACCTTTAATCTCACACACCTTTAATCTCACGCACCTTTAATCTCAAGGTATCTAAACCAAGATTATCAGAGTGTTCTCAGCTGTTGTAGGCTATTGTAATTCAAGTCTCATGTCAGGGTATATGGCTCAAGATGGCTGCAAAGCTGATAGCCGCTTTCTGCTAAAAGTCGGCCCCCAACATGTCAAGACTATTCAGACAAATACCCCTAAAAGAGACCTGATCCATCACCTAAGTGAAAGTGAAGCCTCCAGTGTTGGTAGAAAAACTAACAATGGGGAAGTTATGGCAGGAATTGCTATTGTTTGCTGGGTGTTTTAAGGAATACTATTGAATCTACATTGCAGGAAATATTTTTGTACTATCCTAAGCCAACTTCTAAGACTGTTTTGCCTCACAAAAGGAAACTAGGATAGAAACTAGAAAACTTCTGGCCTTGGCCTTTCTGCTAGTTCTTGTCCATTTATTTCTCCTGTCATTTAATAGTGATGTTCCTCTAGACACTGCAAATATATATACTACTAGAGATGCTGTTGTGGCTTTAACAATATCTATATATTTCCAAATATACATTTAGGACTAAAAAAAGTCTTTCAGATTCTGGGTCCACATTTCAAGTTTGATACTAAAGATTCCCATGTGAATATATCACAAGTGCTTCATCTATAACATGTCCAAACATGAACAAGAACAGTCATTCCCTTTAGCACTAACCAGCTCTGATTCTGATCCTACTGTTAGGGTAGCTATGTTATCAATCACCTGATCTCCGATCTGTCTACACTATGAGAATCGTCCTTAGTAATCCTTGGTTTCATTCAGGCTTCTAAACTCTTGATTCATTCCTTTAGCATATTTGTGTCTCTGTATTTAAAACTTGCTTCCTATGGATTGCATAAAGTAGGCTTTGCTTTTTATCTACTATGACAAGATTATTTTAGACTTATTCTATGTATATTAGTATTTTGCCTGCATGTATGTATGAGCACCATGTTTGGTATCAGGTGTCCACAGAGGTCAGAAAAAGGCCCCATATGATCCCCTTGAATTGGAGTTAAGGATTATTGTAAGCCACTATGTGGATGCCAAGAACTGAACCACCTGTGTGGGTCCTCTGGAAGAGCTGTACGTGCTCTTAACCATTTAGCCATCTTTCTAGTTCCGGTTCTGTTAAGATTTTAATTGGGCTGCTTTTAGACTATCTGCATTCAGCATAGTTACTGATAGTATCTTGTTTTATCCCACCTATTCTTTGGTTCCTTTGGGCAAAGGCACACACACAAAAGAAACTTAATATAGACATAAAATTTTAACAAAACTGAATTCACCTAGGGTGGACACATACACACACTTTTAAAAATTTAAAAATTATGTCATCACCAGATTCCACATTATTCACTAGTAATTTTGAATTGTTTCATTTAAGTATACTCTATGTTTTATGATATACTTATTTAAGGCTCATCTAGTGGCAAAAATTCTTGTCAGATTCATCTCCAGTAGTACCATGAGGTGCTCCCTGAAAAGCCTTTTTAAAAAAAATTATTATTTACTGATGTGTATATATATGCATGTATCTGTGCCTGAGGTCAGAGGCATCCCCTGGAGGCAGAGTTATAAGCAGTTTGAGCTGTCTGATATGGATGCTGGGAATTGAACTTGGGTCTTCAATAAGAACAATACATGTCTTAACTATTAAGCTATCTCTCTAGGGCCTGAGAAGCCCCTTCTATAATACAAAGCGAGGGAACAGAACCCAACACTATCCTTTAAATTGTACATTTTCCATAGCTTTTTACCACTTCTGATCCCAGACTGTTTTATTTTACTGAGTTCATAGTAAATCTGAATGATTTTTAACTCTTTTGAGACAACAAAGCATACTTTCTTACTTTCTAAAAGTATCTAAATGTGTACTCATAAAAAGAAAAGCACATGACTCTATAACCATAAAATTATGTAAGTATAATTTTTTATGCAGTTCTACAGGTGGAAATATTTCACAGGCAACATTCTGGACATATCCACAATAGGTACTAAGCCCTATTAACATGCATTTTCACGTCATACATTAACTCATTCTCTTCTCATATTGTTTAGGAAAAAAAGTAGTTAAAAATCACTTTGAGAAATTCATGGTAAGACACAGTTTAAAAGATGCATTAGAGGCAGGAGAATCTCTGTGACTTTGAGACCAGCCAGGTCTATGTAAGAAGTTCTAAGACAGCCAGGACTATGTAGAAAGACTTTGTATTGGAAGGAAGAAAGGAAGGGAGGGAGGGAAAGAGGGAGGGAGGAGAAAAAGAAAAAATAAAGTATTTTTTTCTAAGATTGTACACAAAACACAGTGTTCCCCTTATCCCCTTATATACACGGAGGCACATGTGCCTGTACTCAAACCCATACATAATATACATGCATATACAAAGTAATTTTAAAAAATTCATTCTCAGGGAAAAGCAAACATGTAATGGAAGATATCATGCTGAGCAATTCAGTGACTCAGAGAGGTAAAGTCACAGTTCAGGCAGTTCAACGTGGTCAGGGAATGATCATATTAGAACAGGAAGGCCAGGAGGTTGTTTCTAAAAGGCAAACAGAACCAGAATATTGATATAAAATTAGACTATCATGGAGAAAGGACATGGAGGATACTAATATAAAATACTGAGTGTTAGGCTAAAGCAATGGATCAGTGGTTAAGAGCATTTAATGTTCTTCCAGCGGACCTGAGTTCAGTTCTCAACACCCATATGTCAACTTACAACTGTTTGTAACTCCAAAATCTGACACCCTCACACAGACATTCATGCAGGCAAAACACCAATGAACACAAAATAAAAATAAATTATATAAAACAAAGTTAAAAAAGAAGAAAAAAGATCCTGAGTGTTCACTCAAGCATAGTTGGGATGGAACATAGTTAATAAATGCTATAGATGATGCTGGTGTCAGGGAAATTGTGCACAGATCACAGTGGAGTATCTTGGGGCAATAGGGTATCGCCAAATCACCAAAGAGCAAAAGAGAAAACCTTAATAATTAAACAGGGAGAAGTCAGGAGAGATCTGACTTGTAATGGAACTATTAACATGGAATGATTTGTGGGGTGATGGAGTGTCCTGGAATTCACTTCTTTGAAGTATTTATAGTTTGATGAACATTGTAAGGGCCTTTCTTCATTTATGAGATGTCATTTAAAACAGAACTCTGAAGTAGATATCCTGAATTTATCAAGTGGAAATGCTATTTAAAATTTTCTGCTGGGCAATGGTAGTGTAGGCCTTTAATCCCAGAACAGAGGAAAATCTCTGAGTTTGAGGCCAGCCTGGTTCACAGTATAAACAAGGACAGCCAGAGCTACACAGCGAAACCTTGTCTCAGGAAAAAACAAAACAAAACAAAACAAAACAAAACAAAACAAAACAAATTTCCAGCCAGAGGTGTGGTACCACCTTTATTCCCAGCACTTAAAGAGGCAGGGGTAGGTGAACTCTGAGTTCAAGGGCAGCCTGGCCCACTACAGAAAAACCCTGTCTCAAAACAAAACAAAACAAACTTGTGCTAGAAATTTCCAATTGCTGTGAAAATATTTATAAGAGAAACTGGACAAATTTATGAGAGAAATTTGAAAAATATAAATTGGAACAGCCTTTCACAGTGATAGACCAGCTAAAGTTAATTTCCTGAGATATGCATAAACCAGTTTTATTTCACGTCTGTTCCAACTTTCCCTTGTCCACAAAGCTGTTTCTGAGCTTTCTTCATGAGCAGTTAAGAGTGGTTTTTACACATCCACAAAATGTTTACACCCCCCCCACCCCCCCCCCCCACCCCCCGCCTTAAATACACAGAATCAGACTTTGTTTTCTTCAGTGCTGCTCCCAGCACCTGGAAAAGCAGCTGGCACACTACTGGCACTGAGTCAATTGATGTTAAATAAACAAAATCAGTGAACAGATGACTAGAACATAAGCAGGAAAGGTTATTTGTTGTTTTGTTTTGTTACTTTATGGTGCTGGGGATGGGGCCTTGGACACTGAGCAACACCCTTGGCCAGGCAGGAAAGACACATCCTGTTTTCCTATGTATGCCATCAGGACAACAACCCAGCAACCTTTATTGGTCAGGTCAAAGGGCCCACTTCTGTTTAACTGAAACAACAAAGGGCCAGGCTCTGGCAGCATCTCTCCTTCCGCTCCTTTGTTTTTAGCCTGTCTGAGGCCCTGCTGGCAACATCTGCTATTGATAGGAAACCCTCATGTTTCCTAAGATTTGGAATCTGTTGATTAAAGTAATTGTAGTGTCAGACTAATAAAAGTGCTCATGGGGCTTTTGCTGTGACTCGGGATGACCAATGACTCAAGAGTCTCACCAACACTCCTAGACCTCGGAGTGCTCCTCTCTGTAAAGAGCTAGTCTCTTTCCCTGAGTCTAAGTGGATTAAGAGCCCAAATGCCTAAAGTCAAATTACGTTTCCGGTTTTAATTACATCTGCAACAGAGTCCATATAATTAGATCTTTAAAACATGTCATCTATTCACTCACTTTCATTTTTGGAGGTAAAAACCTTTAAAGATAAAAGTTCAGCAGTGGGCAGTGGTGGCGCACGCCTTTAATCCCAGCACCTGGGAGGCAGAGGCAGTCGGATTTCTGAGTTTGCGAGGCCAGCCTGGTCTACAGAGTGAATTCCAGGACAACCAGGGCTACACAGAGAAACCCTGTCTCAAAAAACCAAAAAAGAAAAGAAAATAAATAAATAAATAAATAAAAATTTTATATTTGGGTACTAAAAAAACTACTTTTAAGGATAAAGTGACATGCTTATTTAGACCCTCTCTGTTTTTTGTTTTATAATTTTTTATAATTATAATCTTAAAAATAATTTAAAAGAAAAAGTTCCTTTTGAATATTACATAAAACATAATATGATCACCTTTTTTTTCCATTGCATGGTGGGACTAACAAAATTATCTGGTTAAAGCTGTATCTTTCCTTAAGAATGTCACATTTTATATAACACTTAGTCCCATTTTTATTTATTTTCTTTTTCTTTTATTTTAATTTATATGTGACTGTGCTCACAGAAGTCAGAAGAAGGTATCAGATCCTTGGAACTGAAGTTATAAGCAGATGTGAGCCACCTGATGTAGGTGCTGGGAACTGAACAGGGTGTGATGGAAGAGTAGTAAGTACTACAACCACTCAGCCATGTCTCCAGCCTTTTAGTGAAGCTTGGATCCAGGCTGACACACTGGCTAGGCAAGAGTTCCACCACTGTCCTACATTGAACCACGTTTCTACTTTTAAAATTGTACTGCTCTTCCCCCAACTCTTGTGAAGCCTTTAAATTTTTTTATTATGATTTTCTGTGTATGGTGTTGTTTTGTTTGCATGTTTGTATACCACATGTATGCCTGGTGCCCACAGAGGCCAGAAGAGGGCACTATATTCCTGGAACTAGAGTTACAGATGGTTGTAAACGGCCCTGTGGGTGCTAGGAATCAAACCAGGGTGGTCTGGAAAAGCAGTCAGTGCTCTTAAGGATGGGTTGTCTCCTCAGTGTAAAAGTATCTTTTATTTGTCTGGTTTAATTGTCGTCTCTGAAGCTTGCTTGCCTGTATTTGCTAACCTAGGCCTAATCCTGGAAAGGTCTAGCTTCCATACATTCTAATCTAGGCCTAGAATGTTTTCAGCTTCTTGAGACTTACTGATGAATAAACTCATTCTTTCTGGTTCTTTCTGAGATCTGGCTAGCTAGTTCAACTTAGCCGTTCTTGCTCAAACTTCTCTCTATGCTAACTGGTTGAACCTGGCTTCCTCTTGGCTTCTGAATTGCTCTGTGTGGCCTCAAACTAATTCTAGCAATCTGTTCTGATCTTCTGGCTCTTCTCCTTCTTTGGCTTGTTCTCTCAGCAACCTCCCCACCCCCTCCTCCCTCTCTAACTTTCTAACTCTCCCTGTACAACTGCCTCCCCTCTCTCTGCACTGCTCCCTCCAGTAACTTCTTTTTCCTCTCTCTTCTAGAGAGCCAGGCATATCCTATTCTGTCAAATCTTTCTCTGATTTGTTACTTTGTCTGCCACTCAACTAGACAACACTTTCAAACATGGTTGCTCACCACCCCCTCCCCCAGGGTTTCTCTGTATAGCCCTGGCTGTCTTGGAACTCACTCTGTAGACAAGTCTGGCCTAGAACTCAGAATCCACCTGCCTCTGCCTCCCAAGTGCTGGGATTAAAGGCATGCACCACCACTGTCTGGTTTGGCTGCTTCCTTCTACAAACTAACTTTACCTTCATTGTTTGGGATTAAAGATGGGTACTAAGGGCATGTCTGCATTCCAGCCAGAGTCATGTTGCTGGATTAAAATCTCTCTACACTCCACACTCCAGCTTTATTTTATGTATGAGTGTTTTTGCCTGCATGTATGTAGGTGAACCACATGCATGTTTAGTGCCCTCAGAGGTCAGAAGTTGGCATCATCCCTTGAAACAGAGTTACTGATGATAGTGAGTTCTAACAAATCCAAATCAGGTCCTCTGGAAGAAAAGTGATTCTAACTTTGAGCCTTCTCTCTGGGCCCCAGAAGTCATTTTTTAAGGGAGTACTTTAAAGAAATTATTGACACAGTCAGAGTTTGTTTTGCTATAAAGAATAGTTGATGTCTACCTCTTCCCCTCAGTGACCATTTAAATATATGTCCTTTCTTTTCTTTCTGTCTGTCTGTCTCTCTTTTTCCTTTTTCTTTTTTCTGAGAGTCTCACGCAGCCCGAGCTGGCTTTAAACTCACTGTGCAGCAAAGATGACTCTGAGCTTCAGCCTCTGCCTCCACCTCTCAAGTGCTGGGATTACAGACATGCAACAGCATGCCCAGTTCAGTTCTCCACTCACCGAAATGCTAAAATTATATTAAATTACTCCAGATTCCAGATCTTTAAGGTCCAATTCTTAGTTCAACTCACAATTAAATGCAAAGTAGACAAGATTATATTTTTGATTTATTAAAAGTCTGATAATTCATAGTTTAAGATTAAGGTACTATTAGGTATTCAACACAAATTAGGACGGAGAAAACTTTGTCTTAGAAATGAAACAGATGCCGGGCGGTGGTGGCGCACACCTTTAATCCCAGCACCTGGGAGGCAGAGGCAGGTGGATTTCTGAGTTCCAGGCCAGCCTGGTCTACCAGTGAGTTCCAGGACAGCCAAGGCTATACAGAGAAACCCTGTCCCGAAAAACCAAAAAAAGAAAAAAAAAAAAAAAAAAAAAGAAATGAAACAGATAAGATTATATAATTGCATACATTTTCAAGAGATGAACTAAGGTAAAGGACATGTACTAAAAGCCTACTGGAATTTTTAGAGTGGCATTTTACTTAGAGATTCACTGCATGACAATTGTCTCCCACCTACCTACCTGGAGTGTCCTCCAGGCCTTTAGTCAGAGTGCAGCCTGCTTTGTCTGCCCCCCCCCCCCCCCATGCCGGTATGTGTTTAGCTTCACTCCTGAAGTATTTTGCTGTTGTTGTTCTAAATGAGTTTTCTTTTATAATTTACAGCTCTTTCTTTTTCTTAGTGTTATTTGGAGACATGATTTCTCTGTATATTCTTTACTTGAGCTTTGATCTAAATTTCCAATTCTCTATCAGGAAAAAGAACAACTGGAGGCTACATGATATGCCAAGAACCTAGGACTGCAGTTCCAGCTCTAGCAATAAACAACCATGGCTGAAGAATTTGCTTCTCACAAATGGCTTCTTCAACTGTGATTGAGTGACTTAAGCTACTGAACTGAATTGGAGGAGGGGGTGGGACGGACAGGATACCACTCTGTAATGCTTAAGCAGACTGCTTTCAGCTCCTAGATGAAGTTCTATTACAACATTAGAGAGTTCTAACTAGTCCAATGTGTATGTGCTTTAAAATCAAAATTTATTTCACTTCATTTTGTTCTAAAAACCATCTATTAAGACAGAAGGGCCTGGTTAGGATAGATTTTGTCCGAAGTAAAAGTCTAAACTTAAAAAACAAAAATCCTTTTATTTCAAGATTTAGTTCCAGTATGCACGCACAGAATGTATTTTTTTTCACATGACAAACATGTATAAGGAATTAACTGGGTTCAGTACTTATAAAGTGAGGGCCTGTTTCAGTTTGGGCTTGCAATCCACCCACTGTGCAATCCTAAGAAATCATAAACTCTAAATTCAAGTTTCTTCATTTGCAATTTTTCCTTTTTGAAATTTTAAAACAGAAAGCTAAGATAAAAATGATTCTAGAGATCTAATTCAATATTGCCTTTTTACAACTTTCAAAACTATAACAGAAATTAAGTTACTTGATAAAAGCTGGATTTTTAGTACCAAAGATTAAAAACCAGGTCACTAAGGATCTAGTTTAATTGGTCTTTCCACTATTTCTTACTTCTTCCAAAATAGTTGATTTTTTTTTTTTTTTTTGAAAGCTGCAACCCATCCTGTCATCATTTACTAGAAATTCATTATCAAATTAAACCCTTATGTCCCAAGGCATACCTGTACTACTCTTATAAGAATTTAGGGTGGGACTAGATTATTTAGTATTCCTCAAAGAGTAATTTTCTGTATATGTAGATGTGAAAGCTGTTTGGATTGTACTGATGGGACTACACAAGAACTAATTATTGTGAACACTGGCTCTAGAGCTTTCAAGACATGCTTGGAGAAGCTCCTTTGTTTTCTGAGACAAGATAATCACCTGTGTAGTTCCTTGAACTGATTATGTAGCCCCTAGGCTGCTTTCAAACATTCTATCTTCCTACCTTAGCCAGTGGCGCGCTGAAATTAGAGACACAAACCACCAGACTGTTTTTTTTCCCCTTCAGAGACCTCATAGCCTCAAGGTCTGGGATGTGGGGGTTGGGTAGGAAGGCTGGTGGTGCAGAGAGGTCATCACCCTCTTAAAGGCCAGGGCCCTTACTGCTATCTCTTGGTTCAGCTTCTCCCCCCCATCTCTGCTTCAGACTTCCTGTGGTTCTACCAGGGTCTCACTAAATTAACTGGCTGGGGTTAGGAGTGCTGGAATGAGTCTGCCTTTCCCTGTAAGAATGTAGCTCCTGCTGATTTACTGGGTAAAATAAGAACTTCTACTTGGCCCATTTATTTTTTCTCTTACACATATTTTTTTCCTCTTGTTACCTCTTCCTCTCTGCAGTACACATTTCTTGTCCAGACTAGTTTCAAAATTACTAATTCTTAAACATCAAGGATAAAAAGTGACTTCCTGATACCAAAGAGTGAGAAAGCAAACGTGGCACCTTAAACATTCAAAGAATTCAAGGAATCTGAAGCAAATAAGAAGCAGGAAGGGAACTTTGTAGAGCCTAATTCCTTTCTGTTACTGCCAGTGAGCCAGACTCCTCACAGGAGTGAAGGGACAGTACTGGAAAGGAAGTGCCTAGCTCTCTGCTCAAGCTCTTCACACTACATTTTCATACTCTCCCAGCTTAGAAAAAGAAGTATACAGTCTCCTTTTATTGCCTACAGCACAATTCTTTATTCACACATAAAGAATTTACACCAGTAAACAGTCTAGACTCTTTTTTAGATTTTTCTATAGAGAAAAAACTTCAAAAGTTTCAGAGATTATATACAGGTATTTTTGGAGAACAGCTAGCAAGGCTTGCAGATCCTCCTTCAGATCTGTTTATGTGTTTTCGGTCATGGTGTTTCAGAGTCTTAGAAAGGTATGATGAAACCAGGGCTCAAGGAAGGAGATTTTAAGGTCATTGGAGTCAGACAGAGCCTTTGCACTAAAATGTTAAGCTTTACTCTAGCACCGAACCATATACAGTTCATCTACCAACTGATACGTTTAGCCAGAACCACTGTTTGACATTTGGTGCGTTTCCTAAAACAAAGCTAACAAGAAATGTCCTTTTGTAACTAAGTATTTTTGTCAACAGAAAAGCACACACGTGGATGTTTGAGAGACAAAAAGGACTTTCCTGGATACTCTTCTGGTTCTGTTTATTACATAGAGGCAACACATACACATTTTTAAAATAAAATGTATCAGATTTCTGTCATCACATACCTTCCTTTGTGTCTCAGACTACCATATGGTTTTCATTTTACCACTGTATAATTTATTATTTAAGATTTTATTTTCGTTAATATTTATTGCATTTAAACTGAATAATTTTTAGAATGAATTTGTTTAGAATGATGTTGCTTACACTTCTCATTTTTAGAGTTTCATTTAATCATTTGCTGGGATGCTGGAGACTTAGCATAGGCCCTCCTGCATGCTGAGGACGGAGCTCCAACATGGAGTGACATTCCAAGCCTCAAATCTTAAAGTAGTAACTCTTTTTTAAAGTTTTTTTTTTCCTGTATGAGTATTTTGTCTTCTTGTATGTTTGTGCACTAAGTGCATGCAGTGCTTGTAGAGTCAGAAATGAGTATTGGATATCCTGGGTCTGCAGTTACAGACAGTAGTGTGCTGCCATGTGGGTGCTGACCATCAAACCTAGGTCCTCTGAAAGAACAAGAAGTACTCCTAACTGCTGAGCCATCTTTCCAGCATACCCATCTAGGTGCAAGGATTGAAGGCATGTACTACCATGCCCAGCAAATTATTAACCCTTTACACAGACTTTCCTTTACAACTCTTTTTCACTAAGGTATAATCTACATATCACAACATCCTAAAAAATCAGCTGACAGTGTATTTTACTTATTTATTTTAAAGACCTATTTATTTATTTTTTATGTGTATAACTGCTAGCCTGCATGTATGCATGTATATCACATTCATACCTGATGTGGCCAGAAGAGGCTGGAATTGGAGTTATGAGTGTTTGCAAACCACCCCATGTGGGTACTAGGAATTAATCCTGGGTCCACTGCAGGAATAGACATGCTCTTAACCACTGAGTCACCTCTCCAGGCCCAGTACATTTATTTTGAATATTGAAGATATTAAAATTCTTTAAATTCTTCTTGGAAACAAGAGAATAAGTGAATAGGTTGGCAGAAGGTAACTGAAAGACAGCAAGACTAGTAATTAGGAGATAAAGTGCCTGAGTATATTTTACAATGTGGCAGTGAAAATGAAGAGGCAAAACAAAATTGATATCAGTAGCAAACCAGAAATATGCATTACGAAAAGAACAGAACTGAAAACAATGGGTGGGCTAGAGAAATGGCTCACTAGGTAAGCCTCAGGTCTGGCAGGCTGTGCCTATAACCCCAGCACTAGGAAGGGCGAGCAGACACAGCAGGATCACTAGGATTGTTATCTACTAGCCTAACTCCAGGTTCAGTGAAGGATGCTGTCCCAAGGGAGAGGATAAGGAGATATGTGGTAGGTCAGGGCACCAAAATCCTGACCTCCTGATCAGATGAGATTCGGAAGAATGATGATCTGCTCATCAGCAACAGGCCAATTTTTACTAGGAGTAAAAATTTATGCTATGAATATAAACATAAATTATTGATTATAATAAAAAGCTTCATTGACAGTGAATATTCATTTTAAATATCAATAATTAAAATATGAAAAAACTAGAAATGAACAGTTAAGTGACTAACAGTCAGGAAACAAAAATAATATGTAGAAGGAAGTATAGAACTAATATGTTTTCATACTTTTACTGAGAAAGTACTGTTTTCAAAATGAAAGTAAACAATGGACAGTACCAGGACTTATAGCTATGTATCATGTAAAAATGACAATGAGGAAACTTAAAAGTAGATCACTCAAATTTTGTATTTTTCCTAAAATAACTATTAAAAGTTTCTTCACTGAGCAGAGAATGTTATTAAGTGTTCCTTTGTTCATTACTGAACTCAAAGTTCCTGTCTTCCAATAGGAACACATATGCATCTGCTTTCCACACCAAACCAATGCAAAAAAATTCAGACCCTCAATCTTTACGGCCTGTAATACTGTATTATTTAATCATAGATGAATTCCTAATCAAAACAATAAAAAGATTACAATTCACCATCAAAAGCTGATGAACATTAGAGTAATCCAAATTTAAAAGGTGTAGAACACATGACTACACCTTAATAATTAAACTAGGGGCTCTGTAGAGAAACTTGCTCTTAAATGCCTTCACTGACCCCAAATGAAGAGTTTCAGCCCCAAGTTTAGAGATGAAAGTAAGATCTGAAATACAGCCCAACACACAGGCAACATGTGAAAGAAGCTGAAGGAAGGGGTGGAGGAAATGAGACTAAAAACCATGAACCTAAACTTAGGTAAGCAGTAGACCTTTGATCCTCAGCTGTAAGTTATTTCAATTAATTTAGAAGCGGGGAAAAGCCCTTTTTACAAAGTACATTTTCTCATTATGTTTATATTTAGTTGTGGGCAAAAAGATTGATACTGCACTAAAAAGCAAACATTTTAAGGTACTGTTATTATCACTATTGAGCTATAATCCTCCAGGAAAAAAATAAATATACTTAATGTAGTCTTTGATGTATTAAAAATTGAAACAGCTCTAGAAAATTAGTTTGAAAGAAAAATGTTAGAACATTATTTATCAAAACCTAAGAGATCCAGGATTAAAGCTACTCACAATCATGCCAATTAAGTTAAATGTTGAAGAGCAATTAAAAAAAAATGCAGATACTAAGATTAGCAGGACTGCCTGCCTCAGTCAAAGCCTTTATATACACTCTTAAGGTTCTGTCTTCAGTGATTAAACAGTTCTTCAAAAACTCATCGCTAAGAATTTCAATTTATAAATATGCACCCATCTGCATTTTATTTCTTTAAAGAAGGTAATATTCCAACTACAAAAGCAATAGGAGAGAATCTGCCTTATGCTGATGTATTTCTTTCTTTCTCTTAGTTGTTACTAACTAAAGCAAAACAAATGACTTAGGAGAAGTTGTCAGAATCCTGGAAAGCATTTCGGCATAAAAAGAGTTAATGCCCAACTCAGCTGGACAGCCAGTGACCATTTGCAAGCCTCCTAGGTACATTCCCAGCAGACACACATTATCAGATTAAAGGAATTGCAAACAACTGGGTTGAAGCCTGCCTTTGTCCAAACCCAGCCTCTTCTTCCTGTGATGTCATATTACAAATCTGGGAAGCCTTTCTTGCTCACTTCAGAGACAGCCCATCTCACAATAGAGCTGGCAACCTCGGAAAGGCCTCCGTTCAGCAAGAGCTAACATGCTTAGGAATTTATCTGAGATCCTCTAAAAGACTGCCTATCGCGCCACCTGGAATCAATGTAGAAATACGAAGTCTGAGAATAAAAAGAAGGAAGAAGTACCCGAGGACGCAAGGACTGCGAGTGTTTAAAGACGGAAGCAAGACTGGTAACTTATGGCTAACATTCTGAATGTATAGACATTTTAATTTTAAATTTGGAAGGCCGAAGTACAAGTTTACATGATCGAGTTCAACTTGGAAGTTTTTCCTTACGCTTGCAGCTCTGTGGGTTGGCTTCCTTGACTGCATTTTCTGTCAGTTAACTAAACTCCGGACTCATGGATTTTCTAGATCAGAAAACCAGACTATTTTCCTGAAGAATCTACTAGAAACTTTTAAGCAACACATTTCATGTTTCCTTTGAAGAGTTCAGAGAAGAAAGCATTTATAAGAACAGAAAAGAAACATAATTTGCAAATAAATTGGCTGTTGCCGTGACCACATCTGAATACCAAAGGCGATCGCTGCAGACAAAAGGACTCCTGTGAGCTGTACTGCCCGACAATGGTAAGCTCCAACGGCTCCCACTGCCCGTACGACGACTCCTTTAAGTACACTTTGTATGGGTGCATGTTCAGCATGGTGTTTGTGCTTGGGCTGATATCCAACTGTGTTGCCATATATATTTTCATCTGTGCCCTCAAAGTGAGAAATGAAACTACAACATACATGATTAACCTGGCAATGTCAGATTTACTTTTCGTCTTCACTTTGCCTTTTCGGATTTTTTACTTTGCAACACGGAATTGGCCATTTGGAGATCTGCTCTGTAAGATTTCAGTAATGCTGTTTTACACCAATATGTATGGAAGCATTCTGTTCTTAACCTGTATCAGTGTAGATCGATTTCTGGCAATTGTCTACCCATTTAAGTCAAGGACTTTAAGAACTAAACGAAATGCAAAGATTGTTTGCACTGCGGTGTGGTTCACCGTGATGGGAGGAAGCGCGCCTGCAGTTTTCTTTCAGTCGACTCATTCTCAGGGTAACAATACCTCAGAAGCCTGCTTTGAGAACTTTCCAGCAGCCACATGGAAAACTTATCTCTCTAGGATTGTGATTTTCATTGAAATAGTGGGGTTTTTTATCCCCCTTATTTTGAACGTTACTTGTTCTAGTATGGTGCTAAGAACTTTAAATAAACCTGTTACATTAAGTAGAAGCAAAATGAACAAAACTAAGGTTTTAAAAATGATTTTTGTCCACTTGGTCATCTTCTGTTTCTGTTTTGTGCCCTACAACATCAATCTCATTTTGTACTCGCTCATGAGGACGCAGACCTTTGTTAACTGCTCTGTGGTAGCTGCAGTGAGGACGATGTACCCAATCACTCTCTGCATCGCTGTCTCCAACTGTTGCTTTGACCCCATTGTTTACTACTTCACTTCAGACACAATTCAGAATTCAATAAAAATGAAAAACTGGTCTGTTAGAAGAATTGACTCCAGGTTCTCTGAAGTTCAGGGCACCGAGAATTTTATCCAACACAACCTACAGACCTTAAAAAATAAGATATTTGATAATGAATCTGCAATATAAGCTGCCTGACTAAGCCACTGGGACTGCTCCATGTTCAACTGTGAAAACTGCTCTTGGGAACTCATCTCTCCAGCTCCAACAGAAAACTAACATATGGATGGTTATGTGTTTTTAAAGGCACTTTGTGTCTGTTGTGTTAAACATTAAAGTTTATTCTATTCTTGTATGCACTCCATTTTACTTTCTTGAACCACTTTAACATGTTCTTTCCTCATTAAAAAAAAACAAAAAAACAAAAAACAAAAAAACAACTCCATAAAGGTAAGATCTAAAAGCAATTATGATTTAGATAATGTGATATCTGTACTTTTAAAATTTCACAAAATGATTTATTCAAAAATCTGTTAAAAGGTTTTATACTGGACCCAGATGTTGTTTAAGTGACAGTGTACTAAATATATTTCACTTCTATTTTATTTCAGATTAAAAGTACTTACGACTTAAACTGTAAACAAGGAAGAAAACCAATTTGAAATAGTCAAACATTTTAGAGCATTTCCTCCAAAAGACTACTGCAGTTTTCTGCATGACATTGTATCTTTGTAGACCATCATTTAAAAAAACAAAAGGTGTCTAACTATACAGTATATTTTGAAATTACTATATTGATTTATATTCTGGCTGAAACACCCAATTTCAAAATGATATATAGTATACAAATTTAAAGTAAGGAAACTAATAAAATGCTATCTTGCTAGGTAAATTATTTTAAAAGGTAAAATGTTGCCAGATGTTTATTTTGAAAGTACAACAAAAACTTGTATTTTCAATAATGTTGGTCTAGAAATCACCAGGACAGTGAAGTGCATGAGTTTTTAGAATGTAGTGCATAGCCAAGATATTTTTTATTTCTTTTCCTCTCTCACTTTAGGTCAACTACTAAGTGACTGAAAATGTTATTTCAAGTGGGAAAAAAAAACCTTAAAATGTTAAATGTATTAAGTAAGGACATAGTTCCTTACATAGAGAGCAACAACCCTAGAAGAACAAATAACTAAGCACAATTACATTTTCATTATACAAAACAGACACAGGCATGGCTTTAAGACAAAGAAAACTACTACCTACATAAAAACTTTCATTTTCCAACATATTCTCTCCTACTTCAAGGCATTTCCCAAAGTTTTAATTTAAAAATGACATATAGTTGAATTCTGAGTTAGCCTGTATGGTAAAACAAGTTAATCTTTCAAGCTTGAATCCAGTATGAACATATATTTTATAAAACATAAATTTACTTTTCTGAATTTGGGCTGCAACGATTTTTGACAAATCATAATCATTTACTATCTTAGAGAAGTTTCTTTATAATAAATAGCACACATATGGACATTTTCTTTAAACACCCATGATTTTTTATAGGTAAAACTAAAGGAAAATAAACCTTTAACATAAAACAAACTAATGAAGAAAATAAGCATATCCTAAGAGAAGTATGTATATGTATACATATGTACACACACACACACACACACACACTGTGAAGTTTACTTCAGTTGCCCTATAGGTTCCTGTACTTGATATCACCCCAAAAGAATAAAATGCATGTAGCAGCCGTGGATATACACTGTTGAGTTGCAAAGCAGCTAGCAGTCTACTGATCAAGAGGAAAGGATCATGGAGTCCTGTGTTTTTCTGAACTTTCCATGCTCAGGGGTCATAAGAAAACCCTAAGGTGCATCTCAAGGCATGAGTCTTAACTTTAAAATACTAGACAGTCATCAAATAACTGAGTACTAGACTCAATGGAGAAGTTCTTATTGCCCTTGTCTGAACAACATACATGAGTCAAAAGTTTTATAAAATTCTTTTATTTTTTTGTTTTCTCAAGACAGGGTTTTGTTGTGTAAACTTTGCTGCCCTGAAACTTGGCTCTATAGATCAGGCTGTCCTTGAACTCAAGAGATCTACCTGCCTTTGCCTCCTGAGTGCAGAGGTTAAAGGAATGCGCCACCACTGGGCAACTTTTATATGATTCTTAACAACGTGTCACAATAGATTAAAAAGTTGTAATTTTCTCATCTGGAATAAATACTAAGGGCAGGTGATACAGCCCTGGAGTACAGAGCTTAACTATATGTAGAAGACCCTGGGTTTAATACCCAACACTACTGACAAAGAAATTTAAAATGCTAAGTAAACCATACCTATCTGGGCAAAAAAGTATCACAACAAAATTTGTGTTATTTTCCTTTGTGAGTGATGAAATGTGGGGTAAATTATATATATATTTTAGGGTTTTCTATTTCCACTTCACTCACAAACATATATGAAAACACTGAGACTCTAACTTTTTATTACTTCAAAATGACAGTATCAATCCTCCCATTCCTGCCCCTCCCCAAACAGTATTCAACATCTTCATAAAGGAACAGATGATAGAAGCCATCTTCTTACACTGCCTTTCTTCAAAGAACAGGAAGATCAGAGTATTGTCATGGAAGAGAGCTTTATGGCAACCTTAAAAACTGGCTCCAAACTTAATATATATGTTGTTCATTGTTTTTCCACAGAAAAATAAAGAAAATCAAGATACTGTATCAAGGTTCTGAGCAAGGCTTAATATTTACATTCAAAATAGTAACAATAAATTTGAAGTATAAATCCTAATTATTAGTACTGATCAATAAAGAAATTGGCCACTCATCCGGGAAACATAAAACAAAAAATGAAGCAGAGTTCATACTTCCAATGCAGAAAGGCTAATTTGTGGATGAAACAGCTATAGAAAATGCCTTTGGTTATATGCTGTGGAAGCGCAATGAACTTTACCTTTTGACATTTATTAAACTATTAATGCCTAGAATCTTTGCTACTTCTCAGCAACCAAACTTCTTTAACGCCTACAGGCCTTCCAACTCCAGATGGAAGGAAGATAAGACCCACTATTTTTCATTATAAATAAGTTTTTCAATGGAAACCATGTTATAAAAAGTGCTTACATAAGGACTACATTTCAAAGTAATACTAAATAACCTGTTTTTAAAAAGTTCTTTTAAAGTACCCCAAAAACTGAATTACCCATTGGTAACATGACTTCTGAAATGTTCAAAATTCAAAAGGAATAATCAAGGAACTTACGGGTATAGAACACATTTAAATTGACAATTACTTGGTGATTGACAATATGGTTCAACCAACAATATTTTCTAGAGACAATTTATATATTTTCATACAATCATAAACTCTCAATTTCTATTTTATCTTACCATTTTTACTCATCTGCTATTTTTCAAAGATGGATTTTTAGTATTGTTCTCTCTCTCTCTCTCTCTCTCTCTCTCTCTCTCTCTCTCTCTCGTGTGTGTGTGTGTGTGTGTGTGTGTGTGTGTGTGTGTTTTAGATCCCCTAAATCTGCAGTTACAGGTGAGATTCTAAGCACTCAGCATGGATACTGTGAACTGATTTTGGGTTCTCTGGAAAAGCAGTGTGTTCTCTTAACCTCTGAGCCTTCTTTCTAGGCCCCAACATTTTTTAAATAAAAGAAAAATTATCACAAGACAACAAACCAACTATTAAAGAAAAAGGAAGTTAACTTCAAAAAAACTCCCCTTACCTTTGCTTAAGTAGTACCTGAGTACTAATTCATGTGGTTCTAATAAATATCCTATGTAATATCCTATGTATATTCTCATTCTCTCTCTCTCTCTCTCTCTCTCTCTCTCTCTCTCTCTCTCTCTCTCACACACACACACACACACACACACACACACACACACACACACACACACAGAGTTTAGGGGTTGTAGGTTGGATTAGTGAGGTTATAAAACTTCTCATGCAAGCCTGAGGATACCTGAAGTGGGTCCCTGAAACCCACCTAAAGGTGGAGGGCGAGACCATTCTGCAAAGTTATCCTCTGACCACTCCTGTGTGGTATGTATACCCATCACCTTTATTATATAGTTCTTGCCCAGAGATCATCTATTTCCTAGACTATCTGTATCCTTTTTTTTTTCCTCCACCTTTTTCTTCTATACCACAACAGAGGCTTTATAGAGTCAGAAGCCTCTTTCATTTTTTTATGATTTACAATATTCTCTTCTTAGGGTCCCTTTCTCATTTTCTAAAGTATATTCTCTAGTAACTTCATGTCAAAAAAGATACACAAAAAATATACCTTTCAAGTCAGTCTAAAAATTGTTTGCCTTTATGCCTGATAAAGAATAGGAGACTGTCAAATATTCAGTGTTCTTGATGACAACTGCAATGATGATCTGCATTTCATTCTCCATAAGTAGTTGTTAACATTCTCTGAATCCTAACTCTGATCGACCAGATGTGTACTCATCATGCTTAGCATACACGTGGGCCTCTTCTGACTACGAAGCCTCTATGTTATCAACAGCTGTAGAAACATTTCCTCCATTAATATTATTATATTCTTTCTGCCCCCTCCCACTCTGATCTTTCTTGGAGAGAAGAATAGACAGAAAATAAACCAAGTATTCCTTGATATAAAGATAAGAAGCAATGTAACCTAATCCAACAGCACAGAAGTTTCTTGTATTTTCTCCTCAGGAAAAATTACCTCTGCACTCCTAGCACACTCAGCTCTGTTACAGAAGTCTCAGTGTAGCTGTTCCTGCTCAGATTCTGTGTGACATCAATAGGAAGCTGCATGCCTGGGTGTTTATGTCTATACAGAATCTGACGGTTGGCTGGTCAGGCATGTATAGATGATTTACAATATGCTCACTTTTAAATAAGAGCATGAAAGTAGTATACATTACATGGAAACTGTACTGCAAACTGAATGTTTATCTTCTCCCAGTCAGTAATATGTTCCATGATATCTCTTCAGTACAAGGCAGCAATAGAGTCACAAGCTTCCTGACAGCCACTTCAGGACAGGTCAAACAAGTTACTCTGTAGGTTAATGGCATCAAAGGCATTTTTGACTTATGGTATTCACAGCTTGTAATGGGTTTATGAGGACAATTCCCACAGTTAGACTAGAACTATTTATATGTGTATAGACTATGCACTGTACAATAATTAATACTAGGCTTCAGCCCAAACTCTGCATACTTCTGATTTACCAGCAGAGGGGCAGATACACTTGCAAGCTCCTGACAGACTGGCATAACTTCCTGAAGCAAGAGTCCCAGGACTTCATGTTTTCAGACCACCACCACCATCACCATTTACAAACATGTTAGAATCACAAATTCTTGAACTCCAAGCTGGAAACTTTGGGGCTGTACCCAACAATCTGTAACCTGTGTTTTTATAAGACTCACAGATCATTTTGATACATACTAGCTGGTACTCTAGAAAATTCTTCTGGCCATGACAATTCCTGTATGTGCTTAGAAGCTGAAGCTCCCATCTCCCTGAAAGCACTTTGCTGTATGTGTTCTTTGTATCATGATCTGTTCTGTTCTGTCAAACCTATCAAAACACCCTCATTTACTTTTATCCTCAAAAATGAATTAATCCCTCTACTTCCTTTGTTCTTTTCCACTTGTCTAAGTTCTGCTGAATTTGTCCTGTCTGTGTGAAAGTATGTTTCTGTAGTTCTATAATGTCCTGAGGATAGAGGAAGTAAAGATTTGTGATGAGAAATTTGTTGGTTTGAACTAGAAAAATTATTTTAAGAAGTATATAAAAGAAGGTTAGCTGCTGTATAGGAACAACAAGAGAGAGGAGAGGGAAGGAGACTGGAGAAGATGGGAAAGGAGGGAAAGGCATTGAACAGTGTAAGTTACACATGGGAAGTCATACCAATAACCAATAATACCAATAGCTGTTTTACTACAGCTAAAAACATCAAAGGCTTCTTTCACAAATCTCTTTGTCATCAACAACATAATCTTCAAAAATAATATTTTTTAAAAGGGCTACTTCTTCAACGAATTTTACTAATCAGTATTAGCATGTATTTAGGAACATAAAGATAGTGGTCTCAACTTGTAATTTTTGTAGTATTTGGAAATTTAGAAACTTTTTTGTAATATCAGCATAAAATATTCACTCTCCACAAAACTGTAGACTACTCAGGGGAAAGGCATAATATCTGATGTACAGAACAAGCAGTTGATTTAAATAAAAAATGGCTGCTTAGGTAACACTAAAATTATACCGTTTAGCTAATATTACTCATGAAATTTCTGCTGGTAGATAAAATGACTGGTTTCAAAATTGGGCTATATTTTATGTGCTGCTCTTTAGGATTTCTGCAGAGTAAAGAGAATAGAACACATAACTCAGTAAAATTTTAGCTACTGAAGAGAGAGAAACAGAAAAAAAAGTGTTGGTTTAAAAAAAAAGGAGGAGAAGGTAGAGGAGGAGGAGGAGGAAGAAGAGAATGAAGGAAGAGGAGGAAGAGGAGGTTACAAAGGCCAGAGAGAACATATTTGCATGTCAAAGCAATCTTCAGCAGTCTCCACAAACACTCAATCAGTCACCTTCCATTGAATTTAACTGTGGAAAAGTTTGCTTTCAAATGAATCCGTAAAATGCATGAAGTCACACACACTCAATGCTACAAATGTTCAATCTGGAAAGATAATGTAAAAGCTATTTTCAGGAACAAATGAATCCAGTGACTCCTACATTTAATCCTCTCTGCTGTTCTCATTTCAATGTTTACAGAAAAAAAATCGAAATAAATGAATTTAAAAACTAGCATTTCTTAACATGAAAAGGAAAAAAAATCCCAGGAAAATTACCTTATAATATGCTAGGAGCATAATGATAAAAATGACAAAGCATTATAATTCTAAAAATAAAAGTGACTTAAAAACAATTATCTATTAGATGTTTTTGAAAGAAATCATAAAAGAGCACAATAAAATCTAGAAGAGAAATTCTGTTATATATAATCTATTTGTTTTTTTTGTTTGTTTGTTGGTTTTTTCTTTTTCTGAAAGAAAGGAACCTGTGCTAGCAGACATGTTAAACTGTCTCCTACCTTGCACTACATATCTAGCCCTTGAGTTCTACATAGTAGAGGCTGGTCTTGAATTCAATGTCCTTCTGTCTTTGCCTTCCAAATGCTTAGGTTACAGATATACACGAAGATGCCTAGCTTCTCTGTAGTATTTTAGTGAATGGTAATACACAAACAAATGACAAAAAAGTCACCTAAAATTATTATTATTTTAGCAATAATAATTCTTAAAAAACCCATAAGAGTAAGAAATAAAATTTCTGTTCTACATTTCATTACCATTGTTTTTTTTTTGTTTTGTTTTGTTTTTTTTTTTTTTGGTTTTTTTTTTGGTTTTTCGAGACAGGGTTTCTCTGTGTAGCCCTGGCTGTCCTGGAACTCACTCTGTAGACCAGGCCGGCCTTGAACTCAGAAATCCGCCTGCCTCTGCCTCCCAAGTGCTGGGATTAAAGGTGTGTGCCACCACCGCCCGGCTACCATTGCTTTTTTAAAGAAAACTTTTAAAATTAGGTTTATTTGTTTTATTGTGTTGGGGAGTAGGGAGAGCATGCATACACCAGTGTATACTTATAGAAGTCAGGAGTACTAGGGATGAACTCAAGCTGTCAGGCTTGGAGGTAAGTGCCTTTACCCAGTGACCTATATCTCTGACCCACGTGTTTTTCATCTATCACTTATAGCAACACAGGAAAAGACCATAATCAAAACCAAACTAACAACTTTTGGTATTTGGTAATTTTGAGCAAAATTATAAAATATTAAAAGCCATTAAGTAAGTTTAAAGAGCACACATGAGAGGGCTTTAAACACACATGCTGAAGTGACCATACAGTGCTGGCACAGAGGGAACACTAGGGCATAAATGCTTAGGAAAGACAAAGCTGTGCTGTTCTACAAAGTTCAGTCAATAGCTTCAGATGAAAAGAACAACTGCCTTATTTTATTGCCGTTCACTCAGAGTTGTTTAACTCTGCTGGAGAAATCTAGAAACATCTAGATGCTACCCAGTTAAGATGAATATTTTATAAGATATTTCTCTTTTTCTTGCACATCTAGAACTCTATCCTTACTATAGTAGTTAGGAAATCACAAGCTGAAACTGGAGATTTCAGGACTGTACTCTCTCATGTCAATGATCTGTGTTCATCTTCTAAATTAGAGCTGGTGTACTTCCATTCCACAGGTAAAGGACAGAAGATACTTCTTAGCCATTCTACAGTTCTGTCTCTTGTCCTGTCTGTACTTGAACTAGTACTGTCATGGGGTAATTACTAACACGAATCATAAGCAAAGCAATATAATAAATTCCAACTGCCATTTAGCAGCCAAGAATGGCCACATGTAACAAAGTTGGAACTCAAAGACTTTTCCCCCTGAATATTTACTACTTGGAGAAAGTCACAGGGTAGAGGAGGCAAAGACAAAGGAAAAGTAAGTGGGAAGGTTGTGAGGAACAACCTAGACTGAGTCTTCATTGTATAGGTGAGGAAAGAGAACAAAGCAAGGGAAATCACAATTACGTGTGATGTTTCTCAATATCCTTTGCATACATGATTATTATCCCTCATAACAGCTCTTGAAGCTTAGTATGTCTCCACTTATAGGGCAGAAAATTCAATATAGTGAGTCATAATTGACTTAGAAATACACAAAGGCAAGCTATCTGACAATGTCTGAATCTCAGGTTTCTTTAGGTATAAACTAGGGACAGCAGTGTTCACTCTTCAAGGCTTCCATGAGGAGTAAATGAGATCCAGCAACCCATAGCTCAGGCGCCTGTGCTGGGAACAGCACAGCAACAGACTAGGAGGCAAACCTACTGCAACCACCCAAATTACAACAACCATCTAACTAGTCACATGGACAAGGCAGCACAGCAGTTGGGGACAGACTGCAGCCAGAGCCTCAGGTATGTTTCCCCGATTACTCTGTGCCTTAGTTTCTTCACCTACAAAAATGGGCGATTCGATTTCAATACAGCTGTAAGGAGTAAATAAAATAACTTTACACAATAAGAACCCTTTTAAGTGCCTGGACATATTTCCTCTTATTGTTCCTACATCAAACATTTCATGCAGAAGTGGGAGTCATTTTGATGCTGGTCTATATGATAATCAGGAAAAAATTCCAACGAAATGAGACTGGTAGGTTTTTTTTCTCTGAGTACTGCTTCCCTAACCAAGTTTCTACATGTTATTAAAATTATTCTTAAAACAGCTAGATTGATTGATCAGTTGACTGATGTTGAGTTTTTGAGACAGGATCTCACTATGTAGCTCTGGTTGGCTTGAAATTCACTACGGTGACCAGG
This sequence comes from Arvicanthis niloticus, assembly GCF_011762505.2. Lineage (NCBI taxonomy): Eukaryota > Metazoa > Chordata > Mammalia > Rodentia > Muridae > Arvicanthis > Arvicanthis niloticus. The sequence continues at coordinate 46,723,427 of NC_047660.1, read as the reverse complement.
CTGGCCTTGAACTCTTAAATTCTGCCTGTCCCTGCCTTCTGAGGGCTGAGAATGAAGGTGTGTGCTTTGGATATTTTTTTAATAAAATTTAATTTGTTTAGCATTTTGAGCCAATGCACAAACTAAAAGGATGGGTAATGTATATTGTTTGGATGGTATGGTGGGGAAGGGACAAGGTGGTCAGGTGGATTATAGAGATTTCTCCACAGTGAACTCCACAAATTTCTCAGTGCCGATGTCTTAAAGTTAAAGGAAACAGGTTTAAGTATTAGAAATCACGTAAGCAACAGTTTAGACGTGGAGAAAATTTTATGTTCAAAACCATAGTCAGGTGTTCAGCAGGGGCTTAAGGCTTTTCACAGCACTTGTAAAGAAGACTTCTACTGATTTACATGTATCCTCTCTTCTTCAGGTTTTCTGTTTAGAGTGTGTGTGTGTGTGTGTGTGTGTGTGCACCAATGTGTAATATAAACACACTGATTTCTTTATTGACCTTAGGCCATTATGAAGACAATCATTAAATTGAGCTTCTGTTTTAGCTCTTTTTAAGTGCCCATATATGTACACCTCAATGGATGATTATTTAAAGAAGAAATTGTTCAGTATGCTACTATCCTCAATTTTATTTGTATTTCTGCAAATAAACTGCATATCTATATATTTTAATTCTCCTTAGCATTCTCTTTAGATTTTAGTAGGTATATTGTGCTTTGTCACACCATGTGTCTAAATAGATATTATCATGGTAATAAAAATACCTGGGTGTTATAATCTTCTTGATTGAGTTCCCACATTTGGAGAATGGTAAGACTACTTACCATCAACTCTAGATTATTATGACAGTTACATTAGGCAAACATTCTTGATGGACAGTGTTAAGACCTAGGTAACTATTGCCTATCTAGACAACCATTTTGTGCTATTACTAATGTTATAAAAAACTTCCACATGTACTGTTACTAGGAAACTTTCTCATGGCCGAGCTGATTGTATATTCTGTTATGTTCTGTGCTGAGGTGTTCTTGGAAACCAATCACAATAGAAGTCAATTAGAACTGCTTTGTAGGTTCCTTCCGGTCTGGGCCTGGACACAAAGCAGATCCTGGGTGGTAGCTCTAACCCCAATCTCACAGAACCCAGAGGAAGCGGGCCTCCCAGGAGCTCTAACCAGGGCAGTATCTTAAGTAAGGAGACAGCAACACCCGCCCCAAACAGGGAGTAACTGGGACCCACTAGGACCCAGGAAGTCACTCCTGGCCCGGAGCACTGATTCCTTCCTGTCTGCACCTGAGCACTCAGACCTTGGGTCCCAGCTCTAACCCCAGTAGTAACACCCACCCTACACAGTTCTGATACAACCAAGGTAATAGGAAAGACAGGCACTAGTCAGAGACAGGGCAGGTAGCACTAAGGAGATCCAGATGGCAAAAGGCAAGAACATAAGCATCAGCAACCCAGGGTACTTGGCATCACCAGAACTTAGTTCTCCCACACGAGAAAGTCCTGAATTCCCCATATCATTAGGAAAGCAGGATTCAGATTTAAAATCAGTTCTAATGATGATGTTAGAGGCCTTTAAAAAGGACATAAATAACACTCTCAAAGAATTTGAAGAGAACACAGGTAAACAGGTAGAAGCCCCTAAAGAGGATACACAAAAATCCCTTAAAGAATTACAAGAGAACACAACCAAACAGGTGAAGGATTTGAACAAAACTATCCAGGACATAAAAATGGAAGTAGAGACAATAAAGAAATCACAAATGGAGACTATCCTGGAAATAGAAAACCTAGGAAAGAACTCAGGAGTCATAGATGCAAGCATCACCAACAGAATACAAGAGATTGAAGAGAGAATCTCAGGTGCAGAAGATACCATAGAAAAATACTGACACAACTCTGAAAGAAAACTCAATATGCAAAAAGTTCTTAACACAAAACATCCAGGAAATCCAGAGTACAATGAGAAGACCAAACCTAAGGATACTAGTATAGATGAGAGTGAAGATTCCCAACTTAAAGGGCCAATAAATATCTTCAACAAAATTATAGAAGAAAACTTCCCAAACTTAAAGAACGAGATGCCCATAAACATACAAGACGCCTATAGAACGCAAAATAGACTAGACTAGAAAAGAAATACCTCCCTTCACCTGATAATCAAAATACCAAGTGCACAAAACAAAGAAAGAATATTAAATGCAGTAAGAGAAAAAGGCCAAATAACATATATAAAGGCAGACCTATCAGAATTACACCAGACTTCTCACCAGATACTGTAAAAGCTAGAAGATGCTGGACAGATGTCATACAGAACCTAAGAGAACACAAATACCAGCCTAGGCTACTATACCCAGCAAAACTCTCAATTACCATAGATGGAGAAACCAAGATATTCCATGACAAAACCAAATTTACACAATATCTTTCCACAAACCCAGCATTACAAAGGATAATAGCAGGAAAGCTCTAATACAAGGAGGGAAATTATACCCTAGAAAAAGCAAGAAAGTAATCCTCTTCCAACAAATCCAAAAGAAGATAGCGACACAAAGATAAGTCCACCTCTAATAACAAAAATAACAGGAAGCAACAACTCAATTCTCCAATTAAAAGACATAGGCTAATGGACTGGATACGTAAACAGGACCCAGCATTTTGCTGCATACAGGAAAAACCACCCCAGTGACAAAGATAGACTCTACCTCAGAGTAAAAGGCTGAAAAACAATTTTTCAAACAAATGGTCCTAAGAAACAAGCTGGAGTAGCCATTCTAAAATCTCCAGCCCAAGAACACAAAGGGAGGGACTCATGGCTCCACCTGTATAGGTAGTTAAGGGTGGCCTTGCCAGGCATCAGTGGAAGTGGACTGCCTAGGTGCCTGAAAGTTTAGATTCCCTAGTGTTGGGGAATTTAAGAACAGGGAGGTGAGAATGGGAGGATGGTGGGAGCACACCCTCATAGAAACTCCCAGAATTATATGGATTAGACATGATAGAGGCAGGATGCCAGAAGACTAAATTCCAGAATTCAAACAAAAAATTATCTTGATACTAAAATCTGTTTTGAGAATTGTATATTGCAGAATACACAGCCTTGGTGTATCTACTCATTGAGCCTTGGCATATCTACTCATTGAGCAAGCTGAGCAGACCTGCTCGAACCTCTGATGTCCTGGAATTCCAGCTGGATGCAGTGAAGATACAGTGTTAGAGGCTTATCAATTTACTCTTCCCCCTGCCCCTCTTCTAATATCTCAATGCCTGTAATCAGCTTGAATAAGTTAATGAAGAGTCAGTGCTCCTATTCCATGGGCTCTGGGATGGAGGTGGTTAATATTGGGCTGTCTTTCTAGGGGAAAGTAGTGGTTTTGCTGGAACAGAGAGGAATAGCTAGGATTTATTGCATAATCATAACCTATTGGTAGAAATATGTATAATTGTTATTAATATGCAATTAAAATTTCTTAAATAGTACAAAATTTACTTTGATTTTAAGTTTAAGGTTTCCATTGGTACAAATTTCTTATTGATATAAAAGTGAGATTAATACTGTTGCTCTCAAAGGCATTGTGCCTATATAACACATTTAAGAATACAAGGCTTAGACCTAGTCCTTCTTTAACTTTCTTAACTTATTTGAGATGGTTAGCCTGTGAGGGCCTATAGCAAATTCATGGCTCTGAGTTTATTGTTAGGGTGTTTTCTATATTTTATTTAGAAATAGCTGAGAGGAGTTAACAGACAACAGTCTAGATTGCCTTACATGGATAGTTTATTTTCAAAACGTCAGAAGTCCACAGAATTGACATTACAAACATTTCTATATTAATGTTCATTTTGATTAGAGACCTGTCTGCTCCTGACAGCTTCCTGTCTTGGATTCTACGAAGAAATTGAGCATCTTTGCAGTTACTCCAGTTGTGGTGAGACAGCCACTAGGCAAGAATTGCCTCTTGTCATCTACAGACAAATTACTGTCCAGAAAAGGACACACTTGTTGCATAGCTGATTATATCTGCCAAGACAAAGTAATCAGCCCTTAATAATTCTTAATAAGGCCGGGCAGTGGTGGCGCACGCCTATAATCCCAGCACTTGAGAGGCAGAGGCAGGCGGATTTCTGAGCTCTAGGCCAGCCTGGTCTACAGAGTGAGTTCCAGGACAGCCAGGACTACACAGAGAAACCCTGTCTCAAAAATCAAAAAAAAAAAAAAAAAAAAAATTCTTAATAAGGTCTGTTAGATGATCCTGGGCTAGAAGGCTGAAGATCAGATGCTCCAACATTTTGTAGTATAGGGACTGTCCAGTTGTTCAGCGGTCTCTATAAATTGGTTAAGTTTTAGAAGCTATGCTTTGTGCTTTCCATAATTTCAGTTAACTCAGTCATTCTGGATTTCTGACAGGGTTGAAGACTTATAGTCTCATAGCCAATCCCGGCTATTTACTTTGAGAGAAAAGATTTGAGAGGATGGTTTTCAGCTGACATTCATTCTAAAGCCAAAAAAAGCCAGGTTCAGCACTAAGTCTTTTAGTTAGGAGAGATGACAGAGGTTCTGGTTAGTCAACAAAATGATGGACTGGGTATTAGCTCTCTCTTGTACCTTACTGACACAAATTGGTATAGTTATGCTTTAATTGTATTTTGAGAGAAAAGTTTTATTTTCTCTCAAATATAATTATTTGAGAGAGGAGCAGCTAGGAGATGACAGGGAGGGGGAACAGGGAGGCAGATGTTCATGTGTCTCTACCAATCAAAGATAGTTGGTATATCTAGGTTGGGTATTGGGTTACACTTCTGACTGTAAGGGCATCTTGTTATTGAGCATTACCAAACTTATAAAGCCTTTGATCAACATTAAAAAAAAATTGTATAAAAGCAAAAAGAAGGAGGGGGGTTGGAATAGGCATTTTCTAGGGAGGGGAAATGGGGAAAGGGGATGGCATCTGAAATGCAAATAAAATATCCAACAACAAAAAAAATAGAACTGCTGTGTATACAAAAAACTTGGATCCGAACCAACCACCCAATAGTACTTCCTGGATTTGTGTATGAGCTTTTATGGTTTCTTGCCTTTATAAACTGCCCCTGGGATGAACCCCTACATAAATACACCGGCACCAATATAAGAAGCCATTTGGTTTAAAACTTCTATTTTGAGTAGGGGTTGAGTAAGTTTACGTCTGCAAGACCTCCTTGAGAACTGACATCCTACTTGAAGGAGTGTACACCCTGGTTGGCAAATTAAGACATGAATGTTAGCCAAGCAAGTCCCCCACCACAGTTCAATATCCCAACCAACGAGAATAGGATAATTTACAACAAAGACATGTTTCTAAGGAAATTCCCTATCCCTTAACCCTGACTGGTGGAATAACTTTACGCAGACATTTGTGGATTTCAGGCTTTCATGCTCTATAGGATTGTGCCTCATCGTTGCAGTTCAGCTCCCTAGTCTAGACTGCGTCCCTGATTGATCAGTCTTGGGGTATGTATTCAATAAACCAGCCCTGTTTGACTGAGATCTGTGTCTGAGTGGTTTGTGTGGCAATTCCCACACCCTAACAGACAGAATACTGAAGCGATTAATAAATGTCTGATTCTTCTATCTATATTCAATGTCTCTTTCTTCATTTGCAAACTAGAGTCATGAGTACATTTTTTCTTTGTCTTTAAACAACCAACAGAGATTTTTTACCTAAAAGCCCTTTAAGAATACAAGTTCATCTAAAATCTGTCATCAAGTTCCCTGCTACTCTATGGAGTGGAGAAGGGTTCATGAGTTCCTAAGTAAGGAGCTAGTGACAGTGGATGGGGAATCAGTTATCTTCAGGGATTCAGCCTCTGCTAGACTGTTCATGGCCCAGTGGATGGCCCCATACCCAGGAATATATAGGCAGCATAAAAGAGACCCAGTGGGTTAGATATATTTTCAGAAATAACTGGTTTTAAGAATAAAAAAAAAAAAGTCACCTGATAGATTTTCTTTCCAGTTGCCTGGTTCTTGTGTAACTATCAATGGCCTGCATTGTTTTATTGTCCTAGCCCATATTTTTAAAAGTTACTAAGTCAAATAACCATTATCTTACAATTCAATTGTTTTCCTGTAAGGCACAGTTCTTTTTAAACTGTAACTTAAACAAAAAAAAAAAAAAAAAAAAAGAAAGAAAAGAAAAAAAGCCAGCACATTGTTTCATAGCCAATAGCGCACGCAACCATTGTGCAGAGTGCACAGAGGTTAATGATTCACCACTGAAACAAACAATACAGGTCCTTTCTTTGGCTCTTTTTTTTGCTTTTACAGAGCCACAGGCTTTTCTCCCTTTTGTGTTCACTTCCTGTCAACTTTGACTTTTCAAAAGATACCAAAGCATCTTAAAAATCTATTTATGAGTTTGCTACCAAATCAGGACTCACACAGGCTGAGTCACTTACTGCCACAGTAAGTGCTGGTGTATAATACTGTGCTTATTGTAATATCTGGAAAAACAACTGACAAGAAAAATGTTTAGCCTTTATATGTAAGAGTATAGTGATCAAAATTAGTGTATAAGAGCATAGTAATCAAAATTAACTGCCTAAGCAAACTTCCTTGTGTTTGGTGACTGAATGAAATCCAATGAGTCAGCTATGTCTGACAGTATTTACAAACACAACTTTCTCGTGATTTTCTAAAGAGTATTAAGAGGAAATAATGAACTACTAGCACTTCTGTATCCCCACAGAGGGAGCAGTACTACAGAATAGCACATTTAATGCAGGAAAACAGGAACACTGTCCCAACTATTCCTCAAGGACTTATACTTCATCGTTATATAGATTTCATTAAGCATGAAGCCTTATATTTAGAAACTGACAGCCCTGGTGAAGAAACAAGAACCAGATTTTGTGGTTTTAAACGACTATAAAACTGAAATACATAAAAAAAAGTTTTCAGATTCTGAACAAGACAAAGACCCGTGAGGGACTCCAAGTACACAGTGAGCCACCATGCTGCAGTTTACAGCACAGAAAGTATCCCGGCCACAACACAGAAAAAAATGCAAATGGAAACCCACTGGTCCCCAACAAACAGAAGTCAAAAGCACAGCTAAGGAAGTCTGTGCAGACCCACTTCAGCTGGGGCACAGCAGTCCATATCAGTGTACTCAAAAGGAAACCTGGGAGGAGCAGAGGCACTGTTGTGAGGAACCAGTACAAACTGGTTTCTATCAGCCACAGTAGACAAGCTTAAGATCCATCTCTAACTAAGGAGCAGGTAAAGTATTAAAAGATCATCTCTTGGATAGTGGGGAAAAATTAGATATAAAGACTGCTTTTTGAATAAAGAAAAAGTTCCTGGAATCAAAAGAAACGCAAGGAAGGAAAGAAAGAAGGAAGAAAGGAAGGAAGGGAGGGAGGGAAGGAAGGAAGGAAGGAAGGAAGAGAGGGAGGAGGGAGGGAGGGAGGGAGGGTAGGTTGGGGGGAGGGGGTACAAAAGAATCAAACTAACAATTTAAATATATCCCAAAGCACAACTCAAGAATATTATTAAGAATATGAAAATAGCCAGGAACCAGTAAGGCAAAAATTACAATATTTAGTAAAATATTGTGTAGTGAAATAATCTAGTAAAATATCATCAAGAGGAAAAAAAAAAAAAAGCCCCAAAAAACCAAACAAGTGGTTGTTAGAAAGGAGAGTATCAGTCAATAGAAACACATCTAGAAAGAAACAGACATTAGAGTTAGCAGATAGATGTTTAAAAAGTTATAATACCTATGTTCCATGTGTCCAAAAAGGCAAAGGAACATAAATCTGTTAAAGGGATATAAAAGGAATCAAAATAAAAATTTAAGTTGAAAAATATAGTATCGCCGGGCAGTGGTGGCACATGCGTTTAATCCCAGCACTTGGGAGGCAGAGGCAGAGGCAGGAGGATTTTTGAGTTTGAGGCCAGCCTGGTCTACAGAGTGAGTTCCAGGACAGCCAGGGCTACACAGAGAAACCCTGTCTCAGAAAACACACACACAAACACACAAACACACACACACACACATAAAAAAGAAAAAAGAAAAATATAGTATCTAATAGGCACATGAAATTAAGAGCAAATTAAACACTTCAGAAGAAAATACCAATAAGCTTGAAGGTACAGCTACAGAAACCATCTAAAATGAACTACCACAGGCAAGCATCCTTTAAAAGAAGAGGAGGGGCATCACAGCAGTCAACTGTGAGACAACCACAAGCAACTTAACAGACATATAAAAGAGTGGAATCTCAAAAGAAAAGGTAGAGAGGTCAAAATGTGATAAAAATCACATTTTCACATATCCAAACCAAAGAAAATATTTTTAAAAAGCACATTAGGAGAACCAATGACAGAAAGAAAATCTTACAGGGAGCCAGAAAGAGAGTAAGTCTTCTACAGCAAAGAAACAAACACACAATGACTTCAGAAAGGAGGCAAACTCAGACAGTGTAGCAGCTTGTTTAAACAGGAAAAGAAAGCTGTAACCTAGATTTCTATGCTTAGTCAAATAGCTTCCAAGCATGAAGTGACCTGTTTTTCCAGCCTCACAAAAGTTGAAATAGTCCTTACAGATAGATGTGTACACAAAATATTTAAACGAATGAACAAATAAAAAGTTCTTGGGAGACAGAGGAAAATAAATCAGATGAAAATCTAAATCTCTATGAAAAATAAAAAAGAAAAACATGTAAATAAATACAAATACATTTGTATCCTTTATCTTATTCTCTTTCTCTTTCTCTAAAAGATAAGCAATGGGCTTGGCATGGCTCTGCACGATTTTTTAATCCCAACACTTGAGACAGAGGCAGAGGCAGGTGGATCTCTATGAGATGGATACAGCCTGGTCTATAGAGTTGTAGGCCATCCAGGGCTATACAATGAGGCTCTGTCAGTAAATAAATAGAAAAGAAAGGAAGGGAAGGAGGGAGGGAGGGAGAAGATAACTGATGGTTATAGCAGATGTTTTGCCAGTACATTGTTTTTATAACTTCTGGTTGGATAATATGTATTACAGTAACAACACCAAAGCTGGGAGAGACAAACTCTAAGTGTTCTGCTCAAATGTTTCTCTTCTCATTCTTAACTACAGCCTTTCCTTTTGTTTGTTTGTTTATCTGTTAATTAGTTAGTCACTTTGTTTTTAAGACAAAGTTTCACTCTGCTGCCCAGGCTGGCCTTGAACTCCTAGACCTAAGCAATTTTCCTGCCTTAGGCGCCAGAGCAGCAAGGTACTGTGTCCTGTTACAACTGGCTGCTGGGTCCTTATACTACATAGAAAGTTTTAAAATAATACTCAAAGGTAGACTGAGAAATTACAGCCATACATTATAAATCTTAAAGCAACCAATTACAAAATAAAATGAAGTATAAGTAGTAAGCCTACAAAGAAGATAAATGGATTAAAATATTCAATTCAAAAGAAAGCCAAAAGGAGAAAAATGAACAAAGAGACAGCCAAGAAGAAAATAAGCACCAAGAGAATTTATGCCCAACCACATCAATAATCATACTGATGTAAAACTTCCAGAAGCTGAGCATAGCGGCATGTTTATAATCCCAGAAATTGAGATACAAGGCAGAAAGACCATTCTGCACAATTATTCCAGGGCAAACAAGGTTACAGGAGACTGCCTCAAAAGAACCAAAAAACAAACAAACAAAACATCAGAGAGAATAGAGGAAGTGGGGGAAGAAAAAAGGAAGGAAAGTGAAAGATGAAAGACAAAGAAGTGAAATACTTCAAATGTCTCAAAGACAGATTATCATCCAAGTGGTGACAATAAACACCCAAATCAAGATCCAGTGATGTACTTCCTTATGAAGATATTCACTTGAAGAAAAGGACATAAATACGTTACAAACTAAAGGAAGAGGGAGGCATGTCACTATTAACAAGAGAAAGCTGAAGCAGCTTTTCTAACGTGAGACAGCTGCTTCACAAGGCATCACCAACAGAGCATTTTTTTTCATAGAGATTGCAACTCAGTCAATGAACATTACAATTCTAACTTTTTAAGGCCTTTTGCCTCTGCTCTCCTAGGATCCTCTGCACAGAAATCTTAGTTCCTCGTTCACATTCCTCCTTGTTGCACATGTCCTGCCTGGTGGCTCTGACCTCCTCAGTCACTTAGTTCCTGAATCTCTTCTTTGCAGGGTCTTCATCTCGATTCCTATTCAGTCTGCACTCTCCTGAGATCATTTCTGTGAATATAAAAATGTCTGATTCTTAATAGTAAACTGAACCTTCTCATATTTCTCTCAATCATGTTGTCACTTCAAATGTCACCAAACATTTCTGCTAACTTAAATCTCTACTTCATTAGGCTCCGTGCAGCTACAAATTCAAATCTTAACCTTAAACTCTGGCAAACATCTTCCAATCCTGGGCTGCACGGCTCCTCTCCTGCACCTCTGCAGTTGTATTCCAAGGCCTGCTTGCACCTAGTAACTCACCTGTTCTAATCTTGCAAATGGCTGCAAGATGATTCTGGGAAAAGAATGTCATCATACAGACTTGTGATAGAACTACAAACAGTTTTTACTCTCAAAATTGCCTGGAACTATGCAGGAAGATTCTTTTATCTTTCACTACCCGACCCCACTCTCTCCATCAAGTTCCACAGTAGCAATTTCCAATCATAAACACTCTCAAACTTTTCAGTGCCACTTCAGCCTCTCCACCTCAACCCCCAGCAAACCATCTCAGCTCAATTTTTATTAAATAAATTAACAGACAAACAAACAAAAGCAAGCTATTAACTGGAGACTTCCTCAGTTTCCTGCCAGGACACACCACACACTACCTTACTTGCATGTTGCTCACTTTTCCCATTTGCCACAGCAGTATTTTGCAACCCACATGCTCTTCTGAAATGTGACCTCGATTCTCTTTGAACAGAGGTGGCATCTCTTTCCCCATCCCTTCAAGCTGCCAACCACTGTGACTGTTTTGACCAGCATGTAATCTCCAGATGCCTTAGAGGCCTTTTGGAAGTCAGCTTCTATGTCAGAGGTGTGCCTACCCTAAAACCAAAATTCTCTGAGGAAGCCCAGTATTAGATTACAGGGCAAGGTGAGGTAGGATGCAGAGTCAGGAAGAACCAAGTGTGAGACAGAGTCAGTAAAATCTAAGCCTGGCAGTGATGGGATCTCAGAGGCAGAGCTACTGGCCCAGACTGTCGATACCACAGGGTCAAAGAGCAAGTACCCTGTAAAGCTATTCCCAAAGCCTGTCTCACAAAATCATGAGCAACACAGAACAAACATTTGCACTACTGCTTCATAGCAATAGAAAACACTGGTAGCTGTTTTTTCCATAACATTACATTCTCTCTTCTGTTTGAAAAGACAATCTTCCCTGGGTTGGCGCTGCCATAGTGGTATGCAACTTCTGCTCTCTGACTCTTAAGTCACTGTTACTACACCATTTGCTAGTCCTTGCTACTCTGACTATGGACTTCCTTGCTGCTAGGATTTTCAGTCCCTATGCTGCTTTCACCATGTCTGAAGTAGGCATGCATGCCTTCAGGCCATGCACTCTCTCATTCATGCTTTTTACTGCACTCTCGGTGTTCACGTTCACTTTCTTTTGTAGTGGGAATATTTTCTTTCCTGTGCATCCTTTCGATCTTAGAGCTCCTTGGCCTTCTATCTGTAGCCTTCTTCCCCCAAATTACATTATCTCCTTAATGATATTACCCATTCTCTAAAGTCCATTAACTGAAATGATATCTCTACCACTTAGCTTGTATGGGCTGGGGAAACATAATGAGCTTCTCTAGGTACTCTTTTCCTTGTCTAGAACATTACCACTTGATAGACTACTATCAGTACTCATTACACTCAGAAAGTGCTTACCAAACTGGCCAACATAAGATAATTTGGCAGTAAAGATTGGTAATGTTTATTATGTGTGGCAGCTTTCACGTCCATATTCCTAGCCTAAGATTCTTTCCTAAGCTCAACACATACATACAACTGACCTCAATTTGAATGGCCTGTAATTATTTCAAACTCAATGTAATAAATTGCAGTTTATCCTCAAGAAAATTACATATAACCCAGACTATCTATTTTCTTAAATGACACTACCACTGAGTTACATAGTCAGAAACCTGGATAGCATTGTAAATTGACCATCTCTGTCCCTTACTAATCCTTATAATTAACTGCTACATCTGATAACACCAGGCCCCATATACTATTTTAAGTGGTTTATACATATTAAGTCATCTGATGAGATACAGAAGCAATAAATGACTGGTAGACATTATAGGCAATAAACATAGTAAGTCTGTAAAGGAAGCATGACTACAGATGACTGTTCCCACAAGAAGCAAAGTGAAATATTAAAACATGGTGAATCAAAGGCAGGAAAAACCCATTCAAAATTCATGCACTGATAGAAACAAACATGACTGTATGAATGAAACAGAAAACTCTTGGGCTCAGCAGTAAAGAATATGTGTTGCTCTTGCAGAAGACCTGAATTCTATTCCTAGCACCCACATGGTGGCTCATAATCACCCATGACTCCAGTTTTGGGGATCTAATAGGCATGCATGTGGTATATAAATATGCATGCATGAAAAGAACATTAATATGGATAAAGTAGGAATAAATAAATCTTCTTTAGAATTCACATTAAAAATAGAAAACTTCTTAAACATTTTGGAGTCATATCTGCTTTGATTTAAAATATCTTCCATATTCTCATGTTTTGAACACTTGGCCCTTAGTTGCAAGGAGGCTCTGATAGGCTAACATATGAAGGTATGAAAGTTAAGCCTAAGTTGCCATGGAGACTAGAGGATGTTACAGATACCTGAACCATAGGACACCATGTGAGAAAAGCTGCAATCACAGAATGGAGCTGGACCAAGGAAGATGCTATGTGGTCTGGGTTCAATCCCCAGTACCTGCACACATGCACATGTATTTTAGGGGAGAGATGAAAATAACTAGTACTTCATTTGATTCCCTCTTATCAACAACATAATGTGAATACATTCCCATCAGGTTTTAGCACTACATACAAACACACACACATACATACATACATATACACATGTATATATATATGTACATGCATATATATATATATGAATGGTACAGAATCAAAAGTTGCTGTGGATCTTGACCTGGGTATTCCTTACATAGTTACACTCAATTAATGAAAAACTCATATAACTGTCACCTGAAATTAAATTATAAGATTATGAGATTTATAGTGGGATAACTGAGATGAGGCTTGTCATGTAAATATGATATTGTATGTTTTTCCTGTAAGAATGATTGCCATTATATTGGAAAATTGGAAAATATATTGCATGAATATACTTGAACTTTCACAGACCTTAAAAAACTGAAATTTGGGCTGGAGATATAGACCCCCTATATGTTTTCCTCCCTCCCCCTCTCCTTGCCCTTCTCCCTTTCCCCCTCCTTTTCTGCCCTCCCCCCTCTGTATACCTGTACACACCAGAAGAGGGCACTAGAGCTCATTATAGATACTATTAACCATTATGTGGTTACTGAAAATTGAACTCAGGAACTTTGGACCAGTGCTCTTAATTTCTGAGCCATCTCTCAGGCCCCAAAATTTCAGTATTTTAAAAGACTTATTTGCTTATTTTATGCATGTCTTTATGCAGCACACAGTCTCTGTCTTCTTCCCATTACAGATGGTTGTGAGCGACCATGTGGTGCTAGGAACTGAACTCAGGAACTTTGGAAGAGCAGCCAGTGCTCTTAATTGATGAGCCATCTCTCCAGCCCAAATTTAAGTTTTTGAAAGTCTGTGAAAGCTCAAGTATATCCATGTGATATATTTTCCAATATAATGGCAATCATTCTTACAGGAAAAATACACATGTTTTTATATCATGTTTTTCTGTTATAACTCATCTCAAAGTTATCAACTATCAATCTCATAATTTTATAATTTAAAAATCAGACATTAACACTATATAAAAATAAAAACATTTGCATAAACTTTTACTGGCTGAGTATTTCTAATCAAAAAATCCCAAACGGAAGATGTTCCAAACCTTGAAATTTCTTTCATTTCATATCAATGTTCAAAATAGATATTCTTATTATGCAACATGGTTTGAATTATTATTTTAAAATCTGAAAATCTGGTGAACCACAAGGTAAAGTAGACTTGAGAATATAACGGCACTTTAGGGGAATATCTTATAGTTATATAGGATTTATTGCCTTTATTAAAACAAAAGTTTTACCAATAGCTTGCATGCTCTATAACTAAACTGCCCATGGCACACAGTTTCCACTCCTATAATGATATGAAAATGATATCTACCATTAAATAATAGTGTGGGCTTCATATTATTATCTTTATGACTAAAACAAAATGATCAAACCAATAAAACAGAAAAATGTACATAATCTTTTAATTTTGTTGAAAAGTGCAAACATTTATATTATGAACAATAACAGTTGGATTTTAAATAAATTACCTCAATCCTTTCAAGACTTGGACTTTACAGTGTCAGGTTTAGTGAAAAGCTGCTCCTAAACAAAGGCATTAGATGGTCTAGGAGGCCAGCTGGCCTTGATCACGGCAGAACAGCAGCAGCTCACAGACCTGTATTCACACGCACGAGTTCATACTCACCCACACACTGTCCATCCCAATATTCCACTTGATTCCTAGGCTGGGCACGGGATTCATTAAATAAACAACTTCTTGCTAACAGGTCACTTATGCATGAATACCTTTAGTTATTTAGCTAATCACTTACTGAAAGCCATGCAAGGGATTCCATGATTCGATGCTCACATCTTTCTAAATGTTTTATCATTTCTCTTGTCAAGTTGGCTTCCACTTTGATAAAACTTTCAATCACTTTGTAAAAATCAAAGGCTTTTAAATTAAGTACATTCAGAATCCACGGGAAGGACAAATCTGTTCCAGAATCAAGATTCTGTAATGTACTTCCTAAAAACAAGAGAAAAAATGTATCAATATGAAATATTATTGTTTGAACTGACGAGATTTGGAAGATCTTATCACACAGAATCAACATACAGAAAAAAAGGGTAAGCACTTTTTATTTACAGCAGTTATTTTTTATTCTGTGGTATACAGACTCTCAAGAAACTGGGATCCAAATTTTAAGTGTACATGCACACATTTTCCTTAGAAATAGGAACCCTAAGATTTGCACAAGTTTACATGCCCTACACTAACACCCAGGCAGGTATCTGACCAGTAATTCATTATTATATCCACTTTAACTACCATTACTGATTGGTTAGGAAACTAGTGATGCTTTTAAGATTCTGCTAATTAGCCTGGCAGCCGCAGTGCCTACCTTTAATCCCAGCAGAGGCAGGTGGATCTCTGAGTTTGAAGCCAGCCTGGTCTACAGATATACTGAGTTCTAGGACAGCCAGGGCTACATAGTGAGACCCTTCCTTGAGCCTGATGCTGCAGGCATATAATGCCAGATACTCAAGAGGCTGAGGCAGGAGAATTACAAATTCAAAACCTGGTCAGACTGAGACTCAGTGACTGAGTCAATGCCTACTGAGATCCGTTCTTACAACCAGTAAATATAAGGGAGCTGAGCTGCCTAGTCCTTGCCCTGAGTTCAGCTCTCAACACTTCAAAAAGAAATGGAAGGGAACGATTTCTTTTTAAAATGTACAGATTGCAGTTATGAAGATTCAGTTTCAGTGATTACTAATTTAAATTCCTTTATCTATCTTTAGATAACTATTCCTCTTTTGTTTCTGCAAGTGAAACATTTTAATATTTGCAACAATATTTGAAAAGTAATATATTTTCCAAATTATATGTTTAAAAATAGTTATGAGCTTTTATTTTATTTTCAATGATTATTAAACTGTCATAGGTATTATAAAAACAGCAACCAATTAGGAAGTATTCCGTTTCTGGTGGATTCCTGCTCCTTGTCTCAGGAGCACAGAGGTATATGAGTGGGCACAGAAGCACCATTCTTCTTCAACACTCCGTGGCACTTACATGTTCACGAGCCTTTGTTTCATTAGCTACCTTTCCTGAGTTCAATACAATCAGAGCAGAAGCCTTGTAACATTCTATCCCCCAGATAACCTAAATAACTGACATGTTAAACTATTTAAATAGCTGTAACTGCCAATTACATTGTTGAGCATATATTGATCTACAGTATGACTTTTTCTTCTCACCAGATACACACAAAAAACCAAAACAACACAAAACCACAACATAACTAAGAATTTGTTTAAATTAAGCTACAGTACTTATTTATTAAAATTTAACTTACTGCTATACGTAGCCATCACAACTTCAAGAGCACAGGCCAGTAAAGACATGTGAAAAATGTTGTCATTTAGGAGTTTGCTAAAAAGAGAAAAAGATTGAATAATTTTAAATATGGCTTTTATAGAAAGAAATTGTTTTATTAAAACAAGAAAACATTTACCTAAAATTCTGAATGGACAAACGTTCTTCTTCCTAAAACAGATAATTTTTTAAAAAAAATTTAATTGAAGCTTTCTTTCTGTCAGCACTGAATTTTTTTTCTATTTTATTCTCTTTAACTTACTGATTTAAGCATGGATTCCATCACACGATAATACAATCGGACCCCAAGTTTATATCGCTGCAAACAAAAGGAAAAATAATAAGATTTTACTGTTTCAGAAAAATCAAAAAGTTAATTGACTTTTGTTAAAGTCTTTTATTGAAACACATTCTGCTCCTTCTAGGAATATGGCTAACAAGAGATCATAAGTTTTTGTAAAGTCCACGGCTTAAGATAAACTAGTGCTGAGCAGTCCCATAACCAGAGTAGTCTGCCTAGGCTACTGACGTTTCTCTGCTCATTTTTAGCTTTTGTCACTTGCTCTATACAGGCTATGTGCCCAGTACTATTTTGAACATTTTACACATCTAGTATAATCCTTTTGGTGATACAGAATATTGATTTTTGAAATGGCTAAGATTAAAAGAATAGTTTCTGTCTGTAAAACTCAATAATACTAGCACAGGCCAAAAAAGAAAAAAAAAAAAAACAAATAAAAACAAAGTTGATCAGTAAATGTTTTAAACAAATAATTAGTTCTCATCGAGGTAAAAAAACATTGGTGGTGAATTATATTTACATACACACATGCACTATTCTTTTACACCAAAACAAGAACACAAGTGCTACATGTACTCAAAAGAATTTTATGTATAATCATTTAAACCAGTGGTTCTCAACCTTCCTAAGTTTCCCATAAGTAGCAGCAAACACAAGCATCTGCCATTACCTTATACTACTACACAAGTATTACTACAGCACAGACTGCATCAACAGATGAATTCTATATTGTGGTACTAACAGATGTGCACTCAAGTTACCTGTACTCCAATGTCAACACATCCCTGCCCCACAGCGTTGGCAAACTTCTCTTTAAAGATGTGTCCAACATCTTTTACTCTTTTTAGGATATTTTCTTTTGGATTCACTGTGCAATTCTTTAAGGAATATAAACAAAAATAAATATTGAAGTTACTGTTTAACCAGAATGGATATTTCCCTCTTTTATAGTAAATAACTTTGATCTGCTGCTTGTTTGTGAAAACATATAAACACTTCTACTATAACAAGCAATTGACACTACAGAATATGACCAGTCAACATACAATTCCACTGTATGTCAGACATAAAAATTATTCAGTACAATGAAACTACACTGTTACTGAAATTTTAACACAGTTTTCAACCTTCCTAATGCTGTAGCCCTTTAATACAATTCCACACACGTTGTGGTGATCCCCAACCATAAAATGTTGCTACTTCATAACTAATTTTCCTACTGTTGTAAATCATAATGTAAATATCTGATATACAGGATATCTGATATGCAACCTCCAATAGGGTTGCAACACACATGTTAAGAAGAGCTATTTTAAACAAATAAAGGTTACAGACAAAACATATATCAGCCTTTCCATCCATCATATGTTCTCATAAAGTATCCTCATTTATGAATTGCTTTAGTGGACTGGAAAGATGCTAGGCCGTTAAGAGTAGTGGCTTTCAGAGGACATGGATTTGGTTCCCAGCACTGACATGGAGGCTTAGAACCCTCTGTAACTTCAGTCCCAGGGGATCCAACGCCCTCTTCTGGCTTCTGCCGGCAAAACCACCCATATACATAAAAACAAACCAAACCAAAAAAAAAAACAAAACAAAACAAAAAAACAAACAAAAACAAAACCAAAACAAAAACAAACTTTTTTTTAAAAAAAGGGTTACCTTAAGATTTATATAACCTTACTACTCAAAAGCAAATGAAGTATAAGTAAGATTTGCATTTTGTTTCATTTCCTAATGAAATATGCTTTAAGAGAATGCAGAATTAGAAAAATCATTTATCTGTATTTTCAGGTACAAAAGTGAGGAGAATAGTTAGAAGTGATGTATTATAATAATCTATAACTTATACTCTGCTATATTAAAATATATCACAAACATTATTCATGTCTCCCATAAGTAGACTAACTTTTTTATAACTTGATAGATTATATACATTCAAAATATTATACATTAAAATAAACTTCCTAAATTTAAGATTATAATTCTTTCACAGTGCCACTAAAAATGTAACTCTCACCTTAGAATATCAATAATTCTATATTTCCTAAAGAAAATAGCATACAAATTTTAGAAACATTAGGCATGCATGCGCGCATGCACACACACACAGACACACACAGACACCATCTCCTGGTGTAATGTCACTATTGTCAAAATTCTGCATAATTTCTAAGACTTTTTATATATAGAAAAGATGGCATTTTTTCTAAAAAAAGAAAAACATGAAGAAAACTGAACTAATATAGAAAGAAGTAAAATTTCCAGCTATAGTGGAGGCAAGAAGATTTTGAATTCAAAGCCAGCCTAGGCTAAATAATGAGTTTGAGGACACATTGAACAGATGCATGGATAGATGGATGAATGGATGGATGGATGAATGGAGAAACGGAAGAAGGAAGTGAGAGAAGAAAAAGAAAAAAGGAAAAACCAAATAAAAAGAAAAAAGGAAGAGAAGGGGGATGAAAACAAAATCACAGGAAAACATTATGGTCTCCACAATGCTAGCTCTGAGCCCATTTGTCATCTATATATCAGTTATCTTCAGACAGTGCACCAAGCTTCAAAATCATTAAAAAGTTAAGCTATAAATTCTGCTTAAGAAAACGTCTCTCAGGGCTGGAGAGATGGCTCGGTGGTTAAGAGGACTGACTGCTCTTCCAGAGGTCCTGAGTTCAATTCCCAGCAACCACATGGTGGCTCACAACCATCTCTAATGGGATCGATAAACTCTTCTGGTGTGTATGAAGACAGCTATAGTGTACTCATGTAAATAAAGTAAATAAATCTTAAAAAAACAAAGTGTCTTAGAATTTCTTGTCTAACTAAAGTAACTCAAATAAAAGGGAGCTCCTACCTACTTCAAAGATGGGATCAAGTATTTAAGAAAATATTGGAAGAGAGATTATCTTTCTTTAGTATCTACATTATCCTTGCTAAAGGCTGTAAGCAATTGGGTAGATATATAGTAAATATTCTTTGCCTAAGAATTATAACTTTATATAGGTTAGTCAAATAAAATCATATTTAAACAATTATTATTATATAAATAATATTATATATTTACATATATTATATAAATATATTATTATATAAATAATATAATTAAAAATAATTATAAATAAAATGACAGAACTTGTTTTGTTAATCTCTGGACACAATACAGTAGAAGATAACATACTATGATAAAAACTGATTATAGTATAAAATAGAACATTAGCAAACATAAAAGACACTTAATTATAGTAATGCATTTGTAAAGGCTCTCAGCCAGTTGTGGCATGGCTATTGATTTTCCTGTCACTTAACCCTTAAGCAAGAGATGAAATCAGCTAGCACCAGTCACCAGTCTTTCCTTCTTGCTTTTCTAAGGGAAGCACAACAGGAGCATTCAAATATCAAACTTGGGGTCTGTTAGGAATGGGAAGGGCTACGTGAAAGGTAAGTTCTATTAGCTAAAATAAACAATAGTTAGACTCATGGAAGACTCAGCAGCAATGAGATCTTAAAAATAGTAAGGTAATCTCTCTCACACATACATACACAGACACACACAGACACAGACACACACACAGACACACACACACACACATACACACACAAACACACACACAAAACTAAACCACATAACCACCAAAACTAATCTTGAGGTTACCAGAAAGAAATTGCCATGGGAAGAATTAGAGGTTGAAGAAACAAACAAACAAACAAACAAACAAACAAAAAACAGTAATTTTAATAGAATAAATTGTTAGGGAATATACCTAAATAAAAAAAATAGACTCCCAGAAAAAAAAAAAAAAAGTGGACAAGAAGCTGCCCTGTGTTTTATGGTGAAGGAGTCAGAGTAAGAAAACCCATCCTCTATTACAAAGAGATAAAGAGAAGAGCTTTGTAAATCGCAAAGGTAGTGACAGACACCTGAAAAGAAGTAAGCCATGCTAAAACCAGCTCCTACTGGTAGCTCCCAGGCTGGGAGGGGGAGGAGAAGCAAGGCCTCATCCAAAAAGTTTAAAAAAAAAAAAAAAGAAAGAAAAAGAAAAGAAAAGCAGTTCTCTAAGAACAAGCTCACAAGCCTCAAACCCAGGTAAAGGTTTTGACCAAACAAGGAGTCTTCTGGCTTACAGATCTTCAGTGGAGAGGGATGCCATTTGGTATTCAGTATGACTCTGAAGACAATGATCATGGTGACAGGGAACATGTTATCTAAAGTTGAACTACCTGAGTCTGAAAGCAGGGAACAACCAAAAGTCAGAGAGCCTAAATTTAACCTGTCACAAAAGCTCTCCCTGGGTGGGGGAGCCCAGAAAGGCAACTGTGATTTGGAAAAGGGGTTCCAGAACTTTACAAACCAAAAAGTGCAGATGGTATACAAGTCTTTAATAGCTCAGAACAGACTTCATAGACTGAGACTGGCCTGTGAGTTGGAAAGTCCTGAGCCTTAAGGGTAGTGGGTGAATTAACCATGGAACCCACCTACTGCTATTCACTCCCGATAATAGGGTAAGTCTGAAACTCTAACAGTCTAACTGCTATAGGATGATGAAATACTTGGGAGATTTTGAAAGTACAAAGATAGGTTCTCTACAGATCTCAGTGCTGCTGCAGTTTTGCCCCATATTCACAATGCACTTAGGGATACTCCTAGCTAGAACATTAGGCATCCCAGAGCATCTGAAACTATGAGTTTGGGAAGGGTGACACACTGCAAAACTAAATGTGACCATATGCCTCTGGTATGCACTAAAGGGAAGCTACTTAAATGAAGACAGCATTAGCAGACATGAGATACTTGCCCAGCACAGACTCAACACCAGAATAAACAATAAAAGACAACCATCTACAAGTTCCACACTTGGCAGCCTCCAATTTTTGAGGACCCCAAAAAAAGATGTTCCAACATGTCATCTTGGTTTTTGTTTTTTAATGAAAATGTTATTCTAATAACAAAAATAATTTTAAGAATTGACAGTTGAGATTACATTAATTTAAAAAAACGTTACCCAGGAAAGGGAACAATTAGCAAAGAAAAGAGAAAAAAAATGTCAACTACACACGGAACATGCAATTACCTACAATATACAAAGAACCATAATAATAAGCACCCCAAACTAAATAATCCAATAAATATTGGACTAATAGATGAAATAGATAGCTCTCAAAAGAAGAAATACAAATATGCAATAAATATTTTAAAGAGTTCAAGATCTTTAGCTAAGTAGGAAATGCAAACTAGAACTGCTTTGAGATTCCATTTCACTTTAGACAGAGTGATTATGATAGAAACAACAGATGCTGTTGAGGATGTAACAGGAGAGGAACCATGCCACACTGCTGGGAACAGCCACCATAGAAGTCAGGATGGAAGTCCTGAAAAAACAAGACAAAACAAGCAAAACAAGCAACATAAAAAACATGTGAGAAGCTCCACTAGCCAAAAGCATCAAAATTAGACTTACCCTAAGACAGAGCTACCCTCCTGGGCACACAGCAGAGGCCACCAAGGCGGCTCACAGTGACACTTGCTCCACGTTTATTGTTGCACTACTTGCAAGAGCTAGAGAATGAACCCATTCTAAACATCTATCATAGACACAGTGGAATTTTAGAAAAGAAATCGTATTTTCCAGAAATAGATGCAACTGAAAATCAAAGCAAAATAAGGATGTCTCCAGAAACCTGTTAGTGTAAGTTTGCCTGCTCATCTGGAGAATCTAGAGTTAAATTGGGGTGATAGCAGTATGAAAGGAGAAAGAAGACTATGAGGAAAAAGAAGAAATCTTAAGGGAAGGGGAAATGGGTACAGAAGACGATGGAAAACATGTAACATGAAAGAAGCAGGAAGGACCTACTGGAAGGGGTGCCACACGGAGAACTGAGTAGAAGATAAATTACAATGAAGTGAAGCATATGTCTGAATATGGCATAATGGGATTCATTACTTTGTATTCTACCTTTAAATTAATAAGAAAAAGCATATACACCAAGCAGTAGTCGAAAGCAGAAAGAAAAGATGGGCTGGGGTTATGGCTCAGTGGGTAAAGTACTTGCTATGTAAACATGCGATCCTAAGCTTGGATCCCAGCAAACAACCTGATGTAGCCACATGCATCTATCATCCCAAAGTGGGATGCAGAAACAGGAGGCTCCAATCCTGGGAGCTCACTGACAGCACCTGATGAGCCTCAAGTTCAATGAGAGATCTCTCTTTAGAAATGAAGTGAACAACTCTAGAAGACAGACACCAGAGGGTGACCTCTAGATTTCACAAACACACATACATACAGATAGATCCATATGCAATGAGAAGGAAGGGAAAGGGGAAAAGGGAAAAGGAAGAGAAAAAAAGAAGTAGTGCACACTTTTAATCTCAGCACTGGGGAAGCAGAGGCAGATAGATCTCTATGAGTTCAAGGCCAGACTGGCCTAGACATTTAGTTCTAGGCTAGCCAGGTCTACATAGTGAGACCCTGTTTCAAAAAAAGAGAGATAAAGAGAAAAAGAGAAAAAGAGAGGAAGGAAGGAAGGAAGGAAGGAAGGAAGGAAGGAAGGAAGGAAAAAAGGAAGGAAGGAAAAAAGGAAGGAAGGAAGGGAGAGAGGAAAGAAGAAAGGAAGCAGAAAAAAGAGAGTGTCTTTTTTCTAGACAGAAAAAAGGAAGTGTCTCAGTTGCAAGGAAAGTAGCAAACGTAAGAAAAACTAACAATATTTAAATAAATAAAATAACCATCAATTCTGGAGCAACAAATAGAATAGCAAACAAGTACATTTTTGGATAAAACATAAATGTTTTAAAATATACTTAATACTTTAGCTTCCAATTTCAATTTTCCTTTAAGATGTCACAAGTGATATTTTACATATGGCTTACATTGAAATAGGAAATCAGCTTTTCTGATGGCTGATCACTTGCAGAATTTAAAATCACCATTAATTGTTGAATAGTATTCATAACAGTCCTAGAGGAAAAAAACACAGGAAGAAGCATTAAGCAACTAAGAAAAAAATAACAAGAAAGACCGAAATACAACTATCACTTAAATTGAGCATATCTCTTTTTTGAGTGGGGGGAGAAAGGGTTTATTTGGATTACACATCTTAAGTCACAGTCCAACAGTCCACTGAAGGAAGCAAAGGCAGGAACCTGGACAAATTCTGTGCAAGGTATGAGATGTGGAACTAGTTTCATTTTTCTACAAGTGTGACCAGTAGTGTTTGTTGAAGATGCTGTCTTTTTTTTCAGGGTATATTTTGGTCTTTGTCAAAAGTTAGGTGAATGTAGGCTTATGAATGACACCATCCTACCAAAAACCATCTATAGACTCAATGGAATCCTCATCAAAATCCCAATGCACTTCTTTGTAGAAGTTTAAAAAAAATCTTAAAATTCATGTGGCAATCCAAAAGACCCAGGATAGCCCAAACAATTATGAACAATGGAACACCAGTAAAAGCATCACTATTAAGCATGTCTCTGAACATATCCTGTATCCCGTGTATCTTGAAGAAGTTCCCTGAAATAAGTAAGACCTTATCTGAATAAAGTAAAATCACCTTAGTATGTATAGTTTAAAAATTACAGCTTACTTAAGTCTTTTAGAAAAGTAGTATCATTAAGTATAATCAAGAACTGATTGATACCCTTACTAATAAAACTAAGTACCAATACTATTGAGAAAGAATTATTTGTCAAACTAATGATGTTTTCCAGAAAATATACCTTATATTTTCATATTATATGGATATGTAACTGGCATCAAAATGTTATTCTTTCAGGAAAATATTACAACTAAGTGTTAATGCCCCACTCTCCAAGACAGGGAGGGCTTCACTGTATAGTATAGGCTAGCCTCAAGCTTACAACAACTGTCTTAATTTAGCCTCTCAAATCTGGAGATTACAATAAAGGATCACTATGTCTGTCCTTAAATTTTATACACTTATACAAATAAAGACAGTAAGACATTTAGAAACTCATGTGAAGAATTAAAAGAGCCTTTGTTACTCCTTCAAGGGAGGAGAGTAAGGTCTTGAGTAACTTTAAAAGTCATTATTGCTGGGGCTGGAGAGATGACTCAGCAGTTAAAAGCACTGACTGCTCTTCCAGAGGTCCTGAGTTCAATTCCCAGTAACTACATGGTAGCTCATAACCATCTGTAATGCCCTCTTCTGGTGTGTCTGAAGAGAGTGATAGTGTACTCAAATTCATAAAATAAATAAATATTTTAAAAAACTTTGAAGACATACACTTGTGTTTATAGAATATAGTAAAGATTGGTGTTGTAGCTTTGCTTTTGAGACACTTGTAAAGGATGCAAGGAACCACAAACTGTTTAGGGCTGGAATGCTGACTTAAATACAATACAAACATGCCATGTTCTGGGGTTTCTCTATACTTCATATTTCACACGCTACATTTTTATACCTATTAGAGATAAATCTAAGTCTCAATGACTAATGCCACAAATGACCAAGGACTAAAAAAAAATTGCAGACTTCTTTGAAGCAACTGACTCAAGCACTTATTTTTTTCTTGATACTGGTACCTTTTCTCAGATTCTTGGCTTTATGCTCTAGGTTCCAAGCCATACCAGCTCATTGTAGCCTAACTTCTATCTGGTTCTTTTGACTGCTTTCCTCACAGGTCAACCCTTACCATCTATATTCTTGCTTTTATACTTCCTGGCTTTGGGCAGATACATGTATTTTCATGTTTTTAACTTGCTCTGATAATTCCCTAATCTATGGGTGCTTTGTCCCTCACTGCTTACTAGAATCTGCATACATTCTGTAAGACTGGAATGTGAAACATGAATGCATCACATTTGTCACACCTCCCCCTGGTCCTTCATCCCTACCACTCTTCACTCAGTTCAGTCCTTTGGCACACGTCAGCTCAACTATTCCAATAGGTTAGTGCAGAGATTCCCACTCACTATGGGTGATAAGCAGAGGCATGTACAAGGAAAAGAATTCCTCAGGTTACTCTCATGTGCACTCTGGTCTAAGCACTAAGCTGCACTGACAGTCCTATTTCTAACCTGTCTATACTCAGTCTTCCCTCATGAACCACTGATAGGTAAAGCTGTAAAAATAAAGTCTGTGACTGGAGAGATGGCTCAGTGGTTAAGAGCACTGACTGCTTTTCCAGAGGTCCTGAGTTCAATTCCCAGCAACCACATGGTGGCTCACAACTATCTGCAATGGGGTCTGATGCCATCTTCTGGTGTGTCTGAAGAGAGCAATGGTGAATACACTAAACAAAAAAGCTTAAAAAAAGAAGTCTGGGCTGGGGATATAGATAAATGAAGGAGACCTGCTTAGTATGTGCAAAGCCTTGAATTTGATCACCAAGAAAACAAACTAACAAACAAATCCTTCTCTAAGAAATCAAATCTATTTTTATCCTTCTTTGTGTTTATCACCCATTAAAGACACAAACCACACCATGCACTAGGTAAAGTGAAGACAGCACACTAGTTAATACTTATTTTCTATTCCTGTAGTTTATCCCCCATCTTACAGTAAGTACAGAGCAGGTAGTAGTTCCCAGATCCATTATGTTTGCAACATTTCAGTGCCTCTTTATATAATATTACCTCTTGGTAAAATTCACTTGAGACAAAATTTCATACAATTTGTGTTACTAAAATGAGCCTGTCGACATACCTACTGTCAGTTGATATGTCTTACTACTTACTTGCAATGTACCGAGCACCATGACAGGTCTTAATTATTAAAACTGTGTATAAAAACCCATGGTCCATACAGAAAGCAACTTAAAGGCTATTGTTGGTATTAGTGAAAAACAGGTAAACACGTAAATGAATTTATAGTTATATTGTGATCATAAAGGAAGAGCAGATGGCAGTCCATAGAAAGAAGAATTTCAAGAAAGAATGCCAAGTATGAAGGCTTTCAAGTACAAAAGAGCTCTGACAACTCAAAAACTGAAAAAAGACCAGTGTGTGGCCAACGCAGAGTAATCAAGAACAAAAAGAGGTTGGCCTGGCAACAGAAAAACAGGCCACGTAAGGTCTCAGGGACTGTTAAGAATTTGCTTTGTATTCTCAATGCAACTAGAAGTAATCCAAGGGTTTAAGCAGTAGTCATACACACGATTTGATTTACACTCACAGACTATTATTTCCAGGCTCTGTGGAAAACAGATTTATTGGTAGGAGAAAGCTACAGTGCTAAGAAATGAATGATATGATCAGTTAGGTACTGCACAAATTCAAGAAGAAGAGAGCTGTCTTGCACAAAGGTGGTGAGGGTGGACAGAAATGGGGGAAAGCATGTGGTACATTCAGCTGGATCTGATCATTAATACCCAAGTTGGATATCAGAGAGAAAGGGTCATAAAATAACTCTAGGTTATGCAAAAATCAAATGTTGATGCTTTTCCTTTCTGAGTGAAACATACTTTTTAAGTTATGTTCCTTATACATAAAAACAACCAAGTTATATTTATAACTAAGCAAGTCAATAATCAACAAAACAGTCCTCCATATATATTTGTTACATGCTTTGCAAATACAAAGTCCGACAAAGAGCAAGTCTGAAGCACATAGACTGAATAAACAATTATAATGAAAACTAGAACCAGGCAAAGGCATACATACCTAACTGGAGTGTGTGGAGTAACCACGTTTGCATCTTCATCAGGGTTGCTTTTTCGTGGCGTTCTCTCTGTTTCAAAACTAAATGATAAGTAAAGTAACTCATACTGAAATTTGTGTTTATGCATCAAAAAACAGTTATTACTTAGTAATAAATAACAACAACTAATTCCTGCTGTTGAGAACATCACATGAATGTTCGCTATAAGGTAAGTACTATGAAATAAGTGCTGCTTGTAGGATTTATTTTTGTCACCATTGTTCTTCAGCACAGCTCTCCTTAAAACAATCACAGATTACAATATTCTGGAAAATGGAAGATGTTTTCTGGCTGGTGGTGTTAACAGCTGAGCTGTGTGGGATTTTAAAACATTGCAGATCCTGTTTTTCAGTGCACTATGCTGTCCAAAGATTTCATTTCTACTTAGATAGAACTAAAAACATTTTACTGTGTTTAACTTCTAAATTACATGTTTTAATTTCACAGTAAAATAATTCTTCTTAAAGAATCAAACTTGCTTTACATATGAACAGTTAAAAACTAATTACTCTCAGCCATTTCCTGTGGTGGATAGCCCTAGCCTCTTGTTGTCATGGTAACTCCACTCCTGGGAGGGGCTGCGAAGGAGGAGTGAATCTTGTAAACCTTCTGTCCAATCAAATTTGTTAAATAAAGGCTACAGCCAGTGATTGGGCAGTAGAAGAGGAGTGGGAGGAGCCAGAGGCAGGAAAAGGAGAAGACGAGGAGAGCGAAGAAAAAGAAGGCGGCGGCGCGGCGCGGAGTTGGCAGTTGGTCGAATCTAGAGGGCAGTTGGTGGAGAGAGAGAAGACGAAGAAGACCTTGACCTAGGAAACCGCAAGTTGTTAAGAGCTCTCATAGCCGGGGAATAGTGTAGTTTAATGGTAAATCTGCCCAATCTAGGCATGCAGCATTCATTTGATACTTATTGACTTGTGTCATTATTCTCTGGACTCCCTATGGGCAAAAGATTTACCGCAACAATTTCCTATTTTAGAAATCTTACTTGATAAGAGGATATTTCTTAAAATATTGTTTGAAATATCAATTAAGCAATAGTATATAAAAAGGCTAGAATGAAAAAGAAAGCACGTGAGTAAACTAATTAATTCAACCATTTTCTTTTGGTACACATTTAAAACCTATCTAGCTGACCAAACAAACAAACAAATACAAAATCAGAAAACTGTCAAAAAAAGTATTTACACTAAATCTCTATTAGTTATTAATTGTATGTTTAAAGAACTACCTTTGCATTAGACAAAGACATTTGAGAATAATCTGCTACAAAAAAATGTTAAAAGATTTCTAAGTTAATAAAAATCTATGTAACATAACTGAGTAATTATTAATCCTAATAAAAAGCATGCCAATATATAAAAGTTGTATCATTGCAATACCTGTCTATAGGATCAGTCTGAAGTGTTTTATCATGATCCAAAAATAGTCTTGCATCTAAATCTTTGTTTTTAAGATAAACTTCTTCGTAGCGTTTAGAAAGACTTTCAACCTCAAAAGAAAGAAACTGGCAATTATTCTTTTTGTGTTATGTCTCTTAGCATACACAAGTAGATTTCATTAAAGAACTTTTATACTATGTACATTTAATTTT
Organism: Arvicanthis niloticus; assembly: GCF_011762505.2. Classification (NCBI taxonomy): domain Eukaryota; kingdom Metazoa; phylum Chordata; class Mammalia; order Rodentia; family Muridae; genus Arvicanthis; species Arvicanthis niloticus. Next base: position 46,694,542 of record NC_047660.1, on the reverse strand, counting down.
CAAACATACTGAGTCCAGATCCAAAGTAAGACTGGTCTAGAAGTGAACTATAGAGTATTACACATAAACCTTATCATTTTTTACTATTTTACATATACATTTCACTTATTAGAATTTCAGCTAGATGAGGGTCATCAATACCACAAAACAGTGCTGAACACACAAAAAAAGTCATTACAGGTTGAACATTTCCTACCCAACATGTTTAGAACCAAAATCATTTAATATTTTAATTTTTAAAAATTTTGTAATACTGGCATATAAAAATGAGATATCTGAAGGACAACATCTAAGTACAAAATTGATTTATGTGATAAAGACATATTATTGTATGTAGAGTATGAAGGTAATTTTAGAAAACCTTTTAAAATACTTTTGTGTTCTGAGTAGAACTTTTCAGTTGTGGTCATATCAGTGTTTTTTAAAAAAAATAACAAATCGTTAAGGGCTCTTATTATAACCACGATTTGCTGTGATTTCCCCCCCCCCCCCCTTCCTTCTAGTGTTAGGGAAGAACCAAGAGTCTTACACATATTAAACACACATTCCACTATTACTTGAGCCCTGAAGTGTTTTCTGCCTAGTTTGGTTTGTTGGTGGTGGTAGTGTTCCAGTTCTGGGGATAGAAGCCAGGATATTTGACATACTTGGACAGGTACTCTACCACTGAACCACACTCCCTAGCCCTTTCTGTGGCTTTCAAAGTTAATGCTTAATCTTGAGGTAACAAAAACTGCATTATTTAAAAAAAAAAAAAAAAAAAAAAAAGGTTGAAGAATGCAAATTGTATGTTTCCCTACATAAATACACTGGGCAGAAGGGTTACTAGTCCATGGCTAAGAATAGTTGCCTTACCTCAGAGAAGCATAATCTGACTGGCAATTACATGTGCAATACTGAAAAAGTGAAGCTTCTCTTAAGGTACCCATTGAAACTAACCCTTTATTTAGAACACATTTTAGAGTTGAGAACAGCAGGTTTCTAATGACTAAGGTAGGAATAAGATTACTAAAAGTCCAGGTCCCAGACAAGTGGTGGTGGCTCATGTCTTTAATCCCAGCACTTGGGAGGCAGTAGAGGGCAGATCTCTTAGTTCATAGCCAGCATGGTCTACAGAGTGAGTCACGGCTACATAGAGAAACCCTGTCTCAAAAACAAAACAAAACAAAACAAACAAAAAAAAAAAACAAAAAAAACCCACCAACCACCCAAATAAACAAAAACAAAACAAACAAAAACCAAAAAAGACCAGGTCGCTTCTTGCTTCCCCAGGTCCATAGTAGACCACTCTTCTGCCCTGTATATCAATATTATAAAAAAAATTGTAGTTTACTTGAAGAGGTTCTACTACAACATACCATTGAGCCTTTGAAGCTACAAAGTTCAGTCACTCAAAAAGCCATCTTCCATAAGTATACTCAGTTCAGAAATCACCTCACCTCAGAACAGTGTTCCAAGAAATTCACCTGACCCAGTTTGGATGGGACAGTTCTCCTCAAGATACAAGAACCCATGCATACTTCCAAATCAGAGTCTTAGAGACTTTTATTGATCTCTGGGGTTTTTGTTTGGTGTATTATCATTCATTGTATATAATCCTAGATTTAATAATTTCTTTCAAGTGCATTTTGCACTTTGACCATACAAATCCTCCCATACTCTTCCTTTCCCTGAGTCTTCTGCCTCTTTCCTGTCATATTGAAACTCGTGGTTTTATGTATCTATGTAAAATCTAGAATCCACAGAGTAGAGCAAACATAAGGTATTTATCTTTCTGTGTAGTGATGCAATATTCTGAAACTATCTGTTATATTCTAAGAGACTGGAACTTTTGCTGTACCTCACAGCCAAAGTTAATAATATGCCTTGAGGTCACTTACAAATTAAGACTGCTAAGGTACTGTGTACTCAAACTGTTTGCTTAACCTACCTTTAAGACAACAATGTAACCAATAGCCAGCCTTACCTGCCTTGAATTTCTCACCTAATTAATTTTTACAACCTAAGCTAAGGCATAGCTGCAATCTTAAGTTACATGCAATTCCATGCCTCTGACCTAGATAACGCATGTGTTTCATTTACTGAAAGCTGCAAATTCAGAACCTGAAAAAAAAAAAACCTTCCTAAAATCTGTAATAAAATTTCAAAGCAACCTTTTATGGATACCAGCTGATTTAAAAAGAAAAAAACTGATCTTTGTTATCTGGGTTGGCTGTAATCAATTGGAGCCAGTGACTTAATCCCTTGTTAAACTTCTAAAGATTTCTTTGAAGTATGCCATTCTTCCCCCATGTGATGTGTTCTATGCTATTCAATAAACAGAATAAAGCTCTTTGTTGGGGAAAAATACCTCTCACACAAACACACACAGCTCAAACAACAGACATAGGAAACACAGACACTGAAACAGACAAACACAAGGACAGCCTTTAGGCAGGCACAGATTTAGAGGCACACAACAAAGTACAGAAGACAAAGTGAATGTGAAGTAAAGACTTCAAATCTGGACTCCCCCTTGGTTAAACAACTCCAACAAGTACTTTTCTTTCTTTAATGTGAAACTGATGTGTTATTGGTAACTCAAAATTAATCACTAATATGCTATAATCTGCACATTTCTGAGTTTATATTATTTGACTTAATATTATGATCTCAAGGTATACACATTTTCCCATAAGCAGTATAAATGCCTTCATTCTCCAAAGGCTTAAAAAACTCCACTGCGTATACATATCGTATGTTCTTTATCCATTTACCTGATAGACATCTAGACTGATTCTATAAATTAGCTATTATAGCTAGAGCAACAATAAGCATGGCTATACAAGGATCTTTATGGCATGCTGTCATAAAGTCTTTGGAACATATACCCAGAAAGGATACAGGTGTGCCACTTAGTAGTCCCATTTTTAGTTTTTTCAGAACTTCATTGTTGATTTCATCAAGACTAGACTAATCACATTCCCACTATTATATATATATATATATATATATATATATATATATATATATATATATATAAATAATATTATATTATATATAATATATATGATAAATTTATTAGATATACAAAGATTGATAGCTTCCAAAGAGTTCCTCTTACCCCATAGGCTGTTTTTCTTCATTCAAAGTTTCATGCAAAGCCCTTTAATTTCATTCAATTGCGAAAAATAGTAATCTTTCATCTTTCCCAGAAAATTATGTTATCTACCTTAAAAGTATTCTACCTATGCTTTCTGTAGAAGCATCAGTTTCTGTTTATACATTAAGAACTTCCATACAGTTATGTGATTTCATGGGAGGAGAACTAGAATCTAATTTCCTTCGTCTGTGTGTAGTTTCCCCAGGATCACCTGTGAAGAAGCTATGTATTGTCATTTTGTTCTGGTATCTTGTAACATTCCTTCCTTTCCTGGGTCACGGAATAGTGTGAGGAGCATTGGTGAAGTCAGCAGTGAACCACCTGGACCTGAGTTCTTCTAGTGGAGAGACTCATTACCTTCTCAATATCATCATAGCAGATCTGATTATATACTCTTGCTTTAATTTTCTAAGCCACTTATATCCTGAAATTTATCCATTATTTTTTCTAGATTTTCCATTTTACTTGAATATTGGTTTTCAAAGGTGCTCTAATGATCCTGATTTTCATCGGTGTTTGTTTCCTTTTCAACACCTAATTTTATTAAGTTGGGTCTTTCTTCTGGTCCATTTGGCTCAAGGTTTATCAATCTTGCTTATCCATTCAAAGAATAAACTCTTCATTTCACTGAGGTTTTGTTTTGTTGGGGGGGGAGAGGGAGGACTTGAGAGCACGTAGGCTAGCCTCCAATTTAAACGTTTGCCTCTCCCACTAGCACTTATTTTGAAAAATTAATCACTCTATTCGTTTACATCTCAAATGATATCCCACTTCCCAGCTACCCCTCCACCAACCCCCCATCCCATGATATCCAGCTTCCAGGTTACCCCTTCACCACACCTCCATCCCATGATATCCAGCTTCCAGGTTACCCCTTTACCACACTTCCATCCCATGATATCCAGCTTCCAGGTTACCCCTTCACCACACCTCCATCCCCCATCCGCCCTCCCCACTCCCTCCCACTAGCACTTTTAATGACAGTGAATGAAAGCTCATCTCTGTTCCACATGATCTAGCACAACACTTGCACACACTGAACACATGACAAACATTAAGTAAACTCCTAAAGTAAATTACAAATCTAGATAAAAGAATCAGGTGTCTAGCTTTCTAATTCTATGACTTCTGACAAATTATGTTAACATATACATTTGAATACATGTCTTTTAAAACTTTTGTTACCACAGAAAAGTTATCTGTACAATTCTACTCAGTTTAGTTTTCTTTGAGAAATAAACAACTGACATAAAGTAAATTGATTTTTAAAAATGTAAACAATTATCCCGCCCCTCAAAGTCTCAAACAAACCATTCTAGTTTTAATTGAATTTTCTTTCAAATTACCTCTGGAAGTCCATTAGATGATACAATTCCAAGTGAATTTATAAAAGGGATAAAATTTTTGAAATAAACATTTTTCACCTGAAAAATACAACATTTGAATATATAAATCTAAAACTACCCAGTTATATGACGACATATTACAATTTAAAACAAAATAAAATCTAGTCCCAGTAACTATTCACACCAACAGTGTTAATTGCCACTTGCATTACATTTAAACTAATGATATTAATTTATAACTGATTTGATTATTTACTTTTTAATAATGATTTCATAACAGAGTTTAAATGGAAAACTGTTAATGAAATGGGATTAATGGCATGAGGAACCATTGAAACCACATTTTAAAATTCCACTTATAAAATGTATTTAGAGTACTGGTTGTTCTACAAGTGCAATGTGCTATAAAATTTTTAACCAATTGCTTTTCTTAACCTAACTTTCTTTTCCAAACTTCTTTTTTTTCTAACAAATAGGGATTAACACAGGAATTAAGCCTAGGAAGCACTTACTATTTTTGTTTTCTAATTTGTTTACACTTACCTAAGCTATTTAGTAGTTATCCAATTATTAAAATTAGCCACTAGTTATATATCCACAAATGCTATCAAGTGGCAATTAAAATATTAGTTTTTATTAGCTATACTTGAATATAAATATGTAAAGATTCTAAATTCTAAGAATAAATTCCTTAAGATGAAAAACTGATTTATTCTAATACACAAAAGTAACTTTAAGTAATTACAAAAAATCCAGGGAAATAGAAAATGTATTTATTACTATTTGTTCTCTTACGATTAAACAACAGAATTAAGACAGAACTACTTCTACGACATTTGTCAGCTTATTTGCGTGGGTAACTTGTGATCCTAGAAAGATGGAAAATGAATATCTAGGTTTATATCTAAATTTAATATATCTATATAGATACAGATATTCATAAATTAATAAGAACCACAGTGGTAAAGCACAGATAGCTTGGTAATGATTCTAATACTTCTTTAATCAGATTTTGCAAACAGATCCTTACTCCTTCCCAAAGTTGTCAGAATTCCAAAGATTTAACACTTCACACATCTGATGATGAATTATAAACAAAATTTCAATAAATAAAATGTGAGAGAAAAAATGTATAGAATGAACAGAGAGCCTGTACAACGTGTTCTAAACTCTATCAGAGGTTCAACGAATGATGAGCAACCAGTCTCTGGAAACATGTTTACTCATTATTATAAGGAAGTAGGGTACATTATTTGTAAAAATCCTTTCATTTCCCAATCCTAGATTCTTGAAGAAAATAATTACTCCATGTGCCTAAGTTCTCTCCAATAATTATTAACATCTGATACAGTATTTATAAAGAGAGTCATAAAACATTAAACAGAAAATGAATGTTAGATTACTTTAGTTTCATGGAAGTAAAACACTAATGTTTCTTGGCAGGGTGTTTGAAAACACTAAGTATATTAGTAAATTCAACGGAATAGAAGAATAATGCATTTGAAAACTATCATCTTCATGATATAGTCAGTGAGTCCAGAAGGGAACTATTCTCTTTAAAAGCAACATAAGAAAGTGTGAAATTAATTTTTCCAAGAATTTTGTTCCTAAAAAATAGAAACTGTCCCACTTTAACAAAAAGTATGCTAACAACAAAAAGTATATATTGTCAGATAGACCTTGCATATATATCTACTTCAGCTGTTTTAAATACCATGTAAGAGAAATTACCTCATCTATATTACACTCATGCTCTTTACAGAGCACTTCGATAACTCTTGTATCATTTTCTAGTTGTCTTGCTATCCGAGCACTCCTGCTCTGACCTCTTCTGGGTGTTCGAGGTGAACCATTAATGGGGATTACAGCTGTTTCTGTGAAAATGGGAAATTAGATTAAAAACAATTGTGTATTCCATATTGAACATTAATGAAACTGGGCTGTGGATATAACTGAGCTGGTAGAGTACTTGCCTAGAAAAGCATGAAACCTTGGGTTCAATTCCCAGCACCACATATTCCAGCAATGCTGGTATATACCTGTAATCCCAGCATTTGGGAGGTGGAGGAAGAATCAAAGCTTGAGCCACTACTGTCTACACAGTAATGTCAAAGGCAGCCTAGGCCACATGAGGCCCTATTTCCAAAATAACTAAAATTAAACAAATTATAAAATAATGGCACACTGCAATTATAATTAAGATGTCAAAAATACTCTTGGTGGCTTATTATAGTTTACTATATGATAACAATTTTAACTTCTCAATTAATGCCTATTGGGACACCCTTTGTTTTGTAGTGCTGGCAATCAAATCCAGGGTCTTTATGCATGCTACACAAATGCTCTATCACTGAGCCACAGACTGTCCTTGAATATCTGTTGCGATGTATACGCTGCTACAAGTTTTTGCAACTCATTTTTCTTTTACTCTAAATCTCATCCCTAAAAGTCATATCTTATAAACCCAGAGAAAGTCTGACAAAAATTATTTATGTTACTTATAAGTGTTTTACTCAGTATATATGATCAAAAATATTTCCTAGGCTGCTGAGATTGCTCCGTGGCAAAGACACTTGTTACCCAGGTTGACAACCTAGTTCAGTCCCTGGAACCCAGCCAATGGAGGAAAGAACTGACTCCTAGAATATGTCCTTTAATTTTCACACACAGCCCACACATAATTCTCCCACTTGTAGTGTAGGGGCTGGAGAAATGGCTCGGTGGTTAGGTGGTACTCTGCTCTGTCAGAGTACTCAGAATCAATTCCCAGAATCCAAAACTGTCTGTTCAGTTCCAGGGGATAGGATGCCCTCTTCTGGCCTCTACAGGTATCAGGCACACATACATGCTGGCAAAACACCAGTACATATTTTTTAAAAAGATCTACTATAAAGTATGAGTATATAGCAAGAGGAATCCATGAGTAAAGACCATTGCCACCATGCCATGCCTGATGCCCCGAGTTTGACCTCTGTGACCCACACAAACATAAAAACAGAGAACTGACTCTAAAAAGTTGTCCTCCGACCTCTACTTGTATTCAGCCATTCTACATGTACCCCCTCACACACAAATAATACCAATAAAAAAAACTAAAGCGTGGTATTTATAAAAATAAATAAAATATAAACATACTGTGATTTTCTTAAATAATCTGTATTATTTTGAATGTTACTGACTCAGCTATTAGATTACAAGGTGATTAAATATAGTCTAGCCACTCTAGAAATCAGTGTGGAGAATACTCAAAAGCTAAAACACATCTACCATTATGACCCAGCTCTCTAATTGGACTTAAGACTCACTCAACAATAAGGAAACCATGCCTGGTACTTGAAACCTAGCCAACTACCTAAGGGCTAGTGATGTTACAGACCTTGGAGAAGAACCTACAACCCCACTTTTTTAGACCAGTATAATCCCTAATAACAATCCATAAACATTTGTCCTTATACCACAGATAGGTAGTCTTCACTCCTTATCAAGAAAACTTCTCTTTGTCACAGATGGAGACCATTACAGAAAATCACAACTGATCAAAAATTCAGGGCTGTGAAGTCCAGTCCCAATGGACACACCCACAAAACTCTCTAGACCGTAAGGCTCAAGAACCCTTGCAGAAGAGGGTCTAGAAGACTGTAAGAGACAGAGAAACAGGAAGGCTGTATATCCTAGAACCAAAATATGTTTAATACATTCTCAAAAATTTCCAGATTATGTTTTCCCAGGAAGTATTGTTAAGAGATGAATCAGGCTTCACCATTGAGCCTCTTCTACAGCACGGTTAGACCTGATGCACTGATCTGTTGTCTAGTTTAGAACTACTATTTTCACTTTTAGCATTCCAGCAGCCAGGAATCAACTTGTCCTTAGCTACGTGATTCAAGATTCTGTTCTTGAGGTGACCAAAAGAAATATTTCTAGTCTAAGAAACACACTTATTTACACTTATCTTTGCTTAATGTTATCTAACTATATCAGCAATAGTTACTTTTATTTCAATATATTTCCCATCCTTGTCAGCACCGAATGAAACAGTATCAATTACTGTTCATATAAAGAAAGTCAGTCATACAACATACAATATTCAATACTAATTATAGAATTGTCCCTTTTTTAAGAGGTATGGATCACATCTCTGTGTTGTCTTTTTCTCTACTACAAATCCCCTACCTCCCCCTACTCCTTCAAGAAAAACCTTTACCCACCCTTACCTATTCTTCAAACTTGTTTCTTTTATATGCTATTGACTAGCTTTCCACTGCTACAATTTTTTATTTTTAAATTTTATTTTATTTTTACGAGTGTATGAGGGGTGTATTTAAGTGAGGACAGTGCCTAAGGAGTCCAGAAGAGGGAATTCAATCTCCCTAGAGATTAAGTTACAGGAGGTTGTGAAGCACCCAACATGGGTGCTGGGAACTGAACTCAGATCCTTTGTAAGAGCAGTATGCACTCTTAACCACTAAACCATCTTTCCAGCCCTTGTTTAATTTATTATTATTATTACATTATCATGATGATGGTGTGTGTGTGTATGAGTGTGTGCACATGAACATGTGGGGGTACCAGGGCACATCTGTGGAGGTCAAAGAACAACATTCAGAAGTCACTTTTCTCCTTCTACCATAAATTCTGGAGATCAGACTCAGGCTGTTAGGTTTGTACATCTCACTAGCTCTGTAAAAACTCCCATATCACTAGACCTTCCAAAATAATTAGCTTTGTTTTGATTAACCCAGAGCACTCACTACTTATTCTTAATTATTTGTTCAACATTTTATCTTTTCTTCTATAATTTATACTACTTAAAGGTTGCTGTAGTTTGTATCTGGGAATGTGCAGACCCATGTGTTAAAGTGTTGGTCTGCAGCTATCACCAGAGTCTAACCAGCTAGAGGATCACTAAGAGTGCATCCCTTGAAGGAAAATGGGGCACAATCCTTTTCCTAACTCTCTTTCACTTTCAACCTTTTATTTCTCTAGTAGAAGGTGAACAACTTTATTCCACTATGTGCTTCCAACTCCTTTACCACAGACTCAAAACATAGGGGCCAACTGACTGCACTGGAATCTCCCAAACTGTGAGCTAAACTAACCTTTTCTCTCAGTAAGTTCATCTCATCAGATATTGTCACAGTAAAGCAGAGCTGAGAACAAAGGCAGAGTCCACACCTGATTAATGTTTCATCATCCTTTCAGTTTCAGGACCACACCAGACCTATAGACAGACAGTACATAACTACTGAAGAGAAAGGAGAGGAGCACCGTATTGTTTCCAATACTTACTGTATGGTTCTCTGAGTAGTGCAGGAGGTGAGAACTTAATAAAATAGTCAACTACACACAACATTAACTGAAATGAGATTACCAGATCATCTTCCATCTGTAATACTTCTCCTAAAAATGAAAAAGATGCATATTTAAAAATTTTAATTGTACTTATCTACTATTTAGTTACCTATGTATGCATGCATATATGAGCACATGTGTGTATGTGTGCATGTACCACAATGCACATGTGGCAATCAGAGGACAACCTGCAGGAGCTGGTGCTCTTCTTTTACTATGTAGGTCCAGTGACAAACTCAGGTTGCCAGGTTGATGGCAGGTGCCTTTACATGAAAAACCATCTCACTGGCCTCAAGATTCCCATTTTAAAGAAAAATTAGAGACTAGTACCTTTAAATTAGATTAAAATGTGGGCAGTAATATATTCATATGCTCATTCATTTGCTAATCACTACAGCCATGATAAGTTTTTCTTTTCTTTCCAAAAATTAAAATAAAGCTGAGATTTAAAACATAAATGAAGTTACAAAATTATATAGCGTTAATATACCCTCTGAATTTTAAGATTAAGGATTATAATTTTTTAATGATTTATTTATTTTATGTATTCAAGTACACTATTGCTCTTTTCAGACACACCACAAGAGGGCACTGGATCCCATTAACAGATGGTTGTGAGCCACCATGGGGTTGCTGGGAATTGAACTCAGGAATTCTGGAAGAGCAGTCAATGCTCTTAACTGCTGAGCCATTTCTCCAGCCCCCAATAATTAATTCTTATTAAAATAATCTGATTTTTTTTGTAAAATTTAGTTCCTATTTTGGTATGACTTGCAGAACTCATATTTTCCAGAAACCATGCTGAAGCACAATGCATGCTAGTCTTTTATTCAAAAATACTTATAAAATATCTCATATGCTCAGTTTAATACCCTATAAAATATTACACTAGGCAAAACCATCAAGAAACAACAAACTCAGAATATCCTAACAGTTTATGCTGTATATAAATATACAACTATGAAGCTTGTAAAAATAAGTGCATAATAGGTACCTATATAAAAATGTAAATTATGATAAAATATAAGTGCATATTTTCTTCTGGCCCTATTTTTTTTAAGAGAGAAGTGTAGGGGTCAAAGCGATCGCTCATGGTTACTAGCACTTGCTGTTCTTGCAGCCAATCCAGGTTAGGCTCCCAGCACCAAGGGTCACAGGTACCAGGCATACATGTAGATGTAGATATATGCAAGCAAAACACTCATATACATAGAAGATAAAAACAAATACATTTTAAAATAAAGGAAAAGTTTGATTTGATTCACTTCCTTCTGGGTATCTAAGCTAGTATTAATGACAATGAAGAATGAAACTCTCAAATATGTGAGAAAATTAATAACTCTCCATCAAGTAGATGTTTTAAATCCATATGGTAAGATACAAAAGAATGTTTGCAATGAATTCAGTAAAGAAATATCACAAGACTGTAGACAGCAAAGTAAAAATGAATGGTATGAAAATGTCACTATAAACTCATTAATCTATATGCTAACTAAAAACTAATGCCAGTGAAGAAACAGGCATGAAGATTGCTGTTAGGCATATCCAAGTAAGAAGAGCAAAGCCAGGTGAAACAGCTTCTCCCCTCATAAACAACATTCTGAAAGGAACACACACATCAGCCAGGTGCCAGCAGAGGTGGTAAAATCTGCAACACTGTAGCAGAATGCTCATCGCTTTCATCTTCTGACTTGGAGGGAGAACTCATTGCTACAGAAGGTAAAAGGGAAGTAAACTGTACTGGCTCCAGAGATCCCAGTATAGTATGCTGACTGGAAAAAGAGGAAAGTATAAAATTTATCCTACAAAGACTTAGAACTGCAAAGGCTCATAGCATTCCAAAGGAATTCTCTAGTCTTCCCTTACCTTCTGTAAGGTACTATAATATCTGTTTACAGCACACTGTAATTCTATGGGGAATACGATCTAAATACATGCTAAGTGCAAAATGAATGAAGGGAGGGTCTCTCAAACTACCTCAGAGAAAACCAGTAAAATGAAGAAGAAAAGCACACTCAAAATAAAAAGAAAATCACAAAAGGGGGAGAAAAATCAGAGAACCTAATAGGAAGAGAAAAACCTAATAAGCAAACAGACAAACAAAGCCAGTGCTCCTGCGTTACAGTGAACTCCCATGCCTGGGATGTCAGACAGGAAGATAATTAGCTCAAAGGTAGACTGGGCTACATGCCAAGAACTTGCTTTCAAACAAACAAACAAACAAGCTCACTGATCTCAATTTATATAAAAACAAGGTGTCAGATGAACTAAGAAAGAACTAGGGTAACAGAATTAGTTTAGCTCAAAACACACAAAAGACAAGATGAATAGAACCTATATGTAATACACTTGGGGATGTAGCTCAGTGGCAGAATATTTGCTTGGCATTCATGAAGTCTTGAGTTCAATTCCCAGCATTGCAAAAATGATTTAAAATAATTAAAATGAGAGAAAAATATGAAAAACAAAACAACCTGATATAATGTTCAAAGAAAACAAACTAAATAAAATAATGCCTTAAAATACAACTTGTTAAGATGTCTCAGAAGTGAAAAACAGAGTACCTAGTTAGTTTGTTTAAAAAAGTGTTCCAAGACAAGTGAATGCAGTATGATACAAATCAATAGATATCTTAGTAAAGGAATTAAACCTCAAATGTAGTGTTCACCTACTTTTCTTTTCCGAATATGAGCATCTGCCTGCATGTTTGTCTGTGCCCATGAAGGCCAGAGGAGGGGAACAGATGCCCTGGACTGGAGTTATACAGACTGTGAGCTGCCATGTGGATTGAAAGCAGGGCTCTGGTGCAAGTTTTAGTTTTAGCTACTTTAACTAGCCAACTAAAGATGGCTTTACCTACTATGCCATGTCTCCAGACGTAAACCTCAAGTTTAAAAAAGAGCTCACCAAGTATTCAGCAACTAAATGACAGGAGGAACTTAAGTGAGCTTCAGATTTCTCAAAAGTAACATTCAGTACTATAGTTTCTTCTTTTAAATTAATTATTTTTATTTGTTATTTTATTTATTTACATTTCAAATGTTAGCCCCTTTCCCAGTTTCCCCTCCACAAACTCTCTATCCCTTCCCCTCCCCCTGCTTCTAAGAGGGTGCTCTCCCACCAACCAACCCACTCTCACCTCACTGCCCTAGCATTCACCTATAGTGGGGCATCAAACCTCCACAGGACCATGGGGTTCCCCTCCAGTGATGCCTGATAAGGCATCCTCTGCTACATTTGCAGCTAGAGCCATGGGTCCCTCCAACCCCCATGTGTACTCTTTGGTTGGTGGTTTAGTCCTTGGGAGCTTTGGGGCATCTGGTTGGTTGATATTGTTGCTCTTCTTATGGGGTTGCAAACCCCTTCAGCTCCTTCAGTTTTTGCCCTAATTTCTTCTCCACTGGGGTCCCTGTGTCAATACTACAAGATATTTTCTTTTTCTTAAAGATAGTAAATGCTTTTATTTTCAATGTTAAAAAAATCAGTATTTTTAATATTAAAACAACTAGTTTTTTAAAAAAGACAGAAAAGCCGAAGGTGGCATCTACAGGGAAGTCCATCCTCACTGCCACACACACACACACACACACACACACACACACACACACGTGCACACACACCTCTGACCGGCTTCAGTCAGGATGCCCAGCAGTTTCCAGTCACATGAGCATACACACAGGCCAGGAGCAAGTACCAAAACAGCTTTAGAAATGACTGGCCAGCGCAGTCCAGGCGTTAGAAAACTACTCCGCTTGAGGAGAAAGGAAGTACAGTATGGAGTGCAAGAGAGGGGATGCTCACACAACCCTCCAGCTGACCTTAAAGCTGGGGATGTGTTCAGGGCCCAGCATCAGTAAGACAGGTCGTGTTAAGGGGCTAGGCAAGATGGACAGATGGTGATGACTAGGGGAGCAAACCCAGGCTATTCCAGCATTCAGGGTAGGCAGGCCCTTTCAGTGACTGCCTGAGATGGGCTTGCTAGAGATCTAGGAGAGTACCAAGTAGAAGAGGGCATGGTTAGTTATCTATGCCCAATGTAGGCTGCAGAGGCACTAGCTACTAAGGTCCAGAGAGCTCTAGTCTCCAGTTAGGCTGGGTCTATATTTTCTTATAGGACAAAATGACTCAAGAATAGGACAGAGTCAAGTTGTCTTTCAGGTATAAGTACTGTGGACATTTGCCATTAACATGGCAAGCATAGGGAATATGACATGAAAAGGTCTACTTTTTAAAATTTCACAGGTTGGAGAGATGGCTCAGCAGGTAAAAGTGCTTAAGACAATGTAAAATTCTTGATAACACAATCTAGCTAGCTAAGAAATAAAACAAAAACAAAACCTCAGAAACAGAAGCTATAATAAAGTAGTTATGATGGGCACAGAATGCACTCACATACAGAACTGAGACTCAAGACATGTAGTAACTATAGTTACAGATGAATAAATGTTATAGTCTTAGAAAATGAAATGAAGACAATAGAATGTAGTAGTCAGGAAGTGGGGAGAGACGGACGATGATGTGCCAAGAGCGATTATGATCATTGTTTTTCAAAGTAGACTGGTGTACCATGCTGTAGAATGTCCTCTTCCTCGTCTATGGCCAATCTCAGCTGATATCAGCTGCTAAGAAGACAAGGCCTGGCTAGTGTCTGGATAGAGAACTCCCTCTTCTTTAGTGGGACTATGATGGGGTCTGGGTTGTTCTCCATCAGCACACAGACCAGGATCTTGCATTTACTGACTGCTCATCATGGCTTAGCTCCATTTTACTTGTCTCCCATCAGTTTCTACTTTCTCCAAGTCAGAAGAAGAAAACGTAAGAATCATCCTGAATTTGGAATAGGTACTAGCATTTAACTACTATACTTTTTCTTTTTCACTGTATTAGCATTATCAAAATACAAAGTCTCAAAAAAAGATTCTATTTTAGAAATATTTTAAGAAACACTATGTAAAGTGGCCGAACATGTATTATTCCCATTTGTTACTTTACTTTTGAAAACTTAAATACATTTTTAAATTTAAAATTCACTAGGCCCTGACTTTTATCCCCAGCACTGCTAAAAAAGGAAAATGGAAGAGACAGGATGGATGAGAAAGAAAGCAGGAAGAAAGGAGGAAATGAGGCATTTTAATGATACCCTATTACCATAACTATAAAACACTTTACGGTTAACAAGCCATGCAGAGAATACAGTAAAATTTATTAATCGAATAAATGTTGTACTATTCCAAATAAGCAATTTAATCATTGTATCTGACACATCAGCATGCAATAACATAGACATTTACCTTTAGCTAGTAAAAAAGTGATCCAAGAAATTTTTAGCACCAACATAGAATTTATTTCAGTAGATAACCTGGTAAACAAACATAAAGCAATAAAAAAATTAGACACTGACAAAGTTTTCCAGCTTTACTTTTGGGTAGTTTGTCTTATTTTAATTATAGACTTGAGTTAATAAATACATAATGGAATGCAACCCTCTTTAAATGCACAATTAGCACCTAAACTCAATTAATCCAGTTCTTTGATGTGCCTACCAAAATATTTATTCTAATCTAAAACTATATAAAGCCCAAGGTACACTAATTTGTTTCTAATTACCTTTATACTTGTTTGCTGTTTTTCTAATTAAAATGAACAATGTAAACAAAAAAAGATTAGGTGGCTCAGATTTTGTCAACTTAACACTCTGCCTGGATAAATTTTCCATAGCATTATCATCCATTAGAATTGACAGATTTATATCAATTAATATATGCACAATTTGCATTTCTATCAGTCATTTCAATGCCAGTGCTTTAATGGGGCAGACAATCTCCAGACTACTTGAGCTATTTATAGAGAAGATCACTGACATACTGTTCCAGGCTGCAGTACAAATTTTCAAGACAATTTAAGATTTGTAAATGATATTTTTTATGAGTATAAATATTTTGCCTATTTGTGTGCCTGGTGCCTGTAGGGGCCAGAAGAGGTCATCACATCCCAGCCCATGGAACTGGAAATACAAACAGTTAGGAGCCATCATGTGGGGTGTTGGAAATCAAGCCTGGGTCCAGTCCTTTCTCTAACCCCCTAATTAAGAATGGTTTTTGTTCTTATATAAAAGTATACATAGCCTTGTTGATAAAATCCCTGTGCTAGATAATCAATAAAAACTTAATGAATGGGCTGCATTTTCCTCAGAAAAGTGACAGAGACCACTGAATTCCAGCTAACTGGTTCTCCTTTGCCATATAAGGCACACATTTTTTGAAGATAAATAATCCAAATAGGATTTTACCACCTTCATTTATCAAGTAGTATGTTTTCATCACCAAAGTAAACAGTATGTTTGAGATTAGTCCAGAAAAACAAATTTTAGTGAAAAATAGCATGCTACTTACACATTGCTGGGTTGTGTCAAATATATAAGTTCACATGTCCTGAAAGGAAAAAAATAACTTCAGTAAAATATCACCTTAAAAAAACTTTTTAAATACTACTGCAGCATAAATCATTAGCCTTCTAAAACAAAAAGTATATCTGCTTACTACAAAGCAACATCTCACATCACCGTGTTTTAATTACAAAAGAACCGGCTCCTGTCACTCACTTTTAAATCAAAACCAATAACAAGACCAGACTGTTAAGTCCCTGGGTAACTAATGACTAACTATCTAGTAAGCCATATATATCTCTTTAGTTTACCCTATAATAAACAAGCTTTGGCACTGCAATCTTCATCCTCCAGAAAACTGTATGAGTAAAACGGGAAAAGGAAACCTTGGTTTGATCCAAAGCCACCAATGTTAAAGCTAAATTATTCCATAAGACTAGTCAATAAAAATCTGAAGTTCCTTTTACAAAGTGCAGGGCAGCCTTGTAAAGCCAAATCAGACTATGTCATTCCTCAGTGTAAAAGCATCCAACAACTTTCCACTGTTTGCAGGACACAGTCCTAGCTCGCCACTGCCCAGCCCCCATCCTACCTTCCAGACGTCAGCAGTTCAAAGCACATCCGACCACTGTTTCAGTGTGCACATGCTCGTCACATGCTTAGCACACCTAGTTCCAGTCCCCACTCATTTTCTTGATACATTTCTATTTCTAATCCCTATTCAGCATTTCCTTCTCTCTTTCTTTAGTCAAAATCACTAGTACTACAGTTACCCTCTCACCTAGTTAAGATACACGGTGTGCTACAGCATTTCTACTTAGATGCAATACTCTGCAATAGAGCATCACAACCATAAGTACATTCTTCATGTGTACATGTTGTGGTGTATACATGCTTGCACTGGTGCACATGTGTGCATGTATGCAGAGGCCTGAGGTTGATGTCAGGTATCTTCTTCAATTGTTCTTTCATCTTATTCTTTGAGGACAGAATCCCTTGATCAAACTCAGAGCTCATGGATATAGCAGGGTACTAACAGTTAACTTTATTTATTTATTATTTATTTATTATTTATTTATACTCCAGATTTTATTGCCCCACCGCCACTCTTCAACTGTTCCACATCCCATATCTCCAACCCAGCCTCGCACCTCCCCACCCCCGTTCACCACGGGGCTGTTCCCACTACCCATCCCACAACAGTTAATTCTTGATGTGGTTTGTTAATTTGTTTACAGCAAAACAGCTGACATCATACAGTTTCTTATTCCATAAAACACTTCTTGTATAAGATCTTAACTGATGTTAAATGCTGTTATGGTTTGTGGTTTGAATGTGAAATATCCCCAAGGGGATCACACTTGAGAAAGAGTCACGGGGGTGGGGTAGAGAAGAGGTGGGGTGGGGGTTCAGGCTTCAGTAGCCAAGACCACCTTCCTGTTCATGCACCCTGCTTCCCTGTGATGGTGTTTTCCAGGCCTAGTGCCACATCTTCCTCACCATGAGAAACTGTCTGCCTCTGGAACTGTAGGTCAGAGGAAACCCTTTCTCCCTGAAATTGTTTCTATAGGGGTATTTTATCATAGCAACAGAAAGTAACTAAGACAAATGTAAGTATAAGTCATTTAAAAAGTGCTGAACTCAGCCAAACAGATCTATTCTATCAAACTTCCAAACACCTTGCATTGCCTTGGTATTTTGTGACTGTCTAAGAGGGGATACAATATGAAGATATAGTATTATGCACTGTTTTTCAAACTTGTTTTTTCTTGTTTTAAAAGCTAATATATGGGCTTGTGAGATAGCTTATCAGGTACAGGTACTTACTGCCAGGCCTGACAATGAAGTTTGAAACTGGGACCCACATGGTAGAAGGAGAGAGCCAACTCCTCCAAGTTGCCCTCTACTGTCCACATCTGTGCCCAAATCTGCCCACATACATGCACATACACAACAAATACATTACAATACAAAAAATTAAAAGCTATCATGAAAGCGCTATTTATGTATTATTTCATTTGATACGTTAAATACTTAGCAGGTATGTGATGGCTAATCTTGATTGTCATCTTGACCTCATCTGAACTAACTAAAATCCAAAAATCCAGATCTTTAGGTGAAGAAAACACACCTTTAACCCCAATCTAGTCTGAGTGATACCTTCTGCTGGGAGTGTGTATAAAGAAGGAAGCTTTTGTTCTTTGCCTGCTTGTCCTCACCTTGCTGGGAAGTCCATTCCTTCAGGGCCATTAGAGCCTGCTTCTTCAGGGTTCCAGCACATGCTGAAGACCAGTTGAGACATCCAGCCTGGTGGACTGAGTGCACAACTACTGGAGTCTTGGACTTTCCATTCATAGTTAACTATTCTTGGATTAGCAGGACTGTAGCCTGTAAGTCATTCTAATAAATCCCCTTCAGATATAGATCTAGAGATATAGATGCGGGTCTGTTCTATAAGTTCTGTTACACTATAGAGCCCTCATTAATGGGTACTCTATTAACTCGATTTAGACATTAGAAAACTAAATACCCAAGTTAGGAAACTCATTTATCCAATATCACATAGTATATACTCAAGGTCAGGTTAGAATACAGACCTGTGTGACTGCTTCTCTACTAAGCCCTACTATAACCCCCCCTCTTAGATAATATGATAATATATACTGTTTTTGATAGAGAAAAAAGGATAGATGGGTAGCTTCTACCCTCTCAGTTGTAAGGGCACCCTGAACTTCATAATACAGTAAGGAATCTATGCATCTTTACTATAAGCAGCTCATTGTGGACACACTGTAATGGTTGTTGAGTAGCTCCAAGTCAGGTGGTGCTTCAAGAGGAATGTAAAACCCAGCTTCACACAGAAAAAATGATAACAAAGGCAAACTGCAGAAACTAAAGAGAGGAGCATCATCATAAGACTCTCAAGGCAGACCAGAGGGACAGGGCCTACTCTGGAACACTGACTGCTCCTATCCCCTGTCAGTTTTGCTGGCTACAGACTCCAGGAGAGATCCCTCTAGTTCATCGGTGGTTTCTCAGACCGTGAGTTCACTACATCAAGTACATCTCAAAGATTAAATTCCTCATTGATTATATGTGTTTATGTCGATGGTCATCATGAACTATCACAGTCCAGTCGTGTTTGAAGACAATTCTTTGGTAACTGTGGTCCTGTATCCACAGACTGCACTGTGAATATTGCTGCTTATACTGGCCCTTAGGGAACAGGATACAGGAAGATCCAGAACCCTTCAAAACTGTCTATATAACTGCTAAAGCTTTTCAATTTCAATATGTAGTAATTGCAATATTCTTTTCTGTTTTTATGTAATTTAATCAATTTTCTATAACTTCCTTCTCCCTGGCCTTCCAAACTACTTAAAATTACTCTTCAAAATAAAGAAAATTCTTAAGACTTAGTAGTCTTAAGATTAATATGAACATAAAGAGAAAAGTGTCAGCTTAATGTTTTATCTATTGATCACTGCTCTGTTTAGAGAAAAAGAAGATGGTAAACCACCTAAACAGAATATTCTATAAAGCCTAAAAAATCACATATGAGATCATTCCCTTTTCTAATACCCTTTTCTACCTCTCTCTCAACTCCCAGGATATCAAATGGACTATATGAGAGGAAAGAATAATAAACAACAAACAAATCCCTGAGAACAGAAGCTGATATCAAAGCAGAGTACTAATGTCAGATAAGAAAGTAAAACTACTTGCAAGTATGAATTAAAATTATTATAGCAGAAATGTAAATGGGGGGAAACTCACAGGGCCCTACCCCTAGACAAATAACAGGCAATTAAGGAATGAGAGCAGGAAGAATAATCTATCTCCCAGGGAGAAGCCCATTAATAGTTATTCAATACCAAATGATTAGCCTTTAATCATATACACACAAGAAACACTGAACAGACTCAGCAGGTTATAATTACAGATTTATGCATAGACATGTAACAACAACAAAGAAAATGAGGTGCCAGATTTAAAAGGAAGCAGAAACAAAGTGTGGGAGGGGAGGGGAGGTGTAGGAGGAGTCAGAGGAATAAAAGGGAATAGGGAGCAATGATGTAATTATATTTTAATGACAAAAGTAGAGTAAAATTACTATAGCAGGAAACAGTAAACACTATTACCCAAGTCATTCCTAGCCCTCAAATTCTAGATCTAGAAATAATCTCATGGTCTTTTTTTAAAGCACTGATTTGTGAAGCATTTTTCTTTTGCTCTTAAAGACTCATTTCATTTTTACTTATGTGTATATGTGTGTATGTCTGTTGTTCAGCACATGTTTGTACAAGTATCCTGCATAGACCAGAAGCTGAAGTTACAGGTGGCTGTGAGTCACCCGAAGTAGGTGCTAAGAGTTGAATTCTGCAAGAGCAGTAAGCATCTTAACCACTGAGCCATCTCTCGAGCCCACCAGAATTTTTTTAACAACTGGTTCAGAGAAATTTTTGCATCCTTTGTCTACCGTGGGTAGGAAACCTCTACTACAATTCTAGCAAGCTTCTTTTGAGTCATTTCATGCTATGCATGGATTTTTCCCTTTTGTACTGTCACAATCATAGTATACTCTAATGATTTATATATTTAACATTACAAGTACTTCTTCACACTGTTATTCCTCATCAAAACTAGCTTATAATAGTTTGATTATAATATTTAAAATATTTAAAATCCAGTTATAAAGAGCTTATTTCTAATTTTCAGACATCTAGATAATACCATGACAGAAACCTTTGAACTTTTTCATATTTGGAATCATAGTCTTATGAAAAATGAGATGACGGTCTGCTTGGAAAGACTGCCTCTGAACTCCACGAAACTGAACAGTCTAAGCTGATCTGAGCACAACTGTACTCAACTAAACTGTACTGAACTGAACTGCTCCAAACTGAATTAAACTATTCTTTCTCCTTCCCTGCTCTTTATTTTTTTTTTATTAGATCTTTCATTTACACTTCAGATACCATCCCGTTTCCCCATTCCCCCCCCCCTTAGAAAACCCCTATCCCATACCCCCTTTTCCTTTTTGCATTTATACATTTTTTAAAGAAATGTTAATCATAGGCTTTATAAGTTTGGTATTGTTCAATCAGAGGTGTAACCCACTACCCAACCTAGATATATCAACTATCTTTGACTGGTGGAGATACATGAACATCTGCTTCCCTGCTCTTTAAACAGCCTCTCTTTCCTGTCTGTTCTCGAGAGACTTGGGCATATCCTATCTCTGAATCACTCTGTCAAATCTTTCTCTGACTTGTCACTTTGCCCCTCAATTAAATGTCACTGACTGGAATCAAAGGTGTGTACCAAATGAGTGTCTGCATTCCAGACAGAGGGACCAAAGATGTGTACTAACAGATTCCAGCTAGATCATATCTTTGAATGTGATCACTTGTCAGAGCAGCCATGTAGCTGGATTAAAATTCCTCTATAAGAATTGATTGCTTCCGATAGGGGTATGGCTAGAGAAGGACTCAGTTTCCTTTAATGTGAGATCCACCAGAAGTGTGACCATGTTCCAGTGAGTATGTGGGTAACACAAATTGGGCTTAATTTGTTTTTTCTTCTTTTTCTCCTTTTGTGGGGAGAGAAGTCCCAAAGTGGGCAGGACTGAAAAGGGCTTGGGGTACATGATGTGAAATTCCAAAAAAAATAATCAATAAAAATATTATGACAAAATATAAGCCAAGTTTAGCCATGATTTTCCAGTTAAACAGCACAGGTGGAGCCTTCTCAACTATCACTGGGAGCACAGATCACAACTTGGTAATGGGTCACACACAATGGTTTCTATGTCTATGGACAATATGGTTTCTTTCTAGGCTGAAGAAGTTAACATTTAGATCACTATTCAGAACTACAAGTTCTACTAGACAAAATGAGAAGCAAGCTCAAAATCTGAAGAAGCAAATGACATAAAAGACTAGTAAAAACATTAATTTGGGACAAGCACTCAGAATGCTTATAAACAGCTGTACAATTAATTACCTAGGAACTAATAAAGAAATAATAGCAAAATGGATAAGGCTACAGGATAATACTTAATACTTCTATTACAAATGAAACAGTTCCCAAATTGAAGTAAAGTATCACGGTATAAAAATAAAAACCAAAGAATTAAAGTGCAAACCTAATAAAACTTTTATCTTACCGTTCTAATTTGCTGTAGAGTGCACATAACACATTATACTTCTTCAATAGTCTTGACACAGCATTATCAACTTTGGTACTGGTATCAATCTCTTTTAATAAGTCAAAGAATTTATAGACACTACAAAAATAGAAAAAGAGTGTATGAGTAGCTATCAAATTTTACTTTATTTCATTTTCAAAGCATGTGCACTTCAATTAAAAAGATTGCCAGATCTGCACCAGATCACTGTGCATTCTCTAAGAGGGATGCACTTGTTTTTGCATTTTATTAGAATCAACCCAGGCCCTAATATCTACCTACCCCTGACTATATCTATTCAAAGTTAAGCAAACAAGAAAAGCAGGGACATAAAATATGCATATTTCTTTCTAAATATATATGTATGGGTTTTTTAATTAAAATTATTATCAACTGATACATAAAAGCCCCAAAATTGTACATTTTAGGGGAGTAGCATGCGATGTTTTCATACATGTAAACACTGCATACCCAAGATAAACATACAAATCTTCTCATTTACTTGTGCAAAGCAAAAACATTTATAATACATTCTTTCAGATTTCTGCAATACATTGTACTTAAATACTAAACAGTCATTGTATCTGAATTCTTTTTATCAAAACATACAGTTCATTTTAGTGTTTCCATTTTCATATTTGAAAATTTGTCCTTACTTATTTACTCTTTGAACAAATAGCTATCTTCTACCCCTAAGGCCTTCCAGTCTCCAACAAGGAAGGACAGGCTAACTGAATTGCAGGATGCCCCGATCCCTTCCCACATCAGGCTGGCCTCCTCATCTCTCTTGTACTATACCTCTCTGAACTAAGTGCCTAAAACCCCCTGCTGGGTCTGACACTGCATCCCACAGCCCGTGTCTGATCTGACACTGCATCCCACAGCCCGTGTCTGGTCTGACATTGCATCCCACAGCCCGTGTCTGGCTACCCAGCCCATGATGATAATCCCCACCGAGTGAATGTCGACCTCACCTCACTCTGACAACTTTTCTCACCGCTTGGCATTTCCTTGTCATATACACACTAACATTCTTTGTCTTACCAAAGATTGAATATTTAGAGAAAAAAATAAAAAACTGGCTAAAATTTTAGATTGTTAAACAACTTCTAGTAATTCTTTTATTGTTTTCTATAAAAACTCATCTTCAGTATACATATTTTCAATAGGGCAGTAAAGACAGATGTGATCAGATAGATCTCAAATATCAATTATCATCTCCTCCTCTTGACACAAGGTCCCACTACATATCCCTGGCTGACCTAAAATTCACTATGTAGACCAGTCTGGCCTTGAACTCACAGAGATCAGCCTGCCCTACACCGTCACACTTGATTTCATACAATAATTTCTAATTGACGTTGTATATAAAACTGTACAAAGGCAGCTAAGTAGAGCAAAGAATAGTCATTACAACTATTATAGGTTGTCCAAAGCAAAGCCAGGTAAGATAGCACATGCCTACGGTCCCAGCACATGGGAAAGATTACTTAGGGCCAGGAGTTTGCCACCCACCTGGGAAGTACAAGGTTACACCTCAAACCAACCAAACAAAAAAGTCTGAGATAGTCAGCAGGAGGCAAAAAACATGTGGCAGAGAATATTAAAAAGTGTTCATGCCAAGAGGGGTAAAGCAGTGTTGATAAGCTATGTGGAAAGCCAAAAGGATGCAGGAATGGCAGAAGATAGCAGACATCAAGATGCTGACTGGAAACTGCTTTGAACTTCCATCAATACATACAGTTTAGGAAGTTAGTGAGAGATGCTAAAGTTAAGTTAAACATGAAGGACTTTGGTCAAAGAATGAACTGTCATTCTCTCATGGGGCCTTTGGATTACATTTATTTATGCTGTACTGATTACAGGAAAAGAGAGAGAGGGCAGGAGAAAAGGAAGAAACAGAGTTTATCATGTCCATTTGTAGGCTGTAGACACACAGAAATCACTTAGAGTAGTGCACATGCTTATGAAGACTACACCAATACCTGTCTGGAGAGGAACTGCACACCATGGACACTAAATTCTTGTGACAAAGTTGTCTTTTTCTAGGGGTAATTTAAGAGAAGGGATGGGGAATCAGTGCCTGTGCTGTTAGAGCCACTGACTCTGGTGAAGCCTTTATGCTATTTATATGCTTTATTTATATACAAAGCCTTTGTTTCCACATTTTATTTAAAGGTAGTTAAAAAGTGCTAGAAAATGTATAATGCATAATGTATTTAATCTACTTAGTTTAACTAAAACACTAATTACACTGAATTACAGATTAACTCACTGAAGATATACATCTATTTACCAACCTGGTAAAATTATTTACTGCTGCATTTTGTAAATATGTTACAAAGGAAATAATGTAAGTTCTGTGAATTTGTTTAAGATGAAAATCTACAAATTACTAGAGAACAAATTAATATATGTTTAAAGCTAAAAAAATGTTAAGAAATGCCTGGGTCAAGTGTCAATCAATACTGAATTTAATGGCAGCTTTTATGTAATTATGTAATTAAAACATCTACTATGCTAAAGTCTTTAACTTAAATAAATCTTATCTAAATTTAAAACAGCCACCTTACATTTTAAAAGATTTTTATTTTTTTACTTCTTAATCTCTGTGTGCCTGTGTGTCCGTGTGTCTGTGTTGTGTGTGTGTGTCTTTGCATAGGTATGTGCAGGTGCCCATGAACACCAAGGACCAGGGTCAAGTTCCTAGCACCCACAGGATGACTCACAGTGCCTCTAACTCCAGCTCCAAGGGCTCTGATGCCCTCTCCTGACCTCTTCAGGCACTGCCTATGGTGGACTTACCTGCAGGCAAAACATAAAATAAAAAAATCATAAATTCTTAACAACGTCCCCCCAAATTAAGTAAGCTTTAATTAACCCCAGCAGAGAATTAAAATTCATTATTGATCCCAAATCCCTTATATTAAACTTAATTTTAGCATTTCTACCAACATCTTAACGTGTATTAACGTCAGAATCCCTTTTTAACTTCAGGACTTTTCCGTCAGAGCTTTTACCTGGTTTCTATGCTTTTCTGTAGCTCAGTAAAAGTAAATGGCATCTCATCTAGGTCAACTGCTGCAATAAAGATGCAGATGCCCCAGAGTTCCTTCTTCTTTTGAATATATCCTTCCTAGAAATAAAAAGGTTCAAGTATTTTATTAAATCATCTGCACACTGGATACCATGTTAAAATTGAATTACATATGATTTTCTCATTAAACATAAAAATGTAATTTTAAATTCATATACTTGAAAATATTTAATTTTATATTAATATAACAAACACTCAATTTTTATTATAAGGAAAAAATTATGAGGAGGTTCAAAAAGTTAAATTACTATTTCCTTTGGAAACTTTGAGTAAGTTATTTATTTGAAAGTTTGTTTTCTCAGTAGTCCAATATCAATCATTAAAGCCACATTAAAAGATTCTAGAGTTTTAAACTTTGTTTCCAGGAAAGCAAATCTGACTTCCTTCTCAGAGTATACCATGTCTTTTGCTCTCATCCATCCATTTCTATTTCCCTTTGTTCAATCAAGAATTTTCTAGCCTTGTGCAGTTTCTCAACTAACCCACTTGTACAATGAATTATATGCACACCTTACTTTATCAGGCTTAAATGAAACTATGTTGAAACTCTTGACTGTAGTCAAGCACACATTTAGTAAGTGATGAGCAATGAGTAAAACTGTATGCTCCCCCTCAACAATATATGCCGCCCTCTATATGTCTGTTTTGTAGGTAATATCTGGATCATATTAAGATGGAATGAAGTGTCAGATCTATGGTCTAATAAGAAGGTAAAAACAGATGTAAGACACTTTACACATTTGTGTATATCTCATGTACCGAGTGAAGAATGAGAGCATCTAGATTATCAAATGATTGTGGATAATAAATAATTCACCATTGTCCAACTATAAACTTTTCCTTCTAATATAAACACTTTAAAATATAGCTATACAGCCAAAATAGTTTAAATGACAACAAATGACAATACTGATGATTGGTGAGGAAGAAGTGTAGTAAGACAACTGAATGTCAATTCTGAAACACAAGTTTGGATGGTTTTTATATATTTAAATATATACTTTCTATATCACTTAGAAATTCTATTCCCAATACTTATGCTCAGAAGAAATTAAAACACTACTAATGAACATAATCCCAAACTAGAAACCAACCAAATATAGAAATATAGAAACAGAAATAACCAAACTGGTAATTTTATAAACTAACTACAATAGAATCATGCAGCTGATGCTGTCTAACAAAAAAGAAAAGGCCCTAATAAATGTAACACAGACAAGTAAAAATTATTACACTGAGAAAAAGTCACCAAAAAAAAAAAAAAAAAAAGAAGAAGAAGAAGAAGAAAAAGCTAGATACAAAATAGTAGCACAGATTCTGTCCACACAGTTCCAGAGAAGGTAAAAACTCATATTTAATATCAGAAACTAGGTAAGCAGCTACCCAAATTAAGAGGTGATGTGCTGGGGAATGACTACAAAGATGGTAAGAGGACCTTCTGGTGTGGTCAGAAAGCTTTAATCCTTGCTGGCGGTCATTATATGGGAATATATCTTCATCAATTTTTTGAACTACATATTAAAAGTGATATAGCTTAATGTGTGTGTGTGTATATATATACATATATATACATGTATAGTGATTCAGCATTACAATGACTATTATATAGTCTCAGAAAATAAAAACATCAACTTTTGCCTAAGTTTTTAATTTTTTTGAGATTATGGTATGATTACATCATTTCCCTTCTCTCAACCTATTCCATGTACCCTCACCCCTGCTGTTTCAAATTCATTTTTTCTTTTTCATTAACTGTTGTTGCAAATGTGCATTTGTGTGTACGTCTATGTGTGTTCCTAAATACATACCTCCTCATTTTGTACTTTACTTGCAAGTGCATGTTTTAAGGGCTGACTGACTATGTGGTACTGGATAACCAATTGGGGTGCTCTTCTCTGGGGGAGACCACTTGGCCTGCCTCAGCATTCCTTAGTTGCCTGTAGATTTGATGTAGGATTGGGGTCCTGTGAGCTTTTCCCTTTCATGTCATATGTCAATTGGTGTCCTCCTTGGTACATATGTTTCTTAACCTTTGGAATTTTTAGGTGGAGTTATCACATTTCCTGATTGCTTCTTTGCCCCTAGCCACCTACCCCTGTTGAACATAACTGTCCTCAAAATACCTGCCTATAGCTACTACAGTCTGTTCTAAGAACACTCTCACACTCTTAGTAATTAAATATGACAAAATTTACTATATTGCTTATTCATTTTTTAAACACACCAGAAAAAGGCTTTTGTGTTATCCTGGAAATTGAAACCCAGGCTTCACACATACTGGGCAAACAAACTCTAACACTGAACTACATCTCCTTCCCTAAAAGCCTCAAATTTCATTAGAATAAAGTCCTACCACCGAATTATACCCTGTCTGCTTTGCATTTTCTGTGTGTGTGTGTGTGTGTGTGTGTGTGTGTGTGTGTGTGAACTAGAGGCTACCTTGGGCTATATTACTCAATTGCTCTCCACTTATCTTTTTGCACAGGATCTCTTACTGAACCTTAAGCTTGCAGCTTCAGCTAGGCTGGCTAGTCGTGGAGCCCCACAATTGGCCTGTCTGTGCTGCTGCCCTCTCCCAGCATTGGAATTAGAGTTTGGTAATCTGAACTTGGGTCTTCATGTGTACATAGTAAGCATTTTATCCACTGACTCATACCAATGTTTCATTTTCTTAAAGGTATATTTCAAAGAGTAGGAGTGTTTAAATTTTAACTTAATATGTTGTCTTTTTTATTTTATGGCTCATTTTTAGTGATGATATCTTTAAAACTTATCTCTAACACAGTCTCACAATGATTTCTTATATGTCCTGCTCTAGAATTATATGTCTAGGGTTCATGTGAACTAATTTTTCCAAGTACTATGAGACAGAAAATTAATTCTTTTAATACATATTTATTGGCAATTCACATCAACTGGTAAAGGTTTAAGTACAACTTGGCAGAAGTTGGCCTCTCCTTTTACCATGTAAGTTCCAGGAATCCAACTCCAGTTGTCAAGCTTGGCAACAAGCACCTTTACCCACTGAGCTATCTCTCAAACCCTGTAAATGAATTTTTTACAACTAGATATCCAGTAGCTCCAGCTTCATTTATTGAAAAGAATAGCCTCGCTCTAGCGACTTACCTTTGCCCTCCCTAGAAAATGAACTGACAATGCATGTGGTCTTTTCCCAGCTTCTCTACTCTACCCCACTGTTCTCTGTACCACTGGTCTTTTCACCAATACTACAATATCTCGATTACTATAGCTTTAAAGGTTCTGGACATTTTTAATTGAGTTTGAGTCAAGACTGTTCTGCCAACTTCGCTGAAAATGCTATACTCTTAACTCATAGTTTTAATTTCTATTTTAATGCTATGGCTGAAGAGTCACACTATCTAAATTTTTCTCCTTCAACCTACCACTATGAGACCTTTTTTCTTAGCTTCTAAAGTCCTCTAATATTCTTGTGCTCTTTTCTGTCTCTCTGTGTTTAACTCCAACCCATTGCTACCCTTCTTTTAATAAGCACCCGGCCCACTCCCCAAGCCCTGCCATCATCTTCAAACAGAGGGTCCCTGTCTCATGCTTTTTTGTAGCACAGTGACTCTGGGAAGCTCCAAGATTTATTTCCAATCTAATTTACAATTAAATTGAAAACAGGCATGTTTTTATTTATTTGTTTTGCTGTAATTTCATAAACCTTTTTATAAAGAACTTGCAAATAAATTTTTTTCTTAAAATTTATAAAAGGAAGGCTGGAAGGATAGATCAGAGGTCCAAAGTGTTCATGACTTTGTCAGAGAATTCAAAATCGGTTCCTGGCATCTCATCAGGTGGCTCACAACTGTTGATTTGACTGGCACCTCTGACCTCCAGCTTTCATGAGCACCTGCACTCCTGTGCGCATACACACAAGCACACATAATTTTTAAAAAGCTTAAAAATTATTGAAGGAAACCCAGAACAACACTTAAACAAACAAACAGGTAAAACTTGTGGAGGAAATGGATAAACACTTTGCAAAACTAAAAAAAGTACCTTTCTAAAACCAAATTCTGCAAATGCTAAATCTTAGAATAGTGTCAACTGAATGATATGTTGTTAGGATATTTTGAGATATTTAGTTGTACAGCTAAAGAATTCACCCAGTAAAAATAATTGGAGAGCTGGGTCAAGATCCTTGTAACAGATGTTCTAATAGCTACTTACATATCCCCAAACAGTGGCAATCACCTAAATATCTTAAAATAGAATGGCTAAACAATGCTATAGTTGAATTATGGGATCACACAAAATCCTAAGGCATTTTCAAAGAATAGTCCAAGCACATGGAAAATGCCCAAAGTACAACATTTAGGTGGGAGAAAAAAAACTACAAAATTGTATTGCCTGATTCTGATTTTATAAAAACAAATAAAATGGTAAGGAAAAGAATACAGTATCTCTAAAGTGGGTTCTTATCTCTAGAGCTACTAGGATCATAATCAGTTTTAATTTTCTTCATTAATTCAAGATACATATTCTTAATTTAAATCAACTGCAACATAGAAGCTGCAACAGTAAAAAGTGTTAAATTTATGAAAAACAGGATAGAAAAATTAGAAATATAAAATTATGAAAATAGCAAACTTCAATTATTTATTAACAATTTAAATCAAAATATACAATCAACACTTTACATGGCTATCTATTATGTGATTTAGTGTTCCTCTGAACCACCCTAAAGACAACCCCAAATTAGTGACAATTTACTGGAGCTTGCTTTTTGACATGTTCTCACTTATGAAAGAGCTCCACCAAGTGGTAACAGTAAGTATCTTAAAAACAAAACTGCAGTCTGAAAAACTGAAGCTAGCTGAACATAAATCTAAACTGTAATTTCACAAGGTAAAAAAGTCTTATGAGATTGGCAGCAGGAAAAGGCACTCTCGTCCAAAGCTGATCCTCTGACTTTTATATCCAAAATTCACATGTGCCATGACATGAATGTGGAAGTTGTCCTCTGACCTCCACACTCATGTCAATGTGTGCCCCATCACACACACAGTAAGTAAAATGTAATGAAAACAAAATACTAGCAACTGGAAATATGTACTCTTCCAGTCAAGCAGTAGGTGTGCAATAGAAAGTCTTGAAACAGAGGAGCTGCTTCTTTCTATGCTTGGATTTTTTCTTCATTTAGGTTTTATATATGAACAAAAGAAATAAGATACTAATATGTCAGGAACCCCATCCTACTTGTACAGCCTGACCTGGCAGCAGTCAGCAGTAAAGACGATCTTGGATATGCACAAAAGATGCAGGAGTGGCAGAGTCACAAAAGAAGGTAAAGGCTAACCTGCTTGACTCAGTCACAGGTTTTGTTTGTTTGTTTGTTTGTTTTTTAAGACAAGATTTTTCTGTGTAGCCCTGGCCATCCTAGAACTTGCTCTGTAGAGCAGGCTGACCTCCAACTCAAGAAATTGGCCTGTCTCTGCCTCCTGAATGCTAGAATCAAAGGTGTGCACCACACACCCAGCCAACAGCAGTTTTTGTTTTTGTGTTTTTAAATTTACTTATCTTAATCTTAGTTTATGTATATTGGTATTTTGACTGTAAGGATGTCTGTGTGAGGGCATTGGATCCCCTGGGACAGGAGTTACAGACAGTTGTGAGCTGCCATGTGGGTGCTGGGAACTGATTCCTGGTCTTCTGGAAGAACAGCCAGTGCTCTTAACCACTGAGCCATCTCTCCAGCCTGCCAATCAGTTTTAATGAGACATCCTGGGGTAAAAACCAGGTGAATTAACCATCTAGTTACATATTTGAGTGTGGAGTTAACTCTACTCCCAGGAAAACATGGACCTGGCAAGTCCAGGTTACCTGACCCTATGCCCAAAAGATGAAGAACCAAGATTCCTTCTTTAAAGACTGGATGCAGATCTCAATGTTACAGCTCTTCTTTGGACTGTGTTTGACTTGCATGTTCATTTTTAACTCTATCAACAAATTTATAAGTGTCTTGAAAACAGAAAATTCTAATTTCTGTTATACCCTCCAGAGTCTAGTACACTATCCAGCACTAAAATGACACATAATGCATATATTTTAAAGTTGTAGCAACGTCTATGCCTTAATATGGGATATAGTAGCTTTCAGATTTTCTTTCTTTTTTATTTTTCCTCAACATGGTCAGAAAAGCAAGTAGCAACAGAATCACCCAAGAAAAAGTCTGTTGATTCTGCCCTGGTTTCTCCAGATCCCATCTACGTTCTAATAACAAATTAACTGCATCAACCAAATAATTCAAAGAAATGACTCACAGGCCTCATTTTCTATACAGGGAACATAACTGGCCTAGAATTTAGCTCCTAACATTAATTAATGATTTAAAAAAAATATCTAGCAAACTATAAATTAAGAGGTACTTCCTCAACTTAATAAAGACTATTCACAGAATACCAGCTGTTAAGTCAATAATGACCAAGCTACAACCCACAGAATCACAGAGGTTAGGTACAGAGTAAGGGATTAAGAGGGACATGGAGAGACCTCCCTAGGAAAGGGAAAGATGATAGTTATGGGGTGGGGGAACAGGAAGATCAAATGTAGAAGGGGATGAAAGAAGGAATATGGAGAGAAACAACCAAAAATTAAAGGCTATTTGAGAGACAGTATAGAAGCCTAATACAGTAGAAGCTCTCTAAAATATATACATACATGAAAGTGATTTAAATAAAATCACCAAGTAAAGGGGGAGACAGAGCCCCAACTAGACATCCCCTGTCACCAAATGAAACTTTCAGTACCAAGATGGGGTTACATCTAATTGAGTTGTTGGCCAAAGGAGTCCCATAGGAATCCCCAAAGAACCGATACTGTCGCCAGGACTATAGGCTGGTCTCCCCAAACTGACAGCAAGGCCCCATTGCTGAAGACAACATCCACACAACTCACTGAACATGGAGAAGTTGAATTGGTGCCTACATAATGTCTTCATCTCTACATTCTATTATCTTTGGTACAGAAAAGTACTCTGCTACAAACTGTTTGATCTACAATGGTGTCCTACATGCAAGATCTGCTAAGGCAATGGTGGCACAATATTTGTGGGAGTAACCAACCAATATCTGATTTGACTGAAAGCCCACTCCACAAGATGGAACCTATGTCCAACACTGCTTGGATGACTGAACCTGAGATTAGATAGGCCTGGCACCTAGGGTAAAACCAAATATTACTATTCTACTAAAAGAGTATAGTAATGAAACAAAACTACTAATGCATTCTGTTATACTTATAGATCAGTGCCTTGCTCAGCCATTTTCAGAGAAGTTTTCTCTTACAGCAGATGAGAAAAAATACAAAGACCCACAGCCAGACATGATGCAGAAAGTAAAAGACCTTGGAACACTCCAAGGGAATGTCCTAAATGGAAGTCCCCATCAACCTCTCCCCTCAGGGATCATGGGACCCCACAGAGGAGGAGGCAGAAAAAGTATATGAGCCAGATGAGTTGGAGGGTGAAGAAAACAACATCTTCTAAATCAATACGATCAAAGTTTATATGAACTCACAGAGAGTAAGGCAGCGTGCACAAGCTCCACACCAGGCCCTCTGTGTATATTTTATGGCTTCCACTTCAGTATTTTTATTGAATTCCTGAGTGAATGAACGAGTGGGTCTCTGATTCTTGTGCCTTCTCAAGCTATGTTCCCTAGAGCTGAAAGGAACAGGGAATATATGTCCCTATCTCTAACCCAGAAGCAATATGTGACTGATACCTACTTGCAAATGTAAATGTAGTTTCCTCTAAGGGACTCTCACTGGGGAAAAGAAACTACTCTTAAAGGTAGGCTGCATGCCCAGCAGTAGGTGCCAACAGAAAAGGATTCAGTAGTCACTGGAGGTTTCTTGTCTCATAACATTATGCCAGGGCTTTTCTATTTCTTTTCTTTTAAATCTTATTTTATTTCATTTGTATTTTTCTCTCATTTTACTCTCTCTCCCTCTGTGTGTGTGTGTGTGTGTGCGTGCGCGTGCGTGTGCGTGTGTGTGTGTGTGTGTTTGTGTATATTATGGCTCCCAGTTTAGTGTTTTTATGGAGTTCCTAGGTGAGAATGAGCGGGTCTTTGTTTCTCATGCCTTCTCCTCACTCTTTTCCTTCTGTTGGTTTGTTTGTTTGTTTGTTTTGTCCAATTCTGATGCATTAGTTTTTGTTTTATTATTATCCCCTAGAAGCCTGTTTGTCTGTTTTTTTAATGAGAAAGGAAAGGGGTGGGTCCAGATAGAAAGGGAGGTAGAGAGGAACTGGGGGTAGGGAGGGGAAACCTTCATCAGAATATATTATTTGAGGGAGGAGGGAATCTATTTTCAATAAAAAGGAGAGAAAGGAATCTTCATAGAAAATCTATAGCTAATATCATACTTATTGATGAGAAAGTGGAAACATGATATCAGTGCTATCCTTTACCACACAACTGACATCATTCAGAATTCCAGAATAATGCAATAAAACAAAACAAAAAAAAAAAAATCAAAGTTGTTTGGACTGAGAAGAAACAAAAATGACTTTGTTTAAAATTATTCAATCATTTCTATAGAAATCCCAAAGACTCAATAGAGACTATGAGTTCTACTAAACGTTATAACGAGGATACAGGAGACAAGGTCAGAGCATAAAACCCAATTGTTTTGCTATATCCCAACAAATAGACTGCAATTTTTAAAAAATACAATTAAGCAGGATGTGGTGCACATGCCTTTAATTCTTGATTTTTGTGAGTTTGCATCCACCCTGGCCTACACAGTGAGCTCCAGGCCAGTCAGAAATACATAGTGAGACCCTGTCTTAAAAAAAAGAAAAAAGAAAAAGGAAAAAAAATATAATTACATGAGCATCTAAAATGGGATAGTTATACATAAAGCTAATAGAGTCTATACAAAATTAACCTGAGGGAAACCATAAAACTCTAATTAAAAATAAAAGACCTAAATAATCAAGGAGACCTATAAATTCAATATAATCATTCTAAAACTAACAAGACATTGTAGTTTGGATTGAAATGTCCCCAAAATGTTCAAGACTTGGTCCTCAATGTAGCAATATTCAGAGGCAGAGTTTTCGGTAGGTCACTAGGTAACAGAGACAATCCATCAATGGGCTCATAACTGAATGGTCCATCAAGAAGTGGTGGGAACTGCTGGAGCTGCATCTAGCTGGGGGAGACTGTCATTGGAGGCACTGCACTCAAGGGTATATAGTTCTTGCCCCTGGCCCTTTTCTTTCACTTTCTCTATTTCTTAGTCAGCATAAGAGGTGCAGTTGTGCTCTACTGGACACTCTGAGCCTTACGTGGTCTTGGCTCAGCTGGAAGTAATGGAGCAAGTTATCACAGACTGAAGCCTCTGAAATCATAAACCAAAACAGATATTTCCACCTTTTAAACAATGTCCTCATACATTTTACCTCAGAGGCAGAAAGCTGGCTATCACATAAGGAAAGGCATTAGACCCAAACTAGCCCACACAATACCGAAGGACAATGAAATTAAAATAGAATTAGCACCTAAGACTTATGACAAAGTTCAACAGTAAAAATATAAGGCACTGGAAAAGGAAAAATGGAGAGTATAGTGGTTTAAATTAAAAAAAAAAAAAATGGCTGAATAGGGGGCTGAAGATCTGGCTTGGAAGTTAAGAGCACTGGCTACTCTTCCAGAGGATCCAGGTTCGATTCCAAGCACCCACATGGCAGTTCACAACTGTTTGCAACTCCAGTTATAGGGCACCTGGCACCCTCACATATATACAGGGAAAACACCAAGCACATTTGATAAAAAGAAAAAGAATGCCCCCATTAGGCTTCTATGTTTGAATGCTTAGTCATCAGGGAGTGGCATTACTTGAGAAAGATTAGCAGGTGTGCCCTTGTTGGAGAAAGTATGTGTAGGTGGGAGTTGCCATGGTCGTAGTGTGTCTTAAGAGCAATAGAAGAGTGACTAAAACAAAAGTTGGTACCAGGAGTGGGGTATTGCTGTCATAGACCTGACCATGCTGCTTGTTGGAGTAATATAGAAGACTTCAGGATTGGGGACTAGAAAAGTAATTGAATTCTTTAAGCAGGGCTTAATGAGCCATCCAAGTAAGAGCATAGAAGACAGTGGTGCTAAGTACTGTAGGGACACAGTTCAAGAGGTTTCAAAGGGAAATAATATTAGCAAGTGACCTAGAGACCATTCTTGCATAATTTTGAAGATTGTGACTGCATTCATTGTCCAAAAAAGCTGCCTGATGCTAAACTGGGTTAATGATGTTGGCAGTAATTTCAAGATAGCTTAGTACTGACCCTGTCACTTGGTTATTCATGGCCACTCTTATGCAGATTTATAATGAAAAGGATCAAGCTGAGCAAAAAAAAAAAAAAAGAAAAGAAAAGAAAAGAAAAGAAAAGAAAGAAAGAAACTGTATAGCTTGAGGAGAAAGGGGGAGCATCAGGAAATGAAATGTTAGAGCCAAGTCCAATGCTCAAAAAGATAAAAGAGTTTAAAGAACAGCCTGATGATAAATAGAATAATGAAAATGTTAACTTCAGGTAAAGAGACCAACCAGCTAAGCTTTCAAACTGTGAAAAGGAATTAAAGAAAAAGCTTAAGAAGTGAAGGAATATGTCAACAACAGAAGGGAATGCAGATGTAACTAAATGAGGGGGCTATGTTCCAAGCCCAGAAGCAGCAGAACTTGACAGCTCCAGCCATGTGGTTCTGACTTTAGAGTCAAGAGTACACGAAAGGGGTTGTGGAATCTCCCTCAGCAGCTAAGGAAAGCCACTGAAGCTAGGTGTGTACCAGGAGTGTCCCTGTATGGAAGCCTAGAGAGGCAACTGCTTGAAGTTGTGAAGGTGAAGACTGGATTACCCTAGAACCCCCAAGATGTTGAAAATGCCAAGTTGTGGGACACCTGCCTAGGAGAGCTAGATACGGAGTATGGAACCAGTCCAAGTGAAAGAAGCATGTTGACGTCAACAAACCTGAAAGCTGTTGGAGATGTAGAACACTTGGACATCAGATGTGCAGATACAGAACTTGGAAACTGACCCAATGGTTTTTGTTCCTTTGGTCCAGTATTTTCTTACTACTCCCACTTTCTTCCCTTTTGTAATGGTAATATATATTCTGTGCCACTGTATGTTGAAAGTATGAGATATAATTTTTGATTTTGATTTTACAGGGGTTACAAAATTTTCCTTGAGTCTCAGAAAAGACTTTGAACTTTTAAACAGTGATAATACTGTTTTGAAGTTGGACTGAATGTATTTTTTTTTTTTTTTTTTTTTTTTTTTTTTTTGCATTATGATGTAGCTATTAGCCTATGGGGCCTAGAGAATGGAATGTAGTAGTTCGAATAAGAATGCCCCCCTCACCATGGGGCTGGAGAGATGGCTCAGCAGTTAAGAGCACTGACTACTCTTCTAGAGGTCCTGAGTTCAATTCCCAGCAACCACATGGTGTCTCACAACCACCTGTAATGAGATCCATGCCCTCTTCTGTTGTGTCTGAAGACAGCTACAGTATACTCATATACATAAAATGAAAAACTAAATCTTAAAATAAAAAAAAAAAAGAATGCCCTCCCATAGACTCCTGTATTTAAATGTTTAGTCATCTGGGAATAGTACTACTTGAGAAGATTAGTAAGTGTGGCCTTGAGGTTTCAGAAGCTCAAGCCATGCCCAGTGTCTCTCTCTGTGTATGTATCTGTCTGTCTGTCTGTCTGTCTGTCTCTCTCTCTCTCTCTCTCTCTCTCTCTCTCTGTGTGTGTGTGTGTGTGTGTGTGTCTCTCTCTCTTGCCTATGTTTTCAGATACAGAACTCTCCATTACTTCTCCAGCACTATGTCTGCCCACATGCTACCATACTCTCCACCATGATGTAATAGACTAAACCTCTGAAATTGTAACTAACCCCCAATTAAATATTTTGTCTTTTAGGAGTTGCCATGGTCATTGTATCTCTTCACAGTAATAAAAGGGAGGCTGAGAAATAAAGAGACAGTAGAGAACAGAGAGACCAGAAATGGAGACACACAACTGCAACCTAATACAATAGTCTTTGATAAAGGAGTAAAACACAATACTATGGAAAAAGATACCTTTCCAGCAAACAGTGCTAGCAATTATACATCTTCACCCAAAAAGAAAAAGATAGATCTTCACCCAAAAAGAAAAAGATGTTATAAACTCAACCCTTCCATACCACACAAAAGTAATTAGAAATGGGTCAGAACGTGAGAAGGGAAATGTAAAGCAACAAGGCTGGAGATCTAGCACAGTGCTAGTAGAGTGTGCTTTCCTACAGTGCACAGAGCTGCGGGCTCAGTCTCCAGTAAAACACACACACACACACACACACACACACACACACACACACGAGAGGGGGAGGGGGGAGAGAGAATATTTGCCTAATAAAGCAAAAAATATAGCTGTCCTTTGGTTCAGCACTGAAATTACAAACTTTGGTTCTGTAAATTCGCTATCAAGAGAATAAGAACATAAGTCACAAACTTGGGGTAAATATTTGTAAACAACATAGCAAAAAAAAAATGCAAATGCTTTAATTTCAATAATAAAACAAATAACCATTAAAATAGGGGAAAGGTCTCAATAAGCATCATATCAAAAAAGCTACACAAACAGTAAATAAATCACTTAACATATATGCTATTAGGATGTTCAAACAAGAAATTACTTTGCATTTATTAGAATGAAAAAAGAAAATGCATAACACTGACAACACAAAATGCTGGCAATGATGTCCAGTAATTTACTAACAGGTTTGGGAATGTAAAATGATTAAGCCATTGGAAAATCAGTTTGTCAGTTTCTTACAAATCTAAACATATTCTTACCACATGACACAGCAACTCGTCCTTGGTATTTGTCTTAGTTGGAAATCCTCTGGTTATAATAAAACACCATGACCTTAAACAACTTGAGGAGAAAGGGGCTTCTTTCAATTTACAACTGTCAGGTCACATTCCACTGCTGAGGGAAATCAAGGCAGAAGCCAAAACAGGGCGGGAAACTGGAGGTAAGAAGTCTTGAAAGAGTGCTGCTTACTGTCTTGCTCTTCTTCAGCCTGCTCTATTACAGCACTCTGCAGCACCAGCCAAATGGTAGTGCTGTCCACCTTGAGCTAGGCCCTCCCACATCAATTACTAAGCAAGAAAATATACCACAGACTTTCCTAAAGACCAATCTGGTAGCAACATTTTCTCAAGATTCTACCTTCCAAAATAACTCTAGCTTGAGTCAAGGTGAAATAAAAACTAGCCAGCACAGTCTTTATTACAAGGAACTAAGCTTCTCTCTCTGCCTCTGTCTCTGTATCTCTTTCTTTTACACACACACACACACACACACACTCTCCACAAGCTTGACATGATAGCACAAGCTATAACCCCTGGCAGTCAGAAGACCGGGACCGGAGAATCAGGAATTAAGGCCAGCTTAGGCTTCACAGTAAGTGTGAAGCCAGCCTAGGCAACTTATCAAGATCTTGTCTTGA
The DNA here is from genome assembly GCF_011762505.2 of Arvicanthis niloticus. Lineage (NCBI taxonomy): Eukaryota > Metazoa > Chordata > Mammalia > Rodentia > Muridae > Arvicanthis > Arvicanthis niloticus. The sequence goes on along the minus strand of NC_047660.1, from coordinate 46,655,502 downwards.
GACAAATGTCTGGGAGCTTCAAAGATGGCTCAGCAACTGCATGAGAACCGGAGTTTGATTCCCAGAACCCACATTAAAAAGCCAGGCATGATGCCACATGCTTGAAATCCCAACCAACAGGGAGGTGTAAACATTGATTCCTGAGCTTCCTGGATGGCCAGTCTTACCCTAATAGGTGAATTCTGGGCCAGTCTCAAAAGAGAAGGTAAACAGAGCCTAATGAATGATACCGTGGTTGACGTTTTGCCTGTATATGAATATGTGTGGGTACACACATCTATGCATATGCATGCATAAACACATACACACAAAAATTTGTATGTATGTTTACAGCAGCTTTACTCATAATTGCTAATATGGAGAAGAAACCAAAATACCCTTTGGAAGTAGAATGGATAAATAAATTGTGGCACAAACAGATTACAGAATATTATTATTCTAAAAAGAAAGGAGCCACTAAGTCATTAAAAGATGTAGAAGAAGCTTAAATGCATATTATTATGTGAGAGAGCCCAACTGAAAGGTAGTATACTGTTTAGCTACTATATTACATCCTAGAAAACGCAAAGCCATGTTTTTAAAAAATGAAGAACAGTGATTACTACAGGTTGAAAGAAAATAGGCAAATTCAGGATAAACAAGCAAAGAATATTTGTAGAGCAATGAAAGTATTCTATATTACTACAATCACAGACACATACCATTCAACATTTGTCAAAATCAATATGCCATTTAACATCAATAATAAATCCTCATGTAAACCATGAACTTAGAAGTAATACGGATGGGCTAATGTAAAGTCATCAACTAACAAATAAACTACTTTGAAAGGAATTTTAACAAGGATAAGGCACAAAATAATAAGGATCAGAACTACTGTTTAGCATAAAATAATTAAAAAGTTGAGAAATAATTAAATAACTCAAGACACTAGAGACTAGGCATAGAAGGACTCTGACCCCTAAAAGACAGGAATCTTAAATGTGAGTCATACAAATGCTCAAATTAACTTGCTAAGAAATGACTGAAACAGCAGAACAAGCCATAAGAAACAAGAGAACAGTTGCTCTTCAAAAAGTGGTTAAACAGAGCTGGAGCACAGGGAAGCTGCTCTGGCCTGACTGCCCTTTATCCTGTCTGAAACGCTTCTTCACATCTCATGGCCAGCGTGGCAGCACTGGGGGTTGCAATGTTAAGAAGTGGCAAAGGCACTAAAGGGATAAATGTCATCACCGTGGGAATCTGTTCTTACCCTGACAGGTCTGTCTGAGTGCACACAAGAGCGGGTTCTGAGACAGTGAAGCTACACCTCAGGATTTCTCTTCTGCCTGCTCCACCTTCCCCTGCTTTTTCAACACAGAGGATTTCAGACTTCATCTCTCTAGAACCATGAGCTAAAATAAATTTCTACAGGCATACCTGCAGAGATTTTTGTTAACTGCAGCAACTCTCTCTACAGCAAGCCTACTGGCACCACAGTTCAAACAGAATGTGCTTGCTTCATGATTCATTTTGATTGGTTGGTTTGGTTTTCTTGTTTGTGACAGGTTTCACTCTGAAGTCTTAATAGGATTAAGACCCACAGGTTCATATACTTCAATACTTTGTTCCCAGTTAGAACTGCTTGGAAAGGGTCTGGAGGTGTGGCTTTGTTGGCTTTGAGGTTTAAAATGACTCTTACCCTCCTGGTGTATCTGTCTTTGTTTTGTGCTTGTGTCTTAAGATGTGAGCTTTCTACATGTTCCAGTGTCATGTCTGTCTGCCTACTGCCATATTCCCCACCATGATGGTCATGGACTTTTAACATTTTAAAACTGTAAGCCCCCAATAGACTTTTTCTTGTATAAGTTGCCTTGGTCACAATGTCTTATGACAGCAATAGAAGAGTAACTAAGGAAAAGCCCAAGCTGACTTTAGACTTGTGACTCTCCTGCCTCAGCCTGAATGCTGGGATTACAAGTGTATGCTTCTATATCCAGTTTCATTTTTTGATCACATTTTAATAATTCTCATACTACTTGGCATTATTTTCACTATTATTATACCTTATGGTTATCTACTGTCTGATCTTTAATATATGATTATAATTGTTTGGGGGAGCCACTGAGTTATACCCATATAAAACAATGAACATAATAAATATGTCTTATAAAATCCAACATACTGTTCTTTCATGTCTCTCTTAATCTCCTTATGAGCCCCTATTCTGTGAGACATAAAATTGAAACTAGGCTAATTAATAACCATATACTAGTTTTGTTCAACTGAAAAAAGGCATATATCTCTTATTCTAACCCCTAAACTAAAACTATTAAACTTAAGAAGTAGGTGATGAATAATCTTAGTTGTTGACCTGACTACATCCTGAATCTACTAAAACTAAAGCTGCATGTGGTGGCGCATGCCCTTAATCTTTTTTAAACACTTGGGAGGCAGAGGCAGGCAGATCCCTGTGAGTTCAAGGCCAGCCTAGTTTACAGAGCAAGTTCCAGGACAGCCAGAGCTATACCGAGAAACCCTGTCTTGGAAAAATAAAATAAAATATAACAACAAAACCACAAACATCTGGCCACACCTCTGAGGGATTTTCTTGATCGGATCTTTTAAGATGAGAGGACTCAACCTAAACCTGGGTCACACTTTCTAGCAGCAGCCCACATAAAAGGACATGGAAGAGTAAGTTTTGGGTCTTGCCCACTTGCCCTTATTCATCCTGGCAAGCGCATCTACCCTGTTGCCAAGGCACTTCTTTGATGGTATTAGAGCCTACTTCTACATCCTAAAATCGACTAAACCAGTTGAAACATGTAGCCTCATGGACTAAACAACTACCAGATTCTCAGCCTTTCTTTTAAGAGACAGCCACTGTGGCACATTAACGAATGGAACAAGGCCTGGGTGACAGCATGCAAGCTTACAGCTTACTTTATCGAATAGTTGAAGCCTGCTGTTAAAATCTTAAGACCTACAGATGAGAATAGAAAATCTTTTAAAAATATTTCTGCTTAACTGAAAATGTACTTGGCCACCCAAGGGCTCTAACAGAGATGCACCAGGTAACACTGTTTTCATGCCCACTGAATTAAAAATCCATCAGCAGTATGAATTAAGGAAGAATTATGACTTTCAAGTCAGCATTTAAGAAACATGTAAGCCTATAGCTGCCATAGATATTGAACTCTTGAACACATCAATCTAAACCCAAACTGAAGTTGCTTTATTTCTTTTTAACTACATGCTTGGTCCCTGCATGAGTGTATGTGTGCTCATTCACGTATGTATGTATGAATGAAGGCCAGAGATGGACACCAGATATCTTCCTCTATTGATCTCTACCTTATTCTTCTGAGACAAGTTCTCCCACTGTGCCTGGAGCTGGCCATTTAGGTTACACTGGCTGACTACCAAGTCCCCAGGATTCATCTGTTTCTGTCTCTCAGCTTTGGGATTACAAACAAGTATTGCAGCTGTGTCAGTAATCAGGTAGGTAGGTGTAAAGGAAACAACTGAATTCTCATACTTGTATAGCCAACAATTTATCCACCGAACCACCAAGATGGTTTGTCTTTTAAGTACTAATCAAGTGCAAAATAAAATGGAAAGTTTGATTGAATTTGTTCTTGTAACAATTTCTGACGACTCTCACCCTCGCCTTCTCATTTCCCTCCCACCTCCAACACACACTCCCTCCTGGCCAGTCCCTTTCTCACACTCAAGCCTTTCTGTGTTTTGTTTTGTAACCCAGAATTTAGCCAGGGATGCCAGTGCAACATGAGTTTGCTACCATTTACTGGAGCATGGTGAACTCATCAGGGTACACCACTGAAGACAACGTCTGCCCTTCTCCCAAAATCCATCAGTAGCTCATATTTCAGCAGGGAGGGGTAAGGCCAAATAGGCCTCTCTCCGATCTATGACTGACTGCTGACAAGCCCAGTCCTGTGCAGGCACACTGATGCCAGCTGCTGCCACTGTTGAGATCATGATTGCATTGGCTGTGTCATGCCCACAAGGCAGCCTTTCAGGAGAAGATAGAATTTTGGGTTTTGGTGGGGTTTTTTTTGTTTTTTTTGTTTTTTTTGTTTTTTTGTTTTTTGGAAAAAAAATATGGGGACTTTGACTCAGTAAATTACCTTACATATACTTAATATGTATTAACTTATTTAATATTCACAATGACTCCAAGATCTGGAAATTAATTATAGCCTACTTTATGGATGAGAAAACCAAGGACTGGAGATTTTAGGTAGTTTGTTCAAGAGTGTGGAGTCACCACATGATTTATTTCAGACTGCTTATAACCCATCCTCTCTCTATAAACACCATCCACTTACAATGCCAAAAAGGGTTCCCCCAAGTCACTACATTCCTCTTGTTTCAGAGAACAGACAACTGGGACCACAACAGCTGCTTTGCAAACAGGTTCATTCTGTCTTTGCATTTGCTTCTCTGAACGCATTCCATTATTCTTAGGCCAACCCTCAACATTAAACACTCATGTATTGTAAGAAAGGGTCTGTTGAATTACAGCAGGACAAAAGAATAGTCTTCCACACCATCCAAAATGTGTCAAGTCCTAAAAGTAACACAAAGTCCTCTGTTGTCTTCCTCCCCACACAACCAGGAATGAATTCATATATTCTAATTCCTATCACGATCTTCACTAGGAAGTAATATTTTACATTATACTAGTTCTAAAGAAAGGTAGGAACAAAGCTGGGAAGAGAATGGGTAAGGCAAGAAAGCAGTCACATTTATTTGTATATATTTAATTCTACAGCCCAAAATAGTTTCTGCTACTAACGAACCTTAATACATGGCTGATGGAAATGTGAACTGGTCCAGCCAGCCTCACCATATAGCATATCCAGCTATACCACTCCTAGATATATACCCAAAGGGCACAAAGTCAGTACACTACAAATACCTTTGTATATCCATGTTTACTGGAGCACTGGTCACAGTGGCCATAGTATGTTTTCAGCCTATGTGTCTGTCAACAGATAAATGGATAAAGAAATAATATACATACATAGTAGAGTTTTAGTTAACAAAATCATGTTGTTTGCTGGAAACTGAGTCATCAGATTAAGAAAATTAAATCAGACTCAGAAATATAAACATCTTATATTTTCCCTTATTTGCAGATCCTAGATTTTACATACACACAGAAAGCTACTTATTTATTATATATGCTTAATGAGAAATCAGAAAGTGGACTAGGACAATAAAAGAGAAGGCCCATGTGGTAGAAGGGGAGAAAAAGAACTCTTCCAAGTTGCCCTCAGATTTGCATGGCCACCCTTACCCCTACCCATGTCATCCGCATAAACCAGTTTTTATTTATTTATTTTTTTTAAGGAATAATGGCTTGTCTTACAACCCAAGTACCTGGTTTGTATAAGCAAAGGAATTTTCTAGTTTAACTTTAAAAAATGGGCCTGGAGAGATGGCTCAGCAGTTAAGAGCACTGACTGCTCTTCCAGAGGTCCTGAGTTCAATTCCCAGAAACCACATGGTGGCTCACAACTATCTGTAATGGGATCGGATGCCCTCTTCTGGTGTGTCTGAAGACAGCTAACGTGTAACTTAAAAATCTTAAAGATTATCAGTGTGTGTATATATGTGTGGATGCATACCATGTGTGTATGGGGATGTGTACCTGTCACAGTGCATGTAAGAAGGCCAGAAAACAACATAGTGAAGACAGGTCTTTCCTTCGATGTTTATATGGGTCTTCAGGAACTAACTCAGGTCATTTACCAGCTGCCCCATTTCACTGGCCTTTCATTTTCATTAATATTTTCAATGTGTATATATGGTATACACACATATGTGTGCAAGTAACCACATGCAGAGACAAGAAAAAAGAAATAAGGTGTCCTGCTCTATCATTACCTTATTCAGGGTCTCTCATTAAGCCTGGAGCTGCCTGGCAGTCAGTGATCCTTCCATCTATTCACAGACACAGACACAGACACAGATACACACAGACACAGACACACACAGATACACACACAGAGTGTTGAGGTTATAGGTGCAAACGGTCACACCTAGATTTCCTTAAGTTGTGTATTGGGAATTCAAATTCAGATCTTCATGTTTGTGCAGCAAGCACTCTGACCCACTGAATTATCTCCCCAATCTCACTCCCCAAAGTATAGTTCTAAGTAAACTATAGTTTCTAAATAAAGTTTGTTGACTCTTGGTTGTGTATATTGACAAATTATACTGTTGAGGTTAATGTATTAACCTTGATCTTCAAAGTTTCTATATAACTCCCTATCAGTTAAGTTCTACAGTTTGCAATCAAGTTACAGAAGTAACGAGTCCATACTTCTAAGAAAGAAGGGGTCTTCTCCCTGAAGTTTCCAGGGACATTACTATTTGCATCAATTTTATTTTTTGAAGACTATTATTATTTTGTTATTATGCTATTTATTTTTAGTTTATGTGTATATGTGCATTGCTTGCATGCATATCTGTGCAGCAATGTATCTCTGGTACCCACAGACACCAGAGGAGGACATAAGATCCCCTAGAACTAGAGTTATAGAAGGTTGTGAGCCACGATGTGGGTGCTAAGAATTGAACCCAGGTTCTCTGGAACAAAAGCCAGTGTTCTTAACTTCTGAGCCATCTCTCCAGCGTGCATGCATGTCAGTTTAGGGGTACATACATGACTGCAGCTGCCAATCAACTTTAATTCTCTGGATCTGGAGTTATAGGTGGTTGTGAGCCACTTGACATAGGTGGAGATTCTCAGTAAGAACAGTAGTCAGTTACTCTTAAATGCTGAACCAACTCCATATGCCACCATGCCTGCCTCTATTTGTTTCACTGTTAAACAAAGATCATTCAAAGAGTAACCTGGAGACTTTAAACATACTACTTTTAAAAAATCTAAATTCCCAACTAAAGACACTTTTTCTTTGATAATCAAATAAAAAGAAATAAAGTACTAAGTAGTCTTAAAAGTTTGTAGATTTTTGACTCAGTAGATTAGCTTGTGAGAATTTATTCAAAGAAAGATATCAGAGAGCCATTAACTTAATTATTTACAATTAGCAATAACTTGCTTATGCAAAAATTATTCTTATCAGGATATATCAGCATAAACAAGTTAGCTAGGAAAAAACTACATACCCAGCAATTAATTTGTTTTTAAAACTCCAGTGGTTGTTACCACTAGAAACTCTATTTCCAAATAAAGTTTATGTATTTATATAATTTAACAACCTAAGAAAATTATCATGATAAAGCATTCATGAGGCCCTGAACTCAATCCCAGCACTGGATAAACCTCTGAGCTGGAGGACACACCCTGTAATTCACTCCTCAGGACACTGCTCAGAAAGTCAAGGTCACCCTTGGTTATGACATAATGAGTTCAAAGTCAGCCTGAGCTTTATGAGACCCTATCTCAGAAAAAAAAAAAAAGAAAGAAAGAAAGAAAGAAAGAAAGAAAGAAAGAAAGAAAAGGAAAGATATAAGACTCAAAAGCTCCTAGACAAGCTAATAAAAAGACAGAAGAACCAAATTAAAAATAAAGATGTAAAGGAGATTGTAACAGGCTCTGAGAAAATCCAGAAAGGAAACAGCTTCAAAAGCTTATATTCCTCCCTCAAACGCCTAGAAAATCTAGAAGACGTGGATAAATTCCTAGAGCTACATAAGCTACCAAAATTAAATAAAAAAGATATAAGTAAGAAAAATAGACCCTAGAAAGCAGTGAGATTAAGGCAGTATAAAAAGTCTCCACAAGGAGAAGCCATGGCCAGACGGATTCACCGCCAGTCTAGCAAACCTTTTAAAAAAGACCTATCACCAACCCTGTGCAAACTGTTCCTTATAATAGAAGGGAGCAGGCACTATTAAACTCAATCTACTAAACCAATTACTCTACTATCAAGCCCAGATAAGGATGAAACAACAAACAGAAAACCAAACACAAAATTCCCTACAAAAATTTTCAAAACAACAACAAAAAAACATTCTCAATACAATTTTTGCAAATCAAACTCATAGGACATAAAGAAATTCATCAACCCATGACCAAACTGGTTTTATCCCAGGGACACAAAGGTAATTCAACATACGAAAACTGATATTTAATATAACCCACTCATACACTTAAAGACAAAAATCATGATTATCTTAATATAAGCAGGAAAGGTTTTTGACAGTGTTCATCATCCCTTCTTGATAAAGTTCTAAAGAGGCTGAAGTTCCTGATTTATAAGTATGAGTACCTGAGTAAGATCTTCAGAGTGAATATAAAATAGAATGAATAAATGAATAAATAAATAAATAAATAAATAAGGCCAAGCATGTGGCCTATATTTGTAATCCCAGTATTAGAGAGGCAGGCAGAGGAAGATCTCTGGGGCTCAGTGCCCATCTAGACTTGTCTACTTACTGAATGACCTCTAGGCTTGTGGGAAACCTTGTCTCAAAACAAAAACAATGAAGAGAGGAAAAAGGAGGAAGGGTAGAGGCACCTAAAGAAAGGCATGCTGGAGGATGTCTTCTGGTTTGCACATGCACATGCACCCACACACATATGCATGCATACATACACACACACACACACAGAGACAGACAGACAGACAGACAGACAGACAGACACACACACACACACACACACACACACACACACACACACACACACACACGAGCCCTGAAGAAACTAGAAATAAAAGAAACATCTCTGGCTGGAGAGATGGCACAACCGTTAAGAGCACTGAGTGCTCTTCCAGAGGTCCTGAGTTCAATTCCCAGCAACCACACGGTGGCTGACAACCATCTGTAATGGGATCCAATGCCCTCTTCTGGTGTGTCTGAAGACAGCTGCAATGCACGCACATACATTAAATAAATAAACCTTTTAGAAAGAAAGAAAGAAAGAAAGAAAGAAAGAAAGAAAGAAAGAAAGGAAGGAAGGAAGGAAGGAAGGAAGGAAGGAAGGAAGGAAGGCAGGCAGGCAGGCAGGCAGGCAGGCAGGCAGGCAGGCAGGCAGGCAGGCAGGCAGGCAAGAGGGAGGGAGGGAGGGAGGGAGGGAAGGAGGGAGGGAGGGAGGAAGAAACATCTCAACACAATAAAAGCTACATACAACAAACCTATGTAAAACATTGTTCTAACCCGGGAATGACTGAAAGTATTTCCTCTAAAATTCAGGATGAGACAAAGGTACCCACTCTTACTGGTCCTACTCAATTATAATGCTTGAAGTCCTAGCTAGAGCAGCAAAACAAGAGAAATAAAAGGGAGACAAATAGAAGGGGAGGAAAGTATCTCTATTTGACAAAGGTATGATTCTGTATTTTAACGACTCCAGTAGAAAACTCTTAGATGTGATAAATACTTTCGACACAGCAAAATATAAAGTCAACAGACAAAAATAAGTACCTTTCTACATACCTTTAACTAACTTGCCAAGAAAAGAAATCAGTAGGAAAAGATCCCATTCCAAACAGCTTCAAGAGCATGGTGGTACACATCATTAATCCCAGCATTTAGGAGGCAGAGGCAGGACCTCTGTGATTCAAGGCTACTTGGTCTACATAATGAGTTCTAGATCATTTAGAATTACATAGTAAGACCTTGTTTCAAACAAACAAATAAACAAGACAAAAAATATTAGCTTTAAAAAAATGCCTAATAATTATGCTCTAATTGTATTTTGAGAGAAAAGTTTCATTTTAACAGGAAGGGTGATGTGTAGGAGGAGCTAAGGTGGGAGGAGTACTGAGAGGAAGAAAAGGAGTAAGAAGAGGAGAAGACGAAGGAGAGGAGAAGCTAGGTGATGAAAGAGAGAAAGAGGGGGGAGACAGGGAGGCAGATATTCATGTATCTCCACCAGTCAAAGATAGTTGTTATATCTAGGTTGGTCATTGGGTTACACCTCTGATTGAACAATTCCAAACTTATAACGCTTATGATTAACATTATTTTAAAAAAAATGTATAAATGCAAAAAGGAAAAGGGGGCATGGGATAGGGGTTTTCTGGGGGGGGGGGGAATGGGGAAAGGTGATGGCACCTGAAGTGTAAATAAAATATCTAATAAAAAAAAAGAAAAGAAAAGAGTAATTACAGAGAAAGACAAAAAAAAAAAAATGCCTAGGAATCAACATAACCAAAGTAGTAAAAGACCTCTGCAATAAAATCTTTAAAACCCTTAAAGAAGATGAAGATACCAGAAAATTAAAAAAAAACCAAAACAAACCAAAACAAAACAAAAAAAAAAAACAAAAAAACAAAAAAAACAAAAAAACCAAAATAGTCTTATGCTCTTGGATTAGCAGAATTAATACCATGAAAAGTTATATTACCAAAAATGCCTTCAGAATCAATACAATGGCAGCCCTATTTCTAGTGACATTCTTTAAGGAACTAGGATGTCAGTTGGTAATGTTAGTTTGAATTGCCGCCAACTTGACACAGTGTAGCATTACTAGAAGGGCGTCTTCAGGAGTTATATAGATCTGACTGCCTGTGGACACAGCTGTGGCAAACCATCTTGACTGCCTTAATTGCTGGGGGAAGACCTACCCAGTCTTTTAATTGAAATGGGAAGTTCCAGCCTGAAAGTAGGTAGCACCATTCTAGGGTTTTTTCCTCTGAACTATATAAGTAGGAGTAGAGAAAATTTTATGAGTACTGGGCATGCATGCATTTATCTCTGTCTGCTGTTTACTGTAGATGTGATTTGACTAGCTGTTTTAGTTTCTGCCTCTTTGACTCCCCTATTATGATAGACTATAATCTAGAATTGTGACTTAAAATAAACCTCTCTCTCCTAAGTTGTTTTTTGGTCAGGATATTTTATCACAATAGAAATGAAACTAGAGTATGACAAAATATCCTCAATAATGAAAGCAATCCTAAGCAGGTTATCAGAATAGTTGATTTTCAAGGTATACTATAAAACCATAGTAACAAAAACTGTATGATATTGGCATACAAGTACACAGACCAACAAAGAGAATTCGGAATTAAACCTATACATTTATAGCCACCTAGTTGTTGACACTGGGGGAAAAGGCCTCTTCAAATAATGCGGAGGTAACTGGCATCTACCTGAAGGAGATGTGTAACTCAATCCATATCTTTTGCCCAATACCAGGCCAGTGAGATTCTTTATTGGTTAAAGGCACTTGTTAAGCCTAATAACCGGTATCCAATTCTAGAACTCATACGGCAGAAGAACTGACTCCTGAAAGATGTCCTCTGACCCTGACACATGCACTGTTCCTGAGGGCATGTATGAACACATGATAGATAGATAGATAGATAGATAGATAGATAGATAGATAGGCAGGCAGGCAGGCAGATTGTGATTAAAAATAATACAGGGCTGAGTGTGGTGGGGCACACCTTTAATCCCAGCACCTTGGAAGGCAGTGGCATGCAGCTCTGAGTTAGAAGTCAGCCTGGTCTCAATAGTGAGTTTCAGGACAGACCAGGAAAAATATTTACCGACTACATATCAGATGGTATTAATATCTAAAACTGATAAAGATCCTCAAATTTTAAATATTATTTAAGCAAATCATTCACTCAATAAATAGGCCAATGAACCAACTGAACACATGATTCTCAGAAAAAGATATACATAGGAGTACTAAAAATTTGAAATGGAGAAATGCAACTTTAAACTGTTTTGAGATTCCATTTAGCCCAAATCAGCATGGCTCTAACATCTAAACAACAAATGTTAGCTAGCAAAGATGTGGGGAAAGAAGAACCTTATATACTGCTGGTAGTAAGGTAGAGTAGTGCAACCACTATGCAAGTCAGTGTGAGGTTACATAAAACTACCACTCCACTACTACATATATGTTCAAAAGACATCCTTGCACATCCATGTTTCCTGTCATACTACTCACACTAGCTAAGAAATAGAACAAGTGTAGATGTCCATCAACCCATGCACAGATAAAGAAAATCCAGTCCATATATATAAAATAAGAATTTATTCAACCACAAAGAAAAATGAAATCATGTTATCTGTATAAAAATGAATGTATCTGAAGGTCATAGGCTATACTAATCAAAATAAGTCAGACTAAAAAAAGACAAGTATGTTCTCTCCTATGAAGAGTCTAAATTTAAGTAAGTGTGTGTGTGTGTGTGTGTGTGTGTGTGTGTGTGTGTGTGTGGAGGGGGGGATAAGAGGAGAGGAAGAGACCTTTAAATAAAAGGGAAAAAGAGTAATAGCACAGGTGCGACACAAATGCAGGAGAAGCTGTCTAGAAGTGAAAGGGGACCAGCAAATGGAAGATAAAGGGATGGGAAAGGAGGGGGGAGGAGATGAACAGAGAAAACAATAATGATGTATTTGTACAAAACTGACACAATAAAACCCGTTACTTTGTATATCAATTTAACATGAAGTCAGCTCAATGGTTGAGGATATATGTCCAGCAAGCCTGGCAACTTCAGTTCAATCCCCAGAACTTCACTAAAAGTAGAAGGAACACACTTTCCACACCTACCACCACCATCATCGTTATCATCATCAGAATCACCACCACTGCCACTACCATCATCATCACTATCAGAATTTTTTTCATTTAAAATAAAAATTAAAAACCTAAGAAACCATTGAAATAAAAAGCATTTTAGTGCTATCAGAGAATACTCTTGGGTAGTGGAATTAATAACTTTTACTTTATATTTTTATTTTCTAGATTTTCCTTTTAAAGAATTAACTTTAAAAACATCCTTACCAGGATTCCATCCACAGATGAAACTTTCTCCCAAGTTAGCCAAGCTCTTTCTCTGACATGATTGGATACCTTTAACTTCTGACATAATGCAATAAATTCGGGTTCTTCAATTTCTTCAAACTCAAGCCTACAAATTAAAAAGTTACAAAACTGATACTTACACATCAAATCAATTAAGCAAATACTTGTTTCTACAGTTTGCATATATCAGCATAGGTTTGAAAGAGAACATCTCTAAGTGCTTTAAGGTCTTACTTTATCTTTGACAACCATTACACATTATTTAAACATATGCTTATCTTTTTTTGTGGGCTTTCCAAAATAAGACTAGCACAAAGTGAAGAACAGCTGCTAGCATGGTGAACCACAGATACTCGAGAGCAGCCAGACAGCATTGTGAGACAAAACAAGTGCACTAGCTAAAGCATGCTGGGAAGACAGAACAACTGTCACAGTGGAAAAAAAAAAAACAAAAACACCACAGTTAATCCATACATTCTCTCCACCTTTTTATATTTCATAATGATTAACTTGACAGAAATGATTGCATCACATATTTCAGTCCTATCTCTTTGACCTTTCATAACTATAAGTTTTTAATGGCTAATTCCTTTCAATCTGACATATAATAACACCACTATGAAGAGCAACTTAACTCTTGAAAATTTACTATGATCCTTCACAAAATATCTTATGTATGGTTTTACTGAATCCCCACATCAGCCACACTTGGTAAATATTCCCATCCATTGTTTACACATCTACCACGTTAGGGAAATTAAAGCAGTCACTAAAAGCATACCAAGTGAGAAGTACCCAGGTATGAACCCTGGGTCTTAACTCCATCCTCTATGCTCCTCACCGCTTTTCTAGCTGGGCAACTCCTTCTTCAAAGCATAATTCGTGTCTGCATATGTCAATAATGAAAGTGCTTCAATCTCCTAGTCTCAGCTTCCATTCCACCTGTAGTACTTAGGTGAGAGACAGTGTAAAAGAAGTAACACCTCAGCTGTCAGAGTAGACTTATTTGAGTGCAGATGGACTGGGCTGTATCCATCCCTAAGCTATTTTCTAAGCTTCAGACAGAGGTAGTCCTCTTATCCTTGCTAAGAACAGTGGCTGGCGCACTACATGACGTTTCAGATAATAAGGCAGTTTACAACAGTAGTCCTGTAAGATTATAATGGTGCAGAAACATCACTTAGAGGCCATCTTAACCAGCATAACATTGTGGCGCAATCCATTTGATACTTGTGCAGTTAGGAGATGCTGCCGTAAACAAGCCTAAATACATTGCTACTTGTAGGAAAGAATAATATATACAAAGACATGCAGGACATAATTCCTGAAGTGATTATGTTACCGGCTCATATGTTTACTAAACTATAGCTTTAGCATTATTTTACAGCATATTTCTATTATTAAGATATAAAGTTTACTGCCTAACAGGATGCTTTGTTACACTGGCAGCAGCCTTGTATCTGTAGCGTTTACCACCTCTTTTGATTGCAGCAAGACAGCATAAGGACTATCTATATATCATCGGTGTTTGTCTAAGTGCATTCTGCAATGATCACACAAAATTCATTTAATGGCACAGTTCAGAAGAGGTAGCAAATCCCTATCGTGAACACACGTGACTAAAGGTAATTCAGAGATCAACTGTAAGTGCTTTTAAGAACCTCTGTGGCAATGAGTAACCAAGATGAGACTATGTCTTGTATAGTTTAAACTTAAAGGAGAACTTTTGAAAATTCCCCAAAGTTAAAAGTATATAAAAGAGAAAGAAACTGGGTCTGTCTTTCCCCAGGCAATGGCTAGAACTTCAATGTGTACATTTACTCTATAAGAGCCAATAATATGTCCAAAGCTGTGTAGACAGCATGGAATCTTTTAGAATACATGGTACTGCTCTTTCTAAAGGGAAACTTCCACATACTGGTTACATCAGAGTTTAATTAGAAACAAAAGCAAACTCTTCCCCTGGAACAGTCTCCAAACATAGTTTTTATTTTGTATTTATTTTCTAAGAACATGATTTTTATTTGATCCATAAGAAAATCCATTTAATATGAATTTTAATAGACTTAGACAAGCAATTTCCAAAATGATTTCAGTCTCTTAGGATTTGACCTGAACTCTGTTAAGAGTCTGGGTCATACAAAGAGCCTTGATGCTCAATGAGAAGAAAGGAGTTTGGTACAGCCCATCAGGGTACTGAATGCCTACAATCCCAGAACTTGGGAGGCGGAGGCACGAAAACAGAGTTCAAGGCAAGTCTGGGTTAGAGTGGGGGGTGGTGTACAAAAAACAAACACAAAACCGGGACTTAATGATGGGCTAGAGACGGGAGGATGGTGAGAGACAAAAACAATTCCCATTCTACAATGGATCTATACTCTCAAAACTAGTGCTGACAATAACAACAATCATATTGTTTCAATTTCTGTTACTTAATCACACAGTAGCACAGTCAAGAAAAATGAAATGCTGAAATACAATAAATATCCCTCCGTTGTTCTTATTGGATCCACATGAACTTAAGTTCAGATTCCATTTAATAAACGGAGAGAAAAGTTCTTTGAGAGAACACAGTACCAAACACAAGACAAAAAAAAAAAAGGGGGGGAGGAGGGGGAGGCACCAGAATTCGTGTATGCTCAAAGTCAAAAGGCAAGAAATAATGAAGCATGCTGCGGGCCAATCAGCACGCAAGAAGAGTTCTACCCTGAAAAAAAGGGGAACAAAGTTTAGAAACTTCCAAGCCCTTGCATTTAAATGTCTTCTGAAACTTTTGCCCACATACCAGTTCTTCTAAGAGTTATGCTCCATCGGTCTCCACAGATGGCTTTAAATCCCCGGGGCCTCAAAGCATTGTTCTAAAGAAACCCCCACAAAGCCCGGGAGCTGAGGACCCTGTGAGCAATTGACACCCACGACCCTGCGCTTCGCCTACAAGGCTTTTCTTGGCCTCTCCCAGGACCAAGCTGCCAATGCAGCGCAAGCTCAGAGGGAAAGGCTCCCAACTGTTGCATCGCCGGACTGCAAAAGAGAAAGTCAACCCACCCCGGGGGTGCTCCGGATCTCCACGGGAAGAAAAAAAAAGAGGAAGAAAGAAAACAAACACCGGTCGACTTTTTTTTAAAAAAAATATTTATTTCAATTCTGTTTGCATCAGACGGGGGCTCTCCGGGACCCGCCGGCTCCGCGCCTGGGCGTCGCTGGAGTAGAGCCTGCACCTGTCACTTCGCTCGGGAGCAGGAGCCCCACCCGCCCGACACCTGTCAAGCCGCAGCCCAGACCCCTTCGGGATGCCCTCCCCGTCGCCCGCGAGCCGGGGACCGTGTCAGCGCGCCGCCGCCACTCCGCGGAGGTGGGGGATCAAGGGGACCCCGGGGACCCCAGGCGCCGCTCCTATCGCCAGTCCGGCCCCGCCGAGATGCGCCCGGCGACCCCGCCGAGATGCGCCCGGCGTCCCCGCGCCCTTCCCTTCCCTTCTCTCCGGCCCGCGGCGGCCGCGCTCCTCACCTGGCCAGGGGCAGCTCTTCGGGGCCGCTGTCCTGCGCGGGGTCGTCCTCCCGAGGCGGCGGCGGCGGTGGCGGGGGCTCGGCGGCCGCGGCTCTGCGCGGGGCTTTGGGCGGCATGACGCGCTGCGCGGGCCGGCGCGAGCAGGCGAGGGAGGCGCGCGGGGAGGCGGGCGCGCGCGCACGCCGGGCACGCCCCGTCCTCACCCGACTCCCGTTACAAAAATAATGGGAACCGTCCCCTGAGGAAAACCGGACGCGCCCGGCAACCGAGCGCCCGGGCCAACCGCGGGAAAACGTCACTTCCGCCCGCGGCGTCACGTCCGCGAGGCTCGCGGGCCGCGGGCGTCAGTGGGGAACCGGGGCGGCGGTGGCGGCAGCGGCGGGCGAGGGCGAGGGCGCGGGCGGGAAGCCGCGGGGAAGCCGCGCCTGCCCGGGCCTGTCTCCGCCCGCGTCGTCCCCGTGGGCGGCGCCAGCAGAGGCGGGGCGGGCTCGCTCCGAGGAGCCGCGGCCTCTGGGAGAACGCTGGACAGGGCGCGCCCCTCGACCGGCCCGCGCGGCCGGCAAAACAAAAACAAACGTGCCGGGCCAGTGGGAGGTGGGCTCGGCCGGGGTGGGCGGTCCCGGGTGGGGCCATTAGTGGCTTTCAGGAGACAAGGGAAGATGGGCGATGAACAGAGTGAAGTGTGGGCTTAGTCTTTTGATGTGGGAACTGGAGGCGCGGTCCAAGCGCGACCGATCTTAGCGGGAAAGTAGCTTTTGAAAACCAGTTTGCCAGGCGGACCCGACTTTGAAAAATCGTTTACCAAATCGTTTGAAACGAAAGCAGAAACCAGTTTGCCGTGTTGGTGCGCACGATCCGACCTCCTTTCATAATTGTTTCTCAGAGACAGCCGGTCAAACTGGGAAGGTCAGCATTCCACTTTGTGTGTTGGAAATGGGAGTTCGGGGAGCTAATTTGCCCGTGTCACGTAGCAGGTCGGTGGCAGAGGACTCGAACCCAAGTAATATTTGACTCACCATGTCACCAACGCAGACACCGGAAAAGAGCATACTAGAATTACCGCCACCAAAAGCTGGCTCAGCAACTGTAGCTTTTCTAGTTACAGTCTTTACATGTCAGTCAACATAATTTTCTCTTTGCCAGTCCTTATTGGGGGTTGTCACACAACTCCCTAATTGAAGTCCTGTGAATAAAATACAGTTGTTGTTCTGATGTAAACTATCTTGGAACAGCTGAGCAAGCACTGAGGAAGCAAGAACTTAATTGGGTAGGTTGCAAGCCTGGACTTAACTCTCTGCCTTGACGTAAGATGTGTGAAGGATCATGGGCCTCCTCCAATTGTCCGTCCTGCCTAACTAGAAGCCTTCTAGAGACCAAATGTTTGTCAGGAGGTAGAGCCCCCAGGCCCTGATGCAGCCACGGAGAATGAATGGAATTATAATAGCAGTTGAGTTCACCTTTTCCCAGATCTAGGCAAGCGCTCAGGCTACACACAGTCTAGGTTTGGGGAAGATAAAGGTTAGACTGTGGGAGCCTGATAAAATGATACCGAAATGATAGAGTCCTGTCTCCTAATTATCAGAGACTGTGACACTTGCCAACTCATGCCACCTTTGGTAATTTGTGGCAGGCTACTCTTGGGGGTAAGGCAGAATGTCAAAAGAACCTGGGTCCTCAGACATGTAACAGAGCTGGTGATTGGTCATCTCTGCTGGTACTGACCTCAAATCAGCTGATGGTCAGCTATTTGTGTCAGAAGTCATTGTAACTAATATTTGCCCCATAATTTCCTTTCAACGTACGGCTCAAAGTTGAACCTGACCTAGTAGCTCAGGCCTGTAATGCTCTGAGGTTAAGGCAAGAAAATCCTAAGTTTAAGACCTGCTTGGCTATAGAGTTGGCTATAGAACTCCAACCTGGGCAACTTAGTAAGCCTGTCTTATAATAAAAAGTAAAAAGTCTGGGATATAACTTAATAGTAGAGTGCTTACCTAGCATGATTCCAGTACCCAGGAGCGGGCGTGCGCGCGCGCGCGTGCGCGCGCGCACACACACACACACAGAGAGAGACAGAGACAGAGACAGAGACAGAGAAGAACAAAATTTCAGACATCATTACAGCCTTAGAATCTAAGGCACTGGCCACATGAGAACATAGGGCAGCCAAGGAAACACAAGAGAATTATATTAACTCTCCATGTGTAGATACGGCTGTTTTATTTGAACCTAGTTCATCAATGCTATTGCAAATGAGATTTTTCAATTCTTGATCACGAATATGAAAACCTGTTTCAAAAAAAAAAAAAAAAAAAGGCACAGGGCCGGGAACGTAGCCCAGTAGAGGGGGTGCAGAGGGGATTTGGTGGTGGAGAAGGAGAAATGAAGATGAGGAAAGAATTTGAGAAAACATTTAAAGTGTTTTTGTTAATGGTAGTTTGACACATGGAAACATCCAGCCGCCTGGTTATTGGATACCTTCTTACTCACACTCTAGAGGTCCTCAGGTGGTCTTCAGGTTTTGTGGGGTGTTGTTGGGTGGTATAGCTGTGCTTTTGTCACATGCCAGGGAAACTAGAAGGTGAGTTTGTCCCTTGCTACTCAGAATAAGTTGCAAGCTGTAAGAATGTAAGTATTTATTGTTATTTTAAAAGTCCTTCTTAGTGTTTAACTGAGCCTGGTTTTGAAAATTCACAGCTAAATTAAGGAAGTAAAAGTTTTGTCATTTCTTTTGGATCTTATAGTAGTTTTTTTAAAAAAGCCTGTCTCACTTTGTCAGTAAAAGACACACATCTGTAATGCATTAGTAACAGTAGTAGTAGATTTCACAATAGTCACAGAAATTATTCTGAAGAATTATAAAGCCCTATGGGTTTCTCCTGACTTAACTGAGAACTGTAGTCTCTCATTTATTTAGTAGGAGGCCGAGACAGAAGGATTCCACATTCAAGGCCTGCTTGGGTCCAAGAGTGAGTTCACAATCAGACCCTCTCTCAAAATAAAAATGTTTTTAAAAAACGGGGCCAGACTGGGGATGTAACTCAGAACACTTGTCTAGTGTGTATGAGCACCAGGTTCACTCTCCAGTACTACAAAATAAAAATAAATTCAGTCTCCCGCTTATTGGAAGCCATAGCTCTTAGCGATGACAACAAAGGTATCAAATGTGAATGATAAGTATATGTCTAAGATAGAAAGAAATTAGTTAAGAATTTGCTAACCATTTTGAATACTTAGTTTCCACCAAAATAAGCTTCACAACAAAAATTCACAAGCCCAGACCAGGCCAGAGACCCTGAACTCAGAAATGCACTTGTCTCAGCCTTCTGAGTGCTGGGAGGAAAGCTGAATGCCATCTGGCCTAGCCAGAATCTCTTTCTTTCACTGTAAAATAATTAAAATAGTGCTTTAATCCTGTGAGCCTGTTTTTGAAACAGGATGCCAATAAAAGACTAAGAATAACATTTTAAAATAAAGCATTGCTTCCTTCATTGTGGATAAAAGTTTATTTCCAGGGGGCTGGAGAGATTATTTAAGATCATTACTGCTCTTGAAGAGGACCCAGTTTCAACTCCCAGCACCCACATAGCAGCCCATGGCTATTACAACTCCAGGTCTAGGGCTCCAGTGCCCTTGTCTGGCCTCCACGGGCGATAAGCATGTACGTGGCACATAAACATACATGCAGGAAAAACACCCACATGCGTAAGAAAAATTTTAAGTTTATTGACTGAAGTATCTTCTATGGCCTTCATACTTGAGAGAAAGGTTTCTGTAGTATCGATTGTGTTATTACAATAAAATATAGAAACAATTTATAGTTAAGCATTGCCTTCAAGTAGCATGTCATCAATCTAAGCAACCTAAATGTTGCTAAAATATCTGGTTTAACAAGCGAGGAACACAGCTCACTTCTCACATTGTCTGCATTTATCTGTATGGACATATTAAATAATGTTGTTTTTTAAGTTCTCTTCTTCCCATTTTATGTTTGCCCCAGTTTTATTTGTTGAATGTAGTTTTATTTCTGGTTAATCTGAGAAAAATCTAAGTTTATATTTAGTGTGTCCTTATTATTTGTTTTCATTTTCTTTTCCTGGCAAGTCTTTGTGGTTTTCTGAGACAAGATCTCATGCCATAGCCAGAGCTGTCCTGGAATTCACTGTGTAGCCCATTGTCTCAAATTCCTGGCAGTCCTCCTGCCTCAGCCTCCCAAGTGCTGGAATTATGCCCAGTTTAACAATTTGTTTTTATTTCACTTTCCAAAAGTATCAGTTCAAGACAACTGGGGTGGGGGTTTAAAGGAATGAACAGTTCCTGCACAGAGAGTATGGGAAACAACTGGCCTCTGAAGAACTTCTGTTCTCTTGTGGTGGACTCAAGACCAGGAATGGCTTCCCTTATGTGTGCACTTCTTAGATTCTTTCAGGTTTCGAGAGAGGAGACCTGCTACTTTTATCTCCATTACTTACGGGCTGGTGGTGAGCTGGGATAGGGTAAAGGGATGGGGGCAAAGGCACAGGAGCCCTTTCTGAGTCCTCATGTACTCTGTGATGACAGCTGGCACTCAGCCATTCCCCACCCCCACCCTGTCCTCACCATGCTGAATGTTATTCTTCATCTCTTCATAGTTGTTGTGCCCCTAGCCAACTCCCCAACCATGCCACCAGTTCATACACCTCAGTAGAAAAAATAGGATTGATTCTCCTTCAGAATTATGGTTTCCATCAGCAGGACCTATTGCATCATTTCCAAGGCTCTAGAGAAAATGAAAAGATAGAATCCCTATCTAAAAATTACTAAGAGGGCTGGAGAGGTGGCTCAGAGGTTAAGAGCACTGGCTGCTCTTCCAAAAAGCCAGGTTCAATTCCCAGCGCCCACATTGCAGCTCACAACTGCCTGTAGCTCTAATTTCAGGGGATCTGGCACCTTCACAGACATACATGCAGGCAAAACACCAATGCACATAAAAAGTAAAAATAAACATTTAGAAGAATAATATTCTTTTAAAAATTACCAAGAATTTCAAGATCATGACATCAGAGCATTAAAACTATTAAGATTAATGTTGTGGTCCAGCATGAGGTGCAACATGATTTCATAACTCAAGGTATGTATGTACAAAGCCAGCCAACTGATGAAGGTAGAGCCACAGCCATGCTAAACAGATACATGTATCCCAAGGCCTGGTATAGCCTTGGCACATGATGCAGAATTTTAAAGTATGCAAATAAAAGACCCTAACAAACCCATTTTAACTTCATTACTCTTATCTCCAAATACAGTCATAGTCTACATACAGAAGAAGTTGAGATGCCAGCGTTATCATCAGAAGAAATATAGCTCAGCTCATAATATTTGTGGAAGTAATTTTGACATGGCTCTAAGCTCTCCTCTAATAAAGAGGGTAAATATTTCTCAAAGGTTATGAGGGAAGACATTAAACATCCAAATGTATCTAGTTGTCACATAGGCTCTAACTTGT
This sequence comes from Arvicanthis niloticus, assembly GCF_011762505.2. Taxonomy (NCBI): domain Eukaryota; kingdom Metazoa; phylum Chordata; class Mammalia; order Rodentia; family Muridae; genus Arvicanthis; species Arvicanthis niloticus. Next base: position 46,633,759 of record NC_047660.1, on the reverse strand, counting down.
ATCTCAAGGGCACAGAGGGATAAAGATGACAGGCAGGCTTTAAAAAAAGAAAGAAAGAAAGAAAGAAAGAAGCCTTTATTATAATGTTTGTGTTGGCCTCACATTGTAACACCCTCATTGCATGCTCAGCTCTTCCCTGCCAGTGGCAAGGGCCAGGAAGAGTGACCAAAGCTAGCTGCTGAGTTACTGCAGTTCAAGCCAATGAAGTTACTACACTACAAGAAGAAACGGTTCCACATCCAAGTTACGTGGTTTTGTCCCATGAAGAAAAACAATTACTCGTGGTTTAAATGGAGCCCTCAAAATTCATTCGTTGGAAACTTCATCCCCTATGCTGAAAGCTGAGACTTTGAAGAGGTGACATACCCTTTAACATTTGTCCTAACATTACCGTAAACCAAGACAACAGCTGAGTGAGTTTATTGACATTTTCTATAACCTAGTCATGAGTTATGTGCTGGGACTGAAGACACATCCCTTTCCTTACCAGCTGTTAACAGCAACCATTCCTGAGTGCACAAAACTTTCCCTAGATCTCCCCACAGCACCACCAGCCCCGACAGGAAGAATGGGAATTAGTCAATTAGTCCTTTCATTTACATGTGGTTTCTCTCACCATTCTTAATGTGAGGTAGGTCCTAACCAAGACAACCAGAAGTACGGTTTACTGATGGGCCACACTAAAAGCTTTTCCTGCTTAGAAAAACACCACTATTGTTTTAGATTCATCTTCTTGTGTTAAAGGATAAAAAATATCTTGTAGTTTTCTCCATTTTATCCCATTGTCTTAATAATTTGATAATCTATACATGTTTCTTTTAACGCTATCATTTCAGTTCCTATAAAAGTTGCCAGTTAAAACTGGTATATTCCCCTCTTCTTCTAATGAATAACGGCTTTCAGAATTGCATGACCTATTCAAAATCCCATTGCTCAACATTGCCACACTAAGGTAACATTTCCAGCATATGAAATTGTGGGGACACACTAAGCCAGAGCATTACTTTCTTCTTTTGAGGACAAACCCCTGCAATTACAAGTAGAGGGTTTCTCCCTGTGGTGAAGTGGCTTTGTTCATTGGCTTTCATTGTCACTGAGGAGTTGCTGCTTGGGTCTGTTTCAGGCAACGTGAGTGGAAAGAGAAATACTACACTATAGAGTATGGTCTAAAGGCACATAGGTGACATTTCGGTAGTGTAGAAGTTAACCACAGTGATGTTAGCTGACAATACTAGAACCTAAATATCAATGTATTAAAGGGTCGCTTTTACTTCAAGTCAATGTCTAGAGATAGGAACACTATGACTAAGTGAAGGTTCTGTTTAGCACAGCCCCTAGGGACACAGGCACCTTGAACTCACAGCTTTGCCCTCTCGAGATAGTGCCCCAGGTCCAACATGACAATGAAGTATAAAATATGATTTTTTTATGTGTATGAGTGTTTTGCCTGCTTGTATGCCTGATGCTCACAGATGTCAAAAAAGGGCACTGGAGTTAAAGACATTTGTGAGCTGCCACATGTGCTGAGAGTCAAACCCAGGTCTTCTGGAAGCACAACCAGCGCTCTTAACTACTGAGCCATCTCTCCAGCCCCTTGAACTCTAGTTTTTAGAGAATATAAAATAAGATACTTGGCACAAGGAGAGTCCCACTGACCCTTATGACACTGGGTAACGTGTGCATGATAACAGGTCTGCCCAACAATTTGTTTTGAGAACCAGAATGGGATAATGGAGCTGAGTTACTCACTAATCCTATGACAATAAAGGCCCCTGGCACCTTGAGTAGTAAGCAGAACTCACAATAATATAATTACTAAGGCTTCATACCTTCAGCCAATTAGGATGCAGTGTAAGTAGGAGGTGGACTAGGTGGTGGCCATGATGTTTGAATAGTACAGGAACAAGCAGAACAGTTGTGAAGTGGGATGAATTCTGTCGAAGGAGTTGTATACTATGCAAGTATCTCAGAGCAGCTTGTCACTGTAAAACACACTGGGAAATCACTTACCTGTACTGGTGATTTTTAATCAGTCTAATTTCCTGAAGCCTAAAGCTATAATACAGGCACAGGATCTGATTGTAAGAACAGGCAAAATGAGAGGAAACACAGGTTTGCAGGGCCTCGTAGGTCCATGTATGTTCATTGAAGGCAGCGGAGGGGGCGTCTAAGATTTTAGAGACTGTTAGGTTGAAATGTTTAGAAACATTGAACCCCCACTATGTGAACTATATCTTATTCAGTGAATCCTCTGATAATATGCTATAAACTTTCTAACCATAAAAATATAATGTATTGGTTCATTTTTCTTTGGACTATTATTCAAGTCCAACCAACACATATCAGAAAGTTCACTTTGGATGGCATATGCCAAAGGACAGAAAAGTCTGAGATCTTCAAGGTCCCGTCTCATTGATAGAAGTTGGAGTCGATGCTTTTCATGTTCTGAGAACATTGTTTTTGATGTAAAGGACAAGTTGTGCCTCTCGTATCCTGACACTGAGAACGAGATGATTTCTTAGTAAGTATCTTCGGAGGGAAGTGAAACTCCAACCGACTCATCATGTGACATAGAAAGCTTCCAGTTGCAAATGAATACCAAAGTCAGACACTTCTCTTGATCAGATCCAGGCTGCTGTGTAAGCTGCCAAGCCACTTGATCTATGCAACCCAGATCTCTGATGATGCCAGGGGTGTCTGCTGTGGATAAGTGTTACCGAGCATCTCTGGTAAATTCATATGGGAGGTACACCCCTGAGCGTGTACCTTGGAACAAAGCAATTACTTTTAGGGAACACTGAATTTCCTTAATTGATTTTTTAATATTATTAGTGTGTGTGCATGTGTGCACACCATAGTGCATGTGTGGTGGTCAGAGCTCATCGTTCAGAAATTGGTTCTCTCTTTCCATCTTGGTTCTGGGGATCAAAGTCAGGTCCTTCAGGAGCACAAGCTGCTGAGACACGTCACACGCCCATCACGAATTACTTTTTATTTGAATTTCAAGCAGCTTCTAGGAGCAGGGGTCAAACTCTCCTGATATCCAGTAGGAGACTGAAGTCCTGAGTCATATGATTTCAGAACATGAATTCTGCCAATTACCTGATTTTGGAAGTGGGTCCTTGCCCCAGCTGAGCTGCCATGTGAGAATTCATTCTAAACGATTGTCTTAATTGGAGCCTTGAATGGGTCCTATTAAACTGTGCCCAGACCCATAAAAATTGTAAGATTAAAATAAAATGTGTGGTTTAGTCTGTTTTGTGCTACTGCTGCTGCTGCTAGTGGTACTGGTGGTACTGGTGATACTGATGATACTGGTGGTGCTGGTGGTGCTGGTGTTGCTGGTGTTGCTGGTGCTGCTGGTGCTGCTGCTGGTGGTAAGATTTGTACCTAGTGAAATGGTTTGACTTTTAATAACATTAAGCAGAAGCCAATAATATGACCTTAGAACCCTAAAGAAGAGGAGAACAAGTTGTCAAAAAGACTTGTATGAGCACATTCATCACAACTTCATTTAGTATAATTAAAAGTCCTTTTAAAAACCAACTTTTAATACAAGAATGGACGAAGACACTTCTACACCTGGGGTGGAAGAGAGGAGCCCTGCAAAGTCCAAACACTCCAGGAACACTGGCTTCCTGAGGTGGTATGAAGGGACACAAAATGGTCTCTCAAGAAATGGAGCCGGTTGCCACCCCACCCCCCCACTCCCCCACCCCCCACCCCCCCCACCCCCCGTGGAGCTGGGACTTGGAATGCAACGCATGTGCCATCTGCAGGATCCAGGTGACAGGTGCCTGTCTTGGATGTCAAGCTCAAAAACAGAGGGATTGTGTTGTGGTCTGGGGAGGAGAAAATTATTCCTTCCACAGCTGCTTCATGTCCCTGTGAGTGAGGCAACCATCACTGCCCTCCCTGGCAGCAAGATTGCGTTTCCCCAGAATCTGCGGATGTTGCAGGGTAGTAATGTTTTCCCCACACAGTGGCTTGCAACCCTCGTAGGTCTTGAGGTGGAGTGCTGGACAAAAGCTAGAACACGCTGATGGATGGATTCTTCAAATAGAAAGAAGAGATCTGTGGTCTTTGGGGACTTACCAAAGGCATGGTTTAACATAATGTCAGTTTATATCTTAGAAAGTCTACAACTAAGATAATGTATTAGAGATGGTCTTTTTTTGTTACCTCCTCTTAGAAGTGCCACTTAAAAATAAAAAGGAGAGAATGTCAACATTTGCATGACCTTTATCATTTTCTGCTCAGTGTGCAGGGGCTGTGGGAGCATTTGCATTCACAGAAGAACATTTGCATATTTATGCAGGATTGGTTTCTAAAAAGAATGTCACGGTAACAAATAGAACACAGCTTAAAACCTGCCCCGAAAAGAATGGATAAAGAAATTCTGACGTTTAATAAAATACAAAGACTACTGCTTTAAATGAAAGGAACTCTTGAAACTCTCCAAACACGAATAAATCTAAAAAGCTTGCTAAACCAAGAAAAGCAGCACAAGAGGAATATTATCTATAAGAACCCATTTATAAGACACTCTAAGACAGACCAGCACAGCCTATGGTAAAAGAAACTGGACCAGTGGTTGCTCTGAGCAGTGAAGGCAGGCATTACTTTGGAGAAAGCAATGGTGGGCATCCTTTGTGTTTGAGGTACTGTTCATACAAGTCTATGACCTCACAACCCCAAAAAGTCCTTTTAAAAACCAACTTTTAAACTATTTTTAAGATGTATTTTTATTATTTTTAGATTTTGTGTGTGTATGCATGTGTGTGTGTGTGCATGCGTGTGTGTGTGTGTGTGTGTGTGTGTCTGTGTGTGTGTGGTTTGAGTATTGAAGTGATAGTGGCTTCAGAAAAATTTAGCACATAGGGAGGGACCCATGGCCCCAGCTGTATATGTAGGGGAGGATGACAGTGTCAGGCATAGGTGGGTGAGGAAGCCCTTGGTCCAGTGAAGGCTGGACGCCCCAGTGTGGGAGAAATTATTGGTGGAGAGGTGGGAGTGGGAGGGTGGGTGGGGGCATATCCTCATAGAAGTAGGAGGAGGGGGTTCCTGGGTGGGGGGGAAAGGGGATTACATCTGAAATGTAAATAAAATATCCAATAAAATGTTTAAAAAAAAAGAAAAAATTAGCAGTGTTACATGTGTGTGTGTGTGTGTGTGTGTGTGTGTGTGTGTGTGTGTGTGTGTGTGAAAGAGGGAGAGAATGAATGAGTGAATGAATGAATGCTAGTGTGGATATCCATGAAGGCCAGAAGAGGGCATCAGATCCTTTGAAGCTGGACTTAAGGGAAGTTGTGAGCCACCTGACACAGGCGCTGGAACCTGAACTTGGGTCCTCTGAAAAAGCACCAGGTGCTCTTAACTTCTCAGCCATCTTTCCAGCCCTTCTCTTTCTATTTTATGGAACAGTTTAAGAAGTGTTACCTCTTCTTTAAATATATGGCTGAGAATCCATATCCACTGTGGCTCCTCTCCCTGTTTGCCTGTCAGAGACCTATCTCACTCTTCCTCCCTCAGTCTGGTATTATGGGCTACTGATATGTATTGTGGTTCTGCTGGATGCAGTATTCTATAGTTATTTGTTAAGTCCATGTGCTAGCCACTGTGGAAATGCTACAGTGGAAACCATTACTTTTTTTTTTTTTTAAAGATTTAAAGATTTTTAAAATCTAAGAGCCAGGTGGTGGTGGCACATGCCTTTAATCCTAGCACTGGGAGGAAAGGGCAGGTGGATCTCTATGAGTTCAAGACTAGCCTGGTCTATATAATGAGTTCCAGAACAGCCAGGGCTATATAGTAAAAACCTGTTTCAACAAATAAAAATAAACATAAATAAATAAAAACTAAGATGAGAACAAATTGTTCCTCTGATCACCACAAGAACACTATAGCACACAAACCAATGTAATAAAAATGTTAAGCGCTTGCCATAGTCGTGCAAGAAGCATGGAAAATTACATGTATTCTGTATGAAAACCACAGTGAAAACCAAAACCTTATTGGACATTCAGTTGGCTCTTGACTTCTTTTTTCTCTTAATCATCTTTTCCTTCTAATATTAAAAAGGTCATTTGCCACCCTCACTTTCTTCTCAATACGACACCATATTCTTCCTCTAGGTCACTAAGACCCACATTTATGTACCACTAAAAGTTGTTTCTCCAGAGCTGGGGAGGTGGCTCCATGGTTAAGAGCACTTGTTGCTCTTGTAGAGGACATGGGTTTCACTCCCAGCCCCTATGTGGCAGCTCACAATCATCTGAACACACACTGACACACACACACACACCGTCAAAACTAAATTTTTAAATGCTTTTTAACACCAATGGAACTAGTGAAATGACTGATAAAAGGTGTACTTTGATCATGTACTATGGGACACATGTTAATAAGGGAAATTAGCATTCTGAAACAAAAGTTTGTGTAGTGATTTCAAATTTCACTCTCATCACCCTGTGTAAAAAATAGTAACTGTTCTTCTCTATAGTTTTTTTTTTCTATTTACAGACTTAATCCCCTAACTGGCAACAAGTTAAATTTAGTTAACATACATCAGAGAGATATATTTGATTCGTGTGATATCAATACTGGGAGATGGGGCACCTGGTCCCCAAGAGTCTGTTTTCACCTCAGCTGTCATTCACTTACCAACTTCTTATTCAGTACCCATTTACTGACTTGCTCGAGAATCCATTACATTGCTAGCTTGAGTCAGGGAAATTGTGGGGTGCTATCTAGGACCCCATGTGACCCGGACTTGCCACAGAACCATTGAAGTGTCTTCAGGCCACACTGTGGCATGCAGGACTCTGTAAGCTGTCACAGACTCATGTCCACCACACAACGTTCTTCACTGAGGTGTGTGAAGGGTCTCAGGCTGAGAGATCAATGGGCACACTAAGGTTGACTGTCCTTAGAGATTTATTAGACAAGCTATTAACTCCATAGACAGACAGACAGACAACAACAGCATGAGGGGAACCCTGGTGAGAGTTGAAATCCATGAGGCAGAGGAGGGGCCCTTCTTTAAAGTGCAGAAGAAAGGGGCAGTTGCACATAGTCAGGCCATGTCTGAGTCTGGGGCAGCAGAGACAAGAGAGAGATGCTGGAGTAGGAACCCGTGACTCCGAGGATGTGGAGAGGAGAGTATTTAGTTAAAGTGAGGCTGCCTATCGTGTGAACGGGAGATGTGATGCCAACAGTACCCCTCTGATGTGGAGGAGCCTGGCCACCTGACATGTAACTTCCATGGGGACAAGAGTGACACCTGTCATTCTCCTGGACTCCAGGCGCCTGGGAAATCTATTTCCAGATTCCTAGTAGAATGTCTCTCCCTGCTGCAGCAAGGATCCCGCAATCAACAATGAGAATGAGGGTAGAGAGGGCTGCAGCTGGGCATACCTTAAACAGCATCTGGCCTGGGAATGAACCTTTCCTTCCAGTAGCCCTGGTGCCCAGGGAATCTGGTGCAGATCGACAGCCAAGCTCTTCGTATGGTTTGCCCACAACTGGGAGGCTAGAGAGAAAAGGGGAAGCCAGCTTCTGGGAAGTGTGGCTTGAACAAACCCTATCTCAGAATTCGAGAATCTGAGACCTCCTTGAGTTCCAACTTGAGAACAGTCTAGATTCTAGATGGCCTTTCTACCTAGTTCTACAAACAGCTGCTGTTTCTGTCATGTCCCTTTCCCCATGGGACACACTGAGTGTCCCTCTCACCAGCTTGTCTGTTTGCTCCTTCACTTCTGCCAGCCAGCCCTTCTTTTCCTCTCTGAAGGCAAGAATCTTCTCATTGGCTCGTATTACAATAAATCCTGCACGACTGTGCTGAGTCCTCCTCAAGGTTTATGAGAAAAACAGATAATTACAAAGATGCTGCTTGCATGTGAGCTAAAGTTAGACACCACACAGAGGCTTCTAAAGCCACAGAAGTTTGTGAAAGTAATTTTCCATAACAAAGATCATTTCTGAGTCATCTCTGATAGGAAAGGTAGTATTTTTCTTTCGTAGTTAAGGTTTTTACCTTAAGCAGGTAAACTACATGTTCACCTTCTTATTTACAGTCATCAAATGATGACTTTATCATAGGATCTGAAGTGTAATTACAGAATGTACTGGAGTGGGGCTGGAGCCATACCTCAGCGATAGAGCACTTGCCTAAAAGAGAGAAGGCCCTAGGTTCACCCCACAGTTCTATAGAAAGTAAAAAGAACAGTATCAACCAACCAGACCCCCCCCCCAAAAGTCCCCAGGGACTAAGCCACCAACCACAGAGTACACATGGGGGGAGACCCGAGGCTCCAGCTGCATATGTAGCAAAGGATTGCCTTTTTTGCATCAATGGGAGGGGAGCACCTTGGTCCTGTGAAGGATCTATAGCCCAGGGTAGGGGAAGGCTAGGGCACTGAGGCAGGAGTGGGTGGGCGGGTGGGGAAGCACCCTCATTGAGAGTGGGGGTGGGGTAGGGGATAGGGGGTTTTGGGAGGAGAAAATGGGAAGGGTAATAACATTGAAATAACCAATAACAAATATGGGGAAAAAAGTAAAACTGAATAGGAAACAATGTAGAATTGTGGAATCACTTATCCAAGAGTTTACTCATTTCTTTTTTTACTTCTCTTTATGAAAACAATAAAAAAAAAATTGACAATTGTTTCCTTTTTCATCCCCAGGTGCATGTATGGGTACAGAGGACAAAACCAGATCCACGCACTTTCTCCGCAGGCATCAAAGGGTCTTTTTAGAAAACAAATTCTAGGGGCTGCGATGACTCAGTGGTTAAGAGCACTCTTCCAGAGAACCTGGATTTGGTTCCCAGCACCCACAGAGGACCCAATGCACTCTCTGGCCTCTGCAGGCAATACACATAAATAGTGCACAGACATACATACAGGGAAAGTATCCCATACACACAAAAATAAATAAATCTTTAAAAAGAAAAGAAACTCTAGATGTTAAAGTAAGAAGTTAAATAGTCAAATGGGAGTGTGGTTAGAAAACTGCCCCAAAGGATAGACAGTCTTCATCAGTGCTCTCTCTCTCTCTCTCTCTCTCTGTATGTGTGTGTGTGTGCCTGTCTGTCTCTCCTTGTATCTCTGTGTCTCTGTCTCTCTCTTTGTCTCTGTCTCTCTGTCTCTCTCCCTCTTCCTCTCCCTTTCCTCCTTCCCCTCCCCTCCTCTCCCTCTGCCTCTCTCCCTGCTTACCCCCACAGTCCTTATACTTGCTGGGTGAATGCTTCATCACGGAGCTCTAGTCCTCAGCCTGATACAGAGTTTTAAAGACGTTCAGGGTTCTAAGTATGGCGGCACTGCCCGTAATCCTGGCACTCAGGAAAGAAACAAGAGAATAGCTAGTTGAAGGCCAGCATGAACTACATAGTGAGACTTCGCCTCTAAAACACATGAACAAAAACCAAGTGTAGAATTCAAGAAGAAAGAGTACCAAGCCCCCTTTTGCCATTTATACTGTATGTACAGGTTGTGATGGTGTGTCTGTCTGTCTGTCCATCTGTCCATAGTCTGTCTGTCTCTCCCTCTCTCTCCCTCTCTGTTCCCTCTGTGTGTGTGTTACCTATGTATCTATTTTGGGTGGGTCAGTGAGGAGGAGAGACTGAGGTGAAAAAACAAGAGAAGGCAGCCACCCACTCCAGTATCTGTCTAATATCTGCATGTCACACAGAAAAGGTAAAAAAAAAAAAAAAAAAAAAAGAAATTCCTCGTTGTCACAAATGTGATACAGCTATTGAAAGTGCATGATGTTACAGAAGTACATCTGTATGCACCAGCAGGCACACCTTATGCTAATAACTCTTCTGGATTTATTCTTGTTGATTTACTCATCTAATAAATATTCATCAATTCCCTATCCTTTAGGTACTTAGGATCCAGAAGGAATGTGTGAGTGTGTGTGTGTGTGTGTGTGTGTGTGTGTGTGTGTGTGTGTGTCTTTGTGTCTGTGTTTTGCCAGGAATCAATTTGAGGGAATGGTTGATCACTGAGCTACATTCCCAGTCCCCAAGGGAACCTACATCCATGAAGACTGTAAGCAAATAGGGCAGGCAGACACGCTAATTACTCAAGTTCATCATTATAAATAGTAAAGGAATGTCTATTGAACCAGCATAATCTGGGAGTGTCCTACTCTGGAAGATCAGCAGATAAAAACCACTTTGCCACCAAGCCTGGTGATCTGGATCCAATCTCTGGGGCCCACATAGCAAACGGAAAGAAACAACACCAACAAATTGCCCCTGACCTCCACATGCATGTCCTGGAACACATGAACACACACACACACACACACACACACACACACACACACCTAAATAAGTGGAAATTTTGAAAATATTCAATAAGAGATGGACCTCTTCAGGTTTGGAACCAAGGCCATCCAGTAGAGATGAGGTCTCCTTTGGACCATAGTGCTAGGCCAAACGGATTCTAGGATGAGAGCTAGAATCCTTGGATATGAGATGTCAACCTCAAATACTTGAGACCCTTGGATGAAGGAAACTTGGATTGATGTCATTGTCCACTCTGGAAGCCTTTATAGTCTAAGTCGGGGAGCAACTGCTGCTGCTGGCAGGGAGTCAGTGAGTGGCTCTAGAAATTAGTCACACAGCAAAGCTTGAATCAACCTCCAGCTGAATCCAGGAGATGAGAGTTACAGAATTATGGTGAATGAAAGTACAGACTGCTTACCAGTTCTGGCAGGTCACCAAACCCCTGTAAAAGCCTAGGCAAAGGTAGTGAAGGACTCCATTGGGGTATCCTCCCATGTTCAGTAGAAGACAATGAGCGTCGTCTTCCTGAAGGTATGTGTAACTCGGGCCACAGGTAAATGATTCAGGATAGCAAATAACTCCTGTCCCTATTTTGGGCTTGGATGTTGGCAGTTTAAGCAGTAAGCCTTGTGTTAGAAGTACAGGACCTAGAGTGTTTGCTTTGTGCTGACACAGAATTTCTTTTGTGTGTAGTTGAGATGTGCTAGTGGGCCCTCTGTGGTTTTTACCCAGGTGAGGCTCGGGGGTTGGAAGGTACCTAAGTTTTTGACAAAAATGAGATCTGGTATCATAAAAACCAGATGTAAATAGAGACAACTGGCAAGGGCAGTCTGCTGTCCAAGAAGCAGAAGAAGCAGGTCCTCAGAATGCTCCTGCACTAGGACAGAAATTGGCATAATAGAATTACACTCCTCCTGGGACACTGAGGCAGAAGGATAACTGGTTTGATCCCAGCACAGGCTTCAAAGTGACTTCAAGGCCAGGCTGTGGCTAGATAGTAAGACCATTTCCAAAAGAAAAACATTCTCATTTTCCATAACCCACTCATTAGTTTTAACTAATTAAACGAATTAAACTCTGTAACACCGGACGTCTTGAAGAGAAATCTATTTACTAGGTATTTGGATCAAACCCAACATTGAGAAAAGAGATCACTGTCTTTCAAACTTCCCATTTTGGGGCAGCAGACCTTCAACATGGCCTTCCATCTTTATCTGTTACTAGGCAGGAGCTGCACAGGCTAAGAGTGGGTTCCAAAGCATCATATACACAGTCGAGATGAGAATCCTCCCCAGCCCCATTCTTGCTGTACCACTAGATGTGTCACACCTAGGGGGAACTATGACACCATGGCACACTACTTCCTTTTGATTCTCCTACCCTAAGGCTACCTCATTCCAAGCAAGGGAACTACTCAACTTAGGGAAGCAAGGTTTATAATGAACTATGAGAAGCCAACACACATTGCTGATAAGACTCAGTAATCAAGACAAAGTTCCCTCTCCCTTACTGTACTTTAAATCAAACATTAACTCATCTTTAGGGTGTCTCTTTCTCAAGGAAGTTAAACAAGCTAGTTTTCACTTCCCTTTTCCGAACTTTATAATGAGGTCATCATGGTTGTCCAGCAAATATATCTACAGTAGAAAAAAATTAATTTTATAACTTTGTGTTTACTTTTTCAATTACAAATGAATTCAGGTACATTCAGGATGGCATGACTTTAGACTGCTTTTAGTATTACAGTTCTGTTATCTAGAATAAATCTTAATAGAATAGTAAAGATATCACATGCTCGACTAGCTCTTAATTTGAAGAAAACTTGCTGTGTTTTCCTAAATCTTCAAGTCTAAATGATAGTCATAAAAATTATGTATAAGTATTTTGTCTGCATATATGTGTTTGTGTGCCATGAGAGTGCCTGGTGTCTTCGAAAACCAGAAGAGGGTGTCTGGTCCCTTGGGATTGGAGTTATAGATGCTTGTGGGATGCCAAGTGGGTTCTGGGAATCAAACCTGGCCCATCTCAAAGAGTAGCAGTGTTCTTAGTGGCTGAGGCAGTTCTCCAGCTCATATGGAAAATTTCTTTTTGTTTGTTTTTTTATTTTTATTATTTTTATTTTGATTATTTTTTGAGACAGTCACTGTATGATGATCCCAACCATAATAAAAACATTTTAAAAATTAAAAAGGAATTCTCAAAGAATAAATAGAAATACTTTATGTTTTATACAGAGAGAGAGAGAGAGAGAGAGAGAGAGAGAGAGAGAGAGAGAGAGAAAAGAAAGAGAGAGAAAGAGAGAGAGAGATGGCAGGGCTGGGGGGAGGCTAAATCAGAAACGTTAAGCATACTACATAGTTTTTGTCAACTTGACACAGCCAGGGTCATTGAAAAGAGAACTTCAACTGAGAAAATGCCTCCATCAGATTGGACTGTAGGCAAATACCTCCATCAGATTGGTCTGCTGGCAAGTCTGTAGGAATTTCCCTGATGGATAATTAATATTGGGGTGGTATACTGGGGATGGTGCCATCCTGGGCAGATGGTCATGGGAGATATAAGAAAGCAGACTGAATTAGTCATGGGGAGCAAGCCAGTAAGCAGCATCCTTCCATGGCCTCTGCTTCCATTCCAGTCCCCAGGGCCGTGCCTTGAGTTCCTGCCCTGGCCTCCCTCAACAAACTGTGCTTTGAGATACATAAACCAAAGTAAACTCTCTCCTCCTCAAGTTGCTTTTAGTCACCAGGTTCATCACAGCAATAGAAATCTAACTAAGATACCAAAATCATCCATGTTTTAACAAAACAAACTTTCCAAGTAGTTCTGACTTGCTGGCCTACATAAATCCTAAATCATATAGCATTCATGGATTACAAGATAGAATAGCCTAACAATATTAATTATCTCAAATGTCTACTGATAGATGAATGAATAAATAAAATATGGTAATTCATATGATGGACTATTATTCATATGGGTACACTTTAATAAAACTGTTAAGTGCAATGAGCCAGGCATAAAAAGACAAATAATGTATGACTGTCCTCAAATGAGGTGCTGAGAATAGTCAAACTCATACAGAGAGGAAGTGATGGTTGCTGCCAAGCCTGGTGATCTGAGTTCCATCCCTTGGACCCACAGGATAAAAGGATAGAGCTGACTCCTACAAGTGGTCCTCTGTGGCATGTGAACCTCCATGTCTACACACAAATAAACATGTACACATATGCCTACACACAATAAGTAAACATGCACACTTACATGCCACACATAATAAATTTATTTATTATTAATTTAAAAAGAAAAGGAAGTAGTTGCCAGTATCTGGGAAAATACGGAATAGAGCGAGGTTATTAAATACACTTTGGCTCTCTGTTTCACAGGAGAAAAGGTTTCTAAAGACTGGTTACACAGTATGAGTGTACATCATAGCACCAAAATGTACCCTTAAATGCCAAAATGATCAGTTTTAAGTTTTGCATATTTTACACTTAAATTTAACTTAAAGAGTATCAATAAATTTTACTGTATGGATCATATTGGATACTGATTCAAGCACACAGATATATAAACTTCAAAAACTTTAAAAAGGGACCAAAACCAGTTGGAAATTTCAGAAAAAAATTGAAGGCAATTGCATACTTAATGATATTAAATTATTATTGCCTGGTTTTTAGTTCTTACTTTAAGGATTTATTTTATTATTTATTTATGTGTATGTGTGAGTCTCTCTGTGTGTGGTTGCTCACAGGGGCTGGAGGAAGCTGTTGGATCCTATGGAGTTGGGGTGCTGACAGCTAAACTTTGATCCTTTGGAAGAACGGCTAGTGCTTGTAACCACCAAGCCATCTCTCAAGCCCTCGTCCAGTTTTTTGGTGTAACTTAGTGTTGTCTTATTTAAAACTTTAGCTTTTATAAATAAATAAATAAATAAACTTAATGAATAGAGCTTGTTTAATGTACTCAGTGGATGGAAACATAAAGCTGGTTATGAGCTGATAGCAGCTGAAGCTGGTTTATGGGTATGTTTGAGTTTCTTTTTCCTCAACACATCCAATACATGTATGTATTACATACATATTACTATACTTACTACACAGCCCAAATAATAAAATCGATTAATAGATAAAACTTGATACCACTATGCTAGGCTTACAAGTGGGAATAACAGAGAGTGAGTGTATAATATACATATATAATTCAGATAAACAATACTATTTTCTTGAATATGGGTGGCATCTGACTTCTACAAATTTTTATTTTTATGCGTATAGATGTTTTGACTGCCTGTATCTGTATGCATGCTTGATGCCAGCAGAGATCAGAAGACGGTGTTCGATCCACTGCGAACTGGAGTTACAGACAGTTGGAAGCTGCCAGTTGGGTGCTAGGATTCAAACCAGGGTTCTCTAGAAGAGCAGCCAGTGCTCTTAACCACTGAGCCATCTCTTCAGCTCCTGACTTTTATCTTTATTGTTAGCTACACAAATAGCAAAGACACTACTTTGATGTCTATTTATTCCCAGCTCACAACGACATGCTTGCTGGGTGGTAGTTGATGTTTATCTTTAATATTAGATATTCAAATAGCAAAGACACTACATTTATGTCCATTCATTCTCAGCTCACAATGGCTGCTTGCTTTCAACCTTGTCTTGTAAATCTGTTCCCTTCTGTCAAACACCATGGAAATAAATACCTACTTGCATTTCAATTGCTCAGAAGCCAGAGTAAATAGCCGTGTACCCCATGGCACCATCAGTTCCTGTACTTAGTCCAGAAATAACATTGGGAAATGGGTCGCTAATGCACATGTCTGTCTGCTGAAAGATATCCTGTAAGTCACAAGGTGTCAAAAACCTGTGGTCTGATTACTGCTCTGCAAACAGGACAGCAGTGGAGACACGGAGGCTGAGGGTAAGGTTAAATTTATCCATGAAGGAAACAGCCAGGCAATGTTTATGAGCTGGTAGGAAACTGAAGAGTGAGCCCATCCTCAAGCCGCTTCAAACTATTGTCCCAGAGCTGTTGCTGAACAACAATTAGCTGTTTCCGGCCATTTATTTCTAACCTTCAAGTGTACAGTTTGAAGTAGGGCATGGTGAGGGATATTTGGTTCTTTGGGTTTTTTTTTTTGTTTTCCCAAGACAGGGTTTTTCTGTGTAGCCCTGGCTGTCCTGGAACTTACTCTGGAGACCAGGCTGGCCTCAAACTCAGAGATCCATCTGTCTCTGCCTTCCAAGTGCTAGGATTAAAAGCATGTGTCACCATGCCCAGCTGAATGAATGCTTTTTAAAATGTATATTTGCTTAAACTTATTCACATAGATAATTATGTTTAAAAATAAGAAAATGGGATTGAAGACATAGCTCAGTTAGTTGGTAGAGTGCTTGCCCAGCAAACCTAAAAGCCTGGGTTCAGTCCAGCACCGTATGAACCTGATATGGTTGTTCTCACCTGTGATCCCAGCACCAAGGTGATTCAAGGGCATCCATATATATATATATATATATATATATATATATATATATATAGTCAGCTTGAGGGTCTAAATATGGCTCTAAATGCAATTCTCAAATGAGTGAATACATAAATAAACAAACTCATGAAAATATAATCATCACCCTACTTAAAATATATTTTCTATCTCAGGAGATGAGCCATATATGTTATATAGTTATATATAGTTAATAGCATGTGTGCTCTTGCAGAAGACCCAAGTTCAGTTCCCAGCAGCCATGTCCAAGTTCACAACCACTTGTAATTCTAAATCTAGGGTGGCATCAGATCCCTAGATTTAGAATTACAAATGGTTGTGAGCTTTGGCCATCTTTGGTCCCCCTTTCTTATATTCTCTCTCTCTCCCCTCTCTCTCTTTCCCTCCCTCCCTCTTAAGAATAATAAAAATAATTTTAAATTAAAAGCATTTTCTCTCCTTCTCAAACATCTGTCTTTGGTCCTAGCCCTCAGTCTCTACTAGGAAATCCTTCCTGGCCTGTGTTTTAGAGCAGTACTCTAAGGTTCTGGATCCAGTAAATTCAGTATTCGCCTTAAGCATATTGAAAAGATTACGTAAGCAGTCCCTTCTGTTTCTTCAGGGAAAATGCTGAATTCAGGTTAAGCCATGCAATGGCATCACATAATAAATATAGGACAGTGGTACTGAGTTCAAGTCATGGCTTGGAATCAAAGTAGCTGAGTGGTCAGCTAACAATCCCACAGCCTACTGGTATTCCACGCTCTTCATTCTGCATGGAGACACTTCCAGCAGATAATCTTTACGATAGCTTCCAATTCTAGGATCTTTTAAACTAGCTCATGACTTATGACTGCAGATATACAGATATTCCAGAAGCCAACATCCTTCAGCACAGATTTATTTTGTCCTCTTTTTTACTTACTTTAAATTTAAAACACTAACAGCCAGTACAGGACATGATCGAGAGTAAGAGACAGGACAAGAGAAGCATGCCAGCGTCTCTTCCTTTTTCACCTACAAAAATGGAGCGAGCGCTTTCTATAATTTCTTTTTAAATGCCCAAATGAATTAGCCTGGTTAAGTGTCAACTAAAATCTCTCAGGAATTTCAAGCAGCTGAGTTTGTAAAACCCATCAAGTTTTTCTTAACTGAATACAGAGAATGGTCTTATTTGTTGTTGGCACCACAGAATTTGGAGAATAAGTCAGTCTTAGGATTTTGAACTTGTAGTCAGACAACTCCAAGCATCAATGCACTCTGAGAAGTCTCAGGGTCAGCTTCCTTTTGATGGAGTGGGGGTATGTGCCTCTCCAACAAGGTTATTGTGCAGATGCTTAAAAAAACAAAACAAAACAAAACAGAATAACAACACAAAAACTTACTACATAACAGGAAGCTAACTCTGCCATCTTGCGTGAGTGTTTGCTGCTGCTATTGGGGGAGGGGCTGAGGCAGGGGAGCCAAGAGTTTTAAGTTGCACAAGTTTGAGGCCAGCCTGGGTTATATGAGACCCCATTTCATAAATAAAATAGGTAAACAAATGGCTGGAAGGTGGTGAAGGACTCAGAGGTTGAAACAGACTTAAATGTATATGGCAGCCAAAGTGGGTAAACCGTGACCCAGATTTGAATCCCAGTTAACAAAAAACAACTATGGAAAGTCAGTTTTTAAGCCAAATGAAGAATAGTCACTAAAGATTTAAGTATGAAGTAACTAATTTTTGTTGCTTTGTTTTCCAAGATAGGAATAATATCATTGTGATTTTGTTTTAAAAGCTTATGTATGGCCGTATGAATGGGTGAAATGATATTTTAGAAAAACAAGGCAGATGCATAAGGAAGTCTTCATAAAATGAGAAACAGCAGAATATTAATTCATAAAGTTAAGCAGCAAGTTAATGAGAATTCTACAATTGTGTCTTCTTTTATGTCTTTGAATGTTTTTCCAACAAAAAGATACAAGTACCATTATCTTTAAAAAGAAAAAAGAAAAGAAGAAGAAGAAGCTTTCTTGCTTTCTTTTTCAAGACTTCCCCTTGAATCCAGATGATAGGACACTGTTTAGTCAGAACCTTTTGCTAAAGTTCTCCAGTTCCTGGCAATGAAGGGGGGGCGGGGGGGGGGATGTCAGGAGCTTGCATGGCCCAGGAACATTAGTGATATTGAAAACCGGGTTTCAAAACCCTTGCCAAGAGAACAGAAACTTGTAGCAGTCTTTGCAGGAAGCTGAAGACTTCTGTAGAACACTCTCCAGAAAAACAACTTTATATTTCTGAAGACTGATGCTTTGAGAGATATCAGCCCATCGGTTCATAACAGCTCCAGCTGCTGTTTCAAGTGGACTATGCTGATAAAATTACCAACGTGAAGCCGGGGAAGTTTATGCTTATTATTTATATGAACTTGGTTATGGTTTTATATCTGACCTCTATCTGTGATTTTTTTTTTTCTATTCTGGTTTAAAGTCTCCTTGTTTGCAATGCCTTGCCCTTTGTGATCAGCCAGAGCTGGCACTCCCCGTCCTTGATCCAAGTCCCTGTGCCTAGAGTTGACATAGTTTAGGAAAGGTCTTAAAAGATTGTGTGTGTGTGTGTGTGTGTGTGTGTGTGTATTAAGATAGGTTCTCCTATGTTCAAAGCTGTTCTCAAACTCCCTATGTAGCTAAGGGTGGTCTTGAACTTACAATCTTCTGCCTCCTGTTGGGATTACAGGTATGCACCACCATACCCAGTTTATACACTCTGCCATTGGAGCTACATCCTCAGTCCTTCCAGACAAACTTCCAATTTTGTGGATTTGGTTTTGTCTGGTGTGTGTGTGTGTGTGTGTGTGTGTGTGTGTGTGTATGTGTGTGTGTGTATTTCATCAATTACTCTTGTCTTCTGTTTGTTACTGTTAACCGGACTTTGGTGGGTAGAAGAGCCGTGTGCTTGCAGAAGCCATCTTGACCGTCTCTCTTTCCAAGTATTAAGGCAGGAGGAGGCTCATAAAGGATTCATAGTCCTTCTAGTCACAGGCTGGTTCCCAAATGAGTAATCATAGTATTGAAATCAACAGTATATCAGTCTATCAACACCAATAGCCCACTAACATATAGCATAATAAATGCTGATTCCATCTTACAGGAAGGTGATCTCGAGCAGGAGCAGTCTCAGTAGCACAATCTCTTCTTGTGCTGAAAGCAATTACCCACAAAGACAACTAAGCTTATTATTCTTGTTTCAAGACCTTGGGAAGAGAAAATTTGTAAACTCCTTCAGGGCAGAGCTTAGTGCATGCGATCTGCACACATGGGTGCCCACTGCATGTTACTTATTGACCACCCAAAGACTGGATTTTCTGGATCATCTGGTAGAGAATATTTTACTCTAGTAAGCATTGCCTTTAAAAAAGGTTAGTACCTGGGCTGGAGAGATGGCTCAGTGGTTTGGATCTCTTGCCCATCTTGCAGTGGGTCCAGGTTCAGTTTTAAGCAGCCATGTGGCGGCTCACAGACATCAATAGCTGGGGTTCTAATCCTCTCTTCTGGATAACACAGGCACCAGACATCCATGTGGTGCATAGACATACATGCAGGCAAACGCATATACACATATACACAAAATAGTATCTGATACGCAGGACATAATAAAATTATTTTGGGGGATGAATGAGTGAGAAAAGGCTCTCTATTGAGTCTGCACTATGTACAGCCAGTTAGCGTGCAAAATGTGTAGCCTTTCAAGTGATCGAGCGTTCTCTGGGAGGACCTTCACTTGTGGACTGGCCTGACCTTCAATGCACTCTGCCACTTTTTTTTCCCCTCCAAGGTGATTCAAACTACCACATTCAAGGAATCCCACATGAGAAGGAATGTGAACTTCAAACATTGAGATTAGTAGCAGATTTCTTCTACTGGGTGCACTAAAAACAGAATGTTGGTCTTGCTTAATATGGCAACATAACTAGTGCCAAGTCTGAGGTGTATGTGGCCATTCCAACCCCTAAATAAATTCTAAGACCAAAAGGAAACAAAAAAGCCCAGAAGAAGGTTTAATTTGCAACAGCCTCTGAAGTCTACACAAGGAAGCCAGTCTCAATCCCTCCTGACCCCCACCCTGCAAACCTGACACAGAGGTCTCACATGGCCCACACTGACTTCAAACTTACTAGGTAGTCAAGGATAACCTTGAACTTCTGATCCTCCTACCTCTACCTCCTGAGTGCTGAGATGACATCGTGATGCCACACCTGTTTTATGAGGTACTAGGGATTGAACCTAGGACTTCCTGAATGCTGGGCAAGCACTCTACCAACTGAACTACACACCCCTTCCCCACATGAAGCCAACTTCTTAAAAGGAGACTACACAGAACCATGTTAAGCAATTGAGCAAAAATCACTAGGCAAATATTATATACTTACTATGTGCCAGGTGTTGTTCTCAGAGGTGAGAACAAGAATAAAGTTTCAGGTTGTAGTTAACGTTGCATTTTACTCAAGGAGATATGCAATAAACAAATTAGGCAACGTGTGTATAATATTTCAAGAGGTAGTCAGTATCACAGAGAAAAGGGACACAGTATGGTCATGACTAGGAAGGCCTCCGGAGATTTAGAGGAAGACCATAGTTACAAGCCCAAGAACACCTGGGCATGAGCCTCATCAGATTTACAGTGCAGCATGATGGCGAAACAGCTTGGTTTGGGTTGTTGAATGGCCTGCATGGGGAGAGGAAGAAAACAAGAGTTCTATGTCCTTTACTCTAGTGGACATAAACTATGTCTGCCATGTAATTTATGAAGAACCCAAAGTTCTAGGACCCCCTACTTCCCATGAGAAATCAAGGGAGTTGGGGTAAAGCTTGTCTTCACACTCAGCTTTTCTGGCCCCTGATTTTGCACTACCTACTTCAGAAATTTTGGGGATGCATAAGTGAATACAGTTTACACCGTGAACTGAATCCAGGGTCTTACTTGCTGAGCATGTATGCTACCACAGAACCACACCCCCAAGACTGTTCTAGGAAGCTTGAGACAAGGCCAAGTCCTGGCTCTCAGTTTTGCCCATCCTCTAACTTGAATATGTCTTTGTGGCCTGGCCAAGATCAGGCAAAGTAAGAACACTGTACAAATAGAATTTTCCACTGTTGCCAGTGGAAGTGGGAGTCTGTTTAGAAAAGGTGATCAGAGGCTGGATGTGGTGGCACATGCCTATAATCTCAAACCCAGAGGTAGAGGCAAGAAGATTTCTGTGAGTTCTGGGCTATCCCCAAAATCCCAGGGTAGTCTGAGTTATATATTAGACCTTGTGTCTTAGTTAGGATTTTACTGTTGTGAACAGACACTATATGACTAAGGCAACTCTATAAGGACAACATTTAATTGGGGATAGCTTACAGGTTCAGAGGTTCAGTCCACTATCATCAAGGCAGGTTCATGGCAGTATCCAGGCAGGCATGGTACAGGAGGAGTTGAGAGTTCAACATCTTGTTACAAAAGCAAACAGGAGAAGACTGGCTCTCATGTGATTAGGAGGGTCTCATTGCCCGCCGACAGTGACACACTTCCTCCAACACAGACACACCTCCTAATAATGCCACTCCCTGGGCAAGCATATTCAACCCATCATATGCTGCCTCAAAATAATAGTGGAAGAATAGAGAAAAAGTTTATCACGGAGGCTCTGAGGCAGGAATGGTCTTTGTATGTTCAAAAGCAAGTGAGGCAGCCATGTAATGGGGAAAAGGGCAGCAGATGGTGCAAAAAGACTACAGGAGGTGCCAGATTAAATATGGCCCTATCTCAAATGCCATAAGGACTTGGGCCTTTATATTCAACAAAAATACTGGGATTTGATCCAAGGAGTAACATGACATTGTTTCCATCTAGAAAGGTTCACTAGTGGGATCCTGCACTGATCTTAGCAAGAAATGATGAATGATGGCATTGGCGTTTTAGCAGCTTGAGGGGAGAGTGCATTGGACTTGCCAATGGAGCAGATGTGAGACCTATGAAAAACCATCCAGA
This sequence comes from Arvicanthis niloticus, assembly GCF_011762505.2. Classification (NCBI taxonomy): domain Eukaryota; kingdom Metazoa; phylum Chordata; class Mammalia; order Rodentia; family Muridae; genus Arvicanthis; species Arvicanthis niloticus. The sequence goes on along the minus strand of NC_047660.1, from coordinate 46,611,979 downwards.
TCAATGGAAAAGGGAGTTGAAGAAATCCCAGGAAAGCTAGTGGGGTAGGGAATGGGGTTGAAATAAATTTGTCATGCCAAGCCAGAAAAAGCCTATTAGACAAGCAAGATGAGATTTGAAGAGATCATAGCTTATGCTCTGTAGGGGGGTAAATGAGACGGTATCTCAATTGTAGCTAGAAGGCACACATTGTATATATTTGATTAGGCCTTAACTCCAAGGTAATGGGGAACATATTTATAAGTAGGTCTTATGACTGTGAAATTAATACTACTTGGGAACTGCTATAGGCTCCTGTGTCATTTAATATATATCAACTACTCCAAATAATAAGGTTTATAATAAAGGTGGTTTCACAATGAAATTGTTACGACTTTAAAATTTTATTCAATTTTAGGAGTTTTGTTGTTATTGTTTTTATTTTTGAGACTGAGTCTCACAGTATAGCTCTGGCTAGCCTGGAACTTACCATGTAGACCACAATGGCCTTGAACTCACAGAGATCCATCTATCTCTGCCTCTTAGTACTGGGATTAAAGGTGTATGCCATTGTGTCCAACTCGTAACAGACTTTTAAAAACAAACTGTCCCCACAGACTTATATGTGAATGTTCACAATTCATACAAGGCTGTTCCAAATTGGAATAACCATATGACTGTATGACATATTCATGAAAAAGAAATCATGGTACACACAAAGGCGGAGTACTTAGCACCTGAAAAGGCACCACTCCACATGAATGTCAAAAGCATCGGGTGGAAAAGGGGCCAGGAAAAATGATCACATGGTACATGTGCCATACGACTCCAGTCTAACAGAATTCAGGAACAGTCTGGCATGTTCTGTGGCTATAAAAACCACAAAGTCGCTGCAGCAGAAGAGGGGATACGGAGTAGAAATGGGAGCAAGGGAATTTTCTGGAACGATGAAAATGTTCTGACAGTTAACATGGATTATGAAATTGTCGAAATTTTATTGGATAGTTATGATGTGCTTTTACTGCATACAAATTACATCAAAATACACAAAATAGGTGAACCCCAATGAAAATGGTCTATGTTGAAAGGCTAGGCTAAAAATAACTTGTCTAAATCAGGAACAAACTCAGTGTTGAGTTTTCCATCCACCAAAGCAGAAGGAGAGGAACTACTCCAGCTACATAAGCTGTTAATCTAGCACGTATAGGAGGAGGAGAAAACTGTCAGTTCTGATAAGATTACAGTTAGGAGTATTGGGGAAGAAACAAGCACTCTTGTAAGTTGAAGGAATGTTTTTGGCTCAGCACAATAGGAGAATATCACACCATTGTTAGTGAAGGCCTTCCTTTGAGGAACAAAGACAGGGATGTAAGACAGAGGGTTTCTGGAGTACAGCTAGCTGCAGAGAGCATCTCGATCCATCCCTATGGCCTAGGAGTCTCAGATTTCACAGGCTCCCTCCCCTCTTTGGGGGTCTCAGAGTTTGTGATAGGAGATGAGAATTTGGTAATTAGGGGTTCAAGTGTAATGTTCTCTGGAATTGATTAAAGCTAGGTAACTGAGTTTTAGCTCCTGAACTTGCACTTTGCTAATTACAGGTAGCAAGGAATGTTCTAAAAGTCTGCCATATTTATACCCAAGTGGGAAAACATGCCTCCTTCTACTTACCAGGCCTAATAGCTACCTTTCTCCTTGGCATTCTGAAAGCTCTTCTGGGTGCCTCTTAGCTCTGCAGCAGACACATACAGATGATTAAGATGGGGCTGACATTGGGCAGCAGGACTCCTCAGTGTTCAAGCTCTTGACATCACTGGGCTTTGCAACACCAATATCCTTTTGACTGTGTGGAAGACCATGACTCCATATACCACCCTTGTGAACCACGGAGACCTAACTTTGTCTGAAACATGTGCAGACAGGTATTTTCAGCAATCCATGCTGTCAGAGAAAAATCTTAACAGGTCCCCAGTGATCATTTAAACTAGAACAAGACTTAAGTCGTTATGCCATAAACCTGGGGGGATGAACAAGAGAAATCCTTGCCAGCTGAGTTGACCTACAAGATGTGGTTCGTGTGTTCATTTGACAAACACTGAACTGCTTCACAGCAGAGCTATGATGGGCAATTTTGGCAGGGCACGAGTCTGCTTTACATGACTCCCTACTTTTTAAGATTGTTTTGCAGGGTCAGTGGGAAGGCTCTGTGGGTAAAGGTGCATGCTCCCAAGCCTGATAACCCGAGTTTGATCCCCAGGACCGACATGGTGGAAGGAGAGCACTCTAGCAAGGTGTCCTCTGATCTTAAAACTCCTGTAAGTAATCTAAAGTTAAAAAAAAAAAAAAATTAATGCCAAAAAATACTTTAGTTTTAGCACCATCCATGGCATACTATTCCACTGACTAGGATAGTGCTTTATTTCTGCATTCAACGTTAAGATCTACTGTGTGCCAAATATCAGAAGCACTGTGGCTAGAAAGCTTCACTTATGGTCTAATGAAGACAGAAATAGGAGGTTAGAAGACAGCCAGGGTGGTATCTGTGTATCTGGAGGATGAAGACTTGCCTATCTATGTGTTTTGTTTCTAAAGCACAAGGATGGGGCATCGAGAGAAAACTGTCTCAGCCTAGGCTAGCATCTCGTATTACAATCAAGTCATAGAGATGAGGACATGCAAAACAGAAAATGGCAGAAAAACACCAGTGGGGGCAGAATTTCAGGACTCAGGAAATGGATCTTCCTACATGCAGAAGAACAAACATCAAGACTTAAGGGGCCAACCTACATCTTCAGAAGGAGACTTAGGAAATTACTTGGTCTGTGCACACTGGGGGAGTCAAGAAGGAATAATTCATTCAATAAATATGAGTTATGTGCAAGACACGTTACTAAGATACTGGAAGCTAGGGGCCAGCAGTGGAGTGCGTGTTATAGCACTCCTATCAGGCATGAGAGTCAGCACCAACAAAACAGAAAACAAGATACTGGCATCTTGGCATTAATGTATTAAAATGTTTATCATATTAAATGCCACAAAAGAAAAACATGTGGTGCTAATGACACTGAGAGACAAGATGTTTACCATTGGTCCACAAAGGAAGGAAAGTGAACAAATTTTGAAGGCTGAAGTACATGCTACCTCAAGAACATGATTTTGTGTAGCAACTTCCTTTGAGATAGAACCATTGTTCTTGGGCAGAAGTTCCTTAAGAAGCGGGATGTTAACAGGGCATGAAACATCAGGGTGCTCTAAGGGGAGGGGAAACATTCCAACTTGCAGGGAAGCACTTTAAACTCAGAAGTGAACAACTCACTAGTGTCAAGAAATCCCTGAAACTGATCATAGTCACTAGGCTCCTCCCTCCCCAAACATCTAGTCATTTAGGGCACATAAGAAATACTCTCAGACCAGCCAAGCCACCTTAAAGGGATAGAGACCAGCTGAGTTGCCTGGGAAGAGGCTCAGACTAACTAAGCCATCTGGAAAGGGCACTCTCCAACCTATCAGGTACCTATAAGCTATATAGTGTTTCAGGTTCCCAGATTTTGTGAGCTGTCACCCATGCCAGAGTGGGCTTTGGTGACACAGCTGTCTTAGAGTCATTTCTGCTCCTGTAAATAATCCCTCACCCATATTCTTGTAAGAAACCCCAATAGAACTTACTGGTTTAACAAGTAGGACTTTGGTGGTATCTTTACTTTGGTCTATTGTCAGTTTCCTATCTGCAGTGAGTAGACATTTGTTTCTATCTCCCCAGGAAGAATGCCACACAACAGGAAGTGAACAGATGGAAAACGGCTTCAGGAGAGAAGACCATTTACCAAGAAACCATAAAGCACCTTGTAGCAGGGAGGTTGGTTGCTCAGGGTAAAGGAGAGTTTGATACGTGGCTAGAGTATGGGCTGGGAATGGATTGTACTGGCTTTCACTATAGGAACCAGAGGGTGAGATAATATTTTAAACAAGGGCAGGTACAATGTTAGCAATGTTAGACTCATGATTTGAATTGAAGATTACTTTGTTTTAAAAAAAAAAAAGGATTATAATAGCATGTGTGTTGAAGTGGGTTGAGCCACAGTTGTAGGAGCTTAGGAAGTTCTTTGGAGATGGAGGATTTGGTGACTCTCTGAGGTTGAATTTTCTGGCTTGGCCTTTTTAAGGATTAATTTTATGTGGATATGACTATTTTGCCTGCACATATATCTGTGTAGCAAGTATAAACAGTGCCCCAGACGAGAAGGTATTGGGTCCCCTGGAAGGATGGCTCCATACTGGTTCCGACCATTGTGATCCACTGTATGTGTGCTGGGTCTTGGCACAGGTGCTCTGCAAGAGCACAGGCATGCTCACCTGCCGAGCCATCTCTCTAGTCCCTCGCTTGGCCTTCTCAAACATATTTCTGGTGAATACAGGGTAGCATTCACCCCTAGTATTTCTGAACTTTTTTTTTCTTAGTAAAAGTATATTTCCATGTAAAAGTTTGATTAAATATAGAAACCCATGAAATTATGTATGTAATATAAGTAAAAAAGCCGGGGACTATCAGCTTTGAGACACTGTTCTGGATTTGTAGTTCTAGAGAGCTCACTCCTGTCACTACTGCTTACATTTAATCCGCCACAGAAGTCAAGAGAATGTGAAGCACGTCCCAGTAGACACACAAACGGCATCAGAAAACATTTCCATTCATGGCTTCACAGCTCAGTAAGTAGTTCAAAAGTCTTTAAGCTTTCTGATGTTTTCAACATTACAAAAGCTTAAAGTGATCAGTGGGGAACAGACACTGAACTATGCCTTACTCAAATAAGCACTAACTACAAAGACCAAGAGAGAAAAAAGGTGATAGTGTCTTTGAGTAATATAGCGTAAATGGCTGTCCCTTTTCTGAATAGACACGCTGAAGAGCTTGGAATACTTGAACATGCTAGAATTAGCCCAGCACAGAATAATTTACAGACACTTGGGCTACAAGCTCTGTTCAGTGGAAGGAATCTCAAAAATATTAAACTATTAAAGGTGCACCTACCAGAATCCTAAATTCAGCCAGAAATAGCTTCTAAGCATAAGTATTCAAAAGTAGAATCTGTACTGTTTCCTTCCAATAATCCACTTGATTTTTGGTTGTATTATTAGACCATCTTTGAGTTTCTGTAAACTGTATACTCCTACTGCTGGCATTTTGATAAATACCACTCAGATCACTGTGTGCTTTTCTTCTTCATCTAATTTACTAAAATTGGTATATTAAAGTCAGTCAGGAAATACAATGAAAAAATTACACATTTAAAAGAAAAATCCTCATTTACTTGCTCATCATAGTAGTGCTGGGGTTAAAAACCAGCTTGAACTGCCAACAATTGTCCAGTTGATACAGAATATTGCTAGTCACGGTTTAACCAGTCACCTCTTGAACCAGAGAGTCTCTCATTCCTGTCACAGATGAGCCATCCAAGCCCTAACCATTTGTTTTCTAACTTCTGTGCCCTTTCTCATACAGAAGCAAACAGGATACACTATAAACTGGGCAGGCCTAGGCCCACCTTGAGTCTTCACACACAGCCATTTAGGGTATCTCTCATGCTCAGAACTGTATTATTCTGACCTGGCCACACCCAAATGTCATGTTGAAATACTAACCTCCAAGGTGTCAATGGCACTAGGGGAAGGGGTCTTTGTGTGGTCACATGGGTAGAGCCACATGATTGGAACCAGTGTCCTTACAGCAGAGGGTCCAGAGAGAACAGTGGGTGCTTCCTGTTGATGACCTTGATTTTGGACCTTCAACCTGCACAGTTATAAGAATCAAATACCTGTTGTTGATAAGCCACTCACTAGTCTGTATCTCGCTACAACATCCCACCCTCAAAAAGGTCCAGGAAGGACAGCTGTCCCCTTGCAAACTGGAAACCAGCAGCCATTCACTCTCTAGCTTTTTCAAGGCTCCACCACAGAACCTGAGATCAAATGGCATCCGCCAGAACCACAGCTAGGAATTCTCAAATTCCTGGGAGGGAGGCACCTGGCCAAGCCTGGGTGAGAGCTTTTTCTTCTCCCCTTTCTTTCTTTAAAGATCTCAGCATGTGGTTTACATCACCTTGAACTCAAAAACATCCTGCTTCAGTTCCCAAGTGCAGAGATTACAGGCACACACCACCACTCCTGACTTGGGGAACTCTACTTGATTGATGCAATAGTAATGGAAACTAAGTCAGGGACAACCTGCTTAGTCTGACCCAGCCAAACCAATGGTTGTAAATGTTCTGTGCTATCAAGTGTTTGACTAGGGCTGTATGAAATTCTTAAACCATTCCAATGAAACCTTATGCTGGAGCTCACCGTGCTGACTGCAGGCAGACTCATACTGTGTGAATCAGTTAGAAGCCAGGGTTGTTACCTCCGCTTGCTACCCTAATGGTGCACTACTGTAAATGGAGGAACAAACTTACAAGCCTCTTTCAACTACAAACCCTAAGGAATGCCCATGGATTCCCAAATGACAGCCTGTAGGTGGCATATAAGGAGGATGGGGCTCTATCTCAGTGACTGCATTTGTCTAGCACCTTCAAGGTGCTTAAGATTCACAGATCATAAAAATGTTTAGATGAAGGTCTGTCCAGTAATTATCATAACAAACTGTAACTGGCTGACCACTCATTACTCACTTACTGGATTATAAAAATCCACAGATGCAATACTTTTTTTCCTTTGAGTGGAATCTATCTCTACAGGTAACTGCATGTGTTAGCCCATTATGGGACTAAGTATCTGCTCTTGAGTTTTCGCAGGCCCCTGAAAAGCCATGAAACTTTAAAGCCTAGGAGGTAGGAAAATGTAGTTCTCAATTTAGTAAACCTCTCTTCTAAAGTAAGTTCTCAATCCCTAAACATCCACTTAGCTGCACTGAAGCTCTGGCAGTATTACTGAAATAAAACTGAGAGGCAGGAGTCGCAAAACCTCCTTCTGAACAATGACGGTCTCCAAATCAAATCCTTTACGGACTTTTCAAGTTTAAAAAATTCCAACCTAAAGTCAAAATTGAAATGTTTTGTTTCAGGAATTTATAGCAAAAGCGCTCTTAGAATTACTTCTTTTTGCTCATGTGTGTGTTATACTGTGTGCAGGTGCCAGTGGAGGCCAGAAGAGGGTATTGGATGGCCAGAGCTGCATTTACAGGCAGTTGTGAACCACGAGAAGTGGGTGCTGGGAACTGAACTTGGGTCCTCCAGAACAGCAGTAAGCACTCTTGACTTCTGAGCCATCGCTCCAGCCCTACTCTCAGGTGTTTTACATGTAGTGGATTCTGAATTCTTTCAGGTAAGAAGCAACCTCAGAGATACAAGTTCCGTGTGGTGGCTATGCACCCTAGAAGCTGAGGCAGGAGAATCATGAGTTTGAGACTGGCCTGATTAGATGAGTTCCAAGTCAGCCTAGTTTCCAGATGGAGACCTAGTTTCAAAAACTGAAATCACAACAAAAATCCCATCTCTAACTTGCCAGGTACTGTGGTCCACGTCTATCTCTCTGCTACTAGAGGCCGATGCCTGGAGAGTATTAGTCTCAACAGCACAGTGAGATTGTGCCTGAAGAACAAAGCAGAACAAACTGAGAACCACCACTTAGTTCCACATCTTAGATTCGATAATAACCATCCACTGAATGAAAGACCCGCCTCCTGTCAAGCAGCGCAGTCAGGCTCGCCCTCAGAGTCACTGCAACAGCATCCACAAGGAATCTGATTTAGTAATTAATGGCTTGCTTTATTTTTTTCTTTAAAAAGCTGATTTTATAACTGTATGTAGATAACTAGACTTTATAAAATAGTTTCATTCTTTATGTATGTGGATTACCTTAAAATATGGAGAACCAAATTACTTCTTTGGTTTTATCTTATGGGAAAAACAACGCACAGTCTCATCACATGGCTTTGCGATATTTATATTCCATTGCACAGATATGGGCTATACAAATTAGTAACATGAGTTGCTTCTTAAATTCTAAACATTTGTCTAAAATCTTATTACAGCAGAGGCCTAGGATATTAAAACATCAAGGCTGAAATCCTCTAAAGTAGTTAAAGCAACAATGGAAATACTGCACATTTTAATTAAAGTAATATTAGAGGGTGACCTCAAATGCTAGGTCACAGAGTAGGTAGCAGGGCTACTGGCATCTACAAGCAAGTCACTGTGGTCCTTTCAGCGTCTGCGAACGACTACTCTGTAGGTATCCTTTCCTCATGGAAACGCAAAATTAACACAAACATCCCCATTAGTGATTTCAAGAAATTCAGATTCTTCCTAATAGATGAGCTCTATGGAGAAGCGGATCTTACCTGGGAGCCCGCATATTTGCTAATTCAAATATCAAAGACACCACACTTAGAAAAAAGGTTTTGTTTTCTTTTTTTTTAAGATAATGGTTTTTAATTGAATTATTGAGATGAAGAGACAGTGAAGCCCTGTTTGCTACTTACATGAAAAGAAGATTTTTAAAAAACAATCACTGCACAAAATACAAAGGGGCAGGGTATGCTGTGGCATTGAATTTCTCCCCATGGTTTTTCTTGACTTCTCAAGAACAAATTGAAGTTTCCACAGCAAATTTGTTCTCAAAATGCCGAATGTTGAAACAGTTACTGGCTTCACGCTTCTGAATACCTGTTTGGAAAGCAAAAGGGTTTTGGTTTTGTTTTAGTTGTTTAGTAACAATTACTTACATCAATCCTCAGTCACTCTTTAGACATGAAGAAACTCGCCACTACTCTATATCCATCCCATAATTTTAAATTCGTTCTCCACTGGGCCTTTTCGTATCCTAGCAACTGTTAACAGCGCTTTACAAATGGCTTACAGACAGACATGCTGCCTAGTCTTGTGTCAACTTGACACACAAACTAGAATCATCTGTAAGGAAGGAACCATAATTCAGAAAATGCCGTCATAAGATTTAGCTGTAGGGTATCTTCTTAATTAGTGACTGTTGTGGGAGGGCCCAGCCTATTGTGGGTGGTGCCGTCCCTGGGCTGGTGGTCCTAGGTTCTATAAGAAAGCAAACTGAGCAAGCCATGGTCCCTGCACCTGCTCCTGCCTCCAGGTCCTTGCTTTGTCTGAGTTCCTATCCTGACTTCCTTTGTCGATGAACAGCAATGTGGAAATATAAGCTGAATAAACCCTTTTCTCTCCAACTTGCTTTTTGGTCATGGTGTTTCGCTGCAGCAACAGAAACTCTAAGACGCTGGGCGGTGGTGGCGCATGCCTTTAATCCCAGCACTTGGGAGGCAGAGGCAGGCGGATTTCTGAGTTCGAGGCCAGCCTGGTCTACAGAGTGAGTTCCAGGACAGCCAGGGCTATACAGAGAAACCCTGTCTCAAAAAAAAAAACAAAAAAAAAAAACAAAAAACAAAAAACAAAACAAAACAAAACAAACAAACAAACAAAAAAACCAAAAAAGAAACTCTAAGACACAGATATATGAGATCAAAGGTTTGGGAAATATTCTAGTTACATATGGTAGTCACATGCCCACATATGCTTGCAGAACTGCACACCAGGAGAGACAAACTTCATTCTATCAAATTGGTTTTAGAAAATTATGAGCCAAGATAGTAACTTAAATGTAAGAAATCAAGTGGTAGGCTTCAGATGACTCATCAGCCTGAGGTGAGAACAATGGCATTACAAGTACTGGAAAAGACCAGGAAAGTACTTCTGCTGGGTGACGCAAGCCCACAGAAGTCAGGCTGCAGATGGCCACTGTGTACCATCACATGCACTTTTGCTTTGCATTTATAATGGGCACATGCTGCTATTCTTACTGTTCAGAGGAAAAACAAAATTTAGTGACGGCAGATCTGCACAGGTCATGTCAGGGCTCTGCACTCCTTACCTACACATCTTCCCAAGTCACCTGGCTATGACTAGCCTCAGCATGATGCACAAGGTGAATGGACCTAAGAGAACTCAGATCTCTAAGAGTCCAAGCGTGAGGCAAAGAGAGGCCTCTCGAGAATGAGACCTCCTCTTTCCTGTGGCCAGGCCACGGTGAGGATGAAAAGTCAAACTGAAAAGTGGGTGTCTCAAGGCAATGGCATGGCATGCTGCTTGATCTGGAAAGAGTGGGTTTGAGACTTCGTTGATTTTAACTCCTGGAAATACTAACCAAGCGTGACACAGGTTCCCTTTAATTAATTTCTCACCCAAGTGTCATAGGAATTATTGGATTCTCTTTACCTCTAATGGTTTCCCTGCGTTGCAGTTTGTAGGTTTCCTTGTCGTGACACAGTCGGTAAATGAAGAAGCCCAGGTTGTCCACGTTTTCGATGCGGTCAGTAATCACCATGTGCTCATGGATAAGGTATGACTGAGGCAAGTAGGTCCCGGCCTGTGGGTGAAGATGTGACACAGAACTTTCCAAATGTGCACTGAGCAAATCGAAAGGTAGACAAAATTCATAGGTGACGGTTTTAAAACAGGGTTTATGGATATTTAACTGTCTGCTTTTATATATAGTCTTGGTTTTTGAATTGGAATCTTGCTTTGTTGCTCAAGCTGGTCTTCAATTCCCAGACTCCGCCAACTGTTTTGCCTCAGCCTCCCAGGAATGACTATAGGCATGGATCACCGTGCCTAGCAATACATACAGTTTTGTTACAATACAGCCATGCCCAACTCGGAGGCACTGGAACTGAGTAGATAGTTAATAGTTACTTTCTAGTGCTTTAGGAAAATTTAAATGTGATAAAATTTTAACATTTAAAAACTTTCCATTTGCTATGTATGTGTATGCATGTGTAGTGTCTGTGTGTATAGTGTGTGCATGTGTAGTGTGTATGTGTGCACACATGTGTATAGTGGGTGTAGGCCTGAGCATGGATGTCAGAGGAGAACTTTCTGGGAGAAGCACACAAAGTCAGGCTTGCATGGCAAGCACTTTTACTGCTGAGTCATCTCTCCAGCCCAATTCTGAATGTTCTTTAAAATGTTATTTATAAAATTTAAAGCATTACAAATAAAAAGAAACAACACTCAAGTTTCAGCACTTTTTTTTTTTGTAAAGCCCTTGGCTATATACACCCTAGAAGGGTGAGCTCTAAGAATATTAACTTTTTAAGACACTCTACTGACACCGTTAATCAGAACTAGCAAGCACTTGGTACCTTGATATTAATAAGCAGCTCCAACAGGTTTCTGGGAGGCATAACGATGGAAGTGTTCAGAGGGATCACATAACACTTGTCCAGGTTAAGGTCCAAATAAGCAGTGAGTTTCTGGAAAGAGGGACATGTCTCAGACAGGTCAGCATGCCTGAGATACAAAGAAACTGGGCTTCTAAGAATTGTACTCACAAGGTGGGCTAGCTTTAGAACTTATCAATGACTTGAATTTCAACAAATCAAGAACTTGCTGGGATTAGCAGGCAAGCCACAGGCAGCCAAGCCTCACAAGGAGAGGAACCTAAGCCTGTTTTTGTTTATCTCATTTCAGACAGCACTTCTATGTAGACCAGGCGGCCTCAAACTTGTGATCTCGGCCTCCCTGGTGCTGGAATGAGACACATGCTTGGAGTTTCCAACTCTCCCCCTCTTCTCTCTTAAGTGAAAACTAAACCCGGAACTGAAGAATTTAGCAACTACGAAAATTAAAACTGTAAAAATCCTAGAGAACCTGCACTCTTCACAATCCTGGACATTGGCTCACCTTATTAAAGTCATGCACAATGTTGGCAGGATCGCTGTCCGCAAACTCTGGTACAGGCACGCTGATGAATTCAACTGCATCTTCCTCAAAGATCTTAATATTCTCCTCAATTGTCTGGTAGCGAGCAGCTGGGGCCTCTGCAGAAGGCTCATTCAAGATGACGTCATCTTTGATGTACTTTAGTCCACAGTAGTACACATCATCCGGCTACAGAGTTGAAAACACTGTATTTCAGCAATCTCACAGGAGACAGGTTTTTAAATGTAAGCCTTACTTAACCTGCCATCCCTACCTAAGTAGTATTTTGCTTACAAACTCTTACTTTCCAGATGACAAGTCAGACAGTTTAATTACAGAGCTAGCACATTCTTTATCAGGTTCTGAAGTTGTCTTTAAAAAAAAAAAAAAAAAAAAAAAAAAGAGGCTTCTCAGAAGGAGAAAAGCAGCTGATTTCCCCTTTACTCTGTGGTAGATAAGAACAGAATATGAAAGCTATCTGGTGTTAAGAAAATCTGAAGAAACATGTAGCCCTGGCTCCTACCTGTAGGCAGTTTCTCACAGAACAGTCAGAAGCAAGCAATGTTTTCCTTTCTTTTGAGATAGGGTTTCAATAAGTCCAGGCTGCCCTGTATCTTGCTATATAACCTTCAACTTTTGATCCTTCTGCTTCCAGCACGTGAGAGCTACCATGCCCAGTTTACGTGGTACTGAAGGATTGTGCCCACTCGCATAAATAAGTAAATAAATGTATGTAATAAAATATTTTTAAAGTATACGTACATATAGACTAAGGGTATGTAACAAAAACATTCTGATACCAAATGTTCTCTTTGGCAGTGGAACTGCAGACTGTTATTATTTTCTTTTATGCACATGGGTGTTCTGGCTGCATATGTGACTGACTATGTGTCAGATGCCTGGAAATGGAGTTACAGACAGTTGTGAGCTGCCATGTGGGTACTGGGAATTAGACTCTAATCCTTTGGAAGAATAGCCAGTGCTCTTAACCGCTGAGCTATCTCTCCAGCCCACAAATTATTTTTTCTGTATCTTATGCTTCTTATAAACAAAATGAAACACTACATTTAAGAAAACATACATAAAAGTGGTGTGTATACCATACATACTTAGCACATGAGGCAGAGGCAGCGGGATCAAAAGTTTATGTCAGACTTGTCTACATAAGTCTGCTTTAAAATATGAAAACCACTTTTATGCTATTAGTTCAGACATGTTTATCAGTATGCCTTCATCTTGACTAAGAGTAAAAGTGAACATGGACTCCATATAAACTCTAGAAGACTTCAAAATTAGTTTAAAAATCTGATTTTGAAGCATTTCTCCCTACTTGGAAACATGTGAAGTAGTCATAAAAGTGGGTTTAGAGGGGGTGATATCATAAATTATAATTAAGTGGAATCACTGTCTTAACACACTGAGAGAACTATAAACACTAAGCTACAGGCCACTTTCACCAAAAGTGACACTGTCATCTCTGCAAGTCACCCAAGAGTGTCTGGCACTCTTAGACACAGCAACAGCAAGGGCTGTCAGGTAGTGGTTGTCCAGGGATGGGTCTGTCAACACTGTAGCTTATATATTCATACAAGTGGCAAATCATGATATATCTCTTTACTATTAACTATGGTAGGAAGATGAAAGTCCATTTTGAAAAATCATCCATGTCCAAACACTGTCATTTGGCTATAGACAGAAAGTACGAGCTTAGAGCAAGGCGGGTACCACATTCTAATTCACAGGAAAAAGGAAATAAAAATTCAGGCCAAAAAAATAATAATTTCTGCAGAACTGGCAAGACTGTTCAGTGGGTAAAGGTACTAGCTACTAAGCCTAATGATCTGAATTCAATCTCTTGGACCCACATGGTAACAGGAGAGAACCGGCTCCCCAAACTGTCTTCTGACCATGTCCCCTCTCCCCTATAAGTAAGTAAATAAATGTAGTAAAAAAATTTTTTAAATATATTTTTCTATTTACCTGAAGTGCAAAATACTTGTACAGGTATGCTCCTCCGAGGATGACACCAGCAAGCATGAAGGCCAGTCCAAAACACATGCACCAACACCACGCTCTTCTCTGTCCAATTGGAACCACATCCTCCGGGTCCTGGAATGTAAACAGAACAGCCACTTAAGAAGCAGAATAACAGAAGGCTTGGGGTTGTTAATGAAGATAAAGACCAAAAGTATTAAGGCTCTGATCAAAACTAACCATGGAATGAGGATCAGGAGGCACCAAGACTCACCCCCATACCTCCTCAGCCAGGGAAGAACACTGGTCCCCAGAGAGACTTCTAGGCAGAAGTCTTCTCTCTCAATATTCCATCTACTAACAGTGTCTTAAGCAGTAATACAAGCCACAATTTTTATTTTCCATACACAACTTTTGGTGCCATGTTCTAACGTTTGAAATTCAGAAAAGTTAACAACATGACCTTATCCCATAGCTTTGTCAGTCTATATACACATCCAGGGTATTTCCAAATTGGATCGCTTATAAATGGTTAGCCTTTACCAGCAGTTTATCTACTACATTCCAGATACAGAGCATTCTGTAACAATCTACAGGAAAAACTAACACAACACTAACAAAAGGTAGGACACGAAAATTCTGTGAACAAACAGAATCTAAAAATCAGGACAAAGGTACATCTCTATAATTAATTCTGCAATTCCACCCTACCTGAATCTCAGTTTGATTATGGCTTTCATTTTATTTTTGAGAACTAAAACTGAAACCCAGTGTGGACTGTGGACATTACAGAACCTAAGCCTCGAGACGGACAAGCTGCTCAATGAGGAGAATCACGATGAGACAGTGCATCAGCCCAGGAGCAGCTATGGCTCAGGGATGAGTCACTTAGGAACGGCAGGTCTACATTTTCATTTCTAAGATAAGAGATTGTATCTGGGTACTGACGGGCAACGTCCAATTCCAAGTATTGGAGCCAGCGAGAACAGTGTTAGCAGATGCACCCCGTTGCTTTTTAAAAGAGAGGTTCTCACACCATGTAGCTCAGGCTGACCTCAAACTTGTAGCAATCCTCCTGCCTCTGCCTCCCTCTGTGATTACTGGCATAGGCCATTACATTCACAGGGTTGGAAGCTTTAGTTTTAAACACAGAATCATGTAGAATAATAAATAATATTCAATATAAGGCTCAGGCCAAATGATGTGGCAAGGACTACATTTGAGGCAGTTCTCATCAGCGACGGTGGTTACATCAATGAGCCTACTAAAACGTAATGTGGATGGGAGGAAATGGGGAAGAATTCATCAGCTGTCTTCCTATTAGTGAGAAGTTCTAAGTATCCCACGTGTGGTAATAGTTTATAGACCCGAGCAATAATGCACACAGGTCTGCTTAAGTTTGCTTGACAAAAACATCCCAGGAGACAGAAAGTGTCCTAGCATAATTACTCTCAGAGTGGGGACAAGGGTGGTGGATGGAATGACAGATGCAAACAGTTGCTCTCAGCATTTGTTACCAGCTGCTCAGACAGCCAAGTGTGCACATACCCAGCCCTACCTGCCAGGCTCCTTCCTGTGAGCACATTAATGAGTAGCTATGCACCATGGGTAGACGCCAAGAAAGAAAATTCAGCCTCACTGTTACATAGACAATGAGTTCTCAGGCTTTTTGATTTTTGATTTATCATTTTAACTATGTAACAAACAATGATTTTGAGAATAAATTACACATGTCTAATGTGTTTAAACAGTTGCCCTGGGCACCAGAAATACAAACTCTGTCAAGGAAAAGCTAGGCTGGATCACTGTGGAAAATAAATACACGAACAGAGCCAAGCAGGTTGTGTGTACCTAGAATCATAGCCCTGGAGGGTGGAGTGGGGGACTTCGGCCAGTCACTGCCGTGTGTTGGAGGTCAGCCTAGACTACAAGGAAGCTCTAGGCCAGCCTTATCTTTCATATAAACCCCTTTCCTATATAATGAAACACAAAATAATGTGGGCTCTGACAGGAAAAATGCAGAGAGTGAGACAGGATGGGTTAAGGGACTTCCCAGGGAGAGAACAAGGCGTGGAAGGACACAGGACAAATGCACACTGCCAGGCAGCAGAGAGTGTTTCAGGAAACAATATAAAAGGTGGAGAATGAAAAAAATCATGAAGGCAGAATATACCACCTTGCCTGGGAGCCATGGCGCAGCTGGGCGTTCAGTATGGTAAGAGGGACCCTAGGGACAGAGAACTGGAGCAGGCCACAAAGGGCCTTGGTATGGAGCTGAATTCATAAGTTATTTTAAAAAGTCATTTTCCAGGACAACAGAAGAGACTAATTTGTTAAAGAACTTGACTTTAGAACACTGATTCAAAGGGCAGCCAGTTATTTTGCACCTGAAACATGGCTTGAGAATAAAGAAATAAACAAGAGTCTATTTCAGTATCTAAATTACAGACCTGAGCCGGCAAGCCACTGGGAGCCTCTTGAGAGCCGACGTCTTCAAGGTCTGATCTCCTTCTTCTATACTGCTATTAGTCACTTGCTTTCTTGCATTAGAAATTCATGTAGAGATCTTATCTCTTGCTACTAGGCTAGACAGTTCCTGTTTATTCCTGTTCATTCTGCATTCCTAGAAACTCTAATACACCCTTGGCACTTAGTTAGCGTGCAGATACTTGACAACCAAATGAAGAAAGAGCTTGGCTGTTTAAGTTTTCATGATTCACAAAAGTTGTATCGGCAGCCAGAGAGATAACGGAGGGGGACAACATAGTCATCTAGGATGTATAAGGAGCTGGCTATCAGGCAGAGGCAGGAACATGCTGGGCAGGGCCCTGTAAGAAAGTGAAGTGTGAATAAACCTTGCTTCTAACTGTCAGCAGTTTATGAAGTAACATAGGTATGACAGACAGGATGGCCCCATTACAAGCTGAGTCACAGAGCAAGGGTAAAGCACATTCATTCAAGATAAAGGTTGTTAATTAAGCCCTGTGTGGTGGCTGAGGCAGAAGAACAGACACAAATTCAAGGCCAACCTAGGCTAAGGTATGGTCCAGTTCAGCCAGGACTACAGTGTCTAATAATAATAATAATAATAATAATAATAATAATAATAATAATAATAATAATAATAATAGCAGCAGCTAGAGCATAGAGCTCTGGAGCAAACCTTGTACCTGCTGGTTTACTAAAACTCACAGCACAGCCTTTTCAATCAGGTTGACTAAGACGCTAGTCAAAGTTGAGTCTGATCCTACTCAATGCGGTACTTGACATCCCAGCCAGGAAACAGCGGTCAACAGGCACAGGGTGAGAAAAAAAGAAAACTGTAGAAAAACCTAACAGAGTCAAATTATTCTACTAAAGAACAACTATTAAACATCACCGGTCCTTGGGCTGGGTGACATTGGGCAGCAGAAGTGAAACGACTAACAAGGTTGGGCCAGAGAGATGAGTCAGTGTATAAGAGCCTTGGCTCCTACGAGGGAGCCCAGATTCCATTCGCAGCTCACACTCATCAGGTAGCTCGGAACCCTCGGTAACTGTAGTTCCTGGGACTCTAACATCGCTTAGAACCTCAGAATCCATATGCCTTCTCAGGCACACCCACATACATGTGAAATTCAATAAGCATTTAAAAATAATAAGTAAGTCCAAAGTAATCCTTCCTACATAAAGTGTTTTTAAAGAATGCCTAGGTTACATGAGAACCTGCTTCAAAATAGCAAAGAGAAAAAGAGAAAAAGAATAAGTATTCAAATTTGTTCCAAACTAAAACCAACCCAAATTTTTATTAACTGATAAATAGATTTCCATTTATCACATTCATATTATAGAACAAAACAGCAATGGTCCTATATTTTGTGTGTGCTTCAAACATTTTATAAAGAGGAAAAGCCCATTCCCATGTTCTCAGGAGTTTTTTGTTGTTGTTGTTTTCTCTTAACCCTTGTGCTTAAAGTCTGCATCACAAATCTCTTACTAAACTCCAAGTTTGCTTTTAAAAAGCCTGTCTGTAACTTCCCTTGGCCTGATTTAACTGAAGCCACACAGTCACCTCCTCCCCACACCGCGCTATAACTGCTGCGCCTTAACTGTGCTTGAACTCCCGCAGGCTCCACACAATTATCATCTTAATCTTCCTCAAAGTCAAGATTTAGCCCAGTTTATTAAAAGCACACCCTGGCCTACTCCTATCCTCAATAGCAGATAAAGAAGTGGCTTCCGGGGTCTGGCTGATGGTCCAAAGCAGGAGGGCTGCAGTTAGCAGGCAGCCTAGCTAACTTAAGTTAAAAACATTAAATAAAAAAAGAATACTGGAGATGCAGTGTGCAGAGTAAGTACTTGGAGACACACACAGACTCAGGTTCAGTCTCTGATGCACAGACATGGTGCAGTGGAATCTCTCTCTCAGGCACCACAGTATGTTCTGGTAAACTAATCAGACAAGAAGACACGACTACTTAACTGTATTTTAAGCAATATGAAGTTTAGCTGTATTTTACTTCCATTAGTTATAAATTAGGTCACCTCAGTCAGTTCCCTGACAGGCTTCACTAAATGGGCTTCAGTCATTAACATAGCTCAAATAAAAGGTAAGGTTTGAAAATGTTTTATTATTCAGCTTCAAAGTACTTCACATCCTTGCTGCTTCTATTTGAACCTTATTTACGTAATAAATGGAGCACAGAGCTTTTTATGAGACATTTTCTAAAGTTCTTCAAATGTAATGTTTTGAATTTCACAACAAATGCAACAGTGTGTCTTAGAAGACACGTTACTAAAGAGAAAAATCTGTCAAGTATTAAAAATTACAGGTCCAGGGCTAGGAATGTGGATGATAGGTAGAGCATTTGTCCAGCACATGGGAAGCCCTTGGCGTCGGTCTTCAGCATCACCAACAGAAAACCAGCTGTGGCTGGCACAGCTGTGAGCTTAGCCCTGAGTATGTAAGGCCGGGAGGAGCAGAAGTTCAAGGTCATCCTCAGCAATACAGCTGGAGTACAACAGACCCCGTGTGATGAATGAATGAATGAATGAATGAGTTCCAAACAGAAAGAGTTTGGGGATGGGGAAACCATGGCATAAAAATACTAGTTATAAAAATAAGAACAAAGGGGAAAATGTCGTTAATTCAAAATAACATGCAATACTGAACTATCAGAAAAAGATTTACTTAGAAACATATATTAATCATGTTGGACTAATACAGGTAAATACTGACCGGGTATGAAACAAACCAAAGGCTATCCCTTGGAGAAGATTTGGGGGATAGTCCTCCCTTTGTGTCCTGCCAAGGTCTTGCAAATTCCTTCCTCACTTTTCTGTAATAAATCTATGTTTGCTCTGCTTAAAAGAGAAAAAAAAAAAAAAGATTTTGGCATTTCCTTGTATGCAAAGCGAAAACAAAAGAAAATTGTTTCAAGTCAGGAAATAGAGGTGGGGTGTGTGGCTCAGCACAGGAGAGCGTGGCTGTTGTGCTCGGGGCTCGGGGTCCCTGTTACTCCACACTGCACATCCTGGAGAGTTCTGCTGCCCAAAGGGCTTTTTCCCTTGACAGGTGACATCACAAGACTCTTCATAATCAGTCCCTGTGAACTGTCTCCAGGAAGTAGTATATTATAAGGTATTTACTGTATACATTTTAACTCCTACACTAACAAAACTTTTACTGATTACATTAACTATCTTTCCCAGACTAATGGAAAATATTTTCTAAGACAAACAGTAAAAGTAGCCTTAAATATGAAAACAGAGAAACTTGAAGTATACTACTTCTTTTTTCATTCTTGGAATCAGGTACTTAGGATCCCGGTATGTGCACCAGGCCTGTAGAGTTCTAGTTCTTAGTTGAATGGAGATACTCTGCTCACCTGGCTTCAAGAGTAGGCTACTTTTCTCAGTACAGGAACACCAAAAAAGAAACAAAACAAAAAACAAAAACCCAAAAAACCAGGTCTCATGATCTTCCCACCATCAAAAGCATCCAGAACCAAGAGCATCTGAGGTAGGTGAGATGAGCCGGCAAGCTAACAGGCTGTTCAGGACAGCAAACATCCGTTTGCTTTCTTTCTTCTTCATCCTGACTAGTATATACATTCTGCTTCCCAATTCCTTTCCAGCAGGACTGTCACTGTGCACATAGGAATATTACCTTTGACACATAAACAGGAAGCAAGCTCCTGGAGCAGGGAGCAGAGAGCCGCTCTTTGCATTTAAGGGCCATGGTTCACAGCCGCCTCGGCCAAGTTAATTAGTACTGCGCTGAAATTAGGAAGCACAAGTAGTGTGTTGAATCGGGAGTCAGCGAGTTCGTCTATATTTAGAACAGGGGCAATGAACGTGGTGGCAACGCTGAGGCCAACAATACCGCTCTGCACTCACATTTTCTTGGTTAACAAATTCTATAATATACAAGCGGCAATGCAGGCAGAAAAATAGCAGTCTAAACTATTGTGTAACATTTTGAGAAGTCTACAAAATCTGAACCAAACTGCTAGCATCTTACAACATGAGCACTTGCGTTGGTTAAATAAGCTGGCCAGAGTGAAAAGACAAGACTGAGTGTAGCTATAAAATAAATGCATTTCGTGATAGAACACATCAGTCAATTTTGTATCATTAGGGAAAGGCAGAGAGTATCGGATGCAAAGTAAAATACTATTAAATATTAATTTATGAGTAACTTAAAATTGATTCCTTTTCTGCAGTCTAAGATCTCCTTCTTTGGCCACGGTTTCAGAGATGACCACCATTGTTCTAGTGCTCATTCACTCTATGCTTTCTAGAGCTTTACCAACAACAGCGTGTGAAGCCAATGTTGGGAGATTTTCCAGTTCATAATGCTGTTATAAAGCAAGAGGAAAGGACTGGCAAGTGCGTTGTAAACAGTGTTACATACAAGTTTTACCTGTTGTTAACAGGTCCAATCTCTTGCAAGGCACGAAGCAGCTGGTGAAAGCAGGGTTTGCCCTCCCACCGAAATCTGATTGTCACTAATGACAACAGTCTTCCTAAAACCTTAGCGTTCAGGAACTCTTTAGGAACCAACACTCCAATTGTTTGATCTTGGCCCCTCATCCTACCATGCTTCTGGCTCATGGATGGAGGGATGTAATCTTCTTGTGAAAGCAGAGATGACCATTTTTTTTAACATGCTGTTAGACTCATAGGACGTTTCTCTACTGTTGATCAAATTATATGAGATAGTGTTTTTCATGAAAGAGTACTGAACTCACATACACATGAGGCAAAACTCTAACGGAGAATATTCAGGTTGCCAGCATGCATATTTTAAAGTAATCTTGAAAAGCCAAGATATAAATGAATAGCTGAGCACAGTAAACACCTGTCATTATTAGTACTCAGGGAGCAGAGGCAGAAGAATTGCTCAAGTTCAGGGTCAGCCTGGTCTACACAGCAAGTCCTGTCAAGTCAAACCAGGGCCACACAGCAAGACACTGACAAAACAGAAAAAAAAAAAGAAAAAGAAAACTGAGAAGTTTTCATTGAAAAGCAAAACTCGGAGCAGTAAAGGCAGTAAATCAAAATCCCGAAGTTGGTAGTGAGCTGCCTTCAAAGTTACACAGTCAGCGGGCCTGGCTCTATGGAGAGGAGATTAGAGACTGGTGGCTCATTTTTCTAGGTCATCTTGTCAGGTCTTAAATTAGTGCCAATAATCCAGACAGTTTCCATTATTATCCATTATTAATTATCATTAGGCCTATTGTTAGTGCAAAGGGAATATTCTAATTAAACTTTCAAAAGCTTTGGTGAAGGTGGAGTGAAGTTCAAATATTGATTTTCAGCTAATGTTTATCTTCTGAAAACTCAATGAGGTAATGGTAAAAGCAAAGCAAAAGAACCTGTGGCCCCACAGAACAGACACGATCGACAGCAGAGTCTATCAACAGTCTCACAGAGGGGAAAAGACGTCACAGCATGGGGAGAAAGCCTCAAGCTTCTGCAGAGGTAGAGCAAATATGAAGCAAGGAAGACAGTGCAGGAAGACCTAGAATCCAGAACAGCAGCAGAGCAGGGACTGAGGCACAGCACTGGGAACCATGGCTGAGGCAGAACTCGACACCAACGGAATGCAAGGATCAGCTGGAAATATGCATGCCTGCAATCCCAGCACTCAGGAAGTGGAGACAGGAAGAGTAGTGTGAATGTAGGGCAAGCCTGGACTCTATCACTCTAGGCTACAAAAAGAGACTGCCTTGGAAAGAAGAGGGAGGAAGGGAGGGAGGGAAATAAGGAAAAAGAAGGTGGGGATGGGTGCACTCATATATGCAAGACTACACATTTTTGATCACAGACTTTTTTCTTTTTCTAAAGCAGATCAAATACATAAAAGCAAACACAAGCCTGAAGAACTGACTGATTCTCTGGTAAGCCTGAAGATACAGAAAGGCAATTAGACTACTGTCAGAAGATGAACAACCAAAAAAAAAAAAAAAAAAAAAACCACAGATAATTAAGCCATATTTTCTCCAGCTCCAACAAACAATGATCAAATCCAGACAAAAGAAAAAGGTTTTATACAAGAAAGTACAGGGCGAGTATACACATTCCTCTAGGGTAAACGCAGTGGTCATCAATTTGGCAAAAAGTTACTATGTATACCAAGAGAATAGATTATGTGTGTAGTGAAAAAAACACACATGTACGTGCAGAACTATATCCATCTTTCACAAGGATACTACCAATGAGAAACAGCACAGGAATTAAAAGTAAACTTTTGGAAACAATTTGAAAAAGCAGTATAAGCAAGTATTTCTGGACACTGTCAACCAAGTGTGGTGCAGAGGTCCCCATCAGGGACCCACAGTCCGATTACTTTCCTAATGGGGCTAGGAAGCTGCTCTCACATTCACTCTCCATAGTGGGCAGCGCAGTCTCCACAAGCTGAACTCACGACATCTTAACCAACAACATGGCTGTGCAGACTCCAGCTGACTTCTGTCAAACTGTTCATTAAACACCAAACAACTCTGGGAGAGTTACTTTTAAACTCCGAGTTATTTGGAAATGTCCGTGACTCATAGACCAGCTGTTTGTGTTAGGAGTATAAGTAGTCTGCCTTCTTTCTAATATAGTAAGTATCTCTTTATATAAAATAAGTAGAATGCAAAAGCTCCTTGGGTTTATGTACAATTTTTTAACCTTTACTCAAGATACTTTGGGCCCAAAATATTTAAAAATCCCTGGTTCAGAGAAACGTGGAGTTCAGATCATGTACAGCTGAGCAGTGTTTCTCGAATACAGATACCAGCCTACGCTCTGCTCAGCAAAGCCACAAACCAGAGTGGCCTAGTGGCCACGCTGTAAAACAAGACACTAGAAGTGAACATAATTGCTTCTGATTAATTTAAGGACACTGACATTAGAATATGTCTCTAGGGGGAGAACAGACTCTTGCACTAGAATAGTGACTGTCTCTAAGGAAAGAAGGCATATTGTAAAGGAAGTTAGTAATTTTCCCAGTTGGGGACAAAATTCCACATTGACTAGGGTATTAGTTCAGGTACATACATGTAAAATGATCTGTCACTTAAGAGTATAAATTTTTCTGTGTATAACTGCACCACAACCTCTAAAAGTGTGCCCTACTAAGACATTACAGGCTATTTTCATCTTAAAACTAACTTGATTCTATTGGTACCTAATATGTACTGGAGAAACACACATTTTAAAATTCTGATGGTTTTTATGTGGAAGGACTTCAGAACAACAAAAATGTCAATATTGTTCTATAACTGACATGAGGCGGAGGCATACAGAACAGTATCACAGACATAATATTCCAAAGTAGGAATGACTGACAGGGGTGAGGGGCGTGGCATCTGAGGCCTAGATTTGCTGTGTTGCTGATGGAAACCCATGCAGAGACCTGAGGCGATTTAGTCAACATAGCACTTGAGAGATCAAGGCAAGGTTCAAGTTCTCATCACTAAGTGTACTGATGTGTGAACTGTTATATCTAGCCCCCTTCACTAGGGTCTTCATTCTCTTTCTGCTAATCATTGGAAACTGTTGATATCACTCCTAATTCCTGTGCTATAGAAAATCAAGCATTACATCACACCTGAATGCAAGAGCCAGACTTTGCTAGCTTGCTTTCCAAGTGAAAGCAGATTAGAAAATGGTGGTTTACATCACGCCATTAGTGCTTCTAGCTAAATTATTATGAGTTTAATGAAAATCCTGATCTGCCTTTAAAACTGCAGTATGATAGCGTATTATGTGGGGTAGCTCAGAGGTAGAGCGTGGGCCTGCTATGTGGGCCCTGTGACCAGGAAATAACCAGTGCCAGCACCAGAGTGGACCTGATTTCTTTGAAATGAAAATCAAAGAATGAAAACAAGTTAACCAAGTCTAACTTGATTAAAATATGCAAAAATCCAGCTTCATCAATTCACATTCTTGGGCATAAGAGGAGTAGTCTGCCATGCTGTTTAACATGGCTCGCCCTCTTCCAACTAAAACGGGACTGGGGACTTTATACACCAGCCAAAAAGTAAAAACAAGAAACACTAGATGAGTAACAATGACCTAAGCAGACTGTCCCTCAAAGTCACCTTCCCTAGTTTAACAGCAATCTAAGCAATTTAATTAACAATGAGAATTGCCCTTTTGGCTAGGCATGGTGGTGCATGTCACTTGTTCAGTCCTAGGGCTTAGAGACCCGAAGGCAGGAGGAATGCCACGGGTTTGAGACCATCTGGTCTACATAGTAAAAAATTTCAAGCAAGCCTGGGTCCCAAAGCAAGTCTCTGTCTCAGAAAACGAGGGGAGAGGATGAATGAAAAAAATAAATAAAACAGGCTGTTTGCTTTTTACAAAACTAATTTTAACCAGGTACAATGGCTCAAGCCTGAAGTCAAAGCCCCCAGGAAGTCAAGGCAGGAGGCTGCAGTGAGCTCCAGGCTAGCGGTGTCACACAGTCCCAGGTCAGCCTAGGTTACAGAGTGAGACCCTGTCTCCAAAACTTTTAAAGTAAATATCACAATCATATTTAATCTGACACTAAAAGTTAAAGATTGAGAGACAGGTGTGATAACATGTATCTGCAGTCTTCACACTCATGGACTGCTGAGTTTTGAGGCTAGCCTGGTCTATACAGTCAGTTCCAGAGCAGCCAGGAACACAGTGTGACCTTGTCTCAAAAATAAACAAACAAACAAATACCAAGAAACCTAAAATTTTGAATATTAAAAATCTAACAAGCTTGTTCCTTAAGATATGGAATCCAACCACTTTGTTAAATACCTGTTGTATAAACACAACTGTTTATGCCAGTATTTCAAATGTTAACAGTAGTAAATTTCCAGCTAGAAACAATTGCTCACATCTATCATCTCAGCACTTTCTAGGCAGGAGGATAGTTACAGTCCTAGACCAGCCTGGACAAACAAACAAACAAACAAACAGATCCCTATCTCAGAAAACCAAAAGAGATTCTAATGCCATGCACAGTGTCAACTTCTCAAACAAATTTGGTACTTAACTTAAAATTGCTAGCATTAAGAAACCAAACTATAGGTGTTATTTCAATATTAATGTCTCTTTAGTCATAACACCAAGTCATAAATCACTCCAGGAAACATGTCAGCATTAGTCGATAAAACAGTTAAGTATAAAGTTAAGAGATTCATTCTCCTACTAATAAGTTTTTCATTTCTATAACTCAACTTAAATTTTCCTGTTTGGGAATAAAAATTATACTATCAATCCAATTTGTCCTAAAATGGGACAACTACTGAAACACTTCATAGCTTTTTTCCCCCCTCAACTCAATGTAAGGACTAAAATTCAGCAATTCTTAAAAATGTTTTTCTTTTCATTCAATTATTAGTAGCACAAGCTTAAAGCCTGTGAGAATATGGATCCTAAATACAGAAGAAAATGAAATTAAGGAAAGAGGGTGTTTTTAAAAACAGCTTTTGTTTTCATAATTTTTAAAGTTAATACACCAAGATTTGGTTTTGGAAAGTTTTTAAATGATGTTCTTAGGGTCACTTCTGCAATGTAATCCTAAACCTTGAACTTTCAGCTATCTATCATGTAAAAGACTAGCACTGTGAAGCTCCATGCAGAGTAAGTGCTGGGGATACCCAGCTTTACATGGAAACTGAGCTAATCACAGCACAGCCCAGTGTTCCCATTCTCTAAGCCACTCAGTCATCGCCCTTAGAGTCAAGGTGAAATCCTTTATCTTAATGGGTAGCAGCTATGGCCTGAATCCTTTGGTGGCAAAGTCCTTAACTCCTCCTTCAGTCTCCAAGCTCTAATTAAATGGCATATTTAGGGCTGGAGAAATAGCTCAGGGCAAGGTGTAAAACCCTCTTCTAGCATGCACAAGGCCCTACGTTCAATTCCCAGGACCACAAAAGTAGAACTCTTGCCAGTTAAAAGAGAACACCTTTATTCTGACCCATTTCTTTGTCCAGGATGATGTTTACTAACACAATGTCATACAGAGAGATCCAAGAGGCTTTAGTCAAAACAGGAATTCAGAGAGCATTCAAAGCATGCAGCTTCTGAAGTCACTTCAGATGTTTGGGTTATGGTTTCATGAAACTGCAATGTCTCAGAAGACTGCTTCATCCATTCTTCTCTGGGTGCTGACACACAGGTCACACTTTTGCAACATACAATAAACACCTGCTAAGTTGAATACTGTGTGCATTAAGTATACCTCTATCATAAATGAGTATTAATGTTTCTGATTTAAAAATATATACTTCTATTCACATAAAACTCTTAGGTGGAAGAGTTGAACTCCCTGAGTTCTTAGAGGTTTATGAATATGCCAAGGACAATATCTGACCTTGCCCACCTGGGGACTATCATCCTAGCAGCTAACTTGTCCTCCAACCAATAAAAATGACAATATGCAACATTGCCCACCTTCAAAAAATGGAGTGTCACATCAGAGATATGCAAAAGCAACTATCTGTCTCCCAGAATAAAACACTCACTTTAGAACAGAGGCCAAGATTTAATGAATGTGAAAGTTTTACTGGCTCTAGCCAGGCATGGTGGTACATGCTTGTCCTAGCTCTAAGAGGCAGAAGGCAGGAGGATTACTGCACTTTCCAGGCCAGCCTGGTCTACACTGAATTCTAGGATAGCCAAGTCTATTCTATAATAAATGTTTACAGCCAGTGTCTACAAACATAAATTACATTAATAGGTAATGAGATGCACTCTGATTAAAGAGAGCCAAGCTCCCAGCCCCTCTGCAGAGACCAACATGTCTCACTGAATATCTAGTCGTGCATTTTATGTCCTTCCTCTACCCCCTAAAGCCACAGGAAAAAAAAAAAAAATCATTACGAACTGAAATCTAGAGTATCACACCAATCAGTCCTGCTACGGCAATACTGAAAAAGCAGAAAAGCACAAACTGAAAGGCACCAAGCCAGTCTGGGACAATTCAGAATGTGTTTGTCACCCAGTGTCCATGCTGTCTCCTCTGCTCTGCAATGTCTGAGGAACAGACAAATGAAGGGGGTCACCAGCAGGCACTGCAGCACGGGTTGCTGCTTATTCCCCGCTCCACAGTGAGGTAAGCAAAAAACGAGTGCCTACTTGATTACATAAGCCTTCCTTCCACTTGGTTCCTGTTTCTTTGGCCGCTGACCCCTTGTGGGACTCAAGGGAGAGATCTAACAAATTAAAACATGGAAGGGAAGACAGGAAATTCTCTTGTTAAGGAGAAGAGCACCTCCCCCCCCCCCATTAAAACAATTGAATTGTTAGCAGGGTGTGGTGGTACCTGAGTACAATCTTAGCACTCAGGAAGTGAAGAACAGAGGATCTGGAGTTCAAGGTTATTGGCACCTATGCGGCAAGTTCAAGACCAGCCTGGGCTATGACAGACCTTGTCTCAAAACCCCTAACAACAATTTTAATTATTGTAAAACTGTAATTTATATAATCCTAGCATCTTCATACAATTTTAAAACTGAAAGAGTCCTTGCAGACCATCTGGTTCAATCCTTAAATCTTGCCCCTCCCCCAACACACCGCCAAAAAGAATTTAAGCTAAAAAAAGTCAAGCAGTTATGTTGGACATACTTGGGGCTTCTGATGTAGTAACAGTATTTTCTTTGTATTTACACACATACTTTCCCAAGATTCAAAGAAAGCTCTGAACCTCTGAACACAAACATCAAGGACTACTGCCTGTACCATAGTATATTCTTATCATTTCAAACTGACCTTTGTCACACAGATCACGATACTATGGCTCTTTGCTGCATCTGTCTAAGAGCTGTGTGTCAATCAGGATGGATCTGAGAAGAGGTCAAAACTGCCAACCAAAAGATGTGGAAGAAAAAAATAATACAAACTAGCTGGGATAACGTAATCAAAATAAATAGCTGCTGGGATGGAGAACCGAAGCACAAATTAGTCTGAAACGGTAACAGAGCAGCAGAACTGCTTCCAGAAGGTTCTCACGCAGGGCAGGAGACAGCAGAAGACAGCAGTGTAAACGTACGTGTGTGTGTGTGTGTGTGTGTGTGTGTGTGTGTGTGTGTGTGTGTGTGTTACATAAGCCACTGACAGGAGAGAGCAGAATTCTTAACAGATACCCATGGGGTAATCCTCAAGCACAGTCTGTAAAAACTGGTCCATAGCTACTGTGTAGAAGTGTTAAAATGCTTTCTTTCTGAGTTCTCAAACCAGCTTGGTCCTCTTGACCAAAGGAAATGCCCCAGGCAAAACACATTAAGGCTAATTCTGTTCCCAGCCCAGGCGGTCAGACAAGGTGGTTGCCACACATTGCAGCCCAAAGGAACACCAGAACATTATGTAATCGCTCCGCAGCTCTGGGATGAGATCAGTTCTCTCTCACTCAGTAAGCAGGCTTTTCCTTTATTCTTCCTACTCCCATTGTACAGATATTGTCCCCCACTGAGAAAAGGCTTATAGCTGGATTAAGAATTTGGGTTTTTTGTTTGTTTTGGTTTGGGTTTTTTTTTTTTTTTTTGACGGGGGAGGGTTCTGTATTAAACAATTTGGCTATGACTTCTGTGTGGCTATAGAGGAACATAAGCCCTCACTGTTTAATCGAAGTATCTTCCTTTTAGATAAAGAAATTAAGAAATAAAAGCAAAGCATACAGCTATAAACAGTTACTCTGAAATAAAAATTAGTGTGAGCATATGATAAATCCTAAGAGCTCAAAAGTAAAGGCCACTACTTCATTAATGGCAAGACTGATTCAAAGCTCCTTGACAAAGTGAATTCTGCTGTTTGTCTAGAGTTTCAAACCTTTACAACAGTGGAATAAAGGACAGAGAAATGACATCACTGACATTTTCTTTTCTTAGAGTGGGAGGAGTTATAGTTTTAGAATTTAAAGATTATATACCTATATATTATCATTGAGAATATATATTTGAGGCTGGGCATGGTTGTGCACACCTGTAATCCCAGAACTTGGGAGGAAAATGAAGGGAAGGTCAGAGTTCAAAGCCTACCTGGGCTTGATCAGACTCAGGCAGTCTCCACAAACAAGAATACTGACACGAAGTTGTTGTGACTGGGTACTTGACTACGGATCTATTCTAGATTAAAATGTGCATCCGACAAAGAGATACGAATAATCTGCGGCAACAATTTTCACCTGTGAATTCTAGACATTTGTTTTCAAGACCAACAGTGTTTGCTCTAGGCTCAGGAAAACAACACTAGAACCAGAGCCCTTAATCGTTTTAGGGGATCAGCTTGCTCTTCTTATCTCAAGGGAAGACACTCATTTAAAAATCAACCTCATGTTTGCTTTTAGCTGGAACATTTCCAGAAAACATGTACAAACAGCCCAGATTGCTATGATAGTCTCAAATTTTTCATAGGGCATTAGTGACCTGTTTCTTTACAGTAATATTCATTAGATCATTACAAAAAAAAAAAAAAAAAAAAACCCAAAAACCAGTCCTTACTACTTGTACCATGGGCACAAACGACTGATTTTAAGTCAAAATTAAAATTACCCAAGTGACCATAAGTATTTAAAAGTGTTAATCAAAACACGAAGCAGCACCCGCTGTTAATATCTATACGATCAAATGTCAACAACCTAAAGACAGGCAGAAAGAAAACTTAGGAAACAATTCTATTTATATTTAAAATAATATTATTGTACGTCACTTTTAAAAATTGAATCCAGTGACAGCTTCACTCAGTGCTAACGGGGGATGTGGTAAAATGAGGGTGGGTGAATTTTGTAGGCATGGGAGCAAATTCCTATGTTCAGGTTCCAGTTTCACTTATTCAGAAGTCCCCACAAAGAAGCTGATAACATTTAAAAGTCAACCGTTGGGTTCCTCGGGATCAGCCTCAACAGCAATTACTTTCACCTGGAATATTTGTTACAATAATAAAATCACCAGCCAGAAACTACTCCCAGTATACTGTTGTCTTCTCCTCTCTCCAGACCCCAAGATGTTTACCTGCCAACACCGAAGGCCATTTGTAGGCAAGGGAGTTTGTAAAAGAAAAGGGCTTTTAAAAAATTAAGATGCTTACAGTTGTTGGACTTAGTCCAAGTGCTGTTCAGCCTAGAAACGAAAGTAGGAAACAACAGAGGTTTAGGCTTGTTATGATGTCAGCCATTTTAGGCACAGTATTTATACTGGAAGAAAAGTGCCAAACTCGGTGGTGGTGGTGGTGCCTGTCGCTGCAGGTTCCCGGGCGACCAAGCCAAGTGCAAAGCCGCGGGAGCTCGTACACCTGTGCAACTGTCCCCTCGGGGGGTCGCCAGGGCCAGGACCCCGCCCCGCCCGCTGCACACACACCAAGGTACCCGGGAGCTGAGGGCCGTCCGGGTCCCCCGTCCCCGCCGCGGGGACCCCGCCCGCGACCCCAGCCAGGACCTTGCAATCCACCGCCACGGCATCCGGAGGGACGATGAGCGCCTCCTCGCTGCTCTTGGGCTCGTCCTTCTTGGCCTCCTTCTGGGCCAGCGCAGAGTTGAACGTCACCTTCACCATGGTGCGGCCTGGGGCGCCCTAGGCGGCGGCGGCGGCGAAGGCTGGGGTCGCGGGTGGCAGGATCCCGGCTGCGAGTGCAGCCTCGTCGGCCAAGCTCAAGGCACGACTCTGCAACGGAGGAGCGGACTGCGCGACAACAGCAGCGGCTCAGGGCAGCGCGGTTTCCGGCCTCGCAGCTGGGGCGCGGGCACGGGGCGGGGCTCGGGGGCGGGGTCTGGGGGCGGGGCCTGGCGCGGGGAGGGGCGGGGCCTGGCTCCAAGCCAGACCCTCCCTTACCCTCCCCAAGACTCAGTGGGAATCTGGCCAGGCTTTGTGGAGGGCGCGCCTGGTTGAGCTAGGACTTGTTGCCCCTCTGGGCCGCCTGGATTTTCCGGTTCTGAATTTGCTTCCAACTAGTTCTCCTCCGGGACCCAGTGTTGCAGGTTGATAAGAGAATGGGGTGAACTCTGTTGGTTGGCTACCTAGGATAAGTTAACTTCTGATAGCTCCAAATTCTCTTTAATTGTGAGCCCACAGGCCGCGGAATTTTTGTGTGAGAAAAACAAACAAACAATCCAAAAGCTCGTTTAATTATTTATTAGCAAGCGACTCAGTAGAGTATAGGAATATTTGAAGCATTGTGTTCTGGTATCCTGGTGATCTGACTTATCTCCCACAGACCTCACCCTAAGGTGTTGCCTGCTTGACTAAGCTGGTCTTTTCTTCTTCCCTCAGAGGTCAGTGGCTGCCTGGCCTAGTCTCAATCCAATGACCAGGAACCCTCTTTACCCATTTGTATTCCTAAAATCCTACACTGGTAAAACAAAATGTACCAACCGAGCTCCTTTGTAAAAACAAGCAAAAAAAAAAAAAAAAAAAAAAAAAAAAATGTGCTTTGGGCCAATCTGTGATTTGTGACAATGTACTTAGGACAAGTTCTTATTTTTCTTCAAAATAAAAAATTCTCCTTCTTTGAAGATGTTTTGTTTCTGACTGACAGAAGACACTGGCCCACACAATCTTACTGGGGTTACAGCTCTGGTCCTTTGGTCAAATGATTGATCCTGTAGCCTTCTCCTTGTTCACCTACAGTAGTGTCTGTTGGCCAGAAGGTTCCAGTTGGGTCAGTTCTGGCCTAGGGCAACCTTGAAGAAAGCAGTTGAGCTTTCTTGGGGTTCTTGAACCCCTGGCTCTGTTCAAGGAGGAAATTATTTTAAAATCTCCATGGAATTCTGGATCACAAATCCCTGGAAAGCTGCCCTTAAGAATAACCTAGACTGAGAAAGAATCCAGTCTAGACCTTCAGTTTTCTTTAGTATTTTGAGATTCCAGTCAAAGTTAAGTAACCCTGGGAAGACGTGCGTTCCAGTTCCAACCATGTTTGTAGTAATTGTCTGCACGACCTGCAGCAGCTTATTTAAACCCCTTCAGCTGGAGTCACTTGTCCATACAGCAATCCTGTGGTGTTCACTAGCCAACTGGCTTTTGAGAAATGCTATGTAGCTGGGCATGATGTTGAATACCTTTAGTTCCAGCACTTTGAAAGCAGAGGCAGGCAGATCTTTATGAGTTTGAGGCCAACCTGGGCTACATAGCAACTTTGAGGCCAACCTGGGCTACATAGCAACTTTGAGGGCAATCAAGGATGCGTAGTAAAACCCTGTCTCAAAGCAAAACAACAACAGAAACTTAAAAAAAAATGGAGATTTCCCAAGACATTATAATTGAAAACCACAGAAATCTGGAAGCAAAACATATAAGACAAAATGAAGAGTTACTTGGAATATCTTAAAATCTTTATTTCTTTTTATTTTAAAATATTTTTTGTGCCTATGATTTTTTTTTTTTTTTTTTTTTTTTTTTTGCCTGCATGTGTCCTGTGCCTGTGCCTAAGAAAGTCAGAAAAATGAGTCGAATCCTCTGGAACTGGAGTTACAAATGGTTGAGAACCGCCATGTGGTTGCTGAGAACCAAACCTGGGCCTTCTGGAAGAGCAACAAATGCTTTTAACCACTGAGCCGTCTCTCCAGTCCCATATTTCTATTTTTGACTCTGGAATGGAGTAGGGCACCATTCCACGAAAGAGAAGGTGAGGGAGTGGATGGTTTTATAAATAGGAAAAAAAATAAGTAAGCTGAAGAAAGCAGATTCGAGAAACAAAAAGCAGATTGTCATTTTAGAGTCACACTGGAAGCCGAGACAAGGAAGGAGAGCTGCAGAATTGCAGCTCCCTGGTTAGTACTAGGTCACACAGTGTCAGATAAACAACTGCTCAGAATAGAGTCAATGGAGTAGATGCCTCAGTGGGTCAGTCCTGACAAAGGTAATTTCTATTACAAATGGGTTTTATTAGGTACCAAATAGTACGATATATTCAAAACAAAACAAAACAAAAAAAAAAAAAAAACAAGACCCTTACAGGGAAGGAAACTTCCCCTTAAAACCTGGAGAGACACTGTCTCAATGGTGGGAGTAAAAACTAGGAGAAGGTTGAGCAGCCTTGAGAGGGATGGCGGGGAGCATGTGGAGGAGCCTCTTCTGAGGAGACTTTTAAGACACCCTAGAGCAAAGGAAATATCAGACTCTTTTAAGTGTTGGGGGGGGGGCGGTGTCTGGTGAGAAGTTTGGCATCATGTGATTTAGCTCAACATATCAGACACGACAAAGATCATGTAGGATCCGGGTACTGGTTAGGATCACAATGATGAGGGTAGGGTGGGAGTGGGGTATGTGGGGACTCCACTGCTAGGTATGAGATCTTCTTCTTCTTCTTCTTTTCTTTTTTTTTTTTTTTTTTTTTTTTTTTTGCACTTTATTTACTCTTTTTTTAAAATTTTTTTTATTGGATATTTTATTTACATTTCAGATGCTATCCCCTTTCCCCATTTCCCCTCCCCAGAAAACCCCTATCCCATACCCCCTTCTCCTTTTTGCTTTTATACAATTTTTTTTAATGTCAACCAAAGGCTTTATAAGTTTGGTAATGCTCAATATCAATCAGAAGTGTAACCTAATACCCAATCTAGATATATCAACTATCTTTGACTGGCGGAGACATGTGAATATCCGCCTCCATGTCTGGCCCCCTCTCTCTTTCTCTCTCATCACCTAGCTCCTCCTCTCCTTACTCCTCCCACCTTAGCTTCTCCTACATATCACCCTTCCTGTTAAAATAAAACTTTTCTCAAAATACAGTTAGAGCATAACTATACTAATTTATGTCAGTAAGGTGCAAGATAGACCTAATACCCAGTCTATCATTTTGTTGACTAAGCAGAACCTCTGTCATCTCTCCTAAATAAAAGACTTAGTTCTGTGCCTGGCTTTTTTTTTTTTTTTTTTTTTTTTTGGCTTTAGAATGAATGTCAGCTGAAAACAATCCTCGGTATGAGAGCTTCTTAACTCAAGGCTAAGTCTGATCTCTTTAGGCTGTAGGAGCTTGCCTTGAAGAGTAACCTCTATCTTTTTTAAAGGTTAAAGGAAGAGAGTTCATTAACATGCCAGTTAGAACAAACCTGTTGAAGAAGTTGAGACTGTTGTATCCTCAATCCTAATTTCTCAAGGACAAATCGTTTCCATGGTGACCATGAACTTTCTTGTAAATGGACTCCATTTTGATTTTTAGAACCTCTTGCAGGAGCTTACTCTAAAACAAGGTCTTCATACGACTTTTTAAAAAATTTATTTATTTATTTATTTATTTATTTATTTTATATGAGTACACTGTAGCTAGCTGTCTTCAGACACACCTGAAGAGGGTATTGGATCCCATTACAGATGGTTGTGAGCCACCAT
Source organism: Arvicanthis niloticus (assembly GCF_011762505.2). Lineage (NCBI taxonomy): Eukaryota > Metazoa > Chordata > Mammalia > Rodentia > Muridae > Arvicanthis > Arvicanthis niloticus. Next base: position 46,577,538 of record NC_047660.1, on the reverse strand, counting down.
GTGGTTGCTGGGAATTGAACTCAGAACCTTTGGAAGAGCAGCCAGTGCTCTTAACGGCCGAGCCATCTCTCCAGCCCCATACAACTTTTTAAATGTGACGTTTGTGAATGGGAAGATGGGCATCCGTGTGCCAGGATGCATGTGTGGAGGTCAGAGGATAATTCACAGGAATTAGTTCTCTCTTTCTACCATGTAGGATCTAGGATTGAACACCAAGCTTTGCAGTAAGTGCCGCCACCTCCACCCACTGAGCCACCTAAATGCCCCTCTAAAGTTTTATTAAAACCTTCTGTGTTGGTTAGTTATGCCTGTCAACTTGACATGACCTAGAATCAGCTGGGAATTATCTAGATCAGGTTTGTCTGTGGGGGATTGATTGTCTTACTCATTAATTGATTTCCATGGACCCAGCCTATTGTGGGTAGTACCATTCCCTAGGCAGTTTCCTGACCTGTATAGCAACGAAGAAGGCTAGCTGAGCAGAAACAAGCCGGCAGCACGAATGGTTTTGTTTCTCTCTGCTTTTGACTGTGAATATTAGAAACTTTAAGTTTCTGCCTTGACTTGATGGGTGGTAGCCTGGAATTGTAAGCCAAGAAAAACCCTATCTTCCCTGAGTTGCTTTTAGTCAGAGTGTTTATCACAACAATAGAAATGAAGCTAGAACACATTCATAGTTCAATGTTAGAATGAAATGAGAGAAAAGCCCTCAAAGCATTTGACGGTAGGTGGAATAAGAGAAGACAGTTCTTTCCGAACATTTGTTACGACTCTTGGGAAACAGAGGCAAAGGGAGAGTCAGCGAGGTTGACAAACCAGAATTTTTCCTCTCCCCTAGGACTTTTATTTTATAAAGGCCTGTGAATAAAAGACCATTATTTTGTGTGGTAGCAGTGAGCAACAGGATGAAAATCAGTTGGCTGGCAGTCTGGGAATAATCGCTGGGTTTTGCTTCTCTGGTTTGGTCTGGTGTGTCTACAGAGCTGTGTAGTGCATAACAACACAGATAATAAAGAAGCTGGCTTGAGACCAAACACAGCAAACCCAGTCCCGTGATTTAGAAAGTTGGCTTGTTGACCCTGTAAACTAAGGGGCGGTGGAGGGGGAGGAGAGTACATGACTCAACAGAAAGCTAAAAACATAGAGCTAAGTTGCCATTAACTACCACATGTAAAGGGCCAGCCCCAGAAGGACTTTGTTTTCCTTTCTCATGTGAATCTGCTTTTAAAGTGATACTCACTTTACACTTCACCGGGATCCAAGCTTGCTCTTCCTGGGAAGAAGGCTAATGTGGGGAGCTACATTCTAGCATCCTAATTCACTTAGATCTGTTCGATATGCTTGGGCTGTTTTGTTGCTGTTGCTTTTAGAAGTTCTTCCATTCCCTTTCCTCTGTTTTTTTTTTCCCCTCAAGACAGCAATTCCTTCTTCTGAGAGACTTTGAAGTTGAGCAGAACGATTAGAGAGCATCTTTTGCAAACACAGGGCCCTTGCTGAAACAACATCACTGAATATGCCCTTTGAAAAGTGTTCTTGGCTGCTGCCCTCATGCCCCAAGTGTGGCTTTAGCTAGGCAGCTTGTGGCTTTGTCTCAGCTTTCAAAGGGAAGTGGCTCTTCTAGGTTACAAGAACTCTTCAGCCTCTGCAGAGACTTCAAGACTGCTTTTGTCACCGTAGCAGTGGCTGTCCTTTCCTGCTTGGACATTTTCTACCTCCTAACGTTCTAGGAATGCTTTCTAAAATTTATATGATGGCAGGTTTTTTTTTTTTTTCTTATTGTTTGGTTGTTTTGTTTATTGTCGTTTAGTCTTCTGAAACAAGGTCTCACTTTGTATTTTTGGCTATCCTAGAGCTCATAATGTAGCCCAGGCTGACCTCAAACCAATCACAGTTCTGCCTCAGCTTTCAAGTGCAGGGATTACAGGCATGAGCCACCATGCCTAATTAGTATTAAATTGTTTATCTGTTTCTTTTTTTTTCTTGAGACAGGGTCTCTCTATGTAGCATTGGCTGTCCGGGAACTCTCTATGTAGACCAGCCTGGCCTCAAACTCAGAGGTCTGCCTGTTTGTGCCTCCTGAGTGTTGTGATTAAAGGCATGTGCATTGTACCTGGCATATATCTTTGGTTTTCTTTTCTGTGACAGTCTTACTATGTAGTCCAGACTGGCCTTGAACCTTCTTGCCTTCACCACCTGGGTGTCCTCATGCCCAGTTTATAGCAGTTATTTAAACTTAAAGATAGTTTATCATACGGGATGAAGAGATGACCCAACATTTAAAAGCACTTGTTGCTCTTGCAGAGGACCCGAGTTCAGGTCCCAACACTCATATCTGCCGGTTCTCAAATACCGGTGACTCCACGGGATCTGACATGTCTTCTGGCACTTCCATTCATGTGCACATAACTCCCCAACCCCACTGCCATGTGCGTGCACACACACACACATAATTTAAAAATTGAATAAGTAAAAATAACATTATTTTCTACAATAAACTCGCTAAATGACCCTCCCCACAAGATTGGTACTGAAATGTTTAGAGTAAATGATACGGTTTCAGCAGCCCCCAAAGGCAAAGCTCTCCTGTTCCAGTAAACCAACTGAAGATAATCATAAAAATCAGAAAGACGGAAGTGTATCAGCATGGCCACACTGGAGAGAGGAACAGATATAGAAGTCAAGTGATCCCCATGTTTGTCTTTGGGGATAATGATATGAACTTTGGGTTTAAACAGAGGCGGGATTAGGACAAGGGATGTGAGGTCTACATAACTAAGCAGTGCTGGCTAAGCTGTGGTCCTATACATCCTTGCCTCAGCTTCAGCTCTGCAGGGTGGCCCAGAGAGATGCCTGAGAGGGAAGGAGGAGGACCATAGAGGAGGATGAGATGGGTTAGGTAGGCAGAGTCAAGGAGGAAAGTGAGCCAAAGTAAACTCAACAGACATAGAAATGATGGCAGGAATGCCAGGTTTTCATTTTTACCCTTCTTTTTTTTTTTTTTTTCTTTTCTTCTTCCTCTTTTTTTTTTTTTTCTTACATGGTCTAAAGTAGCCCAGACTGGCCTTAAACTTGCAATTTAGCAAGGATGAGTTTGACCTTCCTGAACCTCTTGCATCTACCTCTGGGATTAGAGATATGCACCACTCACTGTACCAGCTGTATGCTGTGAAGGGAATCAAATCCAGGATATAGCGCATATTAGGTGTGATGGTTGTTTTGATTGTCAATTGAAGTACACCTGAAACTAACTAAAACCCCGAAATGGCTGGGCATACTTGTGAAGGACTTTTGCTTAATTAAATCATTTGCAGGGAGAGGATCCACTTCTAATCTTGATCTTTGAGGTGGCAAGACTATACCTTCTGCTGGCAGCCTATGGAAGCTTGCTGCGCTTTGCCTGCTTGCTCTGGCTCTTGATAGCATTAGAGTCTACTTCTTCAGGATTCAGCTTGTACTGAAGACCAGCTGAGACATCCAGCCTCCTGGACTAAACGATGAATGAATTCTTGAACCTTCTGATCATAGGCAGCCATTGTTGGATTATCTGGACCAATTCTTATAAAATACTCTAATATATCCTCTCTCTCTTTCTCTCTCTCTCTCTCCATATGTATGTATGCATATATATACATACATACATATGGATAGATAGATAGATAGATAGATAGATAGATAGATTCATTCTGTAAGTTAGTTCTGTTACTCTAGAGAACACTGGCTAATGCACTGGGCAAACATTCTACCAACTGGGATAGTATTTCCCATTCCTTCTTCTGACTTTAGTTCTATTTTAAGGGCCTAAGTGAAGAACTACCCTCCTCTCCCCACTTTTAAAGCTTAAGCGCCTTCTAAGTGCTCTTTTCAGAATTTTTGCTTGCAATAGCTATGCAATGGTTGGTGTTGTTGACAGGCCAGGATCTAGACTCACCTGGCAGATGTGCCTCTGGGGTGGTGTGTGGGAGACTGCCCTAATTACAATAATTGATGTGGGGAGACTCACCTTAACTGTGGGCTGTACCATTTCTGGGTAGGAGGTACTAGATTGTATAAAATGGAGGAATCCATCTGAGAACATCCATCTCTCTCTGCTTCTTGACACTAGCTACAGTACAGCTCTCTTAGTCTCCAGACACTGACTGGCCCACCATAATGGTCTGTAACCTAGAACTGTGAATCAAAATAAGCTCTTCTCTTCTAACTCACATTGGTCAGGGAACCCGTTTCTCATAACTCATGGTCAGGGAAGTCTTCTCTTATAACTCATGGTCAGGGTATTTCACCACAGCAGTGGGGAAAGAAAAATACTAAGTCCTAAACTCTCTTCTGAATTGTCTTAATAATAAATGCAGATTTCTTTGTATTCAAATGATTATGAAATTTGGTTTTTTTTAAATCATGTTTTGGTTGCTATGAAAAAAAATGAGATCTCCTCCATATTAAATACTTTAGGTGCCGGGCGGTGGTGGCGCACGCCTTTAATCCTGGCACTTGGGAGGCAGAGGCAGGCGGATTTCTGAGTTCGAGGCCAGCCTGGTCTACAGAGTGAGTTCCAGGACAGCCAGGACTACACAGAGAAACCCTGTCTCGAAAAACCAAAAATAAATAAATAAATAAATAAATAAATAAATAAATACTTTAGGCTTTAGCTGTGATGACTTTTCCTCATCCAAAATGAGGGAAACTTCATTGGGTAAGAGTCTACTATGTCCATGTTTCAAATATATTTCTTTACCACTGAAAGACAAGGAGAAAAAGAAAATGAAAAAAAGTGATAGAAGGAAACAAGAGAAAGCATGAACAAAATCAAAAGACTAAGGAGACAAGGCCAATTACAGTCATGCATGATTTCCAGCCCTTGGAATGTAGAAATAGAAGGATCAGAAGTTCAAAGCCAGCCTCTGTTACAAAGCAAGTTTGAAGCCACGTGAAACTCTGTCTCAAGAAACAACAGCAACAAAATTGGAAAAGTGGGATATCACAGAAGAAGATGGTGGCCCAAGGAATAGAGCCCATTCAAAAGACACAGGGCTTCCTGGCTATCTTGTTCAAATGTCGGCATACTTTGTATTCTCACTAGTTGGCTATCATCTTTGTGTGCACAAGGGATTGACTCCTGGACTCTCCTCTGGCTGGACACGAAAGTCCCTGAATGTTCAAATCCCTTAAATAAGCTGTGATAGTATTTGCATATAACCTCTGCACATCATCTACACACAACTATGCAGCAAGCTTAGCCACCTCTAGATACTCTACAATGCCTAGTGGGTGTCAGTGGTGTATGGATGGGTACTGGTGGTGCCATATTGCTAAGGAATCACACAAGAAGAAAAAGTATATGGAGGATCAGTAGAGATGCAGCTTAAAAAAACATTTTCAATATGCCATTGATTGACTCTATAGATAAGGACACAGAGGGCTCATTGAACTATATAAATCAACTGTTGATGGCATGATATCAGACTCTAGACTATATGACAGTAGCCCAGTAAGGCTTCTTAAAAAAGAAAGAGTTTCGGTTGAAGTAATGGAAAGGGTTTGGATAAAGAAAAGGGAAGAAGAAAACAACAACTTGAGTAGAATAAAGGACAACACCAAGACCAAGAGAAAGGATAGAGCCAGGAGAGGGTACCCCTCAGCAGGCAGAACTATCTGCTGAGTAATTATAGGAAATATAGCTGCAGGGGCTGTTGGTTGGCATGTTGTGTGTTAGGCTTCCATGACTGTAACAAAAGATCCCTGAGATAATCTTCTTATGGAATAGAAAAGATTATTTTGGGCATTTCAGTCTACAGTTGGCCCTGTTGCTTTGGGGCTTGTGGCAAGGCAGCATATCATAACAGGATCACTGATAAAACTGCTGGGAAGCCAAGTGTGTCAGGACACTATCATCCAGGATCCCATCCCATAATATCTATGACTTAAAGTCTCTCTCTAGCCCCTGTCTCTTAAGGGTCCCCCTACTTCCCAGATGGCACTTTTCTAAGTAAAATATAAGTGCAATATGTTGTTTCCTAAAAATCCTTTCAATGACTTAACTGCTAAATAACTAAAAATTAATATGTTTAGGACTAGAGCGTTTTTCAGAGTGACTCAATATAGTCTACCCATGCTTTGGTGTGCTACAGCTCGCTCGCTCTAGTTTACATTTTGTGTGTGTGTTATATTTTGTATATTCCAACTAATGGCACATAAAGTACATATATTGTAAATCTAAATCAAAATAGAAAAATGTTCTAAGCAGAAGATTAAAATTATAACAAACAACAACAACAACAAAAAAAAAAGTGGCTGGCTTGGGAAGCAGAAATTTCTGGAAACCAAAATTTGAAGTCTCGTGTTCTCAGACTTAATAGCCAGAGGACTTTGCTTTGTGTTCAAACAGTGTTCCAGCTAATAGAATCAAAATGCTGGAAAACAACTCTGAGAGGCCTCTCAAACTTCATTTGCTGCTCAGTCCAAAAACATTCATACTGTAAGGCAATACAAAGGTCATGCGTTTTCTAGCGGAGACTTTTTTTTTTTTTTTTTTTTTAAAGCTACAGGAAAATTACTTTGGACATTATCACTTAACATAAATTTTTCAAAAATCAAGGAAGAACTGAACTACTTTGGTTTCCTGCAGAACTGTAGACAGTGACAGGTATACATGAACCTAAAAGAGCTTTCCAGCAGGGGACCCATGCAATACATTGTATCTGGTAATAGTTCTGGCTAATGTACTGGTTTAAATGAGATTTTTCCCAACAATCGAGGGCATTTGAATACTTTGTTTTCTGTTGGTGGCACTGTTTGGGTAGGTTTAGGAGGTGTGGCCTTGTGGGAGGAAGTATGTGACTGTGGATGAAGGGCTTTGGGAAATTTAAAGAATTTGCATTTAAATAATTTGAAGAGCCATTTCTGACTCTCTCTTCTTATGCTCATGGTTCAAGATCGGAGCCCACAGCTTCCTGCAGTCACAACTTCACCCCGCCACTGTGGAGTCTAACCTTTTGGAGCCATAAGTCCAAATAAATGCTTTCTTCTGTAAACTGCCTTGCTCACGATGTTTTATCACGGCAACAGAAATGTAAACACTACAGGTCAGGAGCACACACAGAGCAGTGTGATTAGTGCGATAAAAATAGTAAGAGAAGTGGGAAGGGGCTGGAAGGAGCTTCGGAAGGGAAAACTCTAAGCAGAATACATTGTATAAAAATCTATTTTCAATAATTAAAAAAAAACAAACAGTAAGAGCTTTATTCCGTTCTTAGTTCTCATAGCTACAGGATGATAATATAACCCAGGCTCACACACTCTGGAGACTCCTTGCTGTAACTCTGAGAACACTTCTCAGCATAGATGTCTGTGTCTAAACTGTCTCTCATATTCTCGGCCACTAGCTGCCTACATGCCGAGCCTTAGAAACATTTCCTGTGCTACTGGAGTCCTTTTCTGAAAGCTCTTGTGTCTACTTCAGATGTCTTATCTATTATTTTCCCGTGGCAGATTCTAAGCTTTATGTATCAAGGTCTTTGATTCATACTCTGTTGGCTACTTTTTGTGCAGGAAGAACAATGAAGATCTAGTTTTATTCTACATACGGGGATCCAGTTGTGCCAGGAGCATTTGTTATAAAGGTGGCCTTTTCACTAATGTATACTTCATGGCTTTTGTGAGAAGTGAGAAGGTTAAAACTAAAGAAACCTCTATCAGTCTATGTGTTAGGGGTTTTTTTTTTGGGGGGGGGGGGACACAACAGCAGGTGGCTTTTATCATTACTGTTGTTATACAGCATGAAGTCAACTTGTTCTTTCTGTAAGGCTTGTTTTAACTACTTGTGACCTTTTGTGCTTCCATATGATTTTTTTTTCTAGTTCTTTGAAGAATGTTGTAAGGATTTTGCTGGGCTTTGTGCTGATTCTGTTGATGGCATTCAGGAATGCAGGTATCCTTACAATATTAGTATCCCAGCACTTGGGAGGCAGAGGCAGGCGGATTTCTGAGTTCTAGGCCAGCCTGGTCTACAGAGTGAGTTCCAGGACAGCCCGGGCTATACAGAAAAACCCTGTCTTGAAAAACCAAAAAAAAAAAATAAAAAAAAAAATAGTGTTTCCTATCTGTGAGCATGGGTGTCTTTCCATTTCTTGAGAATTATTCCAATATTTCCTTCAGTGTCATAAAGCTTATACTATAGAGGTTTTCTACCTCCTAGTTAAATGTATTCTTAGATACTTTCTTCTCTCTCTCTGTCTCTGTCTCTCTCTATCTCTGTCTCTGTCTCTGTCTCTCTCTGTGTACATATGATCATGTGCATGCAAATGCATGTATGTGTGTTTGTATGTGGAGGTCAGAGGACATCTATCTTCAGGTGGCTTTCCTTGGGTGCTATCTATAACTTAAATTTTTTCAAATCCTACTTTTAATATGGGTCTTAAATGCTTTAACCTCTCTTCTAGCCCACCACCCACCAGAGGTAGTGGAAAAGACAGGTTATTAGGATACGGAGGAAATGGACCTGTTTAGAAATTGTTCTTTGGAGCAAATCCCTTCTGCATTGTTAGGAAATCAGCAGTTCAGATCACAGGGTTCGGCAGCGGCAGCTTGATCCACTTGCAAATACTTCACAATACACCAGCAGTCCAGTTCCGTAGAGTCCAGATAGCAAACATGAATTGGTAGTGGTGGTACAACCTAGCAGAGACAGCAGGCCTCAGCCAAATCAGCACAAGTCAGCGGGAGTGTCTTCAGTGAGAGAGGCACAGCCAAGAACTTCTGGTGTCTCCTGGTCCCTCCTGCTGACTAGTGCCAAGGCTGAGGTCTGGTTTAGGTAGTGCCACCACTGTGTGTTTGCTATTGCTTCTAAACGGGTCTACGTCCACCATATTTTTTCTTTCTTACTTCCTCTGGTGTGTGATAGGCTAGAAGGGAGGTTAAAGCATTTAAGTACCATCTTTAAAAATAAGGTTTGAAAAAATTAAAGCTACAGAACACTATCTATTGGCTTGTTGCTCACAGCTTGCTCAGCCGGCTTCCTTATGGCACCCGGGACCACCAGCCGAGGGTCAGCACTGCTCACAGTGGCCCTCCCACACCAATTATCAGTCAAGAGAATGCACCACAGGCTGGCCCGCAAGCCAGTCTGCTGGGGGCTCATTTTCTCAGTTGAGGCTCTGTCTTTCAAGATGACTTGAGCTCTGTGCTAAGCTGACATAAAACTAGCCAGCACGGCCCTGGATTACATTCTTCTGCTTGTGCATCTTCTTTCATGTTATCCATAATTTTTTTTACCAGTATATGTTAAAAAATCATTTGCTTATTTCTGTTAATAACTCTGACTTTACTAATTGAAGAGTCCCTTGCTTTTTGATGTTTCTTGCAACTCTTTCTTTCCTTTTAACATTATTTTTTATTAGAAAGCATCTTGTGTAGCTGAATGTAATCTTAAATTCCTAATCCTCCTGTTTTCTGTCTCCCAAGTGTTAGGATTATAGGAATGCACCACCATATCAGTTTTATGAAGTGCTGTGTAGAGCTGTTTGCATGCTAGGCAAGCACTCTGTTGAGATACACCCCCAGCCCCATAATCTATTTCTAAACATTTTAAAAATTAAATTAAACATGTTTGATTACATTTATCTTCCTCTGTGTGTGTGTGTGTGTGTGTGTGTGTGTGTGTGTGTGTGTCTGCATATGTATATGTCCCTACAGCACACATGTGGCAGTCAGACACCAGTTTGTGGGTAGTTAATTCTCTTTTTCCATATATGTGTGTGTGTGTGTGTGTGTGTGTGTGTGTGTGCCATACACATATATATTTAGATATACAAATAAACACAGATTTAATTCTGGGTTCTGCATATGAGAGAGAACACGGAGTATTCTCTCTTTAGTAAAGTGTTATTTGCAGGACAACCCGGGGGTTATAATTGAAGCTGCTCCAGGTGGAATGAAAGTAATGAGAAAAGAACAGTGCTTTGGGGTTTGAGCCGGGGAGCAAATAATGCCTTAGACATGAATGTCTGAACTGAATGCAGTGGTGTCTGCCTGTAGCCTGTAATCCCAACATTCAGGAGGCTGGGACAGAGAGACTGCCATGAGTTCTAGGCTAGCTAGCCTGGGCTACAGTGTGAGACTCAGTCTCTGGAAAAAATACAAACCAAACCAAAACCCCCAGCTAAATGAACAAACAAACAAAACCCCAGAGAATATATGTTCCTGCCCTCATATGACAGGCTGCTTCCTGCAGCACACTCGGATACAGGGGTGTTGTTTCATTTCTAAATATGCATATGCCCTGCTCAGTCTATCTCAAGGACAAAAGAGTACAGAAAATGCAAATGAGCCCTCCAAACCTGCTTGGAATTTCACCTTGAGTCTGTAATAACGAGCGTTTTTTGTACTTTGAGTCATTAAATAGTGAGGAAGACTCACATCCAACCAAACAGCAGCCTGCTTGTGAATCAGCAGCTGTCCAAAGACCCTGCTTCTAGATAACCTTTCATCTAATTCCCTCTGGCTTATTTTAAGAAAAGGGGAGGTTTCATTTATTAAAATTCTAAGGAGCCAATAGAAAAAATATTTATATAAAAACCCCTTTAAGTTAAAAAAAAAATCCTTAAAGGGTGTTCCAGACAGATAAAATAAGTGCAGAATCAGGATGTACTTTTTGAAGGTGAGAGGAAACTCACGCCTATTAAATATACTAAATGCAGATGTTTTTCCTCAGGATAACCCTGGCTTGAATGATCACACTGCATAAAAGGCCTATGAGCTTCATCTGAAAGAAAGTATGTGGCCTAAATCAGCAATCACGTGGTAAACTGCGTTTGCTTTGAGAAGCCACAGTGAGGAAAAAAGATAACAGGAAAATCTGAAGCTGGCCTGGTAGTTGAGGTCTGAAAGCCCGGTGCCTGGGCTTCGAGTCCAAGAGGATTGCTGTGTGAGCGTGAAAAAGTGGGAATCATAAGGGAAGCTGCTTACCGAGGAAAGCAGCGAAGGAGGAACCACCAAGCACCATCTTCCCCCAGCTGAGGTCAGGACTTTTTTTTTTCAAGTCACAGGACGATTGCAGCTGGGTATAGTGGTGAACATTGCAACTTCTGGGCCAGCCTCCGCTTTGTGTTATGAGACCCAACTTTAAAAGCAAAAGAGGAGGGCTAGAAAGATGGCTCAGTGATTATACATGAACTGCTTGCTCTTCCAGAGGACTTGAAGTTCATTCCCCAGCACCCACATGAGGTAGCTCACAATCGCCTGTAATTCTCGCTCCAGGCGGATGCTAGGCTTCTGACATATAGCCTCATATAGAAACATGATTTATGCATGATTAAAAAATAAAAATAAATTTTAAACAAAAACAAAATATTAAAGGAATACACCCAGTAAGACATTCCTTGAAAAAGATAAAATTGCAGAAGCTACCCTCAACTCACTGTAAATGAAACAAGAGCGCTGTTAATGAGGCAACTTACATTCAGGACATTTCCCAACATGCCTTAGTCTCAGTTAAAGCCACATCTGTTACTAAACAGGAGGCAGTACCCCGCAGTGACTCTGCATTAATATCAGGAAGAAGATGGCTCTTTCTGTTTTACTCTTTCAGGGCTCCTGTGGACCACACTGTTGATGGAACATGCTGCTGCATCTACTAGGTTTTCCTGGTGCAGCTCAGCTAGATTTTCCTTCTTTTTAAGACTTTGTATATTTCGATGCCCTCGTTTGGGATGCCATGCCGTTGACCGAGCGCTTGTCTAGCATCATGAAGTCCTACATCCCAGAACAGATGTGGTAATACACATATAATCTTATCATACAGGAGGTTGACCCAGAAGGATCAAAAGTCACAACCATCCTCAGTTACGTAGGCATTTCTTTCTAATTACATTTTGCAAAGAGATAGATGGTAACTCTGGAGGCATAGTAAAACCCTGTGTGGTAGTCATTAGCAAAGGAGAGCATGACTCTCATTCTCAGAGACTAGAGTTAGCAGCTTTATGGAGAACAGGGGAGGAACCAAAATAAGCAAACATGCATACTGTAAACACAGAAGGTTTTCTTCTGTTTTGGTTTGTGTGTGTGTGTCCCTGTGTGGTCCTGGAGGGCCTGGAACTCACTGCATTGAACAAGTTGGTCGTGAACTTGTATCAGTCCTTCTGCCTCTGCCCTTACATGTTTTAGAAAAGTCAGGTGCATCACGACAGGGACGAGAAAAGTCTCCTTTTAAAAAAAAAACAAAATTGTGTGCTTGGGCATGCACATGGGTGTGGAGTGAAAGGACAGTTTATAGGAGTTGGTTTTCTCTTCTTCACTATGTGGTCCTGAAGATCAGGTCTGGCTTGCTGGTAGATTCGCCTACGTGCTGAGCAATCCCGTCAGCCCTAAAAGGCCCCTTTTAAAATGCCAAATAAGGGGGTAGTGGCATTCAATTGTGCAAAGATCCAGGTATTCATGGAAGATAGTGGGCTGAGGGATGGACACAGGTAAGAGGTGGGAGAAAGGATGTACCCATGGCATTAAGGGCCAAGTAGTTTGCCAGGCAGGGAGTTAAATTAATAAACCTGGTTATGAGGCAAAAACATCCCAAAACAAAACTGAGGCACCCAGCTGGCTGAAGATAAAATATTCAGAAAATATTTTACAGAGTTCAACATTTTAGAAGCTCCACTATCTTGACTAAATGATATCTTCCAACATCCAAGGACAGAGGCCAAAGCAAACACACTCAAAGTCGCTAAAAAAAGGAGTAAAGCAAGCCGTCGACCAACCAGAGCCAACCTGCACTTAACCCTGTGCCAACACAGTTGTAGCGGATTGTTCCTCAATGCTGCTGCTCTCCTGAGGGAACTTTTCTCAGCCAGCAGGGCCAGGGCAGGAGGGAGCTGCGGAAACCTAACAGACACTGAGAGAACCTAAACGGAGTTTTCAGTCTCCCGAATTCTGTGCTGTTTTTTTTTTTTTTTTTTTTTTTTTTTTCAGTTGCTATTTTAAAAACTAAACATTACATTTGTGGTTAAATTCTTTTCCAGGTTCAAGAAAAAGAAAACAATATGGTCACGAAAAGAGAAGGGTTTAGATGGAGTTAATGACCTTGCAAATGTAGACTCTTTTCTTCCTGGTTTTAAAAACAAAAGGGGGAAAAAGTGGTCAAAGAGCAGGGGAAAGCCTTTGTCTGTCTAGTGTCCTGAGCTGGGCCCACAGTGAGCCAAACAAACAGACCTTATCTCACGGAAGCCCGGCGAGCCGAGGGATGGCTGGTTTGCTGCACAATCAGATTGACTTTTTTATTTTCTGTTAATTGGTGTCTAAGACGCGATTTTGCTTATTCTTAAACTTTATTAAAACTAGGCTATTTTCATAGTCTTAATTAGAAAAAGAAAGGAGTTTTAATTAGAAATGCTTTAGTCTGTTTTATGTGACTGTAACAGAATATTTGAAATCAAGTCATTTATAAAGAAAAGAAATAAGGTAGGCAGGGTGGCCCCAGCCATTCTGGGTGACATGAGACTCTGTCTTGTTTTTGTTTTTTAAATTAACTTATCTATTATGTATACAGTGTTTTGCCTGCATGCCAGAATTGGGCATCAGATCTCAGTATGGATGGTTATGAGCTAACATGTGGTTGCTGGGAATTGGACTCAGGACCTCTGGAAGAGCAGCCAGTGCTCTTAAACTGTGAGCCATCTCTCTAGCCTCTGTGATTCTGTCTTTAAAAAGAAAAGAAATGTGATGTATTGGCTTATGCTTCTGGAGGTTGTGAGATGGCATCTGTGTGGGTTCCATGTTGTGTCTTAGTGTGATGGGACACCACATGAAGAGAGCAGGTGTGGATGAGAAGTTGGATCGATTTCTCATCTTATGATACTATTCTTTCCATCCCAAGAATCCTGTGTCCATGACCTTAATTAATCTCAGTTACCTCCCTACCTTCCAATCCTGTGAAAATAGGAAGTTGAAGATTGTTTCCCATACAGTAGCATTGGGGAGACACATTCCCAACTGCTACAGAAAGCCAAAAGTTTCCTTGTGGCTTCAAAAACAGTCTTACTGCACTGCTGGTCCAGATAATATTTTGGTTTAGTGGTAGATGGCACAGGAAGCCCTTCCCCTACCCTGCTGTCATTACAGAGCACATTGCTACAGGCTCCTGATCCAGATAGCCCATCCCAGAGGTAAGGATCAACCTGAATGGAGGGGCACCTGGTAGACAAAAGATTCTTGAACTTGATTAACAAATTAGTTGAGATAGCCAGGTACAGAGATATGCCGGAAGTCTTAGAACCGGGAGGTTAGGACAGGAGGAGCTCAGCAGGGGCTGCAGAGTGAGCCTGTCTCAAGACCAAGAGTAAGAAACATTTCCTTCAGGTGGAGCATAACAGGCATCAAGAGGTGTGTCTCCTTTACCAGCAACAATGTGTCATAGATAATAGTGTCTTTCCACAGAACTGGAAGACGGAAATCGCTTCAGGAAATGGGCTAGACTCTTCTTTTTCTCTTTCTTTCTTCCTTCCTTCCTTTCCTTCTTCCTTTCTTCCCTTCTTCCCTTCTTCTTCCTTTCCTTTCCTTTCCTTTCCTTTCCTTTCCTTTCCTTTCCTTTCCTTTCCTTTTCATTCTTTCTGTTTTGTTTTTCCATAAAAGGGTTTCTCTGTGTATTGCTGGCTGTCCTGGAACTCACTCTGTAGACCAGGCTGGCCTACAACTCATAGAGATCCTCCTGCCTCTCCCTCAAGTACTGGGATTAAAGGCATGTTCCACTACTACCCAGCGATCTGCTACATTTTAAGCCTCCTAGTGTGGTGCTGTTCAGCACGGTAACAGTTTTCTATAACTGCTCTAACAAATCATCATAAATGTGGCTGGAAAAAACCAGAGAGAGTTCTTACATAGTTCCGGGGGGGGCGGGGGGGGGGAGGAGGGCAGAAGTCGCAACACTGTATCTCCTCTGAGATCAAAGTGTTGGTGGAACTGTGTTCCCTACAAACTCTTCAGAAGTGAAGCCGTTCCTCCGTGCTTTCAGTTTCAGACAGCTGCTGATACTGTAGTTTGTGGCCATTTATTTACTTATTGAAGCAAAGGCTCATATAGCCAGGCTAGTCCTGTTCCTTCTACCTCTGCTTCGTAGGCATTAGGATAGCAAGCAGGCAGCTCCACCTCCTGATGCCATTTCCCTCTTTCAAAAGGGCAAACGATGGCTCAGAGCGTAAGAGTGCATACCGTGCCGGTGCCTATGAACCCAAGTTCAGATCCCTAGCTCACCACAAAGCTGAGTAAGAACGAGGGGCCAGCAAGCTTAGCCAAACAAACAAACAAAACAACGAAGCTCCAGGTTCAGCGAATAACTGTATCAGGGAATAAGACAGAAAATGATCGAGCAGGATACCTGATGACCTCCTATGACCTCCAAGTCGAACACCCCTGTGAACACGTAAATACAAATAACACAAAGCAAGCAACAGCAGGAGCAACAACAAAAACAGTACTGGATTCTCAGTCACACTAAAAAGATAATAAAGAAAACACGGATGCTTTGATGCAATCAAGGAGAAATCGGACTGGAGAGCTGAGTCAGCAGTTTATAGCCCTTGCTGCTATTGAGGGCCTGGGCTTGATTCCCGGAACCAACATGGCGTCTCGCAGCCATCTATACCTCCAGTTTCAGGGTGTCCGATCCCCTCTTCTGACCTCTGCAGACACCGGGTATGCACGTACATATGTGCAGGCCAAACTTTCATGCATAGCAACTAAGTAAATCTAAAACGACAAAAAGGAGAAAGCAACACATTCTCTATTTTAGAGAGTATGTACAAAAAAATATGTAACTGTTTAAATGGCTGAGCCTAGAT